>NC_138763.1:39004119-39604119 GCF_965113315.1 Podarcis vaucheri
GCCGTAGTTTTCTGGCTAGAAAATGTGTTCTTACATCGGATGGAAGACGCAGTGGAAGCAATATCATGAGGGTTTAGGGAGGAATACTCTTGATTATGGGGGTTTGAACATGTGCAGGCCTCTTCCCCCCTCCTTGTTTCCTTTGTCTCTAATTATCTTCCCTCTCTAAGACTGCTATGGCAGCTTCCATTATGCTGCAAACTCATACATATTTATGTACGTATGAGCCCCATTAGGAGTGGAAGGTGAGGATGAGAAACATATGGAGTTTCCTTAGCAACTGTGAGATGCCAGGCCCTAGTGGAGTGGGTTGTGTGTGTGTTTTGCCAGCTCAAGAAGTGGGCCTCCCTGCTACAGCAGCAGCAAGAATACTCATTGCAAATATTGGAAGACACAAGATTTACCCACTCTGGAAGAATGGCAGATGAAGGTGATCGACTACATGGAATTGGCAGAAATGACTGGCAGAATCCAAGACCAGGGAGAAGAGTTGGTGAAAGAAGACTGGAAGAAATTTAAAGACTATTTACAGAAATATTGTAAAATTAATGAATGTTAGAAGGATGTTGGATAGAAACTAAGGGGTTTCCAGCTGTAATGCTTTAGGAGATACAGGAAAAAAGGTTTATAAATGGGTAAAAGCTTAATGGTAAGGATTTGCTGAACTAACAAATTGAAGTGGAATACAAAGAAGGAAGGTATGAGGAGGTCTGGGGAAATAAGCGTAAGGAAGATATGTTATGGAAAATTATTTGTTTTTTAACTGTTTTTATGTTGTATTTTGTTTCTTTTTTTTCATTGTTATATTTTTTAAAAAACTTTAATAAATATCTTTTTTAAAAAAAGAAGTGGGCCTCCCATTGGTGTGGGGGGCACCAGTAAGAGCACAGAGAGAGTGATTTTTAACATGATCTCACTGGAAGTATGTCACACCTTTCAGTAAAGGCTCAGCTTTCCCCAAACTGTAAACCATGATTTCACTGAAAGATTAAAAGCGTGGAATAGGGTTGTGAATCCTGCCCGCTGGGGACTCAGTTACTTCAGGGGGAAGATAAAAGAAGCTGGGGAATGGGGGAGCCAGAGGGAGAGGTGAGAATGGGTAGGTGTGGTTGCAGATCAGGGATCAGGAAACGTTGTCAGCCTGAGGGCAACATTTCTGTCCCCGCAACCTTTAGGGGGTCACATGGCAGTAGTGGGCAGAGACAGATGCTAAAGAGCACTGAATATAAATTCTACCTTTGCACCATAGGAGAATCGCTACACCAGCCCACCAGCCCCTCTGCCCTCCATCCTGGTAAGCAAGGGATATGCATTATTAGAGCTAAAGGACACATTCCAGCCAGGCAAAACCATTCAGGGGGGTGGAGCAAGGCCAGTGACATGACATGAAAAATGGCTTGACAGGGAGGCCATATTAGGAGGTCAGGAGTGAGCTACACCTGGTGTACAAGATAGTGGAGTGAGAGGAAGAAGTGGCATAAGAGGAATGTGATGGTTCCTGGGTGGTTCTGAAGGCACTGTAGATGCAGGACAGGCATGATTTCTTAATAATGTTTTTTGAGTTATTGAAAAACCGTTTCCAAGACCATTAGGGAAGTATGACTGGTGGCCTTTAAACAACTGCTACATATTCTCCCCATTTAACAGCAGTCTTGACCCCAAGGGATGACATTGTTGTTGGGTTTTTTTTTTTAAAAAAACCAACAACAATCCCATTCTTCAGTTTAAAGAAAAGTAGTACCACCCTTGCAGTGGGGTTAAGGGTTAGGGGAAATTTGTGTGCATGTTCGATTAACACAGGATCAGAAGTACCCAGGAGAAGCTTTCTCCTCCTTGCCAACATCCTTCTTATCTTACCTACCATGAGCTTCCTTCCCTGTAGCTGGAGGCACTGAAGCCAGCTGCTACTTCCAGTTCTCCCTCCCGGAGTTGGCTGCTGTCTCATTTACCCAATGCAAATCAAGCCTCTCTTTTCCTGTAAGCCAGCTCAATCCTCTCACTGATCCTTGCTGTGCTCTGGCAGGCAGGCAAGAATCCCACAGCTACAGTTTTCCTTCTTTGTAGGTTGTCAATAATCAGATTTCTAGGGTACCTCTCAAAGTTGTTGCTAGGATCAACAAAAGAAGGAAGACAGTCCTTGAAACCGAAAAGTGTCACTTTAATTAGGTACTTTCTGTTGTTGTTGGTTTCAAGCTGCTTTTGCTATTTAAAGTGTGAGACCAGTGAGTCCTCGTCTAACCATTCATTGTGGCAATTCTGCTTGGTAGGCCACAATGATAGAAACAGGCATTTCTTTTCATACTCTGCTTTAATGGGTGGTTTGTGGTTGGTAAACACTCTGGATCCATTGTGCTGGGGAAAACTGACATCTGGAAGAGACCCGAGATCAGCCTTTGCCAACTTGGTGTCCTCTGTATGTTTTGGACTACAACTTCTCTCAGCCAGTCTGGTTGGTGAAAATTGTCCTAGAGAGCATAATTCCTAATTATCATGGATCAACATGATTCTAGATTTGTGAGCAGGAAAGATTCCTTGTGCTGTAAGATATCAACGGCCTGCAAAAGCCATACGTAGAACATATCACTACAGACGTAAGCATTTCTAAAGCATTTCTATTCTACCAAATAGGCTTGTGTAGTCTCCAGATTCATTCATTGACCCGAACCATCAACTGGATCATCTAACTCCAAAAGGTTAGTGAGAATGAGGCAGAAATTACCCTTGCAGAAGCCATGCTGGCTTTGCTTCAGCAAGACTTGCTCTTCCATATGCTTTGTATTTCTTTCTTTAACAATGCTTTCCAACAGCTCTTCTGGTACAGTCCTTAAGCTAAAGGGACTGTAATTTAGAGGATCTCCCTGATCCCTTTTTAAAAACTTGATGTTACATAAGGCCACTTTCCAGTCCTCTGGTACAGAGGCCGCGCTTAGGCTTGCTACATATTTTTGTTAGAAGACCAGCCATTTCCATTTGAGTTCTTTAAGCACTCTCAAGTGGACGCCATCCAGACGTGGTAATTTGTCAGTTTTTCATTTGTTAGCCAGTAGTAGCTATAAGCTACGTGGGGAATGGTATCAGAAAAGGCTGACACAGCTGCAGGCATAGCCTAATTTGTGCTTTCCTTCTTTACATCCTCAGAAGAATTCAGAGCTGTAGACTTTTAGCATTCTGACCCCCGAAAAGGCTCCCTGATGAGCCAGCAAGGACATTTTGCTACCATAGGGAGAAGCCAAGCACTTCCTGCTCCACAGGGCCACGAACATTTCTGTGGCTGCAAATCTTGAAACATCTTTCTACATAATATGTTTTTAATATACTGTATACAACACCTCTTTTTTATTTTACAAAAAGTCATAAGTACTTAAGAAGGTGCCTCCTAAACTAAACCAAAGGTTCATTGAGATCAGGGATGAGGAACCTGCGGCCCTCAAGATGTTGTTAGATGCAACCCTGCTCAGCTTCAGTCAACATGGCCAATGGGCAGGGAATATATGAACTTGGAAGCTGCTTTATAATGAGGCATGGCCCATCTCATTTAGTATTGTCTACACTGGCTGGCAGCAGTTCTCCAGAGTTTCAGGCAGGGGTCTCTCCAAGCCCTAGCTGAAGATGCTGGGGACTGAACCTGAGAATTTTAGCATACCAATCATGCTACTAGGCCACAGCCTTTCCTTGATCCTGCGAGTTGTAGTAAAAAACATCTGGAGGGTCAAACCACTGATCCAGGCTGTCATCCTGTTTACTATTGTGACCAATCAAGTACTTGAAGTATCCCTACAAAAAGGAAATGAAGGCAACAGCCTTCCCCTGTAACTGGTACCCAGTGGCATTTTATGTCTGCACTGGCAGGTTCTTCTTAGTGATCATGGCTAATAGCCTTTGATAGATAGATCCTTTGTGGATTACTCTAATTCCCTTTTAAAGCTGGTAACCATCACCAGGCTCATAGTGGTGAATTAATTCCATACATTAATTACATGTATGAATAAGAACGTTATTTGTCTGTCCTCAGCTTATTGCCCGTTAATGCCATTGGTTGACCCCTAGTTTATGTTATGAAAAAGAAAAGAGGGGAAGGAAACATTATATTCACTTTCTACACACCATGTGTCATTTTATAAAACCCTATGGCATCCTTCCCCCTAGTACTCATTTGGCTGAATGAAAATGCTCCAAACACTTCAGCCTATGCCCTCATTAAAAAGAAGGGCAGCCAGGACTGCAGCAGAACCTATGAGGAGAGTGGCCATGTGTCCTACTTGAAGAGCTGGTCAGAGGAGACACCTCTGTTTGAAGGAGTCCTCGATTTGAAGGGTGGTCCAGTCCATGTCTGGTTTAACATTAAAGAACTATAAGTTGCCCACAGGCCATTAGCCACCTGGACAGTAGCAGGCACAAAGCTCACCAGGTTGTAATATTCTCCACAATGGTGAGATGTATTGCAGTTCTATTAAAACTGTAGTCATTATTTATCAGTTTACATGTATGCATACAAACTAGAATATGCAGATTTTACTCAATCTATGACCTCTTTTGTCCTCTTTTTTTGATTATGCATTTCCTATTTTTGGCGATGTGGCCATCCCACCCTGGGCAGCAAGCATGAGAGCATTAAACAAGGGCAAAAGGCTGTGCTGTTTGCTGCCTCTGTAAGCAGAAATCCTTGGTGTCAAGTGGGAGGCAGAGGGAGGAGAGACATTTGCTTGTCTGGAAACTATTAGTTAAAAATCATGGCATTGATCAGTTCAGGGAATTCAAAAGTGGTGTGCAGAAACTGTCTACAACGTTTCCTTATTAAAATGCTGCTCCTTACCAATTTCTTGTGTGCTTTAATTGCATTATGGGTGAGGAAAGCCTGGGGCCTAATTTATGGATCTCAACCTGGAGCATCTGAAATGCTGATGATGGTGAATGCTGGAGGCATTCAAAACACATGAGGGAAGACAACAAACATCCCTCCAGGGCATTGTCTTTGGATTGTTTAATAAGAATGTGTATTTCTAAATCCTACCTCCACATCTGTGCTGAACTAGTTTCTATGCATTGGGTGCAGGGGTTTCCGGTTTCTGAAATCATTGTTCCCATACACAGATACTTCCACACTTATTCACATCTAATCTTACACTGAGAAGAATTGGTAACAGGACAAGAGATTCCACCTAACCATTCTCAGCCAGATTCCTGACGGGCTTCAAAACAGTGAACCATGTAACCACCAATTTTAACCAGTCATGATCCTGGGTTCAGAAAACACACCAAGCCACATCTTGCCCTCAGCAACCCACAGCACCTTGCCAACCACCTCACCCCCTAGATCACACCTACTACCCACTCCCCCAACTGATTCATTAGACCTTCCCCTTTCCACCTCATACCAGTACTGCAGCCAAAGAGTTGACCTAGCAGGAGGAGCACCACAAGAAGTAGGCCAGAAGTGGTGGCAAGCTAACCTGGGACTGCCACACCTTATCCAGGCCTACGTACTTTTCATCCCAAATGGTGGCAGTGGCAACAGATTACCAGGGTAACTGTCAATAGCTTCTGGCTGCCTTCTTCCTTCCTGTACTGCTCCTCCTATTGGGCTGACATATCCTGATCGGTGATGCTTGGAGGAGTGGATCCCAAGCAGACCAGAGGAGGAGGAGGGTGGCTAGCAGTATCAGCCAACCTGGGGATCTGGATCCTGGGGGCAGGGTTCCCAGGGCTGGCAAGTAGAGGAGCCTCTGATGCTTGCCTGGGCCACTCATGCACCACCCCCTAGCATGGTGTAGTCCACCTGTATGTGGCCAAACAAACTGCAGTGTGATGACACTCTTACATTTTTATTACATGTAGACATGATTTGCGTCAGCATGACTTGCAAATGCAACCATAGCTATTGTCTGTTAGTATGCACTTCACAACACAGGAGCTCTGATAAATCACCTAAAAGAATGGGGGATGTGGGAGGAGAGGGCAAAGGGACTTAGCCCTGATCTGTGTGTGATATGATAAAGGTATGTGTGAAGCAAAGTCATCCATTCCAGCCGTTGAATGTAATAATTTCAGCTTGCATAATCAGTTCATACCTGGTTAATTTTTTTGTGCCATCTCTATTCTAGCAATACTCCATCCCCTCTTCCCCTCAAACAGAAAATGGCACATAATGAGATCATAATTGATTTACTTTCTTGTCTCCTGGGGAAAATTCTAAAATCTGAATTATATTTTCCTTTTCCTTTGCTAAATCCTTATATGTATGCCACAGCAAAGACTATTAATGGTGGGACTAATATTTTAAGCTTTTTCATTAAATGACTTAAATTATGGGCATTTTAATAGTAGAATTAGATGTTGTGAGATACAGAAAGCTGTTGCTGCTCCACATCTCTCTTTACCTCCCTCCCCCCATTCTTGGCAAGGGCTCATGCAAGCTTCACCTGTAGAAATGTCCACTTCTTCACACCATGAAGGTGTATGGTGGGATGGATCGATGAAGCCCCCTCCCAAAGCTGATGTTGCTACTGCTTACCTGGGCAGGACTGGGGTGGAACAGCACTGGTAGATAAATGGGAGTGCTTATTTCTTTATGCACACAATATATTTTTCTCCTGTATTTTTATGAGACCATATTCAAAGTGTGTAATACAATGACTATATCATACTCTTCTTTACCCCATAGGCTCCAGCTAGCATATAAAAATTTCATATATATATATATATATATATATATATATATATATCCCGCCCACCCCAGCCAAAGCCGGGCTCAGAGCAGCTAACAACAATAAAAGTAACACAGTTTACATAAAATCACAATCAATTAATTGAAATGCATTCTAAAATCAATTCCTTCTAAGATGAATTCAAAATCAGTGTCCAGCTTTATCTCTAAAAGACGTAAAGTTCAAGCATTCAATTTGGGATGGTTTGAAGAAAGTAGTGAGGACAAGCTTTATATATAATAAATTATGCCCAGTCTCTAACATTTCATGTTGCTTTTCTCCCCCTTATCCGGAAATAAGGCTGTCAGTCACACAATACATTGTTATATGCCCGTTCAGTTCCCTCTCTCAATTCTGAGGCTGCAAATACTCGACTAAATGTATATAAACAGAATAATTTTTAAATGCACCTATGAAAAACACCAGCAATATAAGAACTCTCTCCTTTCCTACACTTTCAAAAACGCAAGTATTGTTCTTTAATATAAGAGCGAGGGTCCCAGTCCAGCTGATAAAATAGACAGTGATGGCAACATGTTGCCTCACCTGGGGCCCAGTCCCAGCTGGTGAAGCCTCAAAAGATGGAGATGCTATAGTTTAGCTCATTTGCTTCTTCCAGAGAGTGAAATGTCTCCCCTTTCATTGTAGGTAGCTTTCCCTAGGCCAGTGGTGGAGAACCTGTGGCCTTCACTATGATATTTGGGCTCCAACGTCCATTAGTCCCAGCCAGCATGGCCAATGTCAGGGATGCTGCTTCAGGCTATCAACACCTAGACGGACCACAGGTGTTTCATCCCTGCCTTAGCATTTCAGCTACTTGGCATTTTTTAGGTAAGGGATTATAATGTGTGCAGTCACAGCCATAGCCACAATATTCCCTCTTTCACAAGCAGCAAAGCTTTAGAAATACAGTTTCTACCATCCAGAAATATAGCGTTATACATGGCTGGAAGTATGTGAAGGCACTGCACCCTACAGTGTTTTCTGTGTCTTTTAAAGTATTTGGGCAGATGTCAGAAGCCTCCTAGTGGTGCTGAGTTTTTGTTTGGTAGTCTGCATGCATTTTCAAGGCACCGAGGTGCTTTGCCAAGGTGCCACCTGGGTCAGTCTGTTGGCTGCCTGCTTTGTTTGCCTCCCAGATGCTGTAGAAAGTACTGAGCCTTGGTTAGAAGCGCCGAGTTGGCAATTTTTGATATTGCTGTTAACATAATCAGCTTTTGCTTCTGCAGCAATTAGCATATTATTACCCATAATGTTTTGCATGGCAATTTTGTTGTAAACATTTGTACTAATTCACCATAACCTAATTATTTTTACGATGCATAATTATGGAATATTTTCCAAGAAGGAATGGTTCTATTTTCTAGCGTGTAATTCTTTTGGAGGAAAATCGGGTCATTCTAGTACTGTCCCCAACCCCACTTCTTTCTTTCCAAATCAGTTTCATTTGGTTATGAGCACACTTTGCAAAGTTTCCCTGAATCTCCTGAGCTGCTGAAAAATGGATCCGTCTTGTATGGAAGTTTGTGCAGTATCTTGGGAGAGCAGACTGAACCAATGTGGTCCAATCGATCAGGTGTTAGATTCATAGTACCTCAAGATCTGGGATCAAATTCCTACTAGGTCAGCCTTGCATTTTGCTGTTCAGTTACTTGCCTGGGATGCTAACACTTTCTGGGAATGTAGTTTGCCAGAGTGATTGATAAACCTCAGCAGGGATGGGGGTTACCTGTGGCCCTCCACAGGTTGTTGGCCTACAACTGCTCTTATATAAAAACATAGGATACTTCCTGATACAGAGTCATACCAGTGCTCTATCTAGCTCAGTACTGCATATACTGACTGACAATCACTCTCCAGGGTTTCAGGCAGTGGTCGTTCCAAGCCCTGCTTTGAGATTGAATCTGAAGTCTTCTGTATGCAAAGCAGATAGGCTACCACTAATCTGTGGTCCTTTGACCTGAGCTACAACCCTTCTCCATTGATCATGCTGGCAGGGGTTGGTGTGAGTAGGAATCCAACAACATCTGGAGAGCCGAAGGTCCCTCATCCCTGACCTGCAGGGAGACAGGTGGGCAAAAATTGTGTGGATACCTTTATCTGCAAGGTCATACTAAGCTCACTGGTGCTCTTGAACAAGTCACTACCAGAATCAAATCTCAATACTAGGAATGAGGAAACCTACCTCACAAAGCTATTGTGAGGGCAGTGTGGGGCAAACATCCTAAACAAACAAGCAACTGAGGGGTGCCACCTTTTAGGGCTACATTCATGGCTATGTCTTCTTACTTCCTCTGCCATTATGTATGACTGTGCTCCAAAGGACTTCATGAATGGAAGATGCAATCATACATTTAATTCCATGTCTAGTTTGCCATGTATGCGAATGTTACACAAGGGTACCACTTAAAGTGGCAGTTCCTAAAGTCACAGCTGATGTCACTAGCAGTTCTGCCTGTCTTGATAAAGAGCAGTTCATCCCCGAAAACACTCTTCTCTCAGAACAGATCCAGGAGCAGAGCTCATGATAATACTGAGGCCAGGACAGTTCCTCCCTCTGACAGCTGAAGTGATGGCTCTTTCAAATGAATCCATAGCAGAGCAATAAATAAAATGCAGATTGAAACTGCAATGTTTTCAATGTTGTTGTTGTTTTTTTTTTAAAAAAAAGGACAGGGCCACATGGATTTCCTTATGGAGTGCATTTCATAAATCCAGAACTACCAAGACCTGTCAGTCTGACATTTTTCAGTGATGGGTCAGAAAGCCAGGTATAAGATAATGATCTTAATGCATCAACAGATTTTACAGGTGCAGCCATTTAGAGATGAGGCAGGTGAGGCCGCTGCTTCAAGCAGCAGAAGACCCCTAGGTGGCACACCTGTGGGTAACCTGCCTGCACCACCACCTCCATCAGCACCAGAGAAGCACTGCCACCATCAATGCTGATATTGGGCAAGATCTCAGCCATTTTGTGCAAGATCTTGCCCAAAATCAATGCTAATGGCAGTGCCACTTCTCCACCAGTAGCGGATGGGACAGGGTGTGTGGTGATGGCAGAGCAGGCATTGGTGGCAGGAGCAGGTAGGTGGTGGCAAGACCAGTGACAGCAGTAGAGCAAAACAGCACTTCCTGTTTCACTTTAAGCGATGAAACACTGCACAGCACCCCTGCAAGCAGTCCTACAGATAGCCAAGTTTCAAAACATTTATGGCTTGAAATGTGAAAAACAGTACTTTAAATTCAGTCTGGGAACAAGTAGACCATTAGTTTAACTGGTAGTTAAACCCATTGTTGTAATATGTTCTGCTCGCTTGGCTTCCAACAGAAAATCTTCATGGCATTCAGGATGCACCCAAATACGCCGTTCTCCACCTATACCTGCTTCCTGTCTGTGGACATGAACCTTTCTCCTAAAGAGGGAAATGGCCGGAGTCTCATGGGCACTAAAAGTGCCCAGTCACGCCCGCCGGTGATTCAGAGGAAGGAAAAGAAATGAATTGTAGTAACCTTTACAACAATAAAACCCCACAGTGTTTCTGGCCAGGTGTGCAAAGAGGAAATCCCTCTCTAGGTGATCAACTTACACACTGAAGCATGAAGTTTGATTAGCCCTGTAACGTTTTATAAGCTTGCATAGCTGCAAATGTTATTAATGCTCATAAAGTTTACCCAAGCCTTTAAAATCCTATTGGGCCAATTCAGGTCTCGTTGGATTCCTGGGGCAATGCATTCCAGGGGTGATACAATGCCATGGAAAGTCATTATTTCTGTTTAATTCGTCTAAGGTGGATGCTGCTTCTTTTCAGAGAGTTTCCTTTGTTTTTGTGTTTCCATTGTCTATGCATGTGGAAGGGAGTGTAAAACAAAATGACTGTTTTACTGTAGCTTGGATCACAAAAAGTGTAAGTCAAGTGCCCCTGTTTTTCCAGAGGTTCTAGATCTTTCGCCTCAGCTTGTGAGAGCCACTTCACATGTTTTGAGGCAGGGAAATAGATATATTTTTTCTCCTGTAAGGGTACGTGCTGCAGGGAAACACCAGCAATTGTGATCCCTCTACATAGGGTAGTCTCAATATATTTTGCTGCCTGAAGTGAAGAATAAGAGGTTGCCTCCAGCTCCATGTCATGTTAAGAAGCCAACCATAACTGAAAGAAACAGACTAGTGTACTGGTGCAAAGCTACATGGCATAGAATTATAGAATCAAAGAGTTGGAAGGGACCACAAGGTTCATTTAGTCCAACCCCCTTCCTTGCAGGAATCTTTTTTTTACCCAACATGGGTTTCCTGAGATTGAGTCTCTTGATCTACCAACTGATCAGCTCTGCCCTCCAGCAGCTCACTGCCTCTCCCCATCTCCCACCACCTGCTGCCTGAGGCAACTGTCTCACTCTGCCTAATGGTAGGCCTGGCCTGCCACTCTGCTACAGCATCCACATGCATCAAATGTACATCAGTGTCATATGGTTCACTGAGGAAATGGAAGGTTTTATTACATAGTCCTTCAAGGCAGGAGCACAGGCTGGCATACAACATAAAATATGCAATATTGAACTTAATATAAATATATACACCAATTCATATCAGTTATATGTTTAGGGAGGCCTTCTGAAAATACATATTTTTGTGCCCAGATTTTTCCTGACCTCTAAGATTAGACCTTTAAAATTTGTATCTTTCTAGCATGTTCCCATTTTGTGTTCTCATTTTGTACTTTTCTGTTGTGAACCACCCTCTGATCTTTGGATGAAAGACAGTATACAAATTTAATTAATAAATAGTTCTGCCACAGTATTTTACTGTTTTTGTTTATATTGTTTGCTTAATGACTTTATACTTTGTTCCATGTTTTTATTGCATGCTGTACACCTCTTAGATATATTTTCATGTTGAACATTCTAGAAATATTCTAAATAAACCAATAAACAAAACAGCCACAAAGCTGTGTTAAACACAAATCAGCAACAGCATGTTGTGGTGAATATTTGGAAGGGACAGCAAAAACAATGGGAATGAGATGGATGCTTGTTTGCCACTGCGAGAGTGATCTCCAATTCAAATTCCGAGTTGTCATCTAAGATGGCAGTCACCCCAACAGCCAAAGGAAACAACTAGGGGAGCTTTAGAATCAAATTGGCATTGAAATGTTGGTTCCTGCGTCATCTTGGGCCTGCTCAGCAGCTGGTTGCCTTGACTCGTTTTTGTTTTTGTTTTTACAGTTGCAGCATGGATACAAATCTAAACCTTTGCTGATATGCCGTAAGCTCTCGAGAGACACCTTCTTTTCCTGGTGATAAGACTCAAGCCTGAGGGTGTGGAAGCTGAATTGGGCAAGTGGGGCTCTGTTGCATTGATTCCATGTATCCTTGGAATCCTTGTATTAGCATGAATTAATAGCCCCTTGTGCACAACGAAGAGGAAGAAAGCATGCCAGAGTTAATAATGAAGCCAGCCATTGAGTTAACAGCAGGCAGAGAGGTGACTGGAGCTGTCTCCAGCAGCTGCCTCACAGCCTTTCCTGCTGCTGCAGCCTTGTAAAATGAGAATTTCACATGGCACAGCTTTGTGCTCTGAGCTGTGAAGGCTCCTGATTCCAGAGCCTGCTATGTAGTCCTGTGGGGGTGCTCCAGTTTATGAAAATAGCCACCTGCCGTGCCCTAGATTACTAAACCTAATGCTGAGTGTTGGAGTCTATATTTCACTTAGCATCCCCTCTCATCTTGGCTAAGCTGCCAAACTCTTGCAATGTCCCACATGGCATCTCATATGCCTGTAAGAGCCAGAGAGCTGGATTCATGAAAGGGAGGCAGCTTTACCTTCTGAATGACAATGCCGGTGAGATGGTCCAATTTTCTCTCTGTTTGTTTTGGAATAGCTGCAAACAGTTCGAGTGACAAGTGGAGAATAGGAACAGGAGGGAGCACAATGTTATCACTGAGTGTGCAGTTGATAAAACCTCCAGTCCCATAGCCCTTACTTACAACCAAAGGCCATACATTCTGAAAGCTCTGTATTTGTAATCAAGTACCATGAGCTGATTTGTTTCTGAGGGGCATGTCTGGGTTTGTTGGATCAGGCTGAAGGCCCATCTAGTCCAGGGAGGATCCTGTTTTCACAGTGACTAATCCAGTGTCTTTGGGAATCTGTATGCAGGACCTCCCCGCTTGTCACTCCTGGCAAATGGTATTCACCAGAGGTATACTTGCCTCCAACAATGGAAGAAGAATATAGCTACCATAGCTTGTAGCCATTGATAGCCTTAATCGCCATGACTCTGTCTCTTATAAAGTCATCTAACATGGTAGCCATCATTATTTTGTTTATATGTTGTGTGATGTACTTTCTTTTGTCTGTCTTTAGTATTCCAACATTCAGCTTCATTGGATGGTTATAAGTTCTACTGTTATGAGAGAGGGAGGAAAAGAAACCCTATCTACAAAATATTCCTGCACTGCAGAGGGGTGGACTAGATGACTCCCAGGGTCCCTGCCATTCTACAATTCATTGATTCTATCTTCTCTACACCATACATCATCTTGTACATCTCTATCATGGCCACCTTACTTGCTTCCCTCTGTCTACACCAGCCTTTCTCAACCTGTGGCTCCCCAGATGTTGTTGAATTATAACTCCCATCACCCCTAGCTAGCAAGACCAGAGCTCAGGGATGCTGGGAGTTGTAGTCCAACAACATCTGGGGACCCACAGGTTGAGAACTGCTGGTCTACACTAACAACAAAGGTGGTTTTAAGGTGGTGTGGCTGATGCAGCTGCACTGGGTGCCATGCTGAAGGGAGCCACAACAACAAAATGGGGCACAAGAGGCCCACAGTCCCCCACTGCTAACAAGCCCCAAAGGTTGCAGCCATTCCTAATACAGGAGTTGCTCCAACCCTTTGATCATTTGGGTTGTTCCATTTTGAACCTTTCCCCAATGAGGTGAAGTGGCCAGAATTATACAGAGTATTCCAAGTGAGTCTCACCATAAATTTGCGTAAGGGCATGATATTGTCAATTTTTATTTCCATTTTTCCAACAATCACTTCCTAAGGATCCTTAGCACAGCATTCATCTTTTCCCACAGCTGCTACACACCAGCTTTTATTCCTGGTCAGTCACTGCCAGTTCAGACCTCAGTAGTGTATACGCGAAACTACGATGATTTGCCCTGACATGCTTCTCTTTCCTTCTTTTCTACACTTACATCTTGCCCTTCCTCCCAAAGGAGCTCAGGGCAGCCAACAACACGTGATAAAACAATATAAACACCTTGAAAACTTCCTTACACTTGCTTACATAGTAGTTCATTCTTCGTATCGTTGGTGAAAACTACAGTGATCAGATAGGAGTGAATTACTATCGGGGCTATAGCACTGATGGCAGCTGAGCCTGTTGCTGAAGTAATTGCTATTGATCAGTTGATATTGACAAGAAGGCCTGGTTCCAAGCATGGATCAAAAACCGCTGTATTTTATTACATTGTGTAGAAGGACAATGGATCAAAAACCATTGTATTGTGAGTCCGGAGGCTCACTCCATAGATTTTGGTATAGCCTGGCCATAGAAGGTACGGAGACATATATGCAATTAGCATTCCCAAATATCTAGAAAGTGAGGCAATATATGGCTGAAAGAGGTCTTGCTTGGTCTGGGGTCTTGGTGCAAGATGGGGTGACAGGATTCCTGTTCTTCTAATAGTTATGTTATGCAGTGGGTGAACAGCTGCACCTGCCAAACGCCTCCTGCTGTGTGACTATTAAAGGACAGGAGCATCTGCTCACCCTCAATAAGAACTCAAGAGCAGCAGTCAGGAATCTGGCTCAAGAGCAGCAGTTGGGGAAAAGACTATCGTTTTGTGATGGACACTGCTTTCTGACGTGCTTGCGTCCGCAGTATGGTAATACCTGCTCAACCTGTACATGACAAAAAAGAAAGAAAGAAAGAAAGAAAGAAAGAAAGAAAGAAAGAAAGAAAGAAAGAGTCTTTCTTCTCCTTTGGAAATTGATTTGGTAAAGAAGGGGTAGTGAACTTTTTTCCCCCATTGAAGGTTGCAAGCCCACATGGACAAGCTGTTGGTGGCTGCTTGCTGGTGGAAGTTGGGGCAAGAGCCAAAAGTGGTACATCTCTTTGTTGGGCGGCTGATCAGGCGAGAGGCTCAATCTGACCATTTCAATGCAGGTTGGTTTTCCCTTCTTTAGATTTATTAACAGGGAGCGATCTTCCCACATCCCTCTTGCATCTCATTCCTTGTTATGGTTGAGGCATTTAAATACCACCTGATACAGTGTAGCATGGTTGCAATTTGCTATCCTGGTTTGCTGTTGCTATTTCATTCTGCAGCTACATTCCTTCCTTCCCTTGTTATGTACCTGTTTTTTTCAGTGTCTATATGTTTATGTATGTAACAAAAATTCAACAAAAAGTTGAAGGGTGGGGGGACTGGGTGGGCCGCTCCCTTTTCTCCTTTTTCCACCACCTTCTCCCTCTTTCACTGCCCTCATCCCTCCCTACAGTGGGCTGCCAGGGAAGGGTCCAACCACCTTTGCCAGTCATCTGAACTAATCATTTGCAGAAGGATTTCCCACATCCTTCCATTGCCCTTTCCAGCTTGGCACTCTCCATCATTTCCTCCCTCATTGCTAGAAGTCTGAACTGATTGCTTCCCAAGGTCTTCTCCTAATCATTCCATTGCTTCCCTGTTGGCTCTCGCCTCCTGCTGCTCTAGGTTTCTTCATGAAATCAGGTAGGGGGCTGCATTCAGTTAGGCTATGGGCTGCATGCAGCTTTGGGGCCACAGGTTCCTTATACCTGCTGTAAAGGCTGGGTTTTATATCCTACCTTTCAGGGGAGTTGGACTATACCATGTTCTGGAATCCTGCAGAATTATTTTGTTAGATGATGCACAAGTATGCTCACAATAGAAAGAAGAATCTGAATGTAAAATTGTGTCTCTTGTAGATGGCAGGGGAAATGCCTTTTTTGAGTTAACATTTCCATAATTTCGTAATTGTGTGTGCTGGTGCAAGTTAATGTGAGACAAGTCTGCCTATTTTCATCTCGCACGTTGCAGGATAGGTAGGCCTGGGTAAATGGAAGGGGAGACAAGATTTAACACTCTTATTCTGTTTAAATCAGTCTTTGTCTGCCTGTGTGTGTGAGTCCAATTTAAATGGCTCACGCTGAATCCTAAATTTCACCTCTTTCCTCTGTTAAGTTTGCAAGAATAAATTTCTATTTGTGCACTGATTTAGGGTTATAGTTGAAATAAAATTAGTAATGCTAATTGCTGTAATTAGACTTCTTTAGTCTCCATATGAATTTTACAGCTCTTATCACACACAGGACAGAAGAAAGGCTTTCCCAAGAGAGACGGAATTAACTGGTATAGCAATAAAATCCCTCGCTTATTAGCAGGTGAGGCAGGAATGTGCTAACATAGCATCTCTGTCACCATCTGGCTGGTAAATGGTGGTATGTTTTCAAATAACACCACTCTGAAATTATGGCTGGGGATCCTGTCCTGTAAAATGTCAGGTGCAAAATAGGCGAGGAAGCACCTTTGTCGGGGTCAGTTTGTTTTGATGTAGGAAGCGCATCCTTTGAATTATTCAGAGTTTCATCAAGCAGAAGGGAATGGTAGCCACAAGGCTAGCCCAGGACATTTTGCTGCCTTTGGGATGCTCAGGCTGCACCTTTAGGACAACCAAGCTAATTCACGCATCCCAGACTATTATGTGGGTCAGAGAACACAGCTCTCCTTCAGGTTTTGCACTTTTCTGAATTTGTAATACAGTTTGCAACTGAATTGAAATGCAGTTCTCCAATCAATTGTACCAAAATGTGTACTTTACAGATAAGTTGTGTACACAGATGTGCTTTATAGAGTTAAATGCATGCAAAACGTGATTATTATTATTTTAAAAAAATGAAGTTTAAAAAAATGTGTTTTTTTGTGCAGTTTCTTTTAAATTGCAGATTGAGGTACAAATAAGTCAGAACTGACTTACGAATGAAAACATGTGAAACTGACAGTCGGAAAGTAAGCTGATGCACCCATCCCTTGAGAAACGTCTCGTGAGAGTAAAATAGACCACAAAGTTCTCCTTGCAGCGAAATAAAATGGAAAACACAGTTGAACTCACTTTGCCTCCCCTGTGTGCAAGAGTTCAGAAAGAAGTATGAGGAATGTGGAGAACTCAATGAGTAGCTGAACATCTCCCGGTTCACTGCTAGGACAGATAATATAGAACTTCTGGGTCTCATTACCTTGAAGATTGGTTTTAAGTTAAGCGACAACACTTTAAAAAACACAAAAATGGACTTCTTTTTACTTTGCCTAATGGATGCTGAGCACTTATTCTCATCATATTTTAAAATCAATGTCATGATTTTTAAGTAGCAGGAGATACTCAAAATATATATGGGTATATCTTGGCAGGGAGGTAGTATGGGAGAGATGTCAGATGCTGGCCATTTTAGCCATTCACTAAGGCTGTTTTCCTTCATGTGGTGGAAAACAGAAAAGTAATGGCAGGTAAAAGTGGATGGTATTTTTTAAAAGATTAATGAATTTCCGCTTTGAATTTTTTCATGATTCTGAAGAGGCTTCTCCCATCTTGCGGGAATTCTAATTTAAGACTGGCAGCAGGGGAAAGGCAGATAATCTCCACCTGCGTGCGAAAGAAAGGAAAGGAAAGATAAGTTTTAAAAAGGAAAGGCAGGCTAGAGTGCAAGAGGCTGCCTTGCCAGACAATTTCCATATCAGCAGAGACAATGTATGGGAAAGAAAGAGAAAGTTTGCAAAGTTTCTGAAAAGCCAAGTCTTAAAAGGGGGAAAAAAGGGGGCGGACCTCAAGGGGTCCAATGAGGAAGCCTAATGAATGTACAGCTCTTTTTAAAATGGGCTTCCTCCTTATGCAATGGATTATTTTTAACTTTGTGGTGATTTACATGCCAGTCAATTTGCATATATTAACCCAAGCCCCTCTCCCTGCTTCGCTGTGTATTTTCTCTTTCCGAAGTCACATCTCATTATAGCTCTTCTGGGACCAGGCAAATCAAGGCTCTGGAGGCAACATTAATTTACCCAACGCATCCTTTGCAGGATTTTTTTTTTTTAATCGCTTGCTACATATTGTACCTGGTATCTCTGAAGCTGTTCATTGCCTCAGCCTTCTGTTCCCAGCAGCAGAGGCAGCAGCGATGGCGGGGGATGAAAGGAGGAAAATAAATGTCATGGGATGTACCAAGGAGGAAGGAGGTCGGCTTCCTTGGGGAAACTTGGGACGGAGCAGGAGAGGTGCTGAGAGGGCAGGGAGGGGGAAATTGGTTCTTTGCCTGGATCATATAGGCTGCCTACTTTTGTAGTGCAGCACACAGCTTTACAATATCACTTTCCTGGTATGGATGGGCAACTCAACCTACTTGTTGTTGTTCCATTTATTAATTTGTTCCTGTGAGGAGTCTCAAAGTGATTTACAATGTAACATACCCACACTCACACACCCAAACACCAGTTACATATATAAACAACCCAAGTGTGTGTACATGCACACGCACGCACACACACACACACACACACACACACACAAATGTAGATGGAGAGGTGGGGAGAGTACAGGGGGAAAGCCTTCTGTAAGCCATCAGCTCAAACTTCTAGTGAGAGTAATCAAGCCTCATCCTAGCAGCCCACAGGCAAAGAGAGGAATAAAGGGGTGTTTGAAAGAGACAAAGGGGAAAAAATGGGTGGCAGAAAAAGAGAAAAGGAATTGGCCCCATTCACTTCTGGCTCCACCCACCACAAGCATGTGACTCCTGACAGATTACTTTCAAGGCATGCAACCCTCAGCAAAGAAAATTTGCAAGCACAAAGTGTTTCATGCCATATCCCCTTACCATCTCACTCCTTGCTTTCAAACAATAAGCTTTCATCTTCAACCATCAGGGACTGGTTTACACGTGCACATTCATCACAGTGTTATTGTAAAGTTTTGCCATGTCTTGCCTGTGCAAATGGGCCGCCTATATCTGACATCACAGACAGAATTCTCACCGCACCTCAAATGCAGTGTTCTGCTACAGGAGTAAACCTATACATTCCCTTGAGGAATTTGGTCATGCAGCCGGTCCAGCGAGCTTGGAGTTGCTGCCTATCAGTTTAAAGGCAGTGACTTCGAATCTGCTGGGCTTCTCCTTGCCTGCTTTTGGACAGAAGTCAGGTGTGCTACTGAGCTCCCCATGGGGAGCCAGTCCCAGCAAACTTACTCTCCACTTGCCTCCCTCATCAATGCATAACTGGAAGTGCATAGACAGCCATGGCTCTTTGTGCTCCATGTGACATCAGGTGTGGGGGCAGGTGGCTGTGGTTTGGGGGAAATGGCCTTGTGGGCCAACCTGGGATCTGAGCCAAGACCAATTAGGCCTGTGAGTTCCACACTGCTAATTAAAAACATAAATTAGCTTGAGCATTATGTTTCAGCAGATGCACACACATGACCATTTTTGGAGGTGACAGCAGGTGTTGCGAAAGTTGCATCTATGAGACAACATTAGAGGTGCAAATCTCACTGTGAAATAGCCCCAAGTTTATTTACTCAGAAGTCGTAAGTCCCTTTGAGTTCAATGGGACTTACTATCTCTTAAGTGTGCTTAGGAGTGCAGCCTCAAAAGTTCAGAGGGACTAGTCAACAACCCACATACCACACTTGGTCCCTATGTTGTTTGAAAGCCTGGAGTTTATGGATTTGCAGGAAAATTGCACCAGGACCAAAACTGAAATCCATATTAAATAAATAGCCTCCCCAGAATATGCCTGAATCCAATCATTGAGCTCCATAGAGTATGGAATGGAATCCATGAGCATAGCGAGTGACCACAGGAGGGAATGGAGAGGCGGAGAAAGAAAAGCAATGAGGGGAAGAATTAGGTTTTTAATAGAATACTGAAGTGTGAAATTGTTGACTTCTGAGATAAAAGTTGTGATGTATGTTATAATATGATCATCCTGTTCTGTTGTCTCCATCTTCAGTCTCTGTTCAATCTCTATTTTCCATCTCAGTACAGAAGCGAGCCCTGCTATTTACATTTTCCCAAATGTCAGAACCTTTCATTTAGATTGCACAGGAAAGCTTTTACCTTATTTACCTTTGATCTCTGTTTAACACAAAATTTGCAGACTTCTACAGCTTTATCTCGGGTACACAACACTTTGCGGGTGCTTTTATTTAACAAATAACAGTTTGAAAATGCCAGGTTTAAGGTGTGTTTTTTAATTGAATTTGGCTTCCCCTCCAGATGGAGCTTGGCACACACGGCAGGTTTTTTATAAAAAATATACTGTTTAATAAGGAAGAAATATATTTCCATGCATATCCAAAGCCTGCAGAAATGAAGGGTGTGAATAAACTTATATTAGGCTATATAGCTGATTAATGAAATGAATGGTATGCAGACTCCCTCTGTTTTTTGGCTAGCTACAGGAACTGCTGTGTACAAAGGCTGTAAAAGGCAAAAACGAAGGTGTTTTAATGGTTATTAACAAGCAAGAATATATCTTTTGGGGAATTTGTTAAAGGTACAAATAAGAGAAGGCTTTAAAAAGGGGGTGGATCTGGTTTGCTTTAGTTATCTTGCTGTATTGTAAATGCTGATTGTTACAGTACCAGCCTGCTCTGGGAAAATAGCTCATAGCTGCCTAAGATTTGACCTCAAATACAGGGCTAGTGCAGAGGCAGAATGTATGCTCTGCCGGTGAGTTCAAAGATGTCCTTCTTGATGTAGAAGACACACATAGTGGTGCCATCAGGGCAGGACTTTAAGGTGGAGGTCTTAAAGCAGAATGAACAGGACCTATACATGCACATTTCCAAGTAGAGTCACAGACTTGGAAAGGCCCAGCCTCCTACAAATGCAGGTAATGCCCATTACCCTCTAAAGAGCTCCCCCCTTCCAGTAAGACCATTAAGTCCAAAGTCTTAAATTACCTGACTGCACCGTTGAACACACACACACACACACACACACACACACACACACACTGCTCTTTCCTTGCCAGGGCTGACTGGCCAAGGGGATATTGTGAAGCTGGCTCTCTGGAGGCCACCTTGCTATAGAGGAGTTGGTGAGTGATGTATCCGGGTCCCATGGATGGAATTCATTTCCAGCACAAGAGAACAATAGCCCTTCTTCCAGCCAAGAACCATTTTATTAGTAGTAGTAGTATTACCCTCAGCATTTCATATGCCTCTTAAGGGAGGAAAAGAAGCAAAGGGACACACACACACACACACACACACACACACACACACTTTTTTTTACTGCATGCCCAGGACTCTTCCTTCACATAATGTAACAATTATCGCAGCTTGCAGGCGAGGCGAAGAGGGGACATTTGGAAGAAGTGCCAGCTCCACGCTCCAAACGAAACAGTCGTGAATTCTCGAGCATCCTAGCCTCAAAATAAAATGGGCAATTAATTCATAAGAAGAGTTAATTGTTGTTTCTCGCTTTCCTCCTTCTCTCCCGCCACTTATGTGGAACCCAGAGATTTGTAAGGAAGAGCTGGGACTGCAGCAATTCCGCTTGAATCGTAAAGCTGTCCTTGTCAGCTTTCCTGCCTGCCTCTTCCCTCTCTGCCTCTCCGCAGGACTTTTCAGGTCAGAGGTGTTTCCTGGTTCATTCCTTTGTCCCTGAGTGAAAATTATTGGGGCCAGGGCCTATGCAAGTGTAAATCAGAACTGCTGCATTGATCTATCTCACTTGGGAGCTGGGCTTTGATTTCTCACATACCTTAAGCTGCCAAAGAAGAGGCAAAGAGAAACTGTCACCCCAATGTCCATGTTCTGCCTTAGAATGGGCGCATATGTCGGTTTTTGTTTCTGTCAGTTTCTTATTTTTCCAATCTTACATTTATGCCTCCACATTTCCACAACAATTTGTGATTTATTAAAAAAAAATGTTTGAATATACACGTTCTGCCATGCAATTTTGCTTAATATGTTTTTTCAAACCAATTTCCCTTAACACCACGTATTTGTGTATGTTATTTTCACTAATACATGCAAGTTGATGCACAATTTAATCTAGAACGTGCTTTCTTTCTTTCTTTACACATTACTTGGCTGGAGAACTGCATTGCAACATTTGGAATTGTCTGGATTTCAAAGTGTTTTGGCTTGCAGAACATTTTGAAAAGTGTGAGTTAGGTGAGTTCACCTTTAAATGCAAACTGAATCAAATTTCTCTCCCTCATTCCTACCTGTGGGGGGGGGGGATAAGCCCACCAGGGCTGGAACATGGCCTTTTCATGCCTGCTACACACCTAGCCCAGTTAAAGTACATTATATCCAAGGTTTGGCACACCTGAGGTGGAAAATCCTGAACAGTGCTTTTCCCCATCCCTGGAAGTAAAAATTCAATTATAATTAACTGAACAACTATTTGCTGCCCTTTGCTGACTTTCCAGATCAGTAGCCTGAAGCAGCTATTTCCCTCTGGCTAACAGTAGAGCTGAAGGATGCGGGTGGTGCTGTGGGTTAAACCACAGAGCCTAGGGCTTGCCGATCAGAAGGTCGGTGGTTCGAATCCCCGCGACTGGGCGAGCTCCTGTTACTCGGTCCCTGCTCCTGCCAACCTAGCAGTTGAAAGCACAAAGTGCAAGTAGATAAATAGGTACTGCTCCAGCAGGAAGGTAAACAGCGTTTCTGTGCGCTGCTCTGGTTCGCCAGAAGCAGCTTAGTCATGCTGGCCACATGACCTGGAAGCTGTACGCCGGCTCCCTCAGCCAATAAAGCGAGATGAGCGCCACAACCCCAGAGTCGTCCACAATTGAACCTAATGGTCAGGGGTCCCCTTTAACCCTAACAGTAGAGCCAGCCCTGAAGGCCACTGATACAAAAGGTTGCCATTGACGCTGGTAACTGCTGTTGATGCTGTCTGAGGAGAGTCTTTGAGTCTCTCACTTAAGCTTTCACTTCCAGAATCTACTTCTCAAATTTCCTGACTGAAGAGGCAGACCAAACAAAGTGCAAAGAAACCCTGAATAGCATCTGCTGGCAAAGATAAACATCTACAAGCAGTCAGGGGGAGCTGTCGCTCAGTGGCAGAGCTGATCCTTAGCAGACTCAAGGTCCACAAATGCTGGCTTGTATCTAACAATGAACATGCGGTTCCTAAACCCTCTGGAGCCCATTTTGAGGGTGGTGGGTGGGGAGCTGCAGGGTCGAGAAAGGAGAAGTGTTCTTGTGAAAGTGGAAGTCTGTTGTGAAAGTGGAATGGCAGTATTGGATACAACTCTACATCTATAGAATGCCCTTTTAAATCATAGAATCATAGGACTATAGAGATGGAAGGGGTCACGAGGATCATCTAGTCCAACCCTCTGCAATGCAGAAATCTTTTGCCCATTGTGGGGCTCAAACCCATGACCCTAAGATCAACAGTCTCATGCTCTACCGACTGAGCTACCCCAGCTGTCAATGGAACCTTTGTTGTTGTTGTTTAGTCATTTAGTCGTGTCCGACTCTTCATGACCCCATGGACCAGAGCGCGCCAGGCACTCCTGTCTTCCACTGCCTCCCGCAGTTTGGTCAAACTCATGTTTGTAGCTTCGAGAACACTGTCCAACCATCTCGTCCTCTGTCGTCCCCTTCTCCTTGTGCCCTCCATCTTTCCCAACATCAGGGTCTTTTCCAGGGCTGATTTCCTTAAGAATGGATAGGTTTGATCTTCTTGCAGTCCATGGGACTCTCAAGAGTCTCCTCCAGCACCATAATTCAAAAGCATCAATTCTTTGGCGATCAGCCTTCTTGATGGTCCAGCTCTTACTTCCATACATCACTACTGGGAAAACCATAGCTTTAACTATACGGGCCATTGTTGGCAAGGTGACGTCTCTGCTTTTTAAGATGCTGTCTAGGTTTGTCATCGCTTTTCTCCCAAGAAGCAGGCGTCTTTTAATTTCGTGACTGCTGTCACCATCTGCAGTGATCATGGAGCTCAAGAAAGTAAAATCTCTCACTGCCTCCATTTCTTCCCCTTCTATTAGCAGTGCTGAAAATGACCTTTATCTGAGTCTCTCAATGAGGGCTGGGCAGAAACTGCTCGTCTTGTTCCAGGTTTGTGAGCATCAAAGTGCACTTCTTGGGTTTTTGTTTGTCTGTTTGACACTTGTTACGAACATAAATATGCATTCTTTTGGTCCCGTCATTACTGCCACTTCTCTGCCCTCAGCCTCATTTGCTATTTCTCCTGTTTAATCTGATTGACTGGAGTGACGTAAGTGTTTTTTTGCCAGGGTGGTGACAAAATGCTATACCCGAGGTGATGAACTCAAGCTTTAATGCAAAATCTAACACTGAACTTGAACTAAACTGCCTGCTTTTACAAACAGGAAAGCAGGATGAAAATATTCTCTTGGAAATAAATAGATGGGAGATGCCGCAAATGTAACACATAAGAAATATTATTCATAAAACAAACTTTAATTGCCGTGCTGGTTTTTGGCTTTTAATGCTCCTTCAGTTTCATGAGTTTTAGGGGGTGGGATGGGAAAGAGAAGAAAACATTATTTTTCGATAACAACGGTAAACTTCCATGTTTCTGGAAAGTAGCATAGCACTCAGTGGGTGGCAGTTTTCTTATGGTCAGGTTCTGAAAACTTATAGCATTTGCAAAAGATACCTACAGGAGAACTTTCTCCTGTGAGTTCTCGTTCTCCTTATGGAGTTCAGCATCTCCTTTCTCCCACCACCTATAAAATTTAGGATTAAACCACTCTAGAAAGGCTTGCTTAGTGAGTCAACTTTGGCCAGACATACCACACATCTCCTGTTTGCTATAACATCCACCCATTGGTTTATAACACTTCCTTCCTAAGCTCTCAAAAGGGCTGTACAGGAATTTAATAGTTTCACTTCTAGTAAAAGCCAATTGCAACCACATGAGAACCTCACATAAGTTGGGGAAGTTTGGAGGCCTTGAGCAATGTTATGAGAGCTGGAAATAAACTCTATACATAGGACCAGAGTAGCTAGTTTCTGGGATTTGTTGAAAACGCTCTTCAAGCACACAAGCCTCTAGAGGCTCTTTGCTTATAAAATGGCTTTAAATGATTCCTCACCCAACTTCAGGCCGCAAGCAGGCACTTTGCTAAGCTGAAGCAGGTAGGCATGGTGCAATTTTTAGAAGGCATTGCTCCCTTTGATGAAAAATATCAGGAGGCAGTGTGGTGTGGTGGTGAAATTGCTGTACTAGGACTTAGGAGACCAGGGTTCAAATCCCCATTCATCCATGAAGCTTGCTGGTTGACCTGGGGCCAGTTATTGTCTCTCAGCCTATCCTACCTTACACAGTTATTGGAAAAATAAAAGTGGAGAAGGGAGAAGCCATGTATGGCTCCTTGAGCTCCTTAGCGTAAAGGCAGGGTGAATACAAATGCAATGATAAATAAAAAATAATAGAAATGTATAGAGTTCTTCACTCTTTTTCTACAGTATTCATTGCAGCAGAGTACAGTCAAAGCAAAATATGACTGTGAGCATTTCTGCATTCAGGCAAGTTTCATTGATCTGGTTGTTTGGTGCACTACAATCTAAAATGCCTAACATTAATAAAACAGAACATTTACATAGCTCATTACAAGGTTCAAAGTGCTTCACCTCTATAATCCCCCTCATCTTTACAATAGCCCTGGGTCAGTTATGGATTGTTTGAAGGGCTAACCACAATAGAACATAAGGATGTAAAATACCGGTAGCAGTGATTTCTGTTCTGACCTGTATTAGTCACCATCAGTGCTGTGTCTGTTCCTCTGCAATTCAGTTTCTGCCAAATTCTACGTTCTTCACCTTGCTGCCCACTATTTAATGTTATGTTACTTATGTAACTATTTACATAACTTAATCCATTTTGATGTAAAGGAAATGGCAAAACAATGTTTTAGAACTTTCATTAGGTACATATTGTTTGTGGCCTTTAAAATAACAACAACAACAAAAACAGAAATGATGTGAACAAATACTGATTATATTAACTTGACTGTTATCCATTCTCGACCACAGACAAACATGCAAACTGCAGCAATTCCCGCTTTTTCACGTTTTCACCCAAACAATCTGACATCTGAGGTCCAGCACCAAGGGCCTTTTGGCGGTTCCCTCACTGCGAGAAGCCAAGTTACAGGGAACCAGGCAGAGGGCCTTCTTGGTGGTGGCGCCCTCCCTGTGGAACACCCTCCCACCAGATGTCAAGGAAATAAACAACAGGCTTTTAGAAGACTTCTGAAGGCAGCCCTGTTTCGGGAAGCTTTTAATGTTTGATGTATTATAGTATTTTAATATTCTTTTGGAAGCCGCCCAGAGTGGCTGGGGAGGCCCAGCCAGATGGGCGGGGTATAAATAAATTATTATTATTATTATTATTATTATTATTATTATTATTATTATTATTATTATTATTATTATTATTATCTTTAACAGCACAAGATGCTGAAGGACATGTCACACATAGGTCCACCGGCTTAGCCCACGCCAGAAGAAGAAGGTGAAGCTGGCAAAGAATAGAAGAAGAGTTTGCAGGATCAGGCCAGTGCCATCTAGCCCAGCACCCTGTTCTCACAGTGGCCACCCAGATGCCTGTGTAAAACCTGCAAGCACAACCTAAGCACAAGAGCCTGAGGTTTCCAGCAACTTATGTGCAAGACCAGGTGGTGGTGAGCACGTGTATTCGCAGAGCCCTACTGGCAGAAAATTCATTTGCTTCTGGCAGCTTGGCGCCCCATGGCATAGGGTCGGAGGGCACAAGACAATGCAGCAATTTCCAGGAAAGCTCAATGAAATCAAAAGCCATCATTTTGCAGTTTCTTTCCTTTTATTTTATTGCTTCCTCCTGATTGCACTGTATCTTCTTATTGCCGATAGGGAGCTATGAGGATTGCCAGAGGCCACCTAGTGTCGTTGTGGCTGGACGCCATGCGGTTTGACTGGGGATTTCCCAGCTCACTACACTGCCCCAGCTCTCCTCATGCAGATACTTTCCTGTGATTTGGGAGTTATTCTTGCCTGTGTGCCACAGAACTCCAAACCCACCTGCCTCATTCAGGCTGCACCCATACACGCTTGCCTTGGTGCATTCCTGCAAGCTATGCCTTCTGATCTGGAAACCTTGCACAAAGGTGTGAGTGTGCTGTATTCATTCACTGGGGGGTGGGGGTGGGAAAGCCCTGTGTGATCATTCTCAGGTGTGCTCTTCGTTGTTCTTCCGTCTCATTGCATTGAAAAGAGGTTCCATGACTAAGCCTGAGTGAACCATGAGTCACCCGAAGTCTTGCCTATGTATACTTCACACATTGTACTTTGAAGCAGTGCCTTGCTTTACTGGCATTTTAAAAGCAGACGTGACTCCCCTTAAGCTCTCCATAAAAATGAATACTACAGAAACTGACAGGGGATAAAGCAGCTAACCATAGGGAGGAAGTGGTAAAATAATAGGAGGTGAATTGCAAATTCTTGGCTCTTAGCATCATTGAGCTTTCCTAGAAAGTTTTGCAGGCCTTCTTTGCAGCTCTGCTATTACTCTACCATGTGCTATGCAGGCAGGGATGCAGAACTCTATGGGTGGCATGCAGCTAAATTTTACACAGAGTAAAATTTAGAGTTGAAATGAATTAATTTGACTAAGTCTAAGGGCTGACCTTGCTCACAGCACTCCTGGCTTAATACATTCTGCTTCCTGAGGTCCTTCTATGCTGTCCTATGATACCCCAAATCAGTTGCTTGAGGCAAAGTCTGCCCTACTTAGTCCAGTGGTAGGGCTGGCCCTGACCCAGTGGCCAGCAACAAATCTTTGATGTGATCTTCTTTTGGGGGCTCAGTGTCAGATTTTTCCCTTTCTGGGGACACTTAAATTTCCATTACTCTCTGGAGCTGTACAGTCTTTATCGTGGTTGCTGATACAACAAGCCAGTTGAGGTGCATCATTACCACTGCTACGTTACATACAGTGACTGAGAAAGAGGAGGAGTTGTTCAAGGCCTATGGCAGAGAAGAGATGTGGAGCCAAAGATCACGCTGTGTGAAGGGGTAATCACGTGAGCAATGGGTTGTGGAACCAGGCTCCTGCCCCAGGCATCAGGCCTGATGCCTCGCCCTGCCTTTAGATGTCCATGTGTTAGCATGGTTGTCTGCAAACATAAAGCTTATGCAATCAGGACACCCAACTGTGCCTGTATCCCAATTGTGTGGAAGCCTAGCGATTCCAGAGGCTGGATCTCACACCTTGTGTGTGCCAAGCATGCTCGCTACCTTAACTCCAGCACATATTTCTGGCCACAGCTCTGCTCGGCTGAGACCCTACTGGGCCTCACTTTCTGTATAGCTTTCATTCCCCCTTTCTGCACCAACTAGCAAATGGGCAGTTTCACATCACGTCATGGCAATTTGCTCCAGATTAAACATTTGCTGTGGCGACAGGAGGAGAAAAAAGCAGTCTTTGAAGCAGAGCACAACTCCTGTTGCTCACCAAGAACCTTCTATAGATGGCTCAGT
The DNA here is from genome assembly GCF_965113315.1 of Podarcis vaucheri. Classification (NCBI taxonomy): domain Eukaryota; kingdom Metazoa; phylum Chordata; class Lepidosauria; order Squamata; family Lacertidae; genus Podarcis; species Podarcis vaucheri. The sequence goes on from NC_138763.1 coordinate 39,032,367, forward strand.
TCCAACGAACCTTTCCTCTGGGAGTGGGTTTTCTCTGTTCCTGTGTCTTTCTTCTCATTGCCACCTTGTGAGAAGGAGTTAACAGACTTTGACTTGACATAGAAAAAGACACTTTCAGCCAATTAAAAGATATAATAGCGAGAAGAGGGAAAGGAACATGGTGCTTCCTGCACGCGAGGAGTTCATTGTCACTCAGTCCTTCATGCTGCTGGAAGGATTAAAGTGCACAGGGGCAGTCCGTGAGAGACTTAATGCTAAGCTCTTGAGCTGCAGTTACATTCTTCAGAGCACAGAGACAATAATTCATTACTGATGAGGATGGAAAAATTACTTTTTTAATTTACTTATTGATTTCCTACCTACCCCCACATGACTGCCTGCCTGCCCCCCTCTCTCTTTCCCCCTCTCTCCCTCTTCCTCTCCCTCTCCTTCAACCTCATACAACAGTTTATTTCTAGGTGGAAATTAGCTCCCAATAGACACGGGGTCAAATGAAGAGGCAAACAGTGAAAAGTAACAAAGAGCATATCTATATAATGGATCAATCTGGTTTTAACAGATTAGCTGGTTAGTCCCTCTTCCCGAGGAAAACAGGGATCTGAGGAAAAGACTATAGATGTTTGCCAGTATTCTCAGCACTCTCATGAAACTTTGAGATGGTATCCAGTGCCCACATTCTGTTAGTGCAAAGATTTGTGCAATAAAATTTCCCCTTCCTCCCTCTCCCATGTACCCTATGCCCTCCCCATGGGGAACTCCCGAGGAGAGATTTAGGGGGGCTGCAGGGCGAGGAGGGGAACTTCTTGCACTAATGGAATGAGAGATTTAGTGTTACTTTGGATACAAGCCACACATCCGAGGATCGGAGCTGTGTTTATGTGAGTCATTACAACTAAACCTTCATAAAACTAATATTAAGCCTGTAATATAAATATGTTCACATTGATTTGGGCGCCTGTTTATATATCACCTTCAGTTAGAGATGGATCATTTTTTCCCTAGTCCATGTCCCTTTCAAATGTGTTAATTTATAAGTGCATTCAATTTCTGCATTAACTGGGGGGGGGAGGGAGTTTAACATTTAAAAATCCATATGAAAATTCACATGAATTTCAAATATATGTTTAAATGTGCATGTTTTGAATTTCGTTTCCTAGGAAAGACTCATTTCTAACTAGATTTTTATCTTGTTTTGATACAGGGTTATGAGCTGAGAACTGCATCATGAAGTCTGAAGAAGTGTGGTATGTGTGATAACTACCTTCCAAAATGCACAGGGTCCAGGAGGTACAAATCTGGACAGTTCCTATCACAATTCACAAAGATCAGGTTCCTCAGGCATCCCTGCCTTCTGTGTGCATGCTACACAGTGACATCCAGAGCTTCAAATGCAAAGATAGACAGGTCCCTATCCCCAAGGAGTTTGCAGTCTAAAATACAGAGGCAGTTCTACAAAGCTATCTGTATACCCCTTTTTTATACCAGTTTGAGTGTCACGGCTTTTCCAAATAATTTTGAAGGGTTCTCTGCACTTCTGAGCCCTTCCCATTGAACTGTCATTTCCCGGGAGGAGGAAATTAGTGTTAAACTAGTTTAGGCCTGTGCTGTAGATATAGCCCTTATTCCTTCCCTCTTCGTTCCTGTTTTACATCTTTGCTGAAGAGCATTTTGGCCCTGTTTCCATTCATTTTAATTGGCTGTATACAGGATGACTTCTTAGTAGGTGGCATCCCTGGGCACTCTCCCTTGCTGTGCAACAGAAGAAGCATTTATCTTTGCCTCTGCTCACCCTTGTTATAAACTATCAGGCCCTACATAGTCTACAGGAAAATATATATCAGAGGACAGATGATGAACAATTAGGTAATTGTATATAAAAGTGGAGAAATAACTGTATAACTCTTTATGTACTTCTAAAAGTATAGCATTGGAAAGTTCCAACAAATGAGTTGTAGCAAGGCTAACACAGTGTTTCCCAAACAACCTCAGTAAGGTAGGTTAAGAACCACCATTAATGTTATGAAAATCCCAGCTCAACCAGAAGACTAACCTTTAGGACCAGGGTTATTATATTTTGGGGGGTGGGGTGCAAAATTAGGTGCAATCTGAATAGCTGGAATGTTGGAGGTGTACTGCTTGGACCATAATAATAACACTTTACAAAAATCACACACACACACACACACATGTGCTATACAGTAGGAGAATCTGATGTGAAATTACTTCAAGAGAGAGAGCAAGGCCAAGCAAACCTTTTCATCTCCCTTCCCCACGGGTTATTTTAAATGCATTCTAAACATGCAATAGTATCATCTAACAAATTGATTTGCTTATAGCCCAAGCAGCACTCAGACTCCTTTCCCTTAAATTTTAGTTTTGAGAAAAATCAAGAACGTAATTACTTGGCTGAATCATTAATTACTGGCTACTGGACAATTTTGAATGGAGTGCACAGAAAGCCTGAGGCAGCTATTAAAAGCTGCTTTAATGCTATTGATCTATTTGTGTTTATCATTAAATTTCTCTGCTATTATGACATTTTATTGAGCACATCACTAGGGGAGTGGAAGCAGAGCATGGTACCCTTTGCCCTCTTCTTCTGAGCTACATTCTCTCCTGGGGCTTAAGTCTATTCAAGCCAAGGAAGATGTGCTGGGGCTCAAACCTACTGAAAAAGAGGCAAAACACACCACATCTTTTGACTCAGCAAGCCATCCCTTAATATTAAGAGGCATTTGAAGAAGAGGGAACTCGCTGGCTGTTGTCTCAGTCATCACATGCTCAGAGGCACATTCAGGTTACTCTGAATGTGCATGAACAATGCATGTTCTGGGCCCTCAAACTTGATTTCTGAAATACGTTATGGCACCAGTGATTCCTCAATGAAAGTAACCTCTGAAGCAGGTTATATGATTATTTTATCACTGAAAGTAACCTGTTCATATTAGCAAGGTGATTATTATATTACCCAGCTAGGGGGGATAGCTATAGGAAAGGTGAATCTTTGGAATTCTTGAGTAGCCATTTAATCTAAACATAGCAATATCTAATCCTTAACTCACTTACAAGGGGGTAAGGACCTACTGAACAGAATGGCGTTAGATCAAAGTACACATTTGTGAGACTGCACTCTAAGGAAGGAGATTGCTGAAGATGGCCCCTCTTCAGTTGGAGATACCACCAAACACGTGGGGGTGACTCTGTCCACAGCCATTCTCATCTCTGTCCATGAGTTGGTGGTCAAATGCATGAAACAGGGAACATTCAGGACTCATGGAGGTTCCATGCACATCATAGAACTCTGGAAAACCAGAGTTCTAAAACACACAGGGAGGTGCTACATGTATAATGCAGTTGCACAGCAGCATGTGGAGGGCAAGGGGAATGACGGTGGGATAGTGATGTAGAAATTCCAAAAGAGCAGAAAAGTCTGTTTATGTACGTGATGACAGCTGCATGATTGCTTTTGGTTCAGAGATGGAAGGAAGATAAAGTCCCTACCAGAGAAGAATGCCTGATAAAGACAATGGACTATGCCGAAATGGCAAAAATGACCAAGAAGATCTGAAACCAAGAAGACAACAAATTTAATAAAGAATTGGAAAAAATTGTAAGTTACCTTAGAGAACACTGTAAACAATTAAAAACATTGGCAGGATTTTAATAACACTTGTAATGCAACAAGAACTATGGTAAACATTGAGATTTGAAGATAAATGGAAAACAGTATACAATACAGTTGGGGGGGGGAGAGCTCTACAATGGAAGCCATGGAGGGGAGCAGAGAAGTCCAAGGATTCAGAGAATCCTATAACTGTATGTTTTTGATTTTTGTTTGAATATAAATGTTAATTGTAAAATGAAATATATATATTTTTAAAGGATGATGGGATAGTGATGTCGCTAGCACACCTATCTCTGCAACCCCACTGCCCACCCTGTATGCTTAGATAACACTGGATATTAATGTCTGAAAAGGGTTTTGAATTTTGTTACCTTTTGGGCATATATTCTCAGACTGGTGTCTACTTTGGCAAAGTTTTTTTGCCATCGGAAGATCCAGTATTCATTTTTGCTTCTGTATTTTGAATTAGTTTACAAAATTTGCAAACCTTTTATGCTTCCGGCTACAAAAGCTCTAGCTTTTGTGCAGGAGTGAGGATGTGCATTCTCTTTTTCCATGCACTAATAGGCATTTCATTGTCTGCCTTACATTTGCAGATAGTCATGAAAGTATAATTTCTCCTTGATCTTCTGAATCTGATGGCCTTCGCTTGGTTTTGAACATTGCACAGAAGTTGGGCGACAGTGGAAACGTAAGTTAGCCACACAAACCATCTCATTGCACTTCCTATGGAACATGCAAATGAGGAACTTGAACATTTCCTACCTCATCTGATGCATGAGATCTGTATGGTTAGAAGTCTCACATTCCACTTTGGATGAGATGCACTGGTTCATCCTTTTCATGTTATACAAGAAGGGCAAGTGGGATGCATGTGTTTCCCACCCTCGTTCTGTTTCTACTTCTCTGTAATATGCAAGGACAACCTGTACACATTATTCCTTTCCTTCTTGTAATGAACGTACGTGGTCATGCCACTTTTGTACAGTAAAATGAGCAAAATACAGGTCAACAAGATTGCACGCCAAATTATCCTTCCGGCAAAGAATCAGCATGAAAGAATCAATGCGAAAAAGGATGCATGTAGAGTACACACTCTCTAAAACCTATAAATAAACATATAAACAAACATGCGGATTCTTGAACTGAATCACCACTAAGAATCATGCACTATTACTGCAATGGGTTCACCAGAGAAGGATGGTCCAAACATATAACACAAATTCTGGCATGACCACACTTGCTAGCAGTTACTTTCTGGGCTCAATTCAAAGTGCTGGTTTTTAAGAAGAAGAAGTGTTTGGATTTGATATCCCGCCTTTCACTCCCTTTAAGGAGTCTCAAAGCGGCTAACATTCTCCTTTCCCTTCCTCCCCCACAAAAAAACACTCTGTGAAGTGAGTGGGGCTGAGAGACTTCAAAGAAGTGTGACTAGCCCAAGGTCACCCAGCAGCTGCATGTGGAGGAGCGGAGACACAAACTCGGTTCCCCAGATTACGAGACTACCGCTCTTAACCACTATACCACACTGGCTCTTTTACCTGTAAAACCTTATGGGGTTCAGGACCCCAATACCTCATGGACTGCCTCTCCTCACGTGAACTGACTGCAAGCCTGAGATCATCATCTGACGCCCTTCTCTGTGTGTTCCTTCCATTGGAGATCTTGCCACAAACTAGCCTTTTCCAGTGATGGTTCCCCACTTGCGGAACTTTTCTTCAGGAAGGTGTACCTATCACCCATTCTTATATATTTTTAGGCACCAGGCAAAAACTTTCATTTTTACCCAGATTTTTGAACCTTAATTTGGTGGATTTGGGTTATTTGTGGCTTCTTGTAGAAGGCCAAGATCAGTATCACCTGTCTTTTTATCTGTATAGATGTGGGGTTTTTTTGGCTTTTCTTCATTTTGTTTGCTATAATTTTTAGTATTTTAACATTTATGCTATTTTTGTAAGTTGCTTTGGATCACTTTTGTGAGGAAAGTGGCTGATAAATATTAGTAGGAGTAGGAGTAACATTATCTTTCATATTTTTAAAAAACCCTTATAAAGGGTATAAACAAGTATCTAAATATGTATTTTTTAATACATTTTCCTCACAAAATATGCATTTCTAAATACACTCTAAAATATGCATTTTCTTTCAAAATACACTTTTCAAACACATTTCCCTCCCTTGGTAGAGGACTGCATCAGGAAATTCAGAGAATCGAAAAGATAACTAAATTCTGATCCAAACATTGTCTGGTAAGTACAGAGCAAGACTGGGTCAATTCTTACTGGAATTCACACACATCAAATTCCTCAAGCATCCCAACTTACCTTTCAGCTGAACCATCTATTCTTATTCTGCTGGTAGTGTTAATTCCAACAAGTGAGAGCTAAGCGAAGTGTTGGGAATCTTATCATTCAGAGGGAGAAAGGTCAGGTTACACCATCATCCTCTTGTGAATATAATTAAATGGTGTGGAAAAGACATGATCAATAACCATCTCGCATTTCTGCCTTCCTATCTGTTATGCAGTGTCCAAAAGGAAGTTGGCTTTTAGATCATGGTAAGATGATTGCAGATGATGCTGAAAAGGTGGAAACCTTGATAAGCCAAGCTCTGAGTCACTCCCATGGGCAGGTTTGTCACTGTTTATTTTGGTGGCTGCTAAGTCATGTATATTTCTTGCAGACACACACACACATACACAAAAACACGTAAATATCTGGTCTGAAACTCTTCATTTTTTTACTGTCCATCTGACTGGGTCGTCCCCTAATATATATCTTACCCCATGTCTATTTTGTGGGCTGTGAATTTGAGTTAGTATAGCAGACGCAATGCAGAAGGTGTAAAGCCATAGAGCCACATGATTCCAGTTTGTAGAGGGGTAACTATCTTCCTGGGGACGCAGGTGGTCTAAACCACTGAGCCTAGGGCTTGCTGATCAGAAGGTCAGCAGTTCGAATCCCCGTGATGGGGTGAGCTCTCATTGCTCAGCCTAGCTCCTGCCAACCTAGCAGTTCAAAAGCACGTCAAAGTGCAAGTAGATAAATAGGTACCGCTCCGGCGGGAAGGTAAACAGCATTTTTGTGCGCTGCTCTAGTTCACCAGAAGTGGCTTAGTCATGCTGGCCACATGACCTGGAAAAACTGTCTGCAGACAAACGTCGGCTCCCTTGGCCAGTAAAGCAAGATGAGCGCCACAACCCCAGAGTTGTTCACGACTGGACTTAACTGTTAGGGGTTCTTTACTTTTACCTTTAACTATCTCCCCAGATTTCAGAGTAGTGCCACAGTCCCAAAGAGGGAGCACAGCAAACTTTCATTAAGCACTCTAACACAAAAGCTGCCTGCCTGTTTTTCAGCCAGTACTCCGCAACCATGACTACTAGAAATTTGCAAATAATAAAATAAAATAAAATTCCAGACTGTACTTGATCATTCCCTGTGAGTCACCTGCAGCCATGCAGTTTCTTGACCCACCAAATATATACTTACTCCCATTTTACAGTCCATACATGATTAGGTAAGATGTTGTGGGCTGGACAGAACTGACTGTCCACTTTTTAAATATCTGAATTTTTCATTGCTATAAAAAAGTAGTAAGAAAAATTGTTCAAATGGTACAAATAAAGCAGAATTGCATATCTTTGCTTATTTTAGTAAAATGACTGCTGAGTATGAAGACTTGTAACAAGTAACACAGAAGTTCAAATGAGCCCCATATCTGTTCGATCTCCTGTCCCCACTAAGTTCTGTGATTCCCCTGTCGTTCTGACTACAGCTTGCATTTAAAACAACAAAATGTGAAGTTGCATTGTACAAAAACTGTGCTTGCATTCTTAAGGAGTAATGTATATGCACACTCATCCACCCAAATGCGGACACATCAGCCTTTCACCCTTCCAGTGACTGGGGGCTCTGCCTAGTCCCCAGCAATAGTGGCCCCCTCTAGCAACATGACAAGCAAATCACAAGACATATAACCATGGCTTCTGTTGCCCTGCTCCATTTGTGCGCTCCCTCTCTTTTGCAAACCCAAGCAGAGCAGTGGAAGTGCGGTGGCTCTTATTGTGTCATTCTCACAGCAAAGATAAGTGCTAATGGGGGATACACACACACAACGGAACAGAAGAACAGTGGGTTCTTTGTGGATTCCTCATGTTGTCCCATCTACATTAATTCCTCCCTTGGTCCAGAAAGGTTCTCTAGAAATATCTGTTCCAAAAGATGCCTTCTATTTCGTCTTAGGTCAGCATGAGCACTGAGACTCATAGCAGCGACAGCAGAGGGATGGTTTCATTGTTCATCCCTGTAATTGTTCTCTTAGCATGCCTTCACTGCCCTTCAGGATGGGAAGTCATGCAGAGATAGGCTGTGGTCAGTCCTGAAATATCTGTGTGTGGAGAGCAGGAAGGCAACAGACCCACCCGGGCAGCTGTGCACCTGCAGTATAGCTGTGAAGGTTGATTTGTCCCATGTTGCTGCTCCACACAGGAGCCAGAATGAGCCAGAGAGCCACAAAAGCTGCCATCTGGATGTGTCTTAAGAATTCCTCCTTCCCTTCTGTTTGAGCTTGCCATGGCTGGCCAGAACAACTCCTCCCTCTCTGCTTAACGGAGCAGAAAATGACGTGGCTCTCAGAATGAGCAGGGTCCAGGGAAGGGGAAACTTCTTGATCTTCTGGAAAGTCAAATCCGTTCCATTCAGGGGGAAACAGGGACAGCTGCCATCGGAACCATCTGCCAGTTTCCTGACCGCACAAGCTTTACTCTCCTCATGCTCTAGGCTTTTGTTCTTGTGTCCATAGATTCTCTACTGCCCACTCTTTCAGCACATGATTAGTGACTGCAGGGAATCTAAATTGTACTGCTTGTGGACATGAATATGGACCTGAGGTCTGGTGGTTATTGGAGCTGGTTACAATGGAAGAAAAGCAGTAGCTCAGAGGTACAGAACATGCTTTGCATGCAAAAAACTTCAGGTTTCATCGAGCGTCAGAACAACTTGGCCACAATAAGGACATTTTGCCCATGGTATGACTATTTTCCACCTTCCCATTTCAACTCTCTGGCATCCTATCTGCATAACCTAGCAATTCTAAAATATAGACTGGCTTTTACTCTTGCAAGATTGATAGGGCATTACTTTCTTCATTTAAAAATGTGAGAAACTAGCCTTCCTGCACCTGGGGGCCCTCCTTCTCAATCAGCTTAGTAGGGCCCTGGACTCAAAATGCCTGCTTGCTGCTATCCTTTTCACAAGATATTGACAACTGTTTCAGGTGCTTCCTCCTGTTCTGTTTAAAATGCCTCCTGTGCCACGAGCGTAAAACTGATAAGCTCCATGTCTGGGCAGTGTGTGTATGGGGGATTAAATTTCAGCATCAAGGTTATTGATAAGGGTAGTAATTATGGCACAGACCCATTATCTCCAGCTGTTAAATAAAAATCAATTCACATCCTGAATGTTACTCTGAACACACAGCTTCTCTTTACCCTATTGTGTGCTTTGATTTGTATGTCTTTCCCATGATGCTGATCTTTACAGTACACATTCTTTTGCTAAGGAGGTCCATAATGATTTTCTTTTTCCTCTGCTAGTTGCAAGGCCCTGTATTTCATTTCTTTGTTAAAAAAAGAAATAGCCCACCCTCCTCCTCCTCCTCCTCCTCCTCCTCCTAGCTAGGCAAATCATCCTGTTCCCACAGGCATCCTGTGAGAAAGGCAGATCAAACAGAACAATTAATTCAGCAAACAATGCAATTAAGCCATGATCCAAGCATAGTTTCCAGGCTGAAACAAAACAAATAGCCCTGGCAGCATGGATAAATAAGATCACAGATGGAGGGATTTCACAAGCAGCTAACTTTTCCTGCTCTGAGACTTCGAGAACATAAAAATGTTGAGCGCAAGGCCCCTTTTCCAAACCCTCTCAGCCCTTTGGCGCAGAGCTTGCAAGCCTGCTGAGAGGCACCATATTGGGTTCAGGCACCCCTGGGATCCTCCGATCACCAGCTCCAAGGGGATAATTATGCAAGAAAAACACATGCAAAACAACTGGTGCTCCAGCGGCATTTTCAGCATCTCCCACTGGGCTGGCCTCTGTCACCATCTTGACACACAGCAGAAAACGATAAAGCTGTGAAAAAGAAATCTGCTTCACACCCGGATAGGTTTCTTTGCTATTTCAGAAATTGATAGGAATTCCAATTTCTGGACAAGTATGAAACCTGTCTGCTTCTTGGTGGAAACATGAAATGCTTGTAGCATTGAGAGCTAAAACATGAAGGCAATAGAGCAGGAATGGGGAACCTGTGGTTTTCCAAATGTTGTTTGACTCAAAGTCCCATCAATCTCAATCTCAATGGTCAAGGATGATGGGAGTTGTAGTCGAAAAGCATCCAAAGGAACACAGGGTCACTCCCCACCTTTGCATTTATTGGTTAGGTTCGTTGACTTCTCTTCTTAGCCTTCACTGTTATAGCGCAATAGAATGAGTAAAAAATGCAGCTGCCTTTTCTTCAGTTCACATCACCCTTTTCTGGACTTAAAGCCGCATTGCATATTACACTATCCTATGCAGCAAGAGGAAGTGTGTGGGAATAATGCACTAAATATGAATAGTCATCTGTTTTAATAGAAGAGCACTAGGGGCTTTCAAATTTCAGTGGTGTCCTGTGTGAGGTCAAAATTTGTCCGTCTGCCCCCCACCTCTCAATGTTCTGCTCAATTCACTACATCATAGTTGTGATACCTTGTGGCATCCCCTAGGCTTGGCTCCCAGTGTGGTGGAACCAGTTGTGCTGCCTTGAATCTGTCTCTGGAAGCCAGGTTTGCATAAATGGATTCTAGGCAAAGTCAATCTGGATAACCCATCCATGACAACATGTGCTGTCCCCTTGACACCCCCAAGTACATCAAGTGCAAAAACCTGGGCACTAGCTACTGCCTATCTGAGCAAAAAGCATGCAACTTTCTACTGCTTCATTTGTACACACCTGTTATCATCATGGCTCTTACATTGATGGCAACCAAACAAGATTGTATATTAGTTTCAGATCTGGAGGCAGCTTTATATCTGTAAATTCAGCAGGTATGCTGCTCTCTGCTGCTCTTGTTGCAGTTTGTTTTCCTTGATTCCTCCCAAATGAACCTTTGGGTTGATGGTTTCTGTGTGGAGAAAACACAATTCACTCTAGTGAATCACAGTAGATTTTCAGCTGGACTGAATATGATGGGCATAGTAGTCCCATATTTGTCCAACCATGCTAAATGCATGAAAGGACAACCATAACTTTGTCTACCCCTATTTGTATTATGATGGTGGTGCTTATCTTAAATGGAAGAGCTGAACACCCAACTATCCTTTTTCTCCTAGGCTATGTCAACTCTCCTTCTATTACTTCTTACAGCTTTTAGGTAGTTGTGAACCCTCACTGATGGTTCCCTGTTGGCTGCTATTACTGGAACCCATTCATCTCTAGTCAGATTACACCCAGCAGACTCAGTGCTATGACAAACTGAAGTACCCACCAGGTGTGCCTTGATTAACAGGCCAAACGTGTTCCTCAGCTGAGCAGTATTTCTGGTCCCCATCTCCTGGCTTCCTGAGAGGAACTCTAGTTACCCATTCTTAACACAGAACAACCCTTTTGTTCCTGAACAGCCCAACCTGCCAGATCCCCTGCACTCCCCTCTCACCACTCTTTATTCATCATGGTGATTTCATGATATTTCTCTCCTTGTTTTAACCATTTATTGCCCCCTTCCTTCTATGGCTTTGTCTGTCTCAGCTTGGACAGTTCAGTTGATTAGAGTGTGGTGCTGATTAATGCCAATGTTGCAAGTCTGATCCCCATATGGGACAAATGCACATTCCTGCATTTCAGGGGGTTGGTAGATGAGCCTCAGGATCCCTTACAACTCTACAATCCTATGATTCTATTATTTATTCTCCTTGTACTTTCTGCTTCACAGACCCCCCAACCCCCCCCCCCCCACATTCTACTCCCTTGCCCTCCTTTCTCTATTCTTCTTCATGTTCACTTGTTGGTCTCCCCTTCACTGCTACACTCCCGCCTCCCCCTTTATATTCTTTTTCTGTTATATATTTAAGCCCGTGCAGAAACAAATTATTTATGAAGGAGTGTAATTTACGATGCGTTCTTAATGTCTTGGAAGACACAGATAATTTATTTAATGAGTAAGGACATGATAATTCACAGAAGATGATTCCAGTCAGAAAATTAGTTTCATTAATTTGCTGTAAATTCTTTGCCTTGATTTAGTACAGCAGGAGTTCCTGTAGCCAATGCAAATCATTGCCAGAGTGTTTTTGTCATCCCAGAATCTGAGTGCAGGTGTTCCTTTCAGCTTTCTTTCACCTCAACCCCCACCCCATGCTCTTACTTCTTTCTTCCTTGTGCATTCAGCATGCCATCACACCGAGGCACCTTGCGTTTTTCTACCCAAGGGCACCCTGAAAGCAAAGGGATCATATTTCATCCACATACTGGCTGGGGTATTTCATTTGGATGCAGTTCATGGCTTAAGTTGCAGGCCGGTACCCACTTCCCTGGGAGTAAAAACCCAATTTGAGTTCGGCAGGACGATATGTGTAGAGCCAAACTGTCAAAGGGTGAGGAGCTGTGGGCTAAAATGGTTTTGTGGCCAAATCTATGCATGTACTGCCCACTATTATTGATGGGTTTTCCCTTGGTGCCCCATGGAGCCAGGCTTAGGGTCACTATTTGGGCACTGTGGGAAATGGAAATGCATCCCGCTAAATTTTAATTTCTTGTGATGCTATGTTAGATGCTTCAAGGCATTGTGGGAAATTAAAAATGGCCACTGCCTGGTGCTGATTTTGGGAGTGTCACCACCAGGTAAGCCTACTGGGAGACTCATACTAGGGTGCCAATAGGGAAGACAGTGCCAAATGCCCCTTCAAGGTTGGTGTTGCCCTCCTGGCACTGACGTTGATGCTGCTTACCTGGATGGTACAGGGAAGCTGTGTGGTTTAGGCTGCATGCCAGATGGGCTTCTCCAGTGTTCCTGAGCAGCCCTGCCCTCACCACTACCCTGCCCGTGCCCCATCTAGGTAAGCAGCAGTGATGCTGGTGACTCCTGGCTCAGGTTTAAGACCCCAAGCAACAGGGAAAGTCAGGGAATCTGTTGTCTTTTTTATTGATATCATACACACCTTCTGTCGCCAAAGAGAAAAGGTCAGGAAGGATACGTAGCATCCGAGCTGACAGCAACTCAGATAATTCCTACTCACCAAGAACTGAAAGTAAATAGAGAACTTCCTGCAGCCGACAAGGCAAAGGGAGAGGGCAGTGTGAACACAGTAATCGTTCCATAATCTACTTCTGCACTATAGACAGCTCCACTGGAAGATGCAACACAATCCTCCTGACCCCTATGCAAAGGGGCATGTGACTGGATGACATAAGGGCTGTTGTGGGCTCCTTTGGGAGGATGGTGGGCACAGAAATTTAATAAATAAGTAAGTGGAGACTACTACAAAGAAGATTTAAAGGGTCAACAGAGAGGGGAATGAAGGGAAGGGGCTGACAGACTGATCACTGTGTGTGTGTGTGTTGTTGTTGTTGTTGTTGTTGTTGTTGTTGTTGTTTTTAAATGAAAGCCTAATATGCTATCAACAATGATAAACACAATAGAGGGAGCGGATATAAGGCTACCCATCACAATGCCCCCAGCTGGCTTCTGTCACAAGGACATACTGATCTTTTCATTGTCTGTATGTTTCACTTAAGTGTGTACTGTATATGTGTGAGAGAAAGACCATCTCTAGAATCCAGGAATAAATTTCATCTGCACCCATGGTTGAGTGGAGATTTCCAGAGGATCTCACCAGAAAGTGTGTAGCACAGTGTTTTGTGGGAGAGGAGAGAGACTATGTCTACTGGCTTTTTCCACCTGATGGCCCCAGGAGACTTTCATAAAGGAACTTGCTTCCAGAAGAATTGTGGTGGGGCTTTCTGGCCTGTTTGGTCTAGGAGTAAAAGGGGGAATTGTTAGGCACTAGCACCAACAACATTGGGATGTGAAAGCATTGCCTATTGTTCATGGATGTGTATTTTAAATGAAATCCTGATATGTTATGATTGTGCACAATTATTGTAGACAGTTTATTTTCTGCGAGCACAAGTACATTTGTGGAAAATGCAGTGCACAAATAAATGAACTATGATGGTAATGTGAACAGTGCTTGTTACTGACTTGCTCCGAGTACTCAGGGCTGCCAATCCGTAGCTCTGGGAGAGCTAAATTTTTATTTCACTGCTTTCCACCGCCCTGCCACACTCCCCAACAAATTGCTTCCTGGTGGTGGTTAATCTCTGCCAGCAAACCCAAACATTTATATGAACTCTGTTGCCGTTGCTCACATCCCTGATGCCTTCTTTATTCAGCAAGCGACAAGAGTTGGCAAAGCCCACTTACATTCATTGTGGCTTCGCTGCTCCAGACATAATGAGGTAAAATGAAAACAACTCCTCCCGCCGCAGCTATGTGAGCTGGGAACTCATAAAGGCTAAAAAGCTTTTAATTACGAGCTTGTTCCGATTATGCCCAGCCTCTCTGCTTCCTCCCAAAGAGCAGAACAAGCACTCAGGGGTCAAGATGAACTTCAATTACTAAACTTCTGGCAAATGCTGCTTGGAAACCTGGAGACTTTCTCCTTCCTTAGAGCAGACACCTGGGCTCTGTGATCCCAGCACTCCCCAAGGCCCCATTCTCTTGGCTGTAACATTGCTGAAAGCAGAACAAGCACATTCTTCTCTGAACCGAAAAAAGGAGGGCGGCATTTTCTTTTCTCTCTCCCCTCCCCTCTGCTGTTCTCCTTGCCTTCCTCCTTATGCTCAGCCATAGATTAGGACCCTCCTGGCTCCTGCTGCAGCTGTAGGCACAGGGGGCCTCCTTCCCAATGGCAAGCAGGGGCCTCTAATCAGAGCTGCAGACTTCCACTTTGCAGCTTGCCAGGATCAGGTTTCCTAGTTGCTAAACAAAACCAAAGGGTGAAATTTTAATTTCAGGTTTGCTACACAAAATCTGCCTCCAGGCGTTGTTCAGGAGGTGCCAGTCTCAAGGGTTTCCAGGAAAATGTGACTAGGAAAGAGAGTGACAGAGAGTGTCAGATCATACTTGCAAGCAATGTGTGATCTACCTGAGGTAACGTGGTTCTTTTTGACTTATTGTGTGAGAAAGATTGTCGCAATTTCATCGACTGCTTTATATCTCTCCATCACAATTTGTTTTTGCTTTTTAACACCCAGGGAATCTTGTGGTTCTCCTATGGCAGGTCAGATTGGATATGGATACTTCACTGCCTCCTACTGCACTAAGATATCGGGACTCGGTAGACACTGAACCAGACAATATCAGAGTTGATGGAGGCAGAATAAGGCATCGTAATTTGCCCATCTTCTCCCAACAACACAGAATGAGTAGTGGGGAAATAACTGTTAATTATAAGGGGCACAACTATTTGTTGTGCTACAAATAGCACAACTATTTGTTCTTAAATGGATTTTTACCAAGCTTCATGGCAGGGTGTGAGATGGGGTGAGAGGGTTCACAGACAGGGGTGCCTCAAGACATTTTTGCTGTCTGGAGGTACAACAGCAAACACATCCTCCTGCTTCATCAAAGGGCATAAGGCCGATGAAGACTGGCCAAGTTATTTGGCACCTGAGGTAGAAAATCCCACAAGCAGCTCTCTCAGGGAGTCAGAATATAACAGCAAATTAACTACTAAATAGCAGCCAATTAATGACACCCCAAATCAGCAGCCTAGCTCTGCCTAATGGTAGGACTGGGGGTATTTGGGATTTTCCAGAAAGATGGAAAGAGAGAGTGTGTATAAATGTTTACAAAGCTAGCAAATAATGGATGCTTTGTGCTTACTTACTGCAGCCTATCACTCATAGTAGGCCTGGCCCAAGACATTCTACTGCCTGAGCAGCAGCATATACAGTGGTACCTCAGGTTACAAACACCTCGGGTTACAAACACTTTGGGTTACGAACTCTGCTAACCTGGAAGTAGTATCTTGGGTTATGAACTTTGCCTCAGGATGAGAACAGAAATCGTGCAGCAGTGGCGCAGCAGCAGCAGGAGCACCCATTAGCTAAAGTGATACCTCAGGTTAAGAACGGACCTCCAGAACAAAATAAGTTCATAACCAGAGGCACCACTGCATCTCCCCTCCCATAAGTCAAATTGCACAGTACCAAGGCCATTCATTTATATTGTCACCCAAGTCAGAAAATCTCCCAGGCACCTCAAATATATGATCGTTTGCTTTCACCACACCCCAAATCAGCTGCCTGACACGGCTGCCTCACTCTGCATAATGGTAGGTCCAGCCAAAGTCCCATAATATCCATTGAGGCTGTGGGGAACCTTATGTAGCCTGGGGGGCACATTCATGTCTGGGCAACCTGCCAGTGGCAATTGAGGGCAGTTGCAAAAGTGGGCAAAGCGATGAATGGGAATTTTATCTTTGTTGAGCAGGATAGCTTGCATGCCAAGGCCCTGTGACCCTGTGGCTCCCTTCCTATGAAATAACCAGACAAGACAGCAGATAAATAGATTGGGTTCAAGGCAGCCTGGGCAGGCCTCAATTTATCCCCCCCCCCCCGGAAGCAGACTCAAGTGATGCTTATTGGTCAGTTGGGTCCACCCTCCTGGGGAACTTCAGCCCATGCCTTCCTATCATTGGCCAATTTACAGGCAGGCTCGAATGCACCCAGGTGACGTTCCCAGGTCGCAGATATGGCCGTGGCTAGGATATAATGACACCTGACTATGGAAGGTAAGTGGATTTCTACACACACTTGCCCCCTCTTTCTATCCTCCATCCATTCATGCAAGAAGCACCATCAAAGTTCAAGGACTCATTCCAGTCAGGCAAAAAAACAACAACACCCCATCCTCAAGGAGGGTGCTAGGCAGGGCTGTTAAGGGGTGTAGCTTGGCTTGGAGAGAGTCCCAAGGGTCTGGAGACCTGGAGGGTCACTTTTGGTCCCTGGGCTTGAAGTTCCCCATCCTTGGTATACATATGCTGGCTTTGCTAGATCATGGCCTTCTTCATATGAAGTAGTTTATCATTCTTGCTGGTTTGTCCATTCAACAAACCTGAAGGATAGCTTACGGTGTGATTGTGACCTTTTCAAGGCCATCAACAACTAAGTGTCATGACTAATCTAGCATTCTAAGTGGACTTTTTTGTGCCTAAAATCTGGCAATGTATCAGCTGCACCACAGTGGCTTGTTGTTATTGTCACTGTTATTATTTGTAAAAATGAGAATTGTTCAAAATCTGCTTTCCATAGCTTGTATGCCAAATGCTCCTAAGGTAATTGTTTTTAGTTTTTGCTTAAAAGAAAGCTTAAATCAGAGATTTTGGGAACACAGCAGCTTCTGCAAATTGTTTCTAGGAAACCACTCCCTAGTTAGTCTTAAATAATCACACATAATTTACCTGTACATTTCTGTTACATGCATTTGGGAAATTCCTTCTTATTTCAAAAGCAATCGGAAAGAGTGTCAACATTTGAGCCCTTTGAGAAACACCCTGGAGGTCCAAACATTGATTTTTTTTGGTTTGATTTCTTTGTTATGTAAAGGGAAAACAAAGAAATGAAAAGCTGGCAATATGTTAGTATGTTTTCATTCTTTTTTAAAAAACACGTACCTCCAACAGGTGGATATATCCTTAAAGAAGAAGAAAATATCCAGAGGCTGTTTTGTCAGCTTTCTAAACAGAATTCTGTCTAGAAATCTCCTGTTTTTGAAGATGGAACAACAATGAAGATTGTGATGAAATGAGACTTTTAAAAAATCAGATTTTTGTCTCCTGTACTCTCATTCTCAAACATTCCCCTCCCACATTTCTCAAGTTTTCATCATCCACACACCCCTTGACTTAATTAAAAAAAAAATGGGAGAAAAGTTCTCGGCCTTTCAGCTCTGTGGAACATGCAGACAAATAAATTAAAAAGCGGGAGAAGTGGAACTAACCCAATAATCCGTGAAAACCTAATTTCCCTCACCAGCGTTGCTGACGCAATCATGTCCCTTCTCCCTTCCCCATCTCCAGTTCTGGGGCAGTGATTGGAGAAATTGGCTAACAAGATCAGAAAATTTAATTACTGTTATGCTTCCCCTTCTCCAGAAATTGGATGTCACACTTCCTTGTTGCCTATTTTAGAGATGTGCTATATAACGGATTTTCATAAAGCTTGATTCCTCCTCCTCTCTCAGCATTGCAAATGAGAGTTAAGAGTTCAGCCTTAGGGTTACAAAGCAGAGGTCGGGGTGCCAATTTACGTGTAATCGGAAGGAAGACACGGTCCTGACCTCCCTGTAAATTACTCTTTGATCCTTCTTGTCCCCAAGTCCTGAGCTTAACAGGCATGCCAGAAACTTCCTAAAAAGAGCATGTGTGGGTTGGGGAAGGGGGATCACCTCTAAGCTGCATTATAACAAAGTCAAGATCAAGACCAGTAGTTCTTTAATCTGTACATATTTGGAGGGTGGGGGACCATAGTTACCCATGGTCTGGAACCGAAAGCAGGAATAAACATTCTTCTTCACCTCCCAGGATACTAATGACAATAACACCTCTGAGATAAGTCCCCCCCCCCTTTCTCTTTGTAAAATTTGGAAATACTCATCATATGACATGCTGTTATCATATGAAATGTTTTCCCACCCAGCCTCCGCTATCATTGGCTAACACTGGGCTTGTGACACTTTCACTTGCTTCATGCCTGGAAAGCACGGACCCCAGCAGTTTTCCTCTTGCCCCGCTCCTTTCCAAGGAAAACCCACTATTTACTGATAAATTGGAACAAACAGCAATCCGTTGGAAACCTGAATTACCATTTACTCTGACTGAGCACTAAAGAACTGTTTTCTCCAGGAGAAAGCGGCAGGACAAGAGGAAGTGTGGATAAGCCCATGTATAAAGGGGCCCGAACTTTAAAACTGCATCATATCAGAGTGTTGCTAAATCTTACAGTGAGAGAAGGGGGAACCAGGAACCAGGCAGAGGGCCTTCTTGGTAGTGGTGCCCGCCCTATGGAGAACCCTCTTATCAGATGTCAAGGAAATAAACAACTATCTGACTTTTAGAAGACATCTGAAGGCAACCCTGTTTAGGGAAGTTTTAAATGTTTGATGTTTTATTGTGTTTTTAATATTCTATTGGGAGCCGCCCAGTGTGGATGAGCCGGATGGGTGGGGTATAAATATATTATTATTATTATTAGTAGTAGTAGTAGTACGTTTCCCAGCACAATTCAAAGTGCTGGTGTTGACCTTTAAAGCCCTAAACGGCTTCGGCCCAGTATACCTGAAGGAGCGTCTCCACCCCCATCGTTCTGCCCGGACACTGAGGTCCAGCGCCGAGGGCCTTCTGGTGGTTCCCTCATTGCGAGAAGCAAAGCTACAGGGAACCAGGCAGAGGGCCTTTTCGGTGGTGGCGCCCGCCCTGTGGAATGCCCTCCCATCGGATGTCAAGGTGATGGACAACTACCTGACATTCAGAAGACATCTTAAGGCGGCCCTATTCAGGGAAGCTTTTAATGTATGATATTTTAGTGTTTTTTGGTTTCTGTGGAAGCCGCCCAGAGTGGCTGCATTGCAATCAGGGCACTACAACCTATCAGTGCTAGAGAACTTTTTCCTAAGAAGACGCTGTGGAGTCCAACAAACTTCAACTATCTATATATATTTGCTGCCTCACACACAATCTAATATCTGTGGAAATCAACCTGACAGAGGGCATTTATTCCCTGGATGCTCACATTTGCCCACTCTGACCTGGGTCCCTCTAGATCTGGTTTAGACTTGTCGCTTAGGGTTTGGTAAAGACGTGTCACTGGCTTAGGGCCTGTAAGTCCTCCAACAATCCAGAGGTTTCTGAGGCACTTAGTGCCTCAGGTCCAAAGAAAGTAGCTAACAGATGTTTCAATTGCAAATACTGCCAGCTTGCAGCTGACAGGAGAGTGTGTGCTTCCCTCAGATTAGAAAAGGGTAGAAATTATTCATTTACCTCGATCAGTAAACACACCTCCATCAACCAATTTCCTTCAAACGAAAGGTTTCCCACCAATTCTAGACCTAAGGTTTGTTTATTTTGTGCATGTGGATCAAACCCCAATTTTTGTGCCAACCTATTCCATGTCTCACAGGGAGCTATTGCTGCCCCTAACAAATTTATAGTACCTTTTTTGTGTTTAGACCCCAACGCCATCCATCTGATCAATAGAGCAAGATAATAGGATACAAGAGCAGCCCACAGAGGTGCATGCAATGGCGAGGGTTGGCACCAGTAATGACTGGCTGCCATCAGGAAAAGCAAAGCCGCCTTCTGTAACTGGCAGCTGCAGTTTCCAAAGTGAAATGGGATGTTTCAAAAACTCTTGGATACATCATCTGTTTTGTATACTGCTATTTTGTTTTCTCTCTCCTATTTAGTTTTAAACTGTTAGGTTAGTTAATTTATATTGTTTTATGAGTGTTGTATGGGTTATTTATTGGCATTTTGATTCCCCCCTTAATAGTTTCTAACACTTTTTTAAATATATAAATTGTGAGATATATTTTCCATGTGATACGTTGTATGAGTCACTTTTGGTGCAATTTTGTGGGAAAGTGGCATACAAAGAAATGGATGAAGTGAGAAATGAGAAGGTTTTCTGTGCATTTCAGAATAACTGCTCCCCACATCAAATGGGGGTGCCTTTTGCGTGGTCGTGCGCAGCCCTCCGGATCCCAGTGCGACTCCTGGTAGTTCAGGCTGGCTTCATCCTCCCCAGGCTGGATACCTGGAGGTCTCTGCCTACCTCAGCCAATTGCTCAATCCCTCCTGGGGAGGTGTTGCCAGGGAAATGGCCAGGTAAGGGGACAGACCATCTTACCCACACAACAGAAGGTGAATCTTACCTGCGAAGCAGCAGTCAGCTCCAGAGCTTCTCCCACCCTCCCCTCCCTCAGTTAAGTCTTCTTTTGCAGGTTAACCTCTTCTCTACAGGTACACAGGTGCTGCTATGTCAGGGTCGCTGTTGAAGGGCTGGAAAGGAATGTTCCTGCACTGGCAGGTTTTGCCTTTCCCATAGCAAAACGTCACAACTTTCCCGGTTTCAGGCCTTGTGCGGAATCCTTTAGTCTATCTTCCTAAATGGAGGGGGGGCGTGAAGCTGTGACCCATGCCCCCCTTGTGGCGGTGATACCAGGGTTCCCCCTTAAAGGGGTCTTGAGGGGAGGCATTGGCCATACACCGAGAGGTTGTCATTGCTCTCCCCTCCAATGGCGGTGAAATGGGGGACCGGCTCTCTGCTTTAACATATGTTCTCCAGAGCCACCCAAGCCCCACACATTCTGGATAACCCTGAAGTCTCCCAGATCCCCGGCTGGGGACTGGGAAGGATAAACGCCCAATGCCTGAGCCTGAAACTTAATAAAGTTGTGGCCAATTTTAATCCCACAGCACGTTGT
This sequence comes from Podarcis vaucheri, assembly GCF_965113315.1. Classification (NCBI taxonomy): domain Eukaryota; kingdom Metazoa; phylum Chordata; class Lepidosauria; order Squamata; family Lacertidae; genus Podarcis; species Podarcis vaucheri. Next base: position 39,053,519 of record NC_138763.1, read on the forward strand.
CTTCAGTCATTATTCTGCTCGGGGGTCGCCTGGGGTTGGGGGGACTCCGCCTGTCCATGCAATCCTGATTTTTCCAGAGTTCCAAAATTCAGGGGGAGCCTTCATGAGTATAAAAGGCTGTTACTTCTGAAGACTGCCTGGATTACATGTTGGAAGCTGACTCGAGAAGCAGAAAGGGGCAGAGCTAAAGCTTATCTCTGAGGGGCCCCCTTCTACGTTTATGACACACATTATAAAGAACTATTATATGTTTATCCAAGCCCCTGCTAGCAGTAGCAGCCAATGGTGTGTGGAGTGGGGTGAGGAAGCACTTTCCTCAAATAATGTGGATTCTGAAATTGTAGGAGGCACCTCTCACTCTTAATATTCCTGCTGCAGCTCAGTAACACAAAGCCAAAAGAAGGTTTTTGGGAAAGGGCCATATCTCAGTGCTAGAGCATCTGCTTTGCATACTGAAGGCATCTCCAGGTCAGACTGGGAAAAGGACCCTGTCCAAAAGCTCTGAAGAACCTCTGCCACTTGGCCAGTGAGTATAGACAATACTGAGCGAGATGGACTGATAGTCTGACTCACTATAAAGCAACTCCCTAAATTTGGTGGAGGAGCATTTTGGACACATGCTGTGCCAAATTCTGTCCTGCTCTAAAAGTTATCTTCTGCAAAAGAGGTTTCAATTTTCCACCTCATTCTCAGGGTACTTAGAATTCATTGATTTTTTCCAGTCAAATTAGTTTAATTACAGAAAAATCATTATGGACATTTGTTAAGGACTGGAAATTTCTTATGGACTTTTTTGTGTGAAAGAGAAAATGATCTTGTAATATCTGGATTTGAAGATTGAAAAAATACTGGTTTATAGAAGATAGAATGGTTGGATGTTAAGGAACGAATATCACATGTAGCTTCAGGACAGAGAACCAGAAGTCCTTTTATTTTTTTCCTTATCTTTCTTAGGTTTTTTCTTTCTTTTCCTTTTTTCTTGCTTTCTCTTTCTTTATGTTTCTCCTTTTCTTGTCTTTTCTTCCTTCTGATTTCGCTCTCTTATAGACTAAGTGGCTGTTTTATCTCAGTATGAAAAGATACTTTGCAATGGGTATGTATTTTCGTATATCTTTGAGCAAATAAATTCTTTAAAACGAGAGATAATTCCAGTCAATATTGGGATTTGTGCTTACCTCATTACTGAGAGGTTGCCAAGGATGGTGTATGCGTCTTTCTGCCCTGCAAGTATTTCTACAGCAAACCAAAGTCTCCCTGAGTTCCCATGGGAGGAGTTACCTGTTTTCCCCAGAGCTTTAAAGCACAGGCACTCAAGAAGGCTGTGGAGTTCAGATCAGTGGTGAAATTATTCATAGAATGAAAGAAAGGGCACTAACAAACAGGACTCTGTAGGCCCCCTCCACAATCCATGAGAATTTCACCACATTATTCTCTCCAGTTTGGTAATTTCTGTATGCAGTTTTCTTTCTCAGTAGATGATGGAGAATGGTCTGGCCGAGTGGGGGCAGAGAAAGCAAGAGAAATGTTTGCCATGGTACTACATTGCACTCATATTTTCTGGTGTAAGCAATTATCAAGGATCTCATACCATCCTCCCCTTGTGCATCTGAGTTGCATCTTCTCTTGTGGGAGTCAAACCATAGGCAAACAGGGGTGAACATTAAAAAGGCTGTTTGTGCTAAAGAAAAATAAAAAAAATTCCTTCCAGTAGCACCTTAAAGACCAACTAAGTTAGTTCTTGGTATGAGCTTTCGTGTGTATGCACACTTCTTCTGAAAGCTCATACCAAGAACTAACTTAGTTGGTCTTTAAGGTGCTACTGGAAGGAATTTTTTTATTTTGACTATGGCAGACCAACACGGCTACCTATCTGTAACTGTGCTAAAGAAAGTGCTTTTTGCTTGTATCTTTGCTTTTGCAAGAGTGACCTGTTCCAAACATACAACAAATTGAAGTTTTAGCATATTGAGGTGCTAGGGAGGACGATACCACTTCAGACTGCAAGTAGAACTTGAGTTTGAACCCAGTGGGTTCAAGTTACATGAAAGAGGGTTTAGATTAAGTGCCAGGAAGAACTTTCTGATGGTGTACAAGCTGTTTGACGGTGGTGCAGGCTGCTTCAGAAGGCTTTCCTTTGTTAAATTTTTAAATCTTCTTTTCTCTTTCTCCAGAAAACCAAGCTTTCCTTTCACAGTCAGGGTGCCAGTTGAGTTCCTTGATATGTTAAGAGTGCATGGATGAGCCATTTGCTATACCTGGTCATTTATATTCTCACCATGCTGCATTTCCTGTAACTATAAGCCTCGCTTAAAATGCAGCACAGACATCATATCAGATAAAGAATAATGATTTATTGAACATATGGGCAAACAGCATAGATAAGAGAGAAATGCACTTCAGAAATGCAGAAACAGTTATAAGAACATATTCTGAACTGCCACAGTCAGCATCCTGCTACTAGTTTCCTTCCCATGAACAAAAATACTTTTTTTTTCTTTTCGCTACACACACACACATATATATGCTCACAAACCAGCACATACAGTATCTAATAAAAGCCTTTGTAGTTGCCTCAAATGATAAGCCAGGAATGCGCTTGTGCTCTTATAACAATTTCATTCAATCTTGCTATTATAATTACTTCTTATGGCTAGACTCAGCTGAATGTATTTATTCAGTGTGTCTATAGCCCACTTTTCATCCAATAAGTTCCATATGCACACATTCATTCACCCATATGTAACCCCATAACAACTCTGTAGGTTGGTCACCCAGAAAGCATCATGACTGAATAGGAATTTGAATCCAGGTTTTTCCTAAGTCCTAGTCCAGCACTTTAACCACTACAGCACACTGCCTTACACTAAAGCAAAGATAACTGGTACATCTAGACCTGTAGTGTCTATGATGACTAACTGCTTTCCAAGATCTCAAGCAACAGTCTTGCCCAGCCCTACTGCTGGAGATATTTGCCAGGGATTGAACCCGGAACCCCCTTCATGGAAAACATGCTCTGCCACCAACTTATGACCCATAGCATATACATGTATCCTATCCATGACACATATGATATCAGTGGCTCATGGGGATGCTAGCATTGAAAAGCAAGTGGCAGACCATAATATATCTGTATACAAAAGAGCATTTCAGAAGAATATGCTTTAATCTACTTATGAGTGCACTATTTTCTGTGCAACTGCTCAGATTCTGCAACTAGTCTCACTTTCAGTAACATTGCATAGGCAACTAGATTCTTCTTTCTTCAGAAATTTGGCATAGGTTCATATCTGGTGTCAACAGACAATCAGCCAGATGCTTGGGCTGTCTTCCAGGCCATGGTAGCTGGCATGGGCAGAATACAACAGCAACGGCACAAATATTATAAGAACCACAAGGAACAGCCAGTGAATATTTAATATTTATGTGCCACTACATGTTAGTGTCATTCTGGCACTCTTGTCCATTAATATTGTGTAGGGGAACTACCAGAATAGTACTGGGAACAAATTTTGGCCATCTCCCAAAAGACATAGTCTAAGATCCATAGGACGAGTGCCATAAGAGAGGGACTCAAGAGAAACCAAAAACACCACCACAATGAAAAACAAGAATTGCACCACCAACTTAAGGCATGTTGAATGACAGCCAGTGTGGTGTAAAGGTTGGAGTTCTGGGCTATGACTTGGAGACCAGGGTTTGAATCTCCACTAAGCCACGAAGCTCACTGTGTGACCTTGGGCCATCATCTCTCAGCCTAACCTACCAAACAGGGTTGTTGTGAGGATAAGATGGAGTGGAAGAGAACCCTGTACACCCCCGTGAGCTCCTTGGAGGAAAATGTGTTATATAAATGTGGAGACACTCAGTTGCTCACAATGCAAGGGGAAGGGGGATAGGGTAGCAAAATGTACAACAGCAATGTGTGCTCATCTAGCACATCTCCTGATTGAGGACTTCTTCATGCTGTGAGAACCATGTCACTAGCTTATGGACGATGTATATAAGCAAAAAGCTGAGATGTTCTGTAACTAAACCACACTGCCATAGGAGTCCAGAGGGACATGCTCCCCAGTTGAATGAGGATATTTTAGCATGGATTTGGGGGCTGTCGCTTATTTCACAAACACTAGTTTAATAGGCTTGTTTCTTTATAGAAAACCACAAGCACAACGCTCACTTTTGAGACTTCCAATATGTTAAGCATATCCTTCCCTGGAGGATTCTAGTCTGCTCATTAATTAGTTGGTGACTTCTTCCTTCCTTTTTACCTCCTTTGCTGCTATCTTTCTCTTGCCTTAAAATTTATAAAACAGAATGCGGATAGGATCTATTTTTTTTCCTGGAGCACTTAGATCGAGCATGCTTCTGCCAGTGGCAGAACTACTGTCTGTTCCTGTGTTTAGTTCTATATTTATTTATTTAGAGATTTATTCACCATTCCTATAGTGGCCAACCAGATGCCTTTGAGATGTTCACAAGCAGGGCATGAAAGGCACCTTCTCCTGCTGCTCCTCTCCAGCAGCTGGTATTTGGTGGCACAGTGCCCGTGAATATGATGGTTCAACATTGCCTTCATGAATAATAGTCGTGGAAAGACTCTATTCTCCGTGATTTTGTTTGGGACCTAAAATTGAATACCACCACTGACATGAAAGCTGCAACAAACCTACGTAAATTCGTTTCTTTAGATGAAAGCACCATTTATATCAGTGTAAATAAGGCATCTGGTGGAAGTCTAAGAATTACTAGGTCCATGGTCTCCCGCAGCTGAGAAACATTTAAAGGTTGGCACAAATAGGGACATGGGCACTTAAATAAGACTGTGGAGGCTCAACTTTAAATCTCTAGGATTCAATAATGTAATCCTCACCTTTTTCAGATCTGCAGCCTTGCCTAGTTTGCTCATATAATAGATAATTCCAGCATTCAGCTTTTACTCCTCCGAATCACATTTCACTGCAAGGAGATAGAGAATAGGAAGAGTGAGCCTGACTGTCACGTTTATATTTGAAAGATTAAGGCAGAATCTAATGAGCTCATTAATTTCATTTCATTAACCAAACAGTGCTGTGGAGAACTGCAAATATTTAAAGAAGCCCAGCAGGGTTAGAGATGCATTTAATTAATATTGTCACATGATGATGAGAATACAGAAAAGAAAAACCATCCTGTTGCTACATTGTTAAAAATAATAATCCTTATGTCAGGATGACATCTCCTTTATTGTTAAAAGGTTACATTGTCCGTAAAGACGTTCTTGGATTTGGAAAACACACTGTGATATCTAATGGATCTATTGTTGCATTTTAAGTTTGAGTGATTGCTCTTCATTATGCACAGTTTGCATTTAAGGCAGTTTGCCTTTTGAATCTTTTATCAGCTTTGGCTGACATGCTAGCTGTCTTTTGCCATACCTGGATAGAGATAGCTTGACCACAATTGTTCATGCTCTGGTAGCATCATATTTGGCTATTGCAATGTGGAACCTTCATCTAGTCAGAAGGGACCCAAAATTACTAAGTGAGACTGAGGGGTTTGACCGCCCAATGCTTGCACATTGGTTTCCACTATTTTCCCTCTGGGACCAGTTTAAAGGTTTTAACCTTAAAAGGTGGGGTTCAGCTAACTAGTCCTGCTAGCAGAGGCCCAGGCAAGGATATCTGTTAATGCAACAGGGCTTTCCCCACTCCCACCAGACCCTCTGAAATTGGCTCTGGAGGGGTCAGGAGAACCCCCAGAACAGCATGTAGCAGAGGAGAGGGTTGATTGTTCCATATGGCAGGCCAAGACCTCGTTCTAGAGGGCTCAAAATTTATGTTGAGAAACGCACACTGAATGGATCTCACAAGAAGGAAATACAACCTCCGTAAAAAGCAAGACTGTTAGGAATGGTGCAATAAACAGTCATCGCAATACACCAGCTGCTTAATTACGATCAGATGCTTTATAGGCAGTATAGTACAGGTGGGCTTTCAGGAGAGAGTTTAAATATGCAAACATTTACTGCAGAAATAGATGCTTAGTTCAGTAGCTTGATTTTTTAGAATTTAGAAGGGAGGATGATCTTATCCATACCTGGCTCTCCTGATTATGTAAAGTCTTGATTCTTTTATTGTGGAGTTATATTGACACCCAGATGCCTTTGAAAGAAACGGCTGCCAGTTCATTCATCCAGCCTCTTCTGAACTCAACATATGGATCTGTCTTCAACTTGATGAAGACGTTTGTTTGCATCTGAAGCCGAGGTCCTTGCCAGCCCTGTTACCCAACATTCTTTGCCTGGAGAAGCCAGGGCTTCATCCTGGGACTTAATTCCCTTTAACGTTATGCATGTGTTCCATCAGTGGGCTACGAGCCTCAATACATTTCTTAAGGTGCTTCAATCTTAACAATTTTGGGTGTATATATATATATATATATATATATATATATATATATATATATGCTTTCATAGATTTTCACGGGTACAGGAATGCAGGTTTTGGTGTCTTCGGGTGTCTTCCCGTGTAAGAGTCGGGGTGTCTGTGCGACGTTTCGACGAGGTCTCACTCGTCATCTTCAGGCTGGTGCTTTCGGCTTCTTGTTACTGGAACAGAGCAGAATCTGGTGTTTGAGTTCCTATAAATACTGTTGAGGGGTGTGGTGTATAGCCTCCAACGTTCTGGGCAGAGAGGAAGTTCCTAGATTAGTGTGCCTCTTCTTCTTTTGTTCCTTAATTACTTGAGGGATATCTTGAGTGATTTCATGAGTGATATTCTGAATACCACTGGGTGGGTCATTAAGTGTAGATTAGTTGCTAAAGCTTTTGTGTCTTGACCTCTTGAGCTTGGCTTCGTGTATAGGGGCGAGCTGTGGTTTTGTGCCTTGTGCCAGCCAGATCTGTGTAGGGATTGCAGGGGGGTGCAGCATCCGGAGGTGCCACTATAGTTTGGCTACTGGATGGAGTCTGTAATATGTCTGTGGAGAGGGTCTGGGTTTGGGTCTGGTGTGGTTGATTGGTGACGGCGTTCTGTGTGCCTCTGGTTCTGGTGTCGGTTTTTGTGGGGAGGGCTAATTTCCAGATGTCTGGCAGGCGGGACGTGTCGTCACGCTTGTTCATGTTGTGAGGGTGTTTCTCTATCTCGATGGCTTCCATGATTATTCTCTTGTGGTGATGTTCCATGTTAAAGAGCAATTTGGAATCTGCAAAATTAATTTCGTGTCCTGTTTCTTTCATGTGTTGGAAAAGAGAGGAAGTTTTTTCTTCTTTTTTGACGGCATTCTTGTGTTCTGCGATACGTGCATTTATTCGTCTGTTTGTTTGTCCAATGTACGTGGCTGGGCAGACTTTGCAGGGTATTTCATAGACCCCTTGGTTTTCCAGCTGGATTTTGTCTTTTGGGTTTCTGAGGATATTGGCACTGCCTAACCAACACGTACTTCATCCACAATGGACAAAGATACAAACAGATAGAAGGAGCACCTATGGGATCACCCCTCTCACCGGTCATCGCAAATTTGTACATGGAACACTTTGAAACCAATGCTTTAGACAAGTCAGAACACAAACCCAAACTTTGGCTCAGATATGTTGACGACACCTTTGTAATTTGGCCACACGGGAAAGAAAAACTAGATAGCTTCCTCACACATCTCAACAGCCTACACCCCAAAATACAATTCACTATGGAAATAGAAGACAACAACCAACTCCCCTTTCTTGACGTCCTAATCTACAAAAAACCTGATGGCTCCCTAGGACACACTATCTACCAGAAAAAAACACACACCAACCGCTACTTACATGCACAATCACACCACCACCCTGCACAAATAAACTCCGTAGCCAAGACTCTCATCTCCAGAACCAAACGCCTGGCTGACAAAGACCACTTGACAACTGAGTTACAGAATCTCTCAAATGTGTTAATCGCCAATGGATACCAGAAAAACAGGGTTACGAAGCTAATCCAAAAAGAAACACCCCCCAAAAACCAAGACACAGAAGAAAACAATGGCATGGCCCTCCTTCCTTATATCAAGGGCACTACAGACAAAATCAGCAAAATCCTCCATAAACACAATATCAAAACAGCCTTCTGCACCAACCAAAAAATAGCCAATATCCTCAGAAACCCAAAAGACAAAATCCAGCTGGAAAACCAAGGGGTCTATGAAATACCCTGCAAAGTCTGCCCAGCCACGTACATTGGACAAACAAACAGACGAATAAATGCACGTATCGCAGAACACAAGAATGCCGTCAAAAAAGAAGAAAAAACTTCCTCTCTTTTCCAACACATGAAAGAAACAGGACACGAAATTAATTTTGCAGATTCCAAATTGCTCTTTAACATGGAACATCACCACAAGAGAATAATCATGGAAGCCATCGAGATAGAGAAACACCCTCACAACATGAACAAGCGTGACGACACGTCCCGCCTGCCAGACATCTGGAAATTAGCCCTCCCCACAAAAACCGACACCAGAACCAGAGGCACACAGAACGCCGTCACCAATCAACCACACCAGACCCAAACCCAGACCCTCTCCACAGACATATTACAGACTCCATCCAGTAGCCAAACTATAGTGGCACCTCCGGATGTTGCACCCCCCTGCAATCCCTACACAGATCTGGCTGGCACAAGGCACAAAACCACAGCTCGCCCCTATACACGAAGCCAAGCCAGAGCACAACTAAATGCAGCACAGCCATCTTCTCAGAAAAACTCTTCACAAGCTCAAGAGGTCAAGACACAAAAGCTTTAGCAACTAATCTACACTTAATGACCCACCCAGTGGTATTCAGAATATCACTCATGAAATCACTCAAGATATCCCTCAAGTTATTAAGGAACAAAAGAAGAAGAGGCACACTAATCTAGGAACTTCCTCTCTGCCCAGAACGTTGGAGGCTATACACCACACCCCTCAACAGTATTTATAGGAACTCAAACACCAGATTCTGCTCTGTTCCAGTAACAAGAAGCCGAAAGCACCAGCCTGAAGATGACGAGTGAGACCTCGTCGAAACGTCGCACAGACACCCCGACTCTTACACGGGAAGACACCCGAAGACACCAAAACCTGCATTCCTGTACCCGTGAAAATCTACGAAAGCATATATATATATATATATATATATATATATATATATATATATGGGACGCAGGTGGCACTGTGGGTTAAACCACAGAGCCTAGGACTTGCCGATCAAAAGATTGGTGGTTCGAATCCCCGTGACGGGTGAGCTTCCATTGCTCGGTCCCTGCTCCTGCCAACCTAGCAGTTTGAAAGCATGTCAAACTGCAAGTAGATAAATAGGTACCGCTCTGGTGGGAAGGTAAACGGCGTTTCCGTGCACTGCTTTGGTTCACCAGAAGCGGCTTAGTCATGCTGAGCACATGACCTGGAAGCTGTACACCAGCTCCCTCAGCCAATAAAGTGAGATGAGCGCCGCAACCCCAGAGTCGGCCATGACTGGACCTAATGGTCAGAGGTCCCTTTACCTTTACATATATATATATATATATATATATATATATATATATGCTGATACAAGCATTTAGGGCACAAATGACAGTGCAGGAACTGAAAGAGTTTTGGGTTTAAAAGTGGGAACTGTAATAGTAATAATAATAATAATAATAATAATAATAATAATAATAATAATAATAGGAAATGCAACAAAAGGTTGCACTGCTGAGATAAGGATGACAGATACACCATTTGACTCCCATTCTCCCTGCTTTTCCATCTCAACCCCCGCCACCAGCTGTCAGTCAACTGCTTATGGTCCCTGAGCATTGGGCTGCTTTTGGGAGGGGGGTGGAGGGTTGCCTCATTAGGTTCCCACCCTAAAGGTTTTTGCACATCTGCAAAACTTGTTTCCTCCTGAGCAACCAGACAGTGACCTCTTGTGGGTGGGTGGTACAATTTCGGTGACATAACCATTAGTGCTGGGAGAACTTAGACCGTTCCTCTTCCCTCTTTCAACTGATGGGTTGAGACCCACTATGGGTTCAAGGCCTGATCTAAGATGAGGTGCAAAACAGCATCACCACCATACAAATATATGGTTAGAAATTAAGAAATGCATCCTCAAACACATGTTTGGGTTAAAGGTGGGCCCCGGGTCTGAAAACAATGAAGATTATTGATGAAAATGGCACCCTCTTGATGGCTCTTTGCATAGCAGAAGGGGGTGCTGGGGCTTCCTAATAACACATGGCTCCAGTGCTGTATGTCATTTGCTACTTAGACTGGCTGCTGTCTGAATGTTGCTGCTGTGCTTCAGAGTGCCCCTGAAATCAAAAGTTGTGTCCTTTTGTAGTATTAAAAACAAAAACACTCCCCTCCACCAAGCAGGGCTTTTAGCAGCTTGTTCATGAGAACACTGAGTGCTTCTCTTGAGTGCCCAAAGGAGTGCAGAATTTACCTAGGGCCGTGTTTCTCTGACCCCTTACAGATTGGAACGGCGTCTCCCTATAGCATCCCTTTTCCTCCATGAAACGCAATTAGACCCAGGATCTAACATGCTGATCAGTGACCTGGAAATATACCCAGAGGGTCTGCAGGGTGAGGAGTAGAGGTGTGGTGATACTGCAGACCAAGAAAGCTTTTTGTTCTATGAGAGAGATCGGACTGAAAGGGCAGCAAATGCCCTCTGTGGATTAAAAGAACTGCCGTGCATCTATATCGGTGTGCTTTGCAGCAGCAAGTCAGTTCAGGTGAAATGTTAGCAAAACAAGAGTTGGCGTGAGTGCACTTCCCACTCTGTGAGAGGCTCATTAAGAGAGGTTTCAGCTCAGGTTGCCTGCACATAAATCTGTGCCCACATCCTTGTTTTCCAAAGAGGAGGGGAGCAGACATTTTTTGTAGTAAGCAAAATTTGTGGGGGAGACAATGAAGCAAATCTCACTTGTAGAAAACGAAAATATAAAGAGTGATCTTTAGAATTAAATACTTACACTGCTGCAGCAGTTATAGGTTTTTAGGGGCTCTCTGTACATCTATGTGAGGCTGGGGGGCAATATTCCTACTGTCCCTTAACAGGGGGTTGTTGAGAACGTGTGTGCCTGCCTGCTGGAAATATTGGCCACAGATGTGCTCCAGTGATTAGAGTGGATGTGTTTCTGCAGGTGTCTTAACTGTAATCAGCATAATATCTGTACTGATGTAAGTGGTGAGGGGAGAGCTTTAGAAGATGCTGTATCTTATCTCCCAAAGGGATTGTCTGATATAGCTTTTCTCTCAGCATTTAAGACAGTAATGTGCCATCGAAATTACATAAGCAAAGGTGAACGTGCAACCCCAAAACTATATTTTTGGTCATATATTGTGATATTCTCAGTTCTTAATTCAATATTCCAACGGCCATTTGAACATCTGCCATGCTAATCAATGGGCATTCTGTATTTGTGTCATTTCTGCAATCTTACAATATTTGAATCTTTTGATATCAAACCATCTTTATCCTTGCAGTGTTACACTGTTTCCCTTGCTTAAGCATCCTCATTCTCACATTTGCTTATTCACTAATCAAAGCACAAAATTACAAAATAGCTCCCAACATATTTCAGCTAGGAAAGGAGAAGAAGTTCAGTTCACATTTTAATACAAACACATTTATTTTACGCTTTCCAAAAGAATGTGTGATCAGAAACAGACCCACCCTTCAAAATTTGTGCTTCTCTGAATTTGGTGATGCAGTTCTTGAACCAAAAAGAAAAAGAGGGGGGGGAGCATGTCCCCAAAACGTTTATATTAGGGGAAAGTGGGCATAAAAAAAATAAATGTGGGTGAAAATAATGGAAAATACATTAAACTTGGGGAAATTGCTTGGAAAAATGTGTACATGTATTGAAGAAAATGCACACAAGAATGTTTATGAATTTTATGAGGACTTAAAAAAAAATTCAAACTGACACAGAAATGTGATGAACTGTGTAAAAATGAGAAGCTGATATTGACAGACTTGTCTCTTCCTTCACTTCTGCATAGTCCAATCTGCCTGCACATCCAATGGTTATATGTGTCCCCAAGGGCTCTCTAAAACAGGTGGTCCTGTCTTTCATACTTGAGCAGCAGGTTCTCCCCCAGGATCTAATTCCCAGTTGGTATCTGTCTGCTTGGGCTTTCCACCGATGGAAGCTGCACCTGCACACCCAAGAGATCTGGGCAAAGAGAGAAAAGCCGAGCAACTCTTTGATTAATGCATAGCTGTCCTTGGCAGCTCAGAGCAGCAGCCCCTCCAAACCCTCCTTTTCCTTGTAAATGATGTCTTCATTTAGCAATAAATAATATTTCTCATCTTATTTATTATTTATTAACTGTTTAATAATTAAGCATGATCAACCATCAAATCAAACAGTTTGTAACAACAGGCTTCGAAAAAAGAGAATCCCAGAGTCTGTGCCAAGGATGGTGAGAGATCTAGAACAGGGGAGAGGGGCAAGGAGCTGGAACCTTTCATTGTTGGCATTGTGTGTTTGCCTATATTTGTGTGCCTGTGTACCCTGGCCGTGCTTTGCGACAGCACAGCTTTTCTGAATTAATGAAATGTCAGGGGATTCCAGTTACCAGAAGTCCCCCGTCCCGGTCCCCCCGCCATGCCAGATAGATGAAAAAAAAAAAAAAGGATTGCTAAGCACTCAAGGCTCAACATGGCTGTTATTGGCATGTTATGCTCACCACTAATTTGTTACATGTGAAAAGGAAAAGGTGGAAACTTTTTCCTGCTGCAGAAACTGAATGTGAACAGTCCATTTTGGCAAGAAAAGAAGCGTATGGTTTTCAGCGAAGAATAACATATCCTGCTTATAGTATCAGAAAAAGAGCAGCAAGGAAGTAAGAAACAGCTCAGGTCAGAGACTATCTTTCCCCCGTCTTGGTGCAGTGAAAGTCAAATGGCTTAAGAACTGGAGGCTTATTCTCAGAGAGCTTTGAGTGCATCTTTCTGCCACTTTGATTGAATGCTGTTGACTTTGATTCAGCACCATCAAGGCAAGAGCAATGCCTGATGTCCTCCCCTTCACTCAGAGTGGACCACCAGCAGAGTGCAGAAGTACACTTAGGTCTGGCTACAAAAGTGCTGCTGCCCAGCACTTCTACTGCCAGCATGAAGCATATGCCCGCATATACTGTAGACTCTGCCTTTAAGATGTACTGGCCGGTTTGTGATGCAATGACACAGCTTGTGGCAGCTACTTAGAAGTCTGCATAGCAAGTCTTAGGGATAACTCAACTGTATCTCATGGTATCATGCTGGGTCCACTCATAGTTTTCCTGCTCGTCCACCCACCATTCTGCACAAAACTGCATTGGCAGGTGTAGTCTAGCTTTAAAATACTGGGCAGGATGATTGTACTGTGGCAGAGCAATTCTACCCGTGGGTCTTGGGAAATGAAGGCAGATGATGATCCAAAACTTCTAAAGTCCTACTGGGAGTGTGCAGTGGCAGGATGGAAAGGAGCGAGGAGCTGCATTCATCCCCCTTCCTTTTTTTTTTTGGTACTCTTTCCTGATTTCCCAGGTCTGGCCTAGTTGTTCCCCTGTTTCAGGGGTGTGGTGGTTCTCTCAAACACTCCCTTTTGCCTTGGTAGAGGGAACATAGGAGCTCCAGTGTTGGTAAGGCAAGGACTGTGGAGGTTCCTAGGCTGGTGGGGCAGGACCTCATGAGGCCAAATCACATTCTCCAAAGGTGAACCAGTTTCTTCCCCATTGGAGAGGGAGATCCAAACCACATCATGCGGCTCCTGGGATCCCTGCTGAAAGACCAAAGAATTGCAGGTTAAGTGGTCTAGGCCCACCTAGTGTCAGGCAGCAGAGGAACTAACCCCCACGGCAGGTTGCCAGGAATGGACAAGACAAGGAAAAGTCCTTGTTGTTGTTGTTTAGTCATTTAGTCGTGTCCGACTCTTCGTGACCTCATGGACCAGGGCATGCCAGGCACTCCTGTCTTCCACTGCCTCCCACAGTTTGGTCAAACTCATGCTGGTAGCTTCGAGAACACTGCCCTACCATCTCGTCCTCTGTCGTCCCCTTCTCCTTGTGCCCTCCATCTTTCCCAGCATCAGGGTCTTTTCCAGGGAGTCTTCTCTTCTCATGAGGTGGCCAAAGTCTTGGAGCCTTAGCTTCAGGAACTGTCCTTCCAGTGAGCACTCAGGGTTGATTTCCTTAATAATGGATAGGTGTGATCTTCTTGCAGTCCATGGGACTCTCAAGAGTCTCCTCCAGCACCATAATTCAAAAGCATCAATTCTTCGGCGATCAGCCTTCTTTATGGTCCAGCTCTCACTTCCACACATCACTACTGGGAAAACCATAGCTTTACCTATACGGACCTTTGTTGGCAAGGTGATGCCTTTGCTTTTTAAGACGCTGTCTAGGTTTGTCCTTAGCACCTGCTTTTTATTCAGTATTTATAGAGAGAGGCTTGGAATGCAGCTTCTTGGAATACAGTAGTACCTTGGTTTGCAACCGTTTTGGATTACAACCACGTCAAAACCGGAAGTGTGTGTCTCTTTTTTTGGATTACAACCCATTTTTTCTGATTACAACCAATTTTTTTCGGAGGTCCCATTGGCGAAAGCGCGCCTTGGGTTACAACCTGTTTTGGTTTACAACCGGACCTCCGGAACGGATTATGGCTGTAAACCAAGGTACCACTGTAATGGCATTGTCCCGAGTGACTCTCCACTCCCCTTTTCTCTCACTTCCTCATTCATCACCTGCTCCCCTATGGGTGGTGCTGAGGGCCCTTTGCTTCTGAGACCTTTGCTCTACTACTTCCAAGACTCATCTGGTTCTGGGAGGGAGGGTCTGGAATGCTTTCTAAAACACTGTGTCTGTCAGCTGTCTTTCTCCAGATGCTTCCTCTTCCTCCTCCTCTCCCATTATTTCCCAGCTTCCCCCCTCATGTGCCTCTGAGCTGTGACCCTGTTGTAATTCTGAACTGTCTTCTTCTCTGGAAGGGTCAGGCTGGGGAGGCATTCTTCACCATTCCTCCTCTGCCCAATCCCTGACACCTAGTGTGCTTGATGCATGACATTTGTAACTGCTTGGCTGCTGTGATCATCTGTAGATACTGAGCTTTGGATACTTCAACCTTCTGAGGTCAAGGGGTGAAGCTAACAGAGATAGAATCTTCTTGCAATTGGTACAACCCTTCTCCTTCCTGTTAGCCACCAAAACTTATAGACACCTGTGAATACTGTTTTGTTTTCTAAAGATGCCACTCCCCCAAAAATGATTATTTATTTAAGACATTTCTAAACACTTTTCAATTCAAAATGTTCAGGGGAATTTGCAATAGCTAAGAAAACCACAACAAACTGGGATTTGCTTAAGGACTTCTAAGTAGTTTAGCACTCCACTAGTTTTAAGCTGGTCTTCAGCTGACATGAATTTTGTTGGGTCTTTGTTTTAAGTTGTTACTGATTTTGCAGCAGTTTGTGAGTTTTCTTGGTATTCTTCTTCTTTTTTAATAGTGGAAATAGAAATATTTCAAACAATCACACAATGATCCTGATATGAAGGCATGAAAATGACAACGTTCTTGCATGAAGTGAACTTTCAATGCAGGAAATAGCAAGCACCCTACATATAGAACGTAATGTGTGGAAAACAACATGTGGACTGCACACTATTTTCAACATTTCTATGTTTGAGTTTTGTAACTTTTGAAGCAGCCCCCAAGCAAGTGCCTTTTTCAAGGGCTCAGTATGTATTGCTCAGAACTGTATCCGTGTGAGGAACAGTCTCTTAGATCAGGCAGTGAAAACTGTGCTCCTGCTGTAGCTGTGCCCTTCTTTCTTCTCATTTAAAATAATTAAACCAGTCCTCCTTACGATGTTGGGTGGGGGAAAAACACATACCAACAATGGGAGAAAATGTCAGACAGCTCTCCTTGGGTGGGCTCCTTGTTACTTTTGCCTCTCCGCACAATGCAGCCTTTGAAAAATCACCCTTTTTTGTTTTATTTATGAATAAATAATTGCCTTTGTGAAGAATGCATCAAATTGCTCTCAGTGAGGTGACACTTTAAGTGAGCTTGTTACTTCTTCCTTTATCTGGCTTTGATTGATGTTTGCTAGAGTTAGCAGCTCCTTCATCCTTTCCCTTTTCCCTGCTTGCATTGTTCTGCGGAGGGACTGGCCACAGTCGCTGACTTTCTTTTGATTCCTTGCTTTCAGCCAAGGTTCAGACCACACATGTGAACTGTCTGGAGCATCAGCAAATGGAAGGGGCATTTTAAATGTTGTCTTGAGGCTGGGCTACACTGGAGATCCTTACCCTCAGTATGGACGATTTTCTTGTTTCCTGCTGACTAATTGGGCACTCCTGTACATGTCTGCTCAGAAGCAAGCCACATTGAGCTCAACAAGAACTACTCCCAGGTAAACACACATACTAGGGACTGAGCTGCACTGAACACAGTGCAATTTCCTTTCAGTAAACCTACATAGCATTGTGCTAGGAATCTCATTAGGAATGCATGTGGGTTTATCTTTTGATCTCTCCAAGTCATGAAGACTGGAAGAGTCCTAAGCAAACCCACAGGAATTATAAATGTTCTCCAGACTACCAGAGAAATAGTGCTAGGCTAGAGTGGCATCTTTCTAGAATGACACATAAATTGCTACCTCCTCTGATGACTTGTGAATATTTTTAATAACACTTAGAAAGCGTTATTGTGTGTGAAATTTCTCACAGTTTTGGGGTGACAACTATCCTAATTTCATTTTTGGATCCCGGGGGAGGAAAGCCACAGTGTATAGTTTGCTTTCAACTGCAAGCCTCATGCTTTCCCGCCTTCCAACTTTCAGTTTCCAAAATGTTATTGAGAAATGAAAATTGAATTTGGAGCTCAATGTGTTTTGACACAAATCGGCCAAGCTGAACCAAAAATATTACACAATGCAAAGTTCCTCATCTGTGAAATATTTAACAGTGAAATTGCAAAACATTTTGTCATGAACAGTTGCTTCTACTCTCGTTTTCAGCTGTCCTCGATGTTGGGAATGTAGCAGACTGTACAATAATGATACGTTTGGAAGAAAGAGCCATCTCGATAGATATGGTCTTTATACTGGGAATGGCAATGCTTAAGGTGGAAGAATTAAGAGTTGAAAGATAACACTTGCTGACATTTGAAATTTAAATTGAGGAAGAGTCATAGATCAGGGGTAGACCTTCTGCTTCTACCACTGCGTTTCTAGGTAGAGCCAGGAATGATTCCCTTCCTGAAACTCTGCAGACCCCCTTTCCAGTCATTGTAAACAGTACAGAGCTAGCTGGACCAAAATTAACGACAAGCATGGAAAACTACAATTTTGTGCCACTTTGTGCAAGTTGCTTGGATTTTTCTGCCGAGTCCCACTGAGGGTTGCGTTCGAATTGGCATTCTGGAAAGCATTGTAACACCAATGTAATAAGCTGCCCAAGAACACAAAGGAGAAAACAGTAATGGTGACTCAGCAAATGTGGAATCACAACATTGTTGAGAATGCAATGTGCTGAAATATTCCCAACTGACCATGGTTTTTAAAAAAGAAATGCTGAAAGGCAAAGTTTCCAGACTACACCCGCCACCCTCCCTGGATAGATGTATAGATACCCAATCTATATCCTATGTGGTTTACCTACGTAAGTAATGAAACTGATGTAAGAGGTGGAAAATTCCAGCTTCATGGGTTGGTTCCTGATTAATATCAACAGTGCAATAATTTCATTGTCACTTGTTCTTTCTTTGCTGCTGCCGCCTATCCAGCTCCTTTGCACATCTCCGTCCCAATTCGGCTGTGTGACTATGGACTTTATTCCCAATTCCGAAGCATGCTAGGAAACTTAGAAATCGGCATATGCTAGGAAGCTTAGTAATTCTATTTGACAACTAGATGGGCTGGCTAAAGTTTGGAGCTCAAATCTTTTGTTCGTTATGGAACACCGGGATAAAATTTACGGCATGTAATGCCTTAAAGGAAAATGTCAGGGTCGCTTCCAGATCCTAGCTCACAGAGGATCACGCTAGCCAGCGATCGTTAAATAAAAGTCTTTATTGAGTTACAGTCTCCATTCTCGAGCTGCTGCGTGCAACCCTACGTCTTATGCTTAGATCAGCGAAGCTCCGTCTGAGTCTCCGCCCCTTGCGCACCAACTTAATATCCTAGCCCTGCTCCACCTTTTCCGCCTGACAGTTCTCCTCTGGGTCCCTCTGCCCCCCTGGGTCTCTTCCTTCCGGGATTCTTCTGACGCTGACCCCCCGGACCCTCCTGTCTCCTTGCGCCGGGCTTTAGGACCTGGCTCCCTTTCCGGGCTGCCTACTGCGTCACCTTCCTGTGCATTTGAACTTGGCGCGCGCGCCCAACCTTCCACTTTCCGTCTAACCGTCACTTCGCTCCCCGATGAAGGTGTGGCCACTCCTGACTCGTGCCCTCCCTCCTGTTGCGAGCTGCCAGCGCTTGATCCCTGGCGCTCTTCCTCTTCCCTACTCTCTGGCGGTGACGCTGGTCCCGATTTCCAACTGCTCCCCTCTGAGTCCCCTCTGGCTCTATCTTCCTGGGGTGTCCCCCTAGTCTCCCCCCTTGCCCTGGCCACTGGTGCTCCTTTTTGTGAATCTTCTGATTCACTGGAAAGACTCGGAGATCTCGGGTCGTCGTCATCACTCATCCTTTCTTCTGCCTCCTCCCCCTCGCTCTCTGTTTCCTCCCTTGCCCTAGCCTCTGCTCCTGAACCCCTGACATCCATCCCCCCTCGAAGCCCCCTCTTCCCCCCTCCCCTCCTTCCGGTGCGGGAGCTGGGTGCTGCCGTGTCAAGGGGACGAATGTCGGGTACAGTTCGCTTCCCGTGGCGGGCCTCCATCTGAAGTCTTCCGGTTCTTCCTCCCTGCTCTCGTCGACGACGGTCACCTCTGCTTCCATCTCTGTGCCGCCGTGCTCGAAACCCTGGTCGTCCCCGAAAACATCCATGTCCGTCTCTCCCTCGCTTCCTTCTGGAGACGTTGCTCGTCCTGGACCCTCCAGCCACTTTCTGCGCCACTGCTCCTCTGGTCGATCATCCCACCAATACGAGGGTTCTGAAGCAGATCCCGAGGGTGACCCCTCCGGGGAACGGGCGTCTCGTGTCGGTTCCTCATCCGAGTCGAACCCCCGGAACGTGCTGGCTGAAAGCGTGGGCGTGAAAAGCCAGTCGTCGAAAAAGTCCGCTGGCATTGGCCTATGTGGGAAGAGGGCATGAAACTCTTCCTTGAGCAGAGGTTCATCCAAAGCGTAGCCCGGCACCCAGCTGTTGGCACTGGCCGGGGTGCCCTCCTTAGCGAGAAGGTATTCTACCCCCTCTTCCCCCCATCTGGAGTCCAAAATCTCCGTGACTTCGTTGAGGCGCACCTCCTGTGCCACTCCCCGTTGCCTGGTTCCCTCTCGGAGCGGACTCGGCGCCGTTCCTGGTTCCTGAAACCTGTGCGGTGCCTTGTAGGGAGTGAGCACCGATCTGTGGAACACCGGATGCATTCTGGAACCCTCCGGAAGTGCCAGCCTGAAAGCCACTGGGTTGACCTGCTCTTCGACTTGGTAGGGCCCCAGTTGCTTATGCCCTAGTTTCTTCTTGGCCAACGACCTGGCCGGCACTGCGTGGGCTGCTAACCAGACCCAGTCTCCCACATGGATCTCTTCGCCAACCCTTCTGTGTTTGTCTGCCTGCACCTTGTATGCGTGTTTGGCCAGCTCCAGGTGCCGCCGCAGCTGATCGTGGACCTCCTGCAACTCCGACGCGAACGCATCTGCTGTCTGCGGCTCCCCCTCCACCATTCTTTCCAGTCCCGGGAAGGTTCTGGGGTGCCTCCCGTTGTTGGCGAAGAACGGCGTGACCCCCGTGGACACGTGCTTCGTGTTGTTGTAGGCGAACTTGGCGAGCGGCAGGTAATCCACCCACGTCGCAGGCTGTTGATTCGCATAGCATCTCAGGTACTGCTGCATGATGGCATTGACCTGCTCCGCTTGCCCGTTGGTCTGCGGGTGTCTCGCCGACGCTAGGTTGATCTTGACGTTGAGGAAGCCCATCAGCTTCTGCCAGAAATTCGAGATGAACTGCCGCCCACGGTCGGACAGAATAGACCGTGGCAGACCGTGAACCTTGAACACGTGATCTATGAACAGTTTGGCGGTTTGTTCCGCCGTGGCCACCTTCGCACACGGGATGAAATGTGCCATCTTGGAGAACAAGTCCACCACCACCACCAGCACGGCCGTCTTGCCCCTCGAGCTGGGCAGATCCGTGACGAAGTCCAGGGCGACTCTCTCCCATGGTTCGACCGGAGTTTGCAGCGGTTCCAACAGTCCGGCCGGCGGTCTGTGCACTGGTTTGGCCCTCTGGCAGGTGTCGCACCTCGCCACGTAGTCCGCGACCTCCCCTCTCATTCCGGGCCACCAGAAATCCCTGGCGACTAATTCCACCGTCTTCTCCTTGCCAAAGTGCCCGGCAGTGGGCGCGTCGTGCAGCTGATGCAGTACCTTGGCGCGAAGTTCGTCTCCCGGCACGTAGATGGCCCCTTTACGGATGAGCAATCCATCTCTCAGCTGGAACCCGTCGGTCGCTGCCGTGCCCCTTTGCATCTCTGCCATCTTTGCTTGCACGAAGGAGTCATTCTGCAACGCTCGTCGCACCGCCTCCAGGTCCACTGTCGCCGCAGCGCACGCCCACACTGTTGGTGCGAAGATGTGCATGGGGGCCGCTGGCGTGGCGTCCTCCAGATACTGTGGCTTACGGGAGAGCGCGTCCGCCATGATGTTGGTGTCCCCCGGGACATACTCTATTCGGAAGTCGAAGTTCGCAAAGAACTCAGCCCAACGTATCTGCCTCTGGTTCAGGAACTGTGCCGTGCGCCAGTGCTCCAGATTCTTGTGGTCCGTGCAGACCTGCACCGTGTGCTTGGCTCCGATCAGGAAGTGCCTCCATGCTTTGAACGCTGCATGAATAGCCAGCAACTCCCTGTCCCAGATGGTGTAGTTCTGTTTGGACTTGCTGAGCTTCCTGGAGTAAAACGCTCCCGGCCTCCAAACCCCCTGCGGGTCCTTCTGCAGCAGGACTGCTCCGACGGCCCTGTCCGAGGCGTCTGTTTCAACCCTCATCGGCCTGCCTGTCCAGATGAACTTCTTTTTCTTGGAACTGAGCGTGTCCGTGATGGCCGCTGTCTGCATAGCAAAGCCTTTGATAAACTTGCGATAGAAGTTCGCGAAGCCGACAAACCGTTGGACCTCCTTCCGGTTGCGTGGGCTTTTCCAATCCAACACCGCTCGAACCTTGGCGCTGTCCATGGCGAGCCCCTTGTCAGACAACTTGTAGCCCAGGAAATCCACCTCCGTTACGTCGAATTGGCACTTCTCCAGCTTGGCGTAAAGCCTATGTTGCTGTAGCCTGCTCAGCACTTCCCTGACGTGTCTGTCATGCTCCTGCTGCGATTCCGAAAAGATCAGGATGTCATCCAAGAAACAGACGCACGTTTTGTAGAGGAGCCCCGCCAACACGTGATGCATGAAAGCTTGAAAAACGTGGGAGCCATTTTGCAATCCAAAAGGCATAACTCTATATTCGTAGATGCCCAGGGGCGTGAACATGGCTGTCTTCCACTCATCTCCTTCCCGCATGCGAATGAGGTTGTACGCCCCTCGCAGGTCCAACTTGGTGAACACGCTGCCCTTGCGTACTTTTGCGAGGAGGTCGTCTAAAGTCTTTGTGCAGCAGTTGCAGTGCACACATTACGTCTGCTCTAAAGTTGGGGTACTGTTGCAAATTCCCATCGAAGTGAGAGACCAGACCGCCTGTGCGTCTCCCCAACCCAATCCCCTCTGGTTTGGGTGTCTGTTGCCCTTGCTTCGTAAGCACGTCCAACCTGACCTGGAGATCCCTGTAGGCGGCAGCTGCTTCCTCCTCTCTCTTCCTGGACGCCAGCGCCTCGGCATTCAGTCGTGAAACTGCTTCTCTGAGTTCCGTTATTTGCTGTTCGGCCGTCATATTGCCCGCCGTTCGTGAGCTCGCTTGTAGGCACCCGCTTTCTCTCCTCTCCGCGAGGCCGTGGATGCCCACAATTTGAAGAGACGGAGCTTACTGTCAGGGTCGCTTCCAGATCCTAGCTCACAGAGGATCACGCTAGCCAGCGATTGTTAAATAAAAGTCTTTATTGAGTTACAGTCTCCATTCTCGAGCTGCTGCGTGCAACCCTACGTCTTATGCTTAGATCGGCGAAGCTCCGTCTGAGTCTCCGCCCCTTGCGCACCAACTTAATATCCTAGCCCTGCTCCACCTTTTCCGCCTGACAGTTCTCCTCTGGGTCCCTCTGCCCCCCTGGGTCTCTTCCTTCCGGGATTCTTCTGACGCTGACCCCCCGGACCCTCCTGTCTCCTTGCGCCGGGCTTTAGGACCTGGCTCCCTTTCCGGGCTGCCTACTGCGTCACCTTCCTGTGCATTTGAACTTGGCGCACGCGCCCAACCTTCCACTTTCCGTCTAACCATCACTTCGCTCCCCGATGAAGGTGTGGCCACTCCTGACTCGTGCCCTCCCTCCTGTTGCGAGCTGCCAGCGCTTGATCCCTGGCGCTCTTCCTCTTCCCTACTCTCTGGCGGTGACGCTGGTCCCGATTTCCAACTGCTCCCCTCTGAGTCCCCTCTGGCTCTATCTTCCTGGGGTGTCCCCCTAGTCTCCCCCCTTGCCCTGGCCACTGGTGCTCCTTTTTGTGAATCTTCTGATTCACTGGAAAGACTCGGAGATCTCGGGTCGTCGTCATCACTCATCCTTTCTTCTGCCTCCTCCCCCTCGCTCTCTGTTTCCTCCCTTGCCCTAGCCTCTGCTCCTGAACCCCTGACAGAAAATATTATGAAAATGATTTATAGGTGGTACATGACCCCAGTCAAGCTAGCAAAGATATACCATTTGCTTGATAACAAGTGTTGGAAATGTAAAGAATCTGAAGGTACCTTTTACCACCTTTGGTGGACGTGCCCAAAGATTAAGGCCTTCTGGGAAATGATATATAATGAAATGAAAAAGGTACTTAAATGTACCTTCCCTAAGAAACCAGAGGCTTTTCTCTTGGGCATTGTCGGCCAATTGGTGTTAAAGAAAGATAGAAACTTTCTTATGTACGCCACTACAGCAGCAAGAATACTCATCGCAAAGTATTGGAAGACACAAGATCTACCCACTTTGGAAGAATGGCAGATGAAAGTGATGGACTATATGACACTGGCGGAGATGACTGGCAGAATCCGGGATCAGCGGAAGGAGACGACGGAAGAAGACTGGAAGAAATTTAAAATCTATCTTAAGGACTATTATAAACTTGATGAATGTTAGAATGTCGAGGTTTTGAGAAAGAAAGGGTTACAGCGATATAAGATTAGACTGAAGGAAAGACTAAGAGGACATATGTTTGACAGAACTATTTAGAGGTTGCTGGGAAATTTTGGACATTGGGATGCAGAAAGGGGAGGTATGGGGGAGTCCGAGAAACAAGGTTTATGAAAAAAAAAGTTATGAAATTATACGTGTTTGTATGTCTTTTTATATGTTTGTATTGTTTTGTAAAACCAATAAAAACTTATTTAAAAAAAAACACAAATCTTTTGTTCGGGTGGCAAATAAGCTTCAGATGAGTGCCTTGTCAATGCAATTACCAAGATAATCTTACACCACTCGTAATCCATTTTATTTTCTGTAATATATACTGCTATATTGCATTGTTTTACGTTGCTGTGTTTTGATTCAGAATATAATCATCCTGCAAATGCAGATAAGGACATACTTTGAATGAAATGTTGCCTATTAATAAGCCAATTGATTAGTTTCAGATACAGTCTTGAGTCTGTGTTCTTTATCACTGGTTATGCTTTACTTTCTGGCCCACTCAGTTCTTAATCAACAAACTCGAGCCCTGAGTAGCATAGGCACCAACTTCTAGGGGCCAAGGTCCCTTCATCTCCTCCAATAAAATATTTGAGCACCTCCCCCACGTTGATGGGCATTGCCATTCAAATGGTGTTTGTATGCCACGTCTTGTGATCAATTATGCAGGGTGGGGCTTACCCCCCCCCCCAATATTTTATTCAAGTTGGCACCCCTGCTCAGTAGATACCCAAATTAATAGGGGAGATGATACAGACCTGGGTATATGATCCCCACATACCTTTTTGTTTTTGTTTAGTCGTGTCCGACTCTTTGTGACCCCATGGACCAGAGCACGCCAGGCACTCCTGTCTTCCACTGCCTCCCGCAGTTTGTGGTGTTAATAGATCAAGAAATAAGAGCTCTCTCCCTGCATATCCCCTCAACTCCAATAGCTGCTTTTAAGTGTTTTTTTAAGTATGGCGATCTCATCACAAATCTTCTACATCGTATTTACCTCAGTCACAGACTCGTGTCACTCCTTATCATGCTTTGCTCTCTTGCTCCTGAGAATCATCTGACATTGCCTGACTCCATTTCATGTTTGAATCCAAGCAGGTCTTGGTCTATCTTGCACCTGGGCAGCTGCAAAGAGTTCACCCAAACGCTACCATGCATGGAGGTTGTGCTCCTCAGCCCCAACCACATCCCTGATTCAGGATCCATCCATGTGAAGAGGGCTTATGCTCATACAGGACCTCTTCCATGTTTTGTTTTGTTTTTGAGAGGGGATTCCTGATTGGCCCAGGATCCTCCTTCCCCTCATGTGGAAAAGGTTTCATCACATCCACCTGAATTCATGTTGGGTACCACTCTCACTTTGTTTGGACATGCGGTCAGTGGGAGTGGGGGGTACTGCTAACAGCATGGCCCCACTCACATGTTGTATGCATGCATGGAAGGGGTATTTTGTGACTACCTCCCCCTAGCAATCAACACACTATGTGGAAGAATGCCTGGACAGACCCCATGTGTACTTTTCTAAAATCTTTGGATGAAAGGAAAGGTACAAAAACCTTATCAAATACTAGCCTTGCAGGAGGAGGTGAAGCTGGGATAATGGTAATTCTAGTGTTATGCCCCCCTTTTTAAGCCTTCAGACCAGGTTCATCTCCAGATTCTCTGCCTGCTAAGTGTTAGGTTTCTGCTTGTGCCACTGGTGCAGTGCTTGGAGTCACAAGGCTCTGTTTACATTCCAGGGATTCCAGACTGTTGGAAGTCTCACGGAAGACAGGAGATGGATGTGATGTTACTGGTTTCCTGTTCCTTTGTGTTTCAGTTGCCTCTCTGCTCTCACAGAGAGAGAGTGTATTTCTTTTCTGTCCGCGTAGCTAGGAAATAAAACTCTTTGCAATGTAGCTCATATTTCTCGTCCTTCTGCATGCTGCTGGATACTCTGCGTATTGGGGGAATGTGCCTGGAACCTCATCAAAGGCTCAGGTCGTTAATCAAGGTTGGAGGGCTCGACCGGAGGAATAGCTCAGCTGAACACAAGTTCCGACAAAACCTTATCAAATACTAGCCTTGCAGGAGGAGGTGAAGCTGGGATAATGGCAATTCTAGTGTTATGGCCCCCCTTTTAAGCCTTCAGACCAGGTTCATCTCCAGATGAACTGCTAAGTGTGTCGCTGCCACAAACAGGAGGAGCAGATCTCCCTCAGCATCTTCACCTCCAACCCCAGAAAGAGAGGGCAGGTGGTGGCTGTTCCCTGGTGCTGCTCATCATCTGCCTGAGCAGGTGGGCAACATAGAAGCATAGAAGCATAGAATCATAGAATCATAGAGTTGGAAGAGACCACAAGGGCCATCGAGTCCAACCCCCTGCCAAGCAGGAAACACCATCAAAGCACTCCTGACATATGGTTGTCAAGCCTCTGCTTAAAGACCTCCAAAGAAGGAGACTCCACCACACTCCTTGGCAGCAAATTCCAGCAAACAATGCTTCTGGTTCCCACCCCAAACTCCTCTTCTTCCCTTCAGACATTTTGAAAAGCTAACATGTTAGGAACAAAGGAAACGGTCTTATATTATCAGACCATCGGTCCAAGTAGCTAAGTATTGCCTCTTGGCAGTGACACTCGCCAGGTTTTCAGACAGGGGGTGTTTCCAGTCCTACCTGCAGATGCTGGTGATTAAGTCTGGGACCTTCTGCATACCAAGCAAATGCTCTACCACTGAGCTACTGTTATCGAAGTCAAAATTAAAACTTTTTGACCTGGTGGCAGAATAAGAGAGTAGCTCCGGAATCTGTATTCACAGTTCCAGTCACTGCAGCTACTGTTCTGTACCCATTATCCATGACAGTTTGCAGAATTTCAGAGTTTAAAATAAAACAGTATTGGGCCTTAATAGGTCCTGCTTTGGTAGTTTTATCATCTGTCTGTTCAGAGAGCAAAAGGATTACTTTGCCCAAGGTAATGGTATTGCAGTTTTGCTTGGTCTTGCTAAGAGAGAAGTGGAGAGGAACACCCTAATGCTAGAGTTATTACATTTTCTTTGTTGCTGTGTATTTAAAGGGATGATATCAGAGTCTGCAACCATTTCTCAAGGCCAAACAGAATGCCCATTCAGTATGTATAATTTACAGCGGTCCGGCAACAAAGAGATAAATCTTAGTCTTATTGTTTAATTAACCGTGTGCACAGTGGTCATCTGATGTAACAAATGGGATGCCCATCCCCATCAAATACATCCTTGTTTCTAAATTTATGTTTTGTCAAAGGCTTTGTTCTCAGACACTTAATCCAGGTTTAATAGCCCCAGTACTGCTTTTCCTCTCACTACTTTTTCTATGAGCAGAAAAGTACAAGATATTCTATAGTGGCATGGTTGGCAGAGTGCTTCTTGGGACAGAAGATAAGATATCCAGATTATTGTTTGATATGCTGTCCAACTTTCTTTCTTTCTTTTTTTTAAAAGATTTTTATTGATACAACAAGGAAGAAAAAAAAACACAAATACCAGATTACACACAAGAATAACCATAGACACATAATTTTCTTAGCAAGCAATAAAACATCTATTGGTCTTAACACTAAAGACCCAACCTCCCGTCTATTCCATATTTCAAATTCATATTACTTATTGCCAATACACACTTTTTATCATAATTAAACTTATTCTTAATAAATCTAATTTCTTATATCTACCTTGCAACTATTACTGAAGTTCTCCGAATGCTGTCCAACTTTCAAGGGTCATGCAGTTATCCCTTGTATACTTGGCATTTTCGTTTTCCTTTTCTCTACATCTTTCTTGCTTAGCCCTCTCCTACAACATCTGTACTAGCAGCAGTAGCTCAGTATACTAATACACTAAACATATTTAGTAAAGTTGAAGATTCCTTGGAATGTTTGTGAAAAATGAACCCCTCCTCCAAGGCTGATTGCTCTACTATTCAGCTGTGCTTCTTTTTGATGTAGCATCCAGAGGACACAAGATGTTGGTGCTATATTTTCGCAAGAGGCAATGACAATACCAATCATGGAAATGCAACTGTGGAGATAAGGGCTAGAGTGATGGAGCCAATGTGATGCCGTTGTAGCTTAGCAGCAGAACGGGTGTTAACATGCAGAAAGTCCTGGCTTCATTCCCCAGCATCTCTGGGTAGGGGTGTGCCCTGGCCACAAGATTTGACTGGTATCTGTATATACAACTTTGGGAAGCAGCCTGGTCTGTTTCAGAGCTGCTCTTTGTCTTTCTCATTCAACTTAATAATCAGGACCAAATTAGATCTGTTAAAAACAATGCTGTTTCCCATTTCCATGGGGAATTTATAAATGATTATAATATTCTTTTTTCCTTTTTACAGAAGTGAATGAAATTTGCAGTCAAAAGACCCCGTACAGAATACAACAGGTCTTTTTTTAAGAATGGAAAAGTCTATAACTTTTCATTTCCTGCCAGAATTGGATGCCATTTTCAGGAAAGGGAGCTATTGCTGTAGCTCTGTCCTACCAAGTGGTCTACTCCCGCAGTGTACAGCCCTATGGCTGAGAAAGACCCTGAAACCATGGGGAGCCACAGCCAGTCACTGTAAACTGTACAGAGCTAGAAGAATCGATGATCTCCTATAAGGATGCTTCTTATATTCTAATTCCTAAGAGCTGAAGTAATAAATCAGTTGGCATCCTCTTAATTTATGGTTCTGATCCAAGGAAACCTTTTCTAAATACAATGTGGCTCTGTGCCTTTTCAGATAGTAGCTCTTATTGTCAGAAAGTCTTGATGGTAATTAGGGAATTATGAAGCAGTTGTCGAGGGAGGCAAGCTATCTAAAAGAGCCATGAGATAATGATTTCATAGGCAGGAGGCCTTTCTTCCTAAGGGACATTACTCCACTGTAAAAAATATGATGCACGCAAAGACTGTGGGATTGATTTATGTCAGTGGTCTTATAAGAGTTAATCAATAAAATAACAGTTACTTTCTTATTGAAAGGAACTAGCTGATTAGAAATCTGATGAATGGGGTAATTTTTCATGGCTATAATTAAAACACTACATGCCTTTTTTGCATACTGTATTTTTCGCTACATAAGACGCACCTAACCATAAGACACACCTAGTTTTTAGAGGAGGGAAAAAAGAAAAAAAATATTCTGAATGAAACAGTGGATGTATGATTTTTGTGGTTCATGCTGTGGCTACAGACATGATATGTGATTTGATGGTGAGTTTGGGGTAGCCCAATGCAAAAATCCTGAGGATCTATGTGCTTTTACCTCCCCCCTCCTAGGCAGACTCCTTTAGAGTGCCTTATCTCCCTCCCGATCCCTTGTCAATCAGCTGCTCAGCGGCTTTGTTTCAACACCTTCCCTCTTGTTTGCCTTAGTGTCTTTAGCTGGAGCAGTTTTTTGCTCCTCCTTTTCTTCTAATTTCTCTCCTCATTGCTTTAATCTTCCTGTCTCCTCTCCTTGCAAGTTCATTGTCTTTACCTCCCCCCTCCCAGGCAGCCTCCGCTATAGCTAGAATCCCTTATCTCCCCTTCCGATCGCTTGATCAGCTGCTCAGCGATTTTGTCTCAACGCCCCCTTCCCTCTTCCCCCCCCCAAAAAAAGCACAATCTGGTAGAGCTCCCTATTGGTGGCTCTTAAGTAATTCAAAAAATACAGTCCATTAATAAAACACAGTGTTTACGTGGTGTGAACACACTGGCATGAGCACCAGTTTGGCTCCACCTTTGTGTTACCGGAGTGTCGTGTAATGTTGTGGGCACTGTGCGATGCATCCTGTTGCATGCGCCAAGCTGCGGGTTCCTTTGCTGGCTTTCCCGCTGTCGGCGCACGCTCCTAGTGCCATCCAACGTGGGGTGCCAGTCCAGAACAATGGGGAATGCAAGCGACATCAGAGGTAACATCTCCGGACAGGATCTTTGTCTTCTTTCCATCTCTGGGCTAGTAGCATCCGCATTGCTGTTGTCACATACATGAGAAGTCTTTTCTGTTCCTTTGGAATGTCGGTACCTACAACTCCTAATAAAAGGCTTCTGGGTTTGTTTGTTTTTACAAATGTTATTTTAAACTTTTTCCCAATTCATTATACTGTAATTTGATGTTTAACATTTTCACAGAAAGCAGGTCATCTACAGAAAACACAAGCACATACTTAGTTCACTTGGTAACTGGTGCCAGGGAGAACATCTGAATGCATGTAGAAAAATATGGCCTAGGAAGATGGATGGAAAAGCAGAGCTTACTTGCCATCACTTTCTATGAATTCTCAAACTATAGGAGTAGATAAGAAGGCTCCCCTCTGTTTTCTTTGCAAAATCTAGCTACGAAGGACCTATGCAAAGAGATGTTCCACTCCACAGGCAGGACTAGAAAAAAATCAGAAATGTTACTTGTGCATTATTTAAATGTGCTTCTCTTCTGCTTCTGCAAGCAAGCAAGCAAGGAATACTGTGCTCCGAGGTGACTGGGAAATGTTAAATTGTTTTTATTGCATTGTCTATTGAATATACAACATGTCTGCTTCAAGTCCCTAGAGGATGACAAAAGACCTGTACAGCACATTGAAACCTGCAAATGCAAATAGAAGTGGATGCAAATTCCAGATGTGCTAGCAAAAAAATACAAATGCAGTGTTGTTAGAGGGAGGTATTTTGATGCCCCCTGCTTCTGAAGAAGTGTTCTTCTTGGATATGCTGCCTGTCTGCCTGCCTTGGGCTACTGGGAACACATGAGCGGAAACAGAATCAAGTCAGAGTGACAGACAATTTAGGTATGTTAAGATGTTGGCACTAGAGATGTGGATGCTGGCACAGATCAGTGATTGTCTCTGGGATTCAAGCATTTGGATGGGTGAACAGTAAAGGAACAAAATAGTCTATTCTTACCAGCATACTGTTCCCAGTTGGTGTGGACCAGGATGCGAAATAATAAGAAAATAGCTTTGGTCTGGTGATCACAGGATTTCAAGATGTGTGTACTGGAATTTTAGCAGAGAGGCTGATAGCCGTGGTGTTCTCCCATTAAATGAATGGCACTTAAAAATGGCACGACTCTGGCTGTAATATGCCACAAGATTGTTTCTAACCATTAATTTATGCCTTAGAGCAAAAAGCCTATTCCCTCTAACTGCTCCAGAGATATGAATTCCCTTAGAAAAAAGAAAAGAAAAGAAAAGAAAATGTACTCAAGTTTCAAACAGATAATGTTTTGTTAACCAGACAACAGTTCAAAGGTTTAGGGAGATTACACAGGTTTTGGAATTACAAAGAAAGGAAATGACACAAAAACTTTAAAAATTTAATTACACGCTGTAATAAACAAATCACTTGTCGTGTAGGTCTGGAGTGGATCTCACTCACTCTCAGTCAGAGAAATTCAGAGAAATTAGGAAAATATTATTATTATTATTATTATTATTATTATTATTATTATTGAAGTCCTTTTAGGTTTGCATGCAAATCTCACAACAAATGCAAGAAACTATCTTGCTGTGAGAGGGAGCCAGGATGGGTGCCAAGATGGTTGGTTGGGGTGTCTGGACCTCTGTGCAGCAGTGCCTGTGGTTACTCCAGCTAGTCTTTGCCACTGCTAATGGCCAAGAGGACTTTGAAACCAAAGTCACCGCCCTGGAGAACAGGCTGCAGATGGTTCCCAGAACAAATTTGTACAGTTTTGTACAGTTGAGCTCTACAGCTCTGTTTGGCAGTAAGGACCATCTCCTCCTCACTTTGAGAAAGTACGTTGGCAACTGGGATTGTCAGGCTTCATGACAATCAAGCAGGTACCTTGATCTGCTGAACAAATTCCAGAGCCACCAGATGTACAACCAGCACAGTCCCACTCTGGTGCTACAATGGCCATCCTGGTGCCTGCCCTGGAGGAGAGGACCTCTCAGTCCTCCATTGCCTCCTCACAGATGAAGGAGCTCTTTGACCTCATTGCCAGCTCCCAGACCTGGCATCTGGACAACTAGCAGGCCTGCGTGGGCAGCCTGCCAGGCCTGTGGATCACCCAAACAACCTCAGCTACATCTGCAGGGAGGGCATTGTGTAGCAAGAGCCAGGCAATCAGTTCTTCAACATGTTCATCTTAGCTGTGAGTCCTGAAAGACCTGCTCCCTGCCTTGCTGGCCTTTTTCCACCTGGCATCGGAAGGCAAAGCCCTGACTGACTCCAGCTACAAAAGCTGAGGCTGCTGAAGAGGTGAGAGACCATCTTGGCTGTCTCTTAGTGCAAACCCAGGTCACTGAGCCTCAGCTTCACAACCACCACCCGTCATGAGCCACCATTGGCAGGATTGGCAGCAACACAGCAGGTATCTTCTATGCTTGTGATAATATTTTATTCTCTTGCTAATTATGCTGTTTTAAATGTGCATTTTATATTTTACTTGCTTTAGTAATGTTTCCTTTTGAAACATTTAAGATTTTTTTGGTTAATTTTGCTGAGCTAAATGTGCATTCTGTAGTTGACCTCCTTTATAAGGTTTTATTTTGAAATCTTTAAGATACTATTTTAGTTTCCTGCTAATTATGTTGCTTTGTAAGTATACTTTATATTTGACTTTCTTCAGTAATGTTTTATTCTGGGTTGTTTTATTTGATGTTTTAATGTGTTGGAAACCACTCTGAGATTCCCCCCCCTTAAAAATATAAAGTAGTATAGAAATGAAATGAGTCGCCATCACCATCATCATTAAAAACACACAACCCAAATAATGTCTATAGGGAAACCAAATCAAAACAAGAAAGTTCATTGGGCAGGAATGAACCATGGGCATAACCAGAATTGGGAGGGGGGGGCAGAACTGAGCTGTTAAGTATTTCTATTTATTTACTTGATTAAAGCCTGCCCCCCCCAGCTTCGCCCATGTAATGAATGCCATCAATGGAAGCTTGTGGAAGGATTTCTGCCTGCACAACAGGAGGCGTTTGGATTTGATATCAAGCTTTATCACTACCCGAAGGAGTATTAAGCGGCTAACATTCTCCTTTCCCTTCCTCCCCCACAACAAACACTCTGTGAGGTGAGTGGGGCTGAGAGACTTTAGAGAAGTGTGACTTGCCCAAGGTAACCCAGCAGCTGCATGTGGAGAAGCGAACCCGGCTCACCAGATTACGAGTCCACTGCTCTTAACCACTATACCACACTGGCTCTCAGGGCTTTCCTTCCATTGTATGTCCCCCCCAAATAGCTCCGTGGATTCAAGAGCACCCCCAGAACAACAGGGGGGGAGGGGGACCATTCCATCTTGCAAACTGAAATGCTTGCTGAGACAGAACAATTGGAAGAGTGTGATGGTGACTTCAACCCATCTATTCTTATTCTTTTATATTTTAAAAGTACCCTCTTTCCTTTCCTTTCCTTTCCTTTTTCCTTTTCAAAAGGCAACTCAATCACCCAGCAAGAAAGACATAAGGCAATAACTTCCCACAGGTAATTGCTTGCATCTTTGAGGCTCAGGTGTTACATGGCTAAGACTATAGTCCTAAACGCTTACTAGAGAGTAAGCCTAACACAGTGACCTCTAAATGAATACAGGATTTCATTGCATTATTCTCTTCTTGAGAGGTTTTCCAGTTCATGCTTATCCCATCTTTTGGGCATACTAAGTATGCCTGGGCCCTAATGCTCCAGAATGCATAGTCCTCCACTTTATGCTGGCACTTAAAGGTAAAGGTAAAGGTACCCCTGCCCGTACGGGCCAGTCGTGTCCGACTCTGGGGTTGTGCGCCCATCTCACTTAAGAGGCTGGGGGCCAGTGCTGTCCGGAGACACTTCCAGGTCACGTGGCCAGCGTGACGAAGCTGCTCTGGCAAGCTGGCACCAGCGCAGCACACGGAAATGCCATTTACCTTCCTGCTAGAAAGCGGTACCTATTTATCTACTTGCACTTTAGGGGTGCTTTCGAACTGCTAGGTGGGCAGGAGCTGGGACCGAAAGATGGGAGCTCACTCCGCCGCGGGGATTCGAACCGCCGACCATGCGACCGGCAAGCCCTAGGCGCTGAGGATTTACTCAGAGCGCCACCCGTGTCCCTATATGCTGGCACTTACAATTGTTCAAAATCAATATAAAATAGAACCATTCATCTTTATGGTAGCTTCACTCTCTGTAGCAGGTTGATTAAACCACAGCACATAGGCATTTCCACAGCTATCACACAACAAATGCACAGTTTTTATTCATTTCCAGATAATTTCAGTCATGGAAGCATTCTTGTTGAGTGATAGCTTCTTCTCCTCCACCCACGGTGCTCAAACAGCAATATATTGTTGTTGCCTGGAAAATAGTGGTGCTTTCTCCAGCTAGAGGGCCAGTGCAATTTGGAATCCTTTGTAGAATTAGAGATAACTGAAGTTGCATTCTCACTATATCTTTTAAAGCACTATAATACCACTTTAAAAAGTCATGGCCTCTGCCCAAGAAATCTGGGAACTGTAGTTTGTTAAGGGCATGCAGAGGTGTTAGGAGATTGCTGTTCCTTTCCCAGAGCTACAATTCTCAGAGTGGTTTGACAGTCAATCCCTCTTCCCAGGGAAC
The DNA here is from genome assembly GCF_965113315.1 of Podarcis vaucheri. NCBI lineage: Eukaryota > Metazoa > Chordata > Lepidosauria > Squamata > Lacertidae > Podarcis > Podarcis vaucheri. Next base: position 39,087,438 of record NC_138763.1, read on the forward strand.
TCAGTGAATTGTAGCTCTGTGAGGAAAGCAATGCCAGAGGCACGGTGGGTGTGGGTTGGCTCAGTGTTGGGGCTGCAGAGGAGACTGGCATGTGGAGGCAGGGTAACTCCCTGTGATCAGATTCCTCAGTTGCTGCATCCCCCTTAGACAGCTCTTATGTTTTGTATGTTTTATAATGGAGCCATGATGGATGTCTGGGATGCCCACTATAAAATGTTTTGGTTCGACCATCATGGGAATAGCCCTTTCGCTAGGATACAAGAGGCAGGGCAGGCAGCCTTACGTTGCTCATCCCAATCCACTGGGTCCCTTCCTGGAGTCATCGGCTGGGAACTCCTTGAGCTCCTCTCACCCCTTGCCCTGATCTGACCAACCCCTCCATTTCACCACCATGAGATTCATGACAGTGCCCTTGATGGTAGATTAGACTCAAAGCAGGACGACCAGGCATACACAGATCACAGTAGGGTTACCATACATGACTGCATAGCGAAAATGTGCAAAGTTGGTCACCCAGATGGGAGTTCCAAGTGTATTGTAAGTACTGAGAGTATCTGCTCAGGGGTGGACTTCGGTAATCATTGGTAATATGGCGCCCTGAGAAAGGCCAAAATTTGATGCTCCCAAATGGATCTTCTCAGTTATGGATCTTCTCAATTTAGCACCCCCTTGGCTTGGTGTCCTGTGCAGGGGAACTACCTGCACCTCTCGAAATCTGTTTCTGTATCTGCTAGCAGGTTGCTCTGTAAATCATACTTAGTCCAAGAGTCTGAAAGCAGCTAAATCGTTCGGGGGGGGGGGAGCAAACATATTTACTGAAAGAGATGGACAAAAGAGTGGAGATAACAAACCTATTTTCTGAAAGGAGACTAGTACATGCTTGCTGGATGTTTCTGGTGCTAGGTAGAAGGTCACTTCTCAGTGTTGTCAATTACTGGATGGCAGAGTGTTGCCCTGGTTGCATTAACCTATAGCATGGGAGGATTGGTTTGGGATGAGGAGCTCATGGCCTTCCAGGTGTTGCTGGATTCCAGCTCCTATCATCCCTGACCATTGGGCATGACCAGGGGCGTTCAGGTGGCATGGCACTTTTTTCTGCATTTCAGCAGAGGGTGGAGGCTAATCCTGACAGTCAAGTCCAGTTGCCATCAACTGCTACTGGCAGTGAGAAGCAGAGGTAAAATTGAGGTAGAAGGACTAAATGGAAGTGATCAGAGAGAAAACAACCGGTTCTAAACAATCACTACAGACAGGACATCACGCTGCAATGTTTGAGATTGGCACATGCACCACTGATCAAATCTGCTTTTTAACCAGCTGGAAAGGCTTCATGGTGTTCTGAGGAATTCGGCTTTGACATCTGCCGTGAACTATAAATCGGAGTTGGAATGGAAGGGATCTTTTGTAAATCCAATTTGATGTGATGTGAACTTCTTGAGTGAGATTTTATGGACTGTGTGTGAATAATGCAGCCTAGGTTTTCTGCATTCATTGTAGCCAGGAGTCCAGACTGATGGTACAGAGTTTGCCCCTTGACTAATCATATTAGCATCGTTGATGGATATGCAGTAATTTTTAATTAGCTCGGCAAGTTTATTAACTTCGGAGGACTAACAGTATTAGCAGCTGTGAAATGCCCATTTTGAAGAAACCAGATATTTACTCATATCCATGAAAATAGGTCAGGATTTCTCATTACAATTTTTGCAAAATGCTTTGTGTGGTTAATTAAGAGCATTCCATGAGGCAAAAGCCAGAATTTTAGATACAGCTGTGTATGAAAAGTTCCACTTTTGAACTGTGTCACATGCTCATGGGAACATCCTGCCAACAATGAGTGCATTCAAGAGTGCAGCAAACCGGCCCCTGCACACCAAAACCTCCCTCTGACAATATTCCCTCTGTGGTCCCAGCTACTGACATGACCCAAACTCCGCTTCTTGTCCTCCTTGTTTGTTTACATCAATAGCTCTCAAAGTGTGAGGTGGGCTTCTCCAAGGAGGTAGAGTTGCTAGGGAAAGTGAGAGCAGAGGTCAAGAATAAAGAAAGAAAATGGGAAGGGGGAGAGACTGGAAGAGAAAAACAACAAGAGAGGAGTCTCTTTTTGCAGGCATTCAAATGGTACTTAAAGCCATCACTAGGAACCTTCTATAAGTCCCAAGGATATGGTTTGACATCCCCATTAAATGCTTTGTGAAAGGTACATTTACTTACACTTTGTATCCGCATCATGATTCCTAATAAGGTGTTTGTGTGGCAGGGAAGACTCATACAAGGTGACATTTAAAGGCCTATTCAGGTTGGGATGCTGAGAAGCCAGGCTCCTCTGTCCAACAACTGCTTCTGACAGCACCTGTTACATCAGACTGTAGAGAAGAGAAGGAGTGAAGAGAAGAGATGGAGAGCCACTCTATCAGGACAGTTGAGAGACCATCCTTGATCTTTTTCATAGAATCATAGAATCATAGAATCATAGAATCATAGAGTTGGAATAGACCACAAGGGCCATCGAGTCCAACCCCCTGCCAAGCAGGTAACACCATCAGAGCACTCCTGACATATGGTTGTCAAGCCTCTGCTTAAAGACCTCCAAAGTAGGAGACTCCACCACACTCCTTGGCAGCAAATTCCACTGTCAAACAGCTCTTACTGTCAGGAAGTTCTTCCTAATGTTTAGGTGGAATCTTCTTTCTTGTAGTTTGGATCCATTGCTCCGTGTCTGCTTCTGTGGAGCAGCAGAAAACAACCTTTCTCCCTCCTCTATATGACATCCTTTTATATATTTGAACATGGCTATCATATCACCCCTTAACCTCCTCTTCTCCAGGCTAAACATGCCCAGCTCCCTTAGCCGTTCCTCATAAGGCATCGTTCCCAGGCCTTTGACCATTTTGGTTGCTCTCCTCCGGACACGTTCCAGTTTGTCAGTGTCCTTCTTGAACTGTGGTGCCCAGAACTGGACACAGTACTCCAGGTGAGGTCTGACCAGAGCAGAATACAGTGGCACTATTACTTCCCTTGATCTAGATGCTATACTCCTATTGATGCAGCCCAGAATTGCATTGGCTTTTTTAGCTGCCACGTCACACTGCTGGCTCATGTCAAGTTTGTGGTCAACAAGACTCCTAGATCCTTTTCACATGTACTGCTCTCAAGCCAGGTGTCACCCATTTTGTACTTGTGCCTCTCATTTTTTTTTTTGCCCAAGTGCAATACTTTACATTTCTCCCTGTTAAAGTTCATCTTGTTTGTTTTGGCCCAGTTCTCTAATCTGTCAAGGTCGTTTTGAAGTGTGATCCTGTCCTATGGAGTGTTAGCCACCCCTCCCAGTTTGGTGTCATCTGCAAATTTGATCAGGATGCCCTTGAGTCCATCATCCAAGTCGTTGATAAAGATGTTGAATAAGACCACTGCAGCTGATCTTTAGGAGAACTTACAGCTAAGAACTTGCACCTGATATTGCTTATATCCCTGCCCCTCCCATTTCCCCCCCCCCATTTGCATCCTTCTATATTAGATTGTAAGCCTGAGAACATGGACTACCTTGTTTGCTTTGATCCGTAAACTGTTCAGGCAATGCAATCCAAAGAGGGGATGGAGAAGGTACAGAGCAGCAGACCTCTTACGGTATCCACTGCCTTGCTAAATTCTGCTGGCTTGGGCTCCTCCACTTTTTAAAATTTTGCTGTGCCAGCAGATCCATGTCCAGCCTTGCAGCACCTCCACTGCACTTTCTGCAGTTGCAGTAGGGTCCATCCACTTCTAGGACCACTGGATGCTGGTAGTATCTTGTCGTGGACTGCGGAGGAATGGTGAGAGGCACCAGCTGCGGAACCCCCAAGGAAAGAAGGCTCAGAGCTTGGGGAGTGGTTATGGGGAGAAGACTGGGAGGAGGTAATGGAAGCTGAAGCGATAACAGGGTTTAGTGAGCAGGAAGAGTCTGTGGCAGAGAGCAGAGTCAGATGCAGAGGCTGGAGAGGAGGGCGGCCCAAGAGATAGAGATGAAGCAGACTACTGAAGAAGCCAGGGAGGACCCCACTCCTGCTGTAACCAGCTCCCCTTCCCCATGGTCTCCCAGAGCACATAGAGACATTCCCAGGAAGGAAAATGGAAAGACGGTGAATAGATGGGAATATAAAATCTCTGTTACCAAATCTCCTGAAAAGAAGGAAGGAAATTAAAACATTGTCATAATTTTTTCAAGTGGGAAATAAAGGAAAGGACACTCATTTTTATTTCTTCCATAAATTTTGCACTGAAGGCTATAGGAATGGGAAAAACATGCACAATGACTACCAATTGTGACAGAGGCTGTAGGTAACTACCCCTCTGCACCTTCTTCACGGGCAGCACAATCCCTAATCATGACTACCCAGTAGTAAGACTTGTTGAATTCAGTAGGGTTAGGACTTCAGCCTATCCTGCTTACTTACTTTCATTCATATGAACCGTTTGAAAATTAGTCTTTAGTGACATTCATTTCCCTTCCTGTTTATAGGTAAAAATACAAAACACCTTTTCCTTAACTATGTCCTTATGCTGAGCTTTATGACTGTCATGTCCAAGATTTGGGAACAATGATAAAAGCTGCAAGGTTCCTAGCATGAAATGAGTAGATTTTAAGGAAACCCCTTAGGGATCCGGCAGTAGCATTCAAGCCCTGGTTTTGAAATGTTACTGATGCAATCAAAGTTTCCATCTTTCTTATTTTGGCAACTTGAGCTGTAGGGCATAAGAGACGACAGAAAACCTCACAGCCACTTTTCTTTTTCCAAAACATCCATTTCCTTAAATGCTTCCAAATTAGCCTCCCTTATTGCGTTTATTCTTCCTCTCGATGTTGTTATTATCCTGTTTACCCAACGTCACTCTCTGAGCGTCTCCAGGCTCCTTCCAGCCAGCACACACAATACGTTACAATTATATAATTACACCATTGTAATCAAATAATTAAGATACATGTTAAACACATATTAGAGCCTACAAAGAAAAACGAGCTGTAGACACAGGCAAGGCATGAGCAAGAAAGGGGAGGCTGGAAAGTGGGATGTTCTTCCAGCGATCCAGATGCTCCTTCTGGCTTTGGTGACTAACTGAGGCTGAGTTGTTCAGATAGCTGAAGAAAATAGGATGGCACTGTCTGTGTGGCAAAGGCAGCGTCATCTTATCAAAGGAGGTTTTGGAAAGCGTAATGGTTTTCTTTATTTTAAGTGTTTTATACTGCCCTTCAATTATACTTCCAGAGCAGCTTGCAAAAATGCTACAACAATTAAAATGCCAACACAAAAAAAAGAAAAATAAGAACATGAAAGTTAAAAGCTACAAAATCATAAAAGCAGCATGAAAGACTCAGCAGGATTAAAATTGCAGCTAAAATGCCCAGGAAACTAAAAAGATCTTCGGCTGGTGCTGAAAGACAATAAGGTGGGTGACAAGTAAACTTCACTGGGGAGAGTGTTCCACAACAGAGCCATCGCCGCCACCAGGAAGGCGCTCCTCTCATAGACCTCACCCATCTTACCTCAACAGTGACACCCACGGGAGGTCTTCCGCTGAAGATCTCAATGTACATTTGGAGACAAATGACCCTTCTAATGACTGTGCTAGTTCAGTCTGAAGAGGCTTTGTCTGAACTGTGCTAGATGAGGTTCCCTACCAGCTAGCCAGAGGAATGAACTGAGATGAGTTGGCTAGGGTGTTGGCAATGTACAATACAGGCCCCAATATGCATTAAAAGACTTGAAATCCGGAGCTCTTAGCCACTGTGCTACAGTTTGCAGAGGCCAAAGCTCACAGTGACACATTCTGAATAGTGGGAAGCCATTATGGAAAGATCACAGAACTATCATGGGCTTTAGTTTTGAATATTTTTCTTTGTATAAATTCTCATCTTTTTGTAAGCATTCTTTAGAAAGTCCATTACCATAAAAAATATATAAAAAGTAGATGAAAATATTGTTAAAAGTTATCCAGTTTTCCTGCCACCCTGCCAGGTTATGCTGATGATTAAATTAACTGATATTTGTCATATTAGACAAGGTAGATTGACAGCTATGACAAAGTTTGCTTTCCGAATGGAATGGTTTTATTAGTTTTTAGAATCAAATATATCATTCCTTATCAGTTCAATTGGATACTTTGAATTATTTTTGCAATATTCTATCGTTTCTATATTATGGACAAGATGTTTGTATTTTTGACTTTAAAAATAATAGAGAATAGAATGTAAATGCAATTTTGAAATTAACCTCTTGCATTTTTTTTAAAAATAGTGCTTATTGCACTTGCTGATGCTACTTCAAAGTAAAGTTGTGTTGTGCTGATGTTTATCGAGAACAAACGGCATTAAAATGGAAGCTGAAAAAGAAACATATTCCAGAACTAATTGATAGAAGTTCATGTTTTGTAGTTGGCAACCAAATGAAGGTTAATCTACTGTTTTTAACCCTAGGTCACTGCAGGTAGTGCACTATACAATAATGCAGCTCAGCTTAGTGTCCTGGCATCGCTGTGCCAGAGTAATCACGTTGTATTGGGAGCAGAGGCATAGCAAGGTCAGGTGGTACCCGGTGTGGACATTTTTTTTGTCACCCCCACAGATTTCAATTTTTTGCGAAATATCCCCCAAAGTTGTTGAGCTTTTTAAAGGAACAATAAAGGAGAAACTTTATTCACCTCAGCCATTGGCCATAGCAACAACAGAACATTACAATAAACATGGATCAAAATAAAAGTTGATTATAAAAACACGTTTAGGGTCCTGAGTCAGCAGTCAGATAGTGGACCTTAGGATCCCCCAAAGTTATTAAGATTTTTTTGGGCAGGGTCCCACAAAACTGCTGAGCTACCTTTAGGGAGGCTTGCTGCACAGAACAGTTAGAGAAGGCTGGTGGTTCACAAGACAAAATCACAATGTAAAAACACATAGCAATAATCTCTCTCCCCCCCCACCACCAACACATTGTGTAGGTGGCTGATGGTGGAAGGTCTTGCAATTGGGCAGGTGATTAGATTAGATTAAATGGGCTAGTTTCTTCCAGTCATGACAGTCTCTATCATACTAATATGAGAGAAGGGTTGTAGCTCAGTTGTAGAGCATCTGCTTTGCATCCAGAAGGTCCCAGGTTCATTCTCTAGGTAGGGCTTGTAACATCTCCCTTCTGAAACCCTAGAGAGGTGCTATCAGTCAGGGTAGAGAATACTGAGCTAGATGGAGCAATGCTCCAACACAGTATGAAGCATTTTCCAATGTTCCTATTACTAATCTGATATCTAAAAACTGCAATCCTCTGCACACTTACTGTAGGTAGATCTCCTAGTTAACTCAGTGGGAGTTACTTATGAATAAATGGGTATAGCATCAGGCTCAACTCCTTATAATTCTGTGGTCAGAAATATACTTATTGACAGGAAAGAACCCCAATATTATTAAACTTATTTAATATATTAAGACAATCTTTCTAGGCATTTTCAGGATGGCAAGTAAACTGTACAGAGCAGTACGTCCAGTAATCATCACCTTAAGATCCCTTGAGCTCATAGGACAAGACCTGCCAAGGAAAACAAAGAACTTATTTATGTATGCTACAACAGCAGCAAGAGTCTTGATAGCACAAGGATGGAAGAACGAGGAAATCCCAATGAAAGAACAGTTGCAAGAAAAATTGATGAGCTACGCAGAGCTGGCTAAATTGACATACAAATTGTGGGACAAGGACAACTCTGACTTTATGGAAGAATGGGAGTTTTTTTCAAATTATCTAAAACAAAATGAACTGGACTCCTTGGCAGGATTTGAATAAACATGCACAAATTTATTGGTTGATAACATGGTAGATAGATAATGTATAATTTTGTATGTATAGTTTTATAATATGCAGAGAATAAAATGTGTTGAGAAATCAGAGAGAGGAGCTGAGGGAAGTCTCGGGGGGGGAGGGTTTGATGGGGGTGGGGGAAAGGGGGAAAATAATGAATATGATACTTTTTGATATTTTGTTATGTTGAAATTGCAAATAAAAACTTTTTTTAAAAAAAAAGATCCCTTGTGCTCAAGATTACAAGGACTGCTGCAATTTACTAATTGTGGCTTTTGCAAATGTCTTAAGAGGGGAAACACACACCATGATATCATTAACATCATTAAAAATGTTAATATGGTCATTCTGGGCTTTTCAGTAGGGTAAGTAAACTGCACAGGCTAGTTTGTCCTTTAACCATTACCTTAGGGTCCCCTGTGATCAAGATTACAAGGACCAGAGCAGCTCGCCACATTGTGGCTTTTATAAATGCCTGTCATATCCCTGGGGAAGTGCTTTTAGCAGTTCAATCAACGCCCTGAAGTTAATAAATCCCATTCAAAATGACTTGGTTAACCAAGATCCTCGGGGGCATGGCAGGAAGTCCTCCAGGATGGCATTTGAAAATGAGTCACTCCATAGCTTATACCTAAGTGACTGCATTTTATTACTTTCTTCTTGTGAACCTTTTCCATGCCTCCATCATGCAGCAACTAACCCAAACGTTGTTTTATTTTCTGTGTTTAATCAGCTCTGGCCTTGATGGTGCTAGCTCTTAAAGGAAACCAAGCACGTCCTAGGGCAGGAAACGGCAAGGTGAGTTCTTTTGCATCGCATGAGCAAGAGATTTAATACTGTGTGTACAAGCAAAAACATTTCGCTTTAACAGGAGTTCACAATCATTGCTGCCTGGGGAACACATACCATGCAACGATAGATGCAACAGCACTGTCAATAGAGCATTTGGCCAATGTAAGGACATGCATCATGCCAAAGAGCCATTTGCCTCATTAGTCCTGGTTCAAATACAAGAGTGAATGCACCTGAGTAAGAGTGCAGGTTTGTTTCATGCAAGATGGTCCCACATCAGGATCTGCTGGAGTTTTTCTAACTTGTGGCATGCTGCTCACTATCTGTATCTGTATCTGTATCTGTATCTGTATCTGTATCTGTACAGTGGTACCTCGGGTTACATACGCTTCAGGTTACATATGCTTCAGGTTATAGACTCCGCTAACCCAGAAATAGTGCTTCAGGTTAAGAACTTTGCTTCAGGATGAGAACAGAAATCGTGGTCCGGCGGCGCGGCGGCAGCGGGAGGCCCCATTAGCTAAAGTGGTGCTTCAGGTTAAGAACAGTTTCAGGTTAAGAATGGACCTCTGGAACGAATTACGTACTTAACCCGAGGTACCACTGTATATGTATATATCAGATGATCAGTGGCATCTTACACCTAGTTTCTCACCTCTGTGGAAGAGATTTATATCTGCCCACGCTTTCCCTTGAAGGAGCAATATATGTTAAAACTATTTTACTATTGACTAGGGATGGAAGAGAGACATCACCTTGCCAACAAAGGTCCATATAGTTAAAGCCATGGTTTTTCCAGTAGTGATGTATGGAAGTGAGAGCTGGACCATAAAGAAGGCTGATCGCCGGCAGAGTTTTGAGAAATTAAAAAACAAAATGAGAGACTGGCTTCATTATTATCAGATAATGGAGGCATATAATTTGGATAAGAAAATTGGCTTCCAGGTGGAAAAGTCAAAATTAGAAACAGAACTGTTAGAACCCAAAACGAAGAATTTGTCAAAAATGTATAATTTGCTGTTGAAATGGAATACTCAGGATGAAACGGTGAAATCTGTTATGATTAAATGGGCACAGGATGTTGGACATAATATTATGTTTGCTGACTGGGAACAGTTATGGAGCACAGGTATGAAGTTTACGGCATGTAATGCCTTAAGAGAGAATATTATGAAAATGATATACAGGTGGTACATGACCCCAGTCAAGCTCGCAAAAATCTATCATTTGCCCGATAACAAATGTTGGAAATGTAAAGAAACGGAAGGTACATTCTTTCACCTTTGGTGGACGTGCCCAAAGATTAAGGCTTTCTGGGAAATGATATATAATGAACTGAAAAAGGTATTTAAATATACCTTCCTGAAGAAACCAGAGGCCTTTCCCCCCCGGCATTGTCGGCCAATTGGTGCCAAAGAAGGACAGAACTTTTTTTTATGTATGCAACAGCAGCAGCAAGAATACTTATTGCAAAGTACTGGAAGACACAAGATCTACCCACCCTGGAAGAATGGCAGATGAAGGTGATTGACTACATGGAATTGGCAGAAATGACTGGCAGAATCTGAGACCAGGGAGAAGAGTCCGTGAAAGAAGACTGGAAGAAATTCAAAGACTACTTACAGAAACATTGTAAAATTAATGAATGTTAGAAGGATGTTGGATAGAAACTAAGCGGTTTCCAGCTGTAATGCTTTAAGAGATATGAATATTTTTTACAAATGGGTAAAAGTTTAATGGTAAGGATTTGCTGAACTAACAAATCGAACTGGAATACAAAGAAGGGAGGTATGAGGAGGTTCGAGGAAATAAGTGTATGGAAGATATGTTATTGAAAATCAATGTGTGTTTTTAACTGTTTTTTTATTTTGCATGTTTATTTTTCCTTTTTCTTGCTACATCTTAAAAACTTTTAATAAATATCTTTTTTTAAAAAAAAAGAAGGCTGATCGCCGAAGAATTGATGCTTTTGAATTATGGTGCTGGAGGAGACTCTTGAGAGTCCCATGGACTGCAAGAAGATCAAACGTATCCATTCTTAAGGAAATCAGCCCTGAGTGCTCACTGGAAGGACAGATCATGAAGCTGAGGCTCCAATACTTTGGCTACCTCATGAGAAGAGAAGAGAAGAGAAGAGAAGAGAAGAGAAGAGAAGAGAAGAGAAGAGAAGATGGTTGGACAGTGTTCTCGAAGCTACCAGCATGAGTTTGACCAAACTGCGGGAGGCAGTGGAAGACAGGAGTGCCTGACGTGCTCTGGTCCATGGGGTCACGAAGAGTCGGACACGACTAAACGACTAAACAAGAACAACAAGAAGGGATGGAAGGATCTGTCAATTTCAGTTTTCTCCATTTTTCTGGTCTTAAATTTGGTTCTCTAAATTTCTGCAGCAATTTACAAGTTTTCTTTTTTTGAAAAATCCACATGAAAAATATTCAGTACTTTAGTGCATCCCCCTAAAAGCACATTTTTGTATGCAATTTTGACTAACGTGCACAATTTTGTGAGCAATTTTTCCTAATATAATGGTTTTCTATATGTTATTTTTACTAAGATATTCATCTTAGGCACACTTTTACCTAACATTTATACTATTGTAGGTAAGGTAAAAGGTAAAGGACCCATTTCAAGTCCACACAACAGATTGAGCTCCTGTTGCTTTGTCCCAGCTCCTGCCAACCTAGCAGCTCTTTTGTAAGCACTTGTTGGTTGGAGAACTGCATTGAAAAATTCAGTGTGAATTTTGGATGTGTTTGGGTTTGCACATTGTTTCTGAAAGTGCAGAATTGATCAATTCTGCTTTAAGTATGAGCTACATGAAATTTCTCTCCCATGCCTACTACTCACACAATCCTTGTAATTTTGAGCACAAGGAACCATAGAAATGTTTTGTTTAAGGTAGTACATGCATCACCAAATAGAAAAAAGGAGGACACATATTTGCACAATATTTAGTTAGGCTAATTTATATGTATATATGCAAACTGAAAAATGATCAATTTAAATAGAAATGTAGTACATCTCACCGTAGTGGGTAAGGCAGACCAGGTGATCTGTATGCCTGTTCAGTCTTTTTGTCCAAGTGGAAGTCTGTTGATGGGCAATTATTTATCTTTAAACCAGGCTTGAGTCAAACAGCCCTCAAAACAGATGACCAGTCTTTGTAAAGTAGACACATCATCCCTCTAGCTTCACTGCTGGCATCAGTTATTTCCCACTATTTCTCAAAAGAAGATAGTGACTTGGGCTAAAATAGCATTGCCATATTGCATAATATGAGCAAGGTAACATGGACAAGGCTATTATTTCAGAAGTTTCATCTTTTGTGTCTCAACAGTAGTGAGATCCTTATCAAGAACAGGTCTGTGGGTTGCCTGCTCCTTATAATCTCAGTGCGGGTTGGTGGTGTGAGTATCACTACTCAAAATGTTATCTAGCATTATTTCACTTCTGAGGGGTTAACAAGAGTGTTATCATGATGTTTACAATCAAAACGCATGTGGCTCAAGTGATAAAAGGGAGTCGAGGCTTCCAATCTCAGAGGATGTGAAGACAATGTAGCCTTGAGGAGGAAGAGATGGATCTTATTATTGAAAATGGTTTGGCAGGCTGGGAATGGGCAAACAAGCCTGGGCAATTGCTCAAATTGTAAGCTCAGGAGAAAGAGAGAGAAAGAGAGACAAAATGAAAAGGCGATCATATGAAACCACCCTCTCCCCTGAAAAAGATATTTGTTTCAATAAATCTTTTATGACTGTTTTTCCTTTCACACTTGAAGATGAAATGTAGCAAGTTGCCAGTGACTGATGGGTCAGGAGCATTTCTGCAAGTAAGCAAGAACTCCAGGGAGCCTTGGGCCAAGATGTGCACAAAAGCAATTTAAGAAGCTGTGTGGAGTTTAAAGACCACTGTTGCCTATGCTGCTGAAGGCAGATCAGAAAGGCCTTATCTAAACTGGGCCCCAATGCAATCCATAGATTCTAACTCCTGCTTCAAGATTCAGCAATAGACTGCAGGGGTTTTTGGCTGAAGCCCTCATATCCATCTGGCATCTTGAAGGCTTGGGCCATCATAGCTCTTGTTTCAGAACATTATTTATATTACATCCATCTGACAACAGCAACATGCTGAAAAGGTGGGGCTTCATCCTTTAGTGTTTATGGTGAGTGCATTTTGTTGGGTGGCTCTCAGTGCGATCTCTCATCCTCTTCCCTTCTGCATTATTTTAACCCAGGAGAAATGGATTGTTCCCTTCTGCCCAAAGAGCTGCTTTATTAGAACACTGTGAGCGGGCAGGGATTTAATTGATGTCCACCCCAAACCCCCAAGATGAACAGGGTTGATTGAAAATCTGCAAAGGGAAGGGGAGAGAACAGCTGACAAAATGTCATCAGTTTGTGCTATGTTTGCTGGTTTTACTAAGTTTTTATATATACTGGACGCCTCCCAGAATGGCTGGGGCAACCCAGTCAGATGGGTGGGGTACAAATAAATTATTATTATTATTAATAGTAGTAGTGGTAGTAGTAGTATGTGGTGGGGGAGAGGAGGAGGAGGAGGAGGAGGAGGAGGAGGAGGAGGAGGAGGAGGAGAAGAAGAAGAAGAAGAAGAAGAAGAAGAAGAAGAACTGTGTAACCTTGCAAATTTCTGTGACATCTCCCTTCATTTTGCCTCTAACTGTTGCCAGTTCTGTACTGCTGTAGTATTGACAGCTGTTGGGCTGCTTTCACATATTCAACAGAACATGAGCTACTGCGAGTCTTCCAAACAGCTGTTTCAAAAGGGATGGGGATGAATATTGCTGCTTCTAAACTCATTATGAAATTGGCTTGCTATTTTGATGATACTTTAAAACTGTGGGATAAATATTGGCCTCATATAACCAGCATGCTTAGCTCCAGTTAATGCATAAAGGGGTTAAGACCATAGACTAAGCAGCCCTGCCAAACTTAACTAGGTCACACCCCCTCACCTTGGGAGGAAGAGTAACCAAATTGAAATACTTTATTGTCACTTGTACAACTAGTATACAGTGAGATTACACAAATGCCTTTGTCCTTTCTTTTCCACCATGAGAATCCAACCAGAAAGGATGTCTGGACTTATAATTCCAAGCCCAGACCACACAGCTTTAGCAAGAAGAAGAAAAAGAGTTTGGATTTGATATCCCACCTATCACTCCCTTTAAGGAGTCTCAAAGCGGCTAACATTCTCCTTCCCCTTCCTCCCCCACAACAAACACTCTGTGAGGTGAGTGAGGCTGAAAGACTTCAAAGAAGTGTGACTAGCCCAAGGTCACCCAGCAGCTGCATGTGGAGGAGCGGAGTCGCAAACCCGGTTCCCCAGATTACGAGACTACTGCTCTTAACCACTACACCAAACTGGCTCTTCTTTGTGTTTCTATACAAATAATTTAGAATCATTTTACTATAGGGCATTTTACAAGAAGCAGGGGCAGAGTTGGTGGCGCAACCACCAAGGTGTGAGACGTGATAGTACCACCCAACATCTGTATTTGTTTATTTGTCTTTTGTGAGTTAATGTCCCCCACAAACACATACTAGTTGTTAACTGCTGTTGTTAAACACACTTCTTCTATCACTAGCAGAAACTGCTGTTAGGGCATCGAGCTGCATGGTCTTCCTTATAAATAGACAGTCACTCTGAAGTGCACAGCTGTCTGAATCCAGCAAGGCTTTCTCATTCACTATCAAATGTAATTTTATTCTGTTGAGAAGTACAACATCTTGTTCCTTTCACTGAGGTGTGTGGGTGGGTGTCACTTTCAGTGGATATGTGATTTTCATTTTGCTGTTACAATCAAGCTTAGCTTGTTTGTCAAATACGCATAAGTTTTGTGATGTCCCCATGGACTTGCTCATCTGCTCCTTTTAAAAGTTAAACAAAACCCAGAAGCTTATACCTCGGATGTGTAGTAAAAAATGGCTTGGCGGCTTCTTAGTAGTGCTCAAAAGATTTCCCAGAAGGACAACTGTCTCAAGAACAAAGGTCATGTCTGAAATAAGTAGGTCCAAGGATGAAAAGGTCAGTTTGAGGGGTTGATTCTTGTCTTTTGTCATCCTGGATGGATCAGTGACCACTCTATAAGGTTTGGCTGGTTAACTCCAACATTCAGTGTCACTGAAACATTCAACCTGCCTAAATTTATTCTAAACCATTAGTTGTTTCTCATTCGTGAACCGCTCTTCATTTGGGAAGGCAAGCAGGAAGTGGCTTGTGTGACTTATTGAACATAACCTGTGGCCATGGCAACACGTGCTTCTTTTTAATTGAACCTGGATACCCTATCAGTTGGTCCCCAAGGCATCTTCGTAGTTGATCGCAGACACATTTCCAATCATACCACCCTGACCTTCATTTCCTGCTCTCATATATATTTAATAATTTCTTCTTTTTCTGAAGCATACAGAATTCATTATTCAGCAAAAAAAGCACCCAAGAAACATGTTCTTTGCAGTATCACCCTTAATTAACCACCCTTACATTATTTTCTTTTGCTTATCCATTTGGCATCTGTACACTGAGACAGCCCTTGGTACACCTCTTGCCTTCATCAATGCCAGCCAGGCAGTCAGCCATGACCAGATAAGAAGAAATGGAATTCCTTATCTCACATAAAAACCCCCGCAAAAGGTCAAGGTTAGCAGGAATAGAGAGGGCCCCCAAAGCAGCAACAACAGCGGCGGCGGCAACAACAAAAATCCCTTTTCAAATCACCATGGCAACAAAATGGTGCATCATGGGAGGCCAGGAAAAGAGGGGCCTATTTCATTCTTGCAACAATCTTTCCACTCCATTACCCTCTTTATCAAGTATCTCTACATTGGGGCTGAGTGTATATCTGTGTCATGGAGCAGTGCAGATGATTCAAATACACATTGACCTTTTCAGTGGGATCTGGAGTTCCTTGTGGGAGTTTCTACATCTCCCCTTCTTCTTGTTTCCCTCTCATCTCCGCTTCGCATGACCTCACTCTCCCTGGCCTTCTCATCAAAAACTGTGTAACAAACTGGTGAGGCTGTGAAGGGTGGGTTAAAACTCAGGGAGAAGAATCGACTTCGGCAATGCTATGGAAGTCAAGACCTCGAATGTCAGTGTGGTGCATCCATGAGGAAGATTAATGACTATTCTAATAGAAAATAAAATAAAATACAATAAAAAAACGAGATGGGGATAAAAAGGGACAAAGACAGGCAGGCTGACTTGGCTTTGATCCCTATTTAATTTCCTACAGATGAACAGGTTTGTGCCATGCAGTCTTAACAGGCATAATGCTTACATTCACCTTGATGGAAGAAGGGAAAGGCTGAGAGAATGAGAAATGTGAGAGAGATATCAAAAAAATAAATATTTTCATGAGTAATTGTCTATGATTTTGAAGTATGCCTAGCGGACAATAAAAGAGTGGGATTCTGAGTACACAGAAGTCAGAGTCTTCCTTCATTTGATTGAAATTCTCACTTCATGAAAAAATATTTGAGACTAGAAAGCATAATTCTTTCTGAACTTCTCTCCATTCTGTTATTCAATGAGACGTGGACTAGGCTGGGCTCTTCCCACTGAATTAACTCTTCCTTTTGAGAGGGACTCACTTGTTAGGGTCACCAGGGAGAGCTGTCTGCTCTATAGGGACCTTTCTATGAGGATGTGTGGCTTGCACCATGTAGCGTTATTAGACAATCCATCCATCCTTTAATTACCTTTCTATCCCACCTTAGGCTCAACTTTAAACAATGACTTTGCTAGTGAAAAATTTAACATACACATTCAATTGGAAAACAAATGTTTTGAAAAGGAACAAATACTTAGGTAAGAAATGACAGATTCTTGGATTTCTGCAAGCGGCTGTCTTGAATCTGAATAGTTGCCAAAGGAAGAATAGCAGATGATGGCTCTGCAAATGTGATACTTCTCCAAATTTTTATTGCTGGGTTTCTGGAGACACAGAGGAACTTATACCAGTCTTATACCAGTTAGACCAACAGTCCCTGTTGCTCAGGATATTCTACACAGGGAATATTTTCCAGCCCTACCTGGAGATGCTGGGGGTTAAATGTGGGACCTTCTGTGTGCAAAACTGATGCTCTACCACTGAGCTACGACCTTTTCCTTTGTGTTGAGAGCTGACTTTGAATAGATCACACAAAGGGAGCTCTGACCCAGAACCATGTTGTCTATGAATGATTTAACACCCGGCTCCCTGTAAACTTGCAGTGTGCTACAGGTGAAAGGCCTTCTGGCCTTGCTCTGCTCCCAAGAGACATCTCTGCGCACTAGTCTGGGTGTTCTGGCTATCTTAGGGCAATCAAGGCTCCTTGGCACTGTGGGACTTGGGCATGTGACTTGACATGAGATGAGAAATGCCATGCCAACAATGGGCTGCAGGCATGGGGACTATGTTACTATGTTATGTATTTCTGTGTTTATATATTGTAATCCGCTCTGTGGACCTCGGATGAAGGGTGGTATAGAAATTTAATTTAAAAAAAATGATCAATAATAACATGTCCTGGATCCAGAAAGAGTGATCAGTGCACAACTGTGTGACCAAAAGAAAATTTTCCCATCATGCACTCACAATAAAAGCTACTGTATTTTTATATTGGAACTCTGTGGACAATGTATGAGAGTTGAGTCCTACATATTTTTATATCCACCCATGTTATTTACCATGTTAATAGTGTTGCCATATTATAGTCCCACTGAGCGATTTTATTAAGCGGCCCTGTGGCATCTTCCATGCTGTGCTTGTCGTTTTCACATTGTTTTCATGTGGGGAAAAGGACATGCAGGAAAGAAAATGGTGCTTGGGAGATGAAACAGAAGTCTGAGTAATATCTTATCTCATCTCCCTGCCTCCCTCTCTTTCTCTCTCGGCGGTGTTTTTCACAGGTCAAAAATCAATTAAGAGCATATTTCATTGGGAACACTTTAAACAATGTAATATTTCATTAAATATTACTGCAAGCTCCATCAGATTTGCAGTCCAAGTGTGAATTACAAAATTACCCAGATTCTTTTAATAAGTTTCTTCAAGCTTACAGGCACTATAATGCAAGATACTCATTGTGTGGCTAATTCCATGGAGAGTATGTTTATGGAAACTAATATTCATTTGTGTTTATATACTGCTGCAATTTATCATCTATATTTTCCCATATAATACCCACTGACCAAAGGTATGTGGTCTTCTTTGTGACACCACAGATTTATAAAAACAAGGAGTCTATGGGTGAAGTAATTTCCCTAGACAATAACTCTTAAGTTATTCCTAGATAATAACTCTTACCCCCCTATGAGGAAGCATTGCTATCCCATACAGCTTTGCAACTCCTCTCATACAGTCCTTGAATGTGTGTGGAGGATCACCTTAAACCCCCTTTAATCTTCTGAGATCCTAACTGAATTCATGGCTGGATTTTGATTTGGGCTAGTGACTTCAGAGCGAATGTTCTTAACCACTGTGCTACACTACTGTGCTCCTTTCCTGAGAAAGAAAAATGATTTTATCTCTATATTAAGGAGGCACCCAGGGTACCTTGGTGTTCAGAGTTTAGGTCCAACAACATCTGAGGACCCAAGATTGAAGAGCATTGCTTTAGAATTATCCTGTCCTTTATTGTGAATAGTCATTAAAAACATAACATTGCCTTGCTAGGTCTACCCAAAGGGCCACCTAGTCTAGCAGTCTATTTCTAGCAGTAAGCCTCACTCCAGTTGATCTTGGGAAGCTCCCTAGCAGGATCACATCATTTTGGGCACAAATGTTTGGCTTGACAATAATGCAAGGTAGGAATGAACTAAAAAGGAGGACCATAGCTCTCAATGGTCACCTTACAGTCCAAGTGTTGTGCAGAAAACTGCAACAGAATTATGACAGGGGGAAATTATTGGTCAGTTGGTAGAGCATGAGATTTTTAATCACAGGGTTGTGGATTTGAGACCCACACTGGGCAAAAAGATACGTGCAGGGGGTTGGACTAAATGACTCTCATGGTCTCCTCCAATTTTACAATTCTGTTATTCTAAGTCTAGGAGCCCCAGGTCAAAGTGAAGGTAATAAGGTTAGCAACTGTGCCTTGGTGAAAAGGAGGAAGTCAAATGATGTTGTTTAAAATTTGCCTGCTCAGTGGCCACCAAATAATGCTTGTGCCTGGTATGATTTTCATAATCATTAAATTCTATTGGCCACCCTATTGCTGTCATTGGCGAGTGGAAAATTCAGATGTCACTGGTGAGTGTCTTCTTCCTCCGCATCCTCACATTCTGCTAAGAGGGCTTGTAAATGGATCCTGTGAGTGTCAAGTCCAGAGAACTAATTTATCCCTTAGAGCTCAATGGCCCCATCTTCTAGCCATATATATCTCCTGTCATTTTCCTGACTACACTGCAAATGCCCTCAGATGGTGTTTTGCTTCAGAGTCTGCACAATGGCAGAGGTGGAGGAGCACACTGGGTGCGCAGGAAAATAATTAGACCAGAGGCCAAGGCAATCCAGCAGAATGTCAAGGACAGGAGTAAAGCTGGAGGTCAGTGGTTAGAAACCCCAGTGTATGCACCAGAAGTAATCAATGCAGGTAAGAGAATTCATGGAAGAAGCTAATCAGCAGTGGTGAAGTAGTAAATTTTGAACTGCAGCAGCACATCATTACAGTCCCCAGAGTCCTGCCCCCCCAAGATGGTCCAAAAATGCAGGCAATAGTGCTGATCCATTTTATATCTATTAAACCACACCCACACACCCACCCACACCCCAGGAATTGCCATCATTGTGTCCACAGGTGTGAATGCACCCATAGAGACCCCTCCCCCATTGCTGAAATTTGGCTTGAAAGAAGCAATTTGGTGTAACCAGCAGTGTGTGCTTTGCTGTGGCCTCTGTGTGGTGCCAGCAGCAGTTTCTCTGGATTGCAAATGGACCTATGGACCCAAGGAAGCTGGCAACCCTTGGTATAAACACACACACACACACGACTTCACCAGCTTAACTTGTAAAACACAATGAGCTTTAACAAAATATCTTCAGTCAACTGAAGCAAAGGCAGTCTTGTGAGGCTATATCACCACTTAAACTGAAAGGGGAAAGTAGTAAATGGGAAAAAAAATATCTAGCCTCTGTTTGATAATTTCCCTCATTCTCTGTTTTTCCCCATGCTAATCTGTCACAAACAAACTTGAAAGCCCCATTATCACTTCATTTACTTGCCACAGCAGGAAGAATCCGTCAATTACCTTGGTGCACTGGCAGATTACATAATCACTCTTGCTGTGAAAAAAGTCCCAGAGCTCCCATTGCCTACATTTCCCTTCCACTGCACTACTGCTGATCAGTGTTCTGGCATAGTCAAGGCTTCTATGCAAGTTTAGAGCAGAACAGACTTTTATAATTTATTTATAATTTATTTATTTCATAAAATGATTCTTTGAATCAAACATCTCCACTTTGGGCCAGTGCCTCTCATGTGATTGACTGCAGGAATATGCACCATCAACAGGCTTGTTTGTTTTTAATGTATATCCTGCCACATACATTTAAGTTCACAGGCAGTCTCCTTTCTAGGCACTGACCATACACAAACCTGCTTAGCTTCAGTAATTTGGTGGCTTTATATGCCTTGAGTTGATACACAGGGACCCTTACAATCTTAGTGGATAACCTGGAGGTGCTACTTACATGAATCCAGATATGCCCCAGTTCCCAAGATGGTGGCTTCAAAAGGTGCCACAGTCATCACATGAATCAGAGTAGGCTCATATATGCCACTGTCATCTGCAAATTTATAAACAAACAAACAAACAAATCTGCATGAAAATTTGTATTCAAATACAGTCGGGCCACAAGTTATGCAGTGGTTATGTTTTGGAGATCGTGCCTAAATTGAAAATCATGTATAGTCAAAACGCATTGGGTGCAATGGTGGGTTGGACTGCTAAAGTCCTTTATCCAAGATGCCCAGCCCCTTTCTGCTCCCCCTTTCCTTCCTTCCTTCCTTCCTTCCTTCCTTCCTTCCTTCCTTCCTTCCTTCCTTCCTTCCTTTTTTTGCCAAGCTCATATGTGCACAAGTTAAATGTGTGTAATTTGTGGGTTTACGGTAGGTAACATGACATGCATTTTCCCTCAAAATATGCATTCCTACATGTAATTTGATATATATTTTTGAGCAGAGACCTGCTTCAGAATATTCTGGAAGAGAACTAAGATCCAATCTGCAATTAGTCCAGAAAGTATGTATCACATCAGCTCATTTCAGAATTGACAAAACTAGAATTCCTCAAGTATTCCTAGCCTTCCCAGCCCATTTTACACACACACACACACACCCTCTTCTCCAAGATGCCACCTGCTTGGGGAGGAGTGAGTGGTTGCATAGGGGTAGGAAGAAGATGCCATGCTAACCAACTGGACTTGTCAAGTGTATTCATAGGGAACCCAAAAAAATAAATAAATGTTGAAGTTAAGAATTTAACAAAAGCCCTCCTGAATCAGGCCAAAGGCTCATCTTCTCCAGTATCCTGTTCTCACAGTGGCCAACCAGATGCCCATGAGAAGTTCACAAACAAGGACTTGAGTTCAAGAACTGTGATTCCAAGCAACTGGTATTCAGAAGGTATTTTTCTGGTGTTCCAAAGGAACATTTGAAAGCTCTTCCTGAATCAAATTAGCTTTGGGGATGAGCCACAAGGGTCTCATTCATTTCTTTTAAATAACTAGAATATCATTTTTCCAATAAGTTCCTCCCCACACAATCAAAGTAAAACCGAGGCAGAAATGAGGCTGGCCCAGCCCCCTTACAAGCATTAGCCCTCACTAAAAGTTGACATTTTCACTATCCATTTGCTAAACAATAAATCTCTTTTATGCACAGTCTGATTATTGATCTCCTTTTGTCTGTTATCTCTTTCGTAAGGGTGCAGCACTTGGCTTCTAATGGCTGCCCACTTGCACAAGGTGAAGTCCCTGGAACCCCCCTCTGGATCCAAAAGCTTCTTTGGGACACGTGATGTTAAACAGTCATAAAATCCACCCGCCACAGCTGTCTAAAATGGAGGTTATTGCTTTTAGAGCAGATGGAGTGGTGCCAGAAGATGGAGAAAGATGGAGGGATAAATCCTGCAGCTACAATATCTAGGGAAGGGACAGGTTGACAGGCAACCCCAAAGAATCATCTGACAGTTTTGCAAGTCTTAAGGTCTAAACTCCCATAAGGATAGATGGGAAGTATTTGTAGTTAGGTAATTTTTGACTGCACTTCATGTAGGGCTTTTTAGTCCAGAAGAAAGACAAGCAACTGGGGTCATAACAGAGGTGAACAGAAAATTATACATGGTGTGAAGAAAGTGGAGAGAGGATTCCCCTCTTTTAATATTAGAACTTGGGGGACATCCAATGAAGCCAAGCACTGGAGAATTCAGGACAGGCAAAAGAAAGAATTCGTTCCCACAATATGTGATGTTGGCCGCCAACTTGGATGGCTTTAAAAGACAATTTGACAAATTGTAAAGGTAAAGGTAAAGGGACCCCTGACCATTAGGTCCACTCATGACCGACTCTGGGGTTGTGGCGCTCATCTCGCTTTATTGGCCGAGGGAGCCAGCGTACAGCTTCCGGGACATGTGGCCAACATGACTAAGCTGCTTCTGGTGAACCACAGCAGCACATGGAAATGCTGTTTACCTTCCCACTGGAGCGGTACCTATTTATCTACTTGCACTTTGACGTGCTTTCAAACTGCTAGGTTGGCAGGAGCAGGGACCGAGCAACGGGAGCTCACCCTGTCGCAGGGCTTCGAACCGCCAACCTTCTGATCAGCAAGTCCTAGGCTCTGTGGTTTAACCCACAGCGCCACCCACATCCCGTTGTAGGTCTCACGCAGAGCAAAGGCAAGCGAATACCTCTGTACCAGTGCAACATCACAGCATTATTATGTATGATGTCATCAGAGTGACTCAGCTACTACACAAACAGCAGGCACTCTTAGTAAGTTTAGCTTAACCACATCATCTAAAACTGTTTTGTGGCACAGAAATGCTTGGAGATGGGGTGCAGGGGCAAGACCCAGTAGTCAATGCATTTTTCTGAGTGAAGTTGCACCCAAGGCCATCTTTAGCAGATGCGGCGCCAGGGTGCAAATATCCGCCCAGTGGCCCTAAATTACCACAGATAGTTGGGGGGCACAGCTGGTGGATGTGCAGCGAAAGGGGAGGCTGCTGGCAAAGCCGTGCAGCTCCCCCACTCACTGGGTGCACCTGAGAGGCCAGTGCCCTGGTGCAATGAACCACTAAGCCCTATGGGAAAGGCTGTATCTGAAGCAGTGCAAGACTGCGCCAGAAACTCCCTCACCGCATTTGGCCTTTCCAGGGTCAAATGCTGAAATACTGATTTGTTCTGGAAGTTTCAAGCAGAAGCTGGCTGTGTGGAGGCCCTGTGATGTTAAAAAGAACAACAACCCTACCCGCAATCATTGGAGCCATTTTGGCTGTTTAAAACAGTCTCTCTTTTAAATTAATGTGGCAATGAATGAAGAGATAAACTAATGAATATTGTAGTAAAGGCTTCCCTTTCACGAGACCACCATTTATTTACAGCTTTCTCTTCATTTCCTCCTTGTTCTCTCCTTTATTATGATAGCCTTTCCGCAGACTGGGTGACCAATGGTTAACTACTTCACAGGTGCATCCCTCTTTTTATTAACACACACTGAGATCTGGAGCTGGTAGAGATAATTAAAAAGATTTAATTAGATAGCGAGTTTAGATATGTCAGCTTTGTTCTGACATCCTCTCACAACAGTCAGACAACTGGCCCTTTGTTCTCTGCCTGATTCCAGGCTTATATAAGAGAGAACTGCTGGGTAACTAACATGAGGATGGCATTTGAAAATTAGAAGAGAGGTTTTGATTCTGCTTGGAGGCCGAAGTAGGCAAGATGGACCTACTGTGATGCTTTCATATTTTAGGGTCTCTAAGAGGCCTTGGTGAAATTGAATATCTGTGGCTTAAGTGTTATAGGTTTGCTAATGCTTGGGACAACAGTATGTTGAAAAAGGCATACTAGTGTGATGTCCTGGCTGTTTTCCACAGACACTCTACTCCAAGACTCCCACTAAGTAGAAGGAAGGACAAAGGGGTTATGAGAGTTCACACCATTTCACTAAAAAAAGAAACACTAAAATAGGTTGTGGAGACAATGTGAAGATAGGTCCATGACGTGCATACAAATGTTTCCAAAGGGAGACACATTTGAACAAAGGGTTACATTTCTTCACTCCCACAGGAACCAATCCTCTATATTGTTTAATTTCCAACCTATCCTTAGTGCAATGGATATTGACCATTAAGCTCTGTTTATGCGGCTCTCATAGTGCACAAAAGGAGATAAGGCATTGAGGGTGAAGTGTACCATCCTAGAAGGAAGGACAGCAGGCATGTGAGACTGTGGTTCTCTCCAGACCATTCCATGAAATGACCTATAAAGCCTTAAATGGTTCAGCACTGCAATCCCCAAGGACTGCCTTTCCCCATACGAACCGTCCCAGACCCTGAAATTACATGAGGCCCTTATTCATGTGCCCCCACACTATGGCTATGTTAGCATACCTTTAAAAGCACATTCAAAACACATTTTACCTTTCAAAGAATTCTGGGCATTGTAGTTTACCACTCAGAGTCACATTTCCCAGCAACCCTTAATAAATAGAGGTAAAGGTACCCCTGCCTGTACGGGCCAGTCTTGACAGACTCTAGGGTTGTGCGCTCATCTCACTCTAGAGGCCGGGAGCCAGCGCTGTCCGCAGACACTTCCGGGTCACGTGGCCAGCGTGACAAAGCTGCTCTGGCGAACCAGCACCAGAGCAGCACACGGAAACGCTGTTTACCTTCCCGCTGTAAAGCAGTACCTATTTATCTACTTTCGAACTGCTTTCGAACTGCTAGGTGGGCAGGAGCTGGGACCGAACGATGGGAGCTCACCCCGCCGCGGGAATTCGAACCGCTGACCATGCGATTGGCAAGTCCTAGGCACTGAGGTTTTACCCACAGCGCCACCCGCGTCCCTCCTTAATAAATAGCAGCATACAAATGCAGTCTCCATCCTTCGATATAACAGTCGATCCCAAAACTGTAGTTGATGATCATTTTTTTAGAGACATGTTGAAGCTGATAGGATGGAGGCATAATTGCCTGGGATACACATGCACTTTGTGTGTGTGTGTGTTTCACTGTTATCTTCAGTCAAAGCAATTTTGGAGCACTACAAAACTGCACGACTTGTGCACAGAGATGGAAATGGGGGTGAGCGCACACATCATGCACAAATCCCATGTTTCACCACTTCCCTGGTGTGTGTGTGTGTGTGTGTGTGTGTGTGTGTGTGTGTGTGCGTGCAGGCAGAGGTAGAGGGAATCTGTCCACAGCCCATTTCTGTTGAGGTAAAACTACACTCACCATTGGAGATTGTCTTATCATTGTTGCTTGCCCTGCAACATAATAAGCATCTGTCAAAAATGGTTTAGGTGTAATGAATCATGCCTCACTGGTAAGGGTTGGAGTCACTGACCCTTGAGGTTTCTCCATTTCTATGATACAATGGTTTAATGGTCCTGGAGCAGCTATTTATATATAAACCCATTTGGTACACAATGATGTAACAAAATACAGCACTGAGCAATGCTCTAGAGCTTCTCCAGACAATTAATCAATGCATGCTTCTACCACATTTAACTGATTGTGCAATGCTCCTCCGTAGTATGATTTCCATTCTGCATATTATATTGTATGTGCAGGGAAGAACTAGCCTTGCTGCAGGGACTGGGGTATAGCCAAAAGGCATGTAACTTCTTTTTAAAAGCTCCATCCTCTGGCACAGAAGATGGGGAGGCTTGTAGAAGCTGCTGAAGCAGAGAGTAAGAATCCCCTGTACAGATGCAGTTAAAATCAAATATATATATTTTATGATGATGGTGATTAGATTTCTTACTTGTCTGCCACCAAGAAGCCCCCAGGTAAGTTGCAACAATTTAAGAATACATTATTTTATAAAGTAGCAACAGATTACAATCAAGACACTATCGGTTGGTCCTAAAATATCTCTCACATGTGTGGAAAAACCAGTGTAAAGAGTGTTTTCAGAATCCAACAGAAACACAGTTCTGTAGGAAGGGAATAAACACTCCTGCATTCGAACTGTAAAATGGCATGAAATACTGCAGATCAACTGTTCCTATGGTTTCTGTATGGCTTGGCCCTTGCAGATGATCTGAAAACTCCAGGTATTGCAAAATTCTGCTATTCACCTTCTTACAAGGGCTAGCCCTTGTAAGGTGTTTTAAAAAGAGTGTTTAGAGATAAAACATGTTTAGGAACGGTGTGATTTGGGTGAGGTTGTCACATTCCTGAGTTGGATTGAGATACTAACAAGGCATCTTGAGTTGGATCAGGGATTCCCTAAAGTCCTGAGGCATCAGTGACCACAGGGAGAGCATTTCAGAGGCCATAGGATACAGTGGATTTCCATCTTCATCTGGAAAAAGAGACTTGCTTTCAGAAAGGGAAGTCCATGGCCAGATACTTTCCCAAGTAGCGGTGGAAAGGTTTAGCCCTATTGCAATCAATGCCCTGATGGTGGGGAGGGCAAAAAAGGCAACAAAGCACATGCCCAGAACAGAGGAGAGGAAATATGCCAGCCCAGGTTCCAGTGGGAGGCTGGTACAGGACAGCAAATAAAATGATAAACAGGCACCCCCACACATCTTGCACCATGGTTTTGGCAGAGCTTTGGATACTGTAGTATTTGGATACTGTAGAATCTGCATCCTCTGCCCACATAGGCCTACCTTGATTTAAGCGCACGTGGCGCTGTGGTCTAAACTACTAAGCCTCTTGGGCTTGCCGATCAGAAGGTCGGCGGTTTGAATCCCTGCGACGGGGTGAACTGCCGTTGCTCTGTCCCAGCTCCTGCCAACCTATCAGTTCAAAAGCATGCCAGTGCAAGTTGATAAATAGGTACCACTGCGGCAGGAAGGTAAACGGCATTTCCGTGCCCTCTGGTTTCTATCACAGTGATCCGTTGTGCCAGAAGCGGTTTAGTCATGCTGGCCACATGACCTGGAAAGCTGTCTGTGGACAAACGCTGGTTCCCTCAGCCAGAAAGCGAGATGAGCACCCCATAGTCACCTTTGCCTGGACTTAACCATCCAGGGGTCCATTACCTTTTTACCTTTACCTTAGCTTGATTTTTAAAAAATTGGGGGGGGGGGACTTCACTTTTACTTTCCAGTGCCAAGCTCCAGCAGAGAGAATGGGATCAGAGTGAAAACAATCTTTCTTTACTTTGTTCACTACTAAATGCCCGGCTTCCATGTTTTCCAGTCTAAAATGGGCTCTTATGAAGAGACTGAGTGGAGATGTCCAGTTTCTCAGCACATATTGTACACAAATATGTGTGTATATAAGGGGCTGCTGAGGTCATGCTGCACAATGACCTTCATAGGCTCTGAGGAAAAACTGATGAGTTTCCTTTAGTCTCCGTCCTGACAGCCACGTTATTAACCGAGTGAAAGAAGAAGCGGTGTTGGGCTGGAGTCTCATCTCCACCCCTCCATCAACTTAAAGGGCGAATAATTGAAAACGAAGGATAGTGGTAGCACTTGGAAGCTACTCGCTTTCTTTCTTTTTTATCAATATTTGCACCATTTTCATTGATGTTTATGCCATGTGTCAGAGAGATATATATGCTAGGCAGGAAAGGATTTGCTTGCCGCTCGGAATTTCCTTCTCTGCTTTCTGTTAAAAATATTGCAGTTTGGTGGAGAGATACACTTACAATAGTATATTTCCCCATCTGTTTTTTTTAAAAAAAAATCCCACAGAATTCACTGTCTTAGAGGTCAAGGAGTCAAATACTCTTATAGAAGGATTTTAGAAAGTACCAGATAATTTTATGAGCAATAATAACATTTGCAATTATACATGCTACTGTAAGATGAAAGTAATCAATTATCATGTTTAAGGTCAAGGGCTGATTGGTACAGGGGTCAGGAAGGACTTCCTTCCTTCCATTTATGGAATTCTTTAATTGGTCAGATGCATTAAGATTTCTCTTTTTACTGTACTCTGAGTTATGTGACACTGCCTATTTTTAAATCTAGCTTCAAGACTTATCCAGAGAGTAGATCCTTTGATTATTGAACCTGTCAGACTTTTTTTAAAATTGAAAGTTCATAGGTTATTTTTATTTCCTTTTTCTTAACCCACCAGGATTGTAACAGTAATTGATGCAGAAGATGGAAACAAAAAGAAGATTCAAGTAGTTTTTACAGATTGGCAAAGATGTAACAAGAATTATCTGGCTGCTTCAATTTCCGTCTCTAAGTAGAATCAGAGTTCATGGAAAAGTACCAAGCACCTATTGCATATATCAAGTTTTTATCTCTATATATGATATATCTGTTTCAGATGTATCTGTTTGGCTACAACCTGTATTTGATTGCCTTATTAATAAATTAGGTGTTGGTGATGTATTTGGCAGGTGATTTCCAACTATTGTGAGTGTGCTTCCAAACAGAGGACTTATATCACAAATGGGTCATTCCGACCTGACTTTTCTGTGTGCATTTTTGGCATGTAAGCTTCCATTTATTCATGTTTTTGTCATGGATATTGATTGTGATCCCACTGCTTGGCACCCATACCAGAAGGTGAAGCTTGACAAAATACATCTCTCTATCTTCTATCACTCTTCCCCTGCCAATTTCTGTTCTGTGCATGTACCTGTGTGGAACGGTGCAAGAGCATTTGGGCCTGTTTGCAGCAAGTGAGGGCAAAAGCCATTTCCACTTTGTTAGTTGCCTCCACAACAAAACACCTGCTGTTCTTTTCCAAACACCCACAATGCTGGGTCCAATAGGAAGGTCTTAACGTAGCACCCAAAAGATTGTAATGTTGGTATATTTAAGTTTTCTGAAATAAATTGTTTTGATTCAGATGCAATTTTGATTTTGTGGAGTGTTTAAATATTCACACTCCACACCCTCTGTAATAAGATGGCTCAGTTCTCACCAAAGAATAGACTTGATCAATCTCTTTTATGTATCTATTTCCCACTTACTGATTATTCTGTAACCCTATATGCAGGGCCAGATTTAGGTTTGATGAGGCCCTAAGCTGCTGAGGGTAATGGGGCCCTTTATATGTCCAGCTGTCCTTTGTCAACAACAAATTGTCACTGTTTTTTGTGTTGAGTATAAGCTATATTGTAATTTATGGACCTAATAGGTATCTAAAGCCATTTGCACATGCAGAATGTAGGCACCCTATATATAGAAATGAGCAAACCAGTGATATTTTAGGCCCATTACTTACATCATAGGAGCCTACACAACACAAAACACTGTTGCTGTGTGTAGGTTTTATTTTATTTGTTTTTTATCTTATATTTTGGAAATGTATATCCAATTTTCCCCCCTTTAAAATTATTTGGGGCCCCCAAGAGAGTGGAGTCCTAAGCTATAGCTTATATGTAAATCTGGCGCTGCCTATATGTCTGCTCGGAAGAAAGTCACATTGAGTTCAATTGGACTTATTCACAGATTAGTGAGTATAGGATTGCAACCTGTGTAG
Organism: Podarcis vaucheri; assembly: GCF_965113315.1. NCBI lineage: Eukaryota > Metazoa > Chordata > Lepidosauria > Squamata > Lacertidae > Podarcis > Podarcis vaucheri. The sequence continues at coordinate 39,116,684 of NC_138763.1, forward strand.
CAGAGCAGATGACGCATGGTAGCTAAGGAAGCAATCCCACCAACACAATAAGCAGGACACTGCTAATAATGCAAGATACTGCAAATTAAGCCGTCATAATGTTACACCAGATCCAAAGTGCATTCAGCTGTGGAGCTGTTCCTCTGCCTATGCCTGACAAAGGGGGGAAAGCCTTTTAAAATAGTGTTCTATGGCAGGCTGCCAGGTCCAAGCTGAATATGCTTAGGATCCAACTCTCTGGTCCCACCCTGCTACACCCCCCTCTTGGGGGACTTACACCCACCTGGGCTCAGTTAGATTTGGCCCAGCCAGCTGAGCAACTTACCCCAGTGTATCTTTTGGGACGTAACACTGTCTGGGCCTCCTTGAGGCAGGAATCAGCCAGCTGAGCATGAGATCTGCCACAACCTGGACTGTTCATCCTGGTGAATCTTGCCATAGGATCCCCCCCCCCTATATGATTCAACCACTTTAGCTCCTCATTGTGTCCCTCCTAATACCTTGCCTGCAGGTTGGTATTTTGCAAAGATCCAGTCCAAAGTGAAAATAATTTTCAGAATTGGATCCAGTTAATAGGCCTTCTCACTCTAAAATCCCATCCATTAATTCAGATGTGGTGAGCACAGCTACTCTGAAATTCCACTTTGATTGGCCACATATGTCATAGGTGCTTTTTCTCATCTTGGACAAGATATGACTACTGTTTGATTATTACCTGCATATGTGAATTCAGAGATTTCCTAAAATGGGCTCTGAATGGCTCGTTCCTGGCAGTCTGATAGTGGAGATTAAATAAATTAAGCAATTCAAGCCATTTCCCTTGGGACATCATTCCTCAGACTCATAAATATCACTGTCAGGTGGTTTTTCTCCCTTCCTGATATTCAGTGTAAATTTTCCCTTGCCTAATGTCATCCCATTAATCCTAATTACACAGCCTTCTACACCCCTTTTCAACCATCACTCCCTCTCCTGGGTACTAAATCCTCAGGCACTAGGAGGTATAATACTATCTCCATTATCCTTTGTTTTGCCTGTCCGTGTGCAGACAGTATAACTGGAGATTTTGGAGGAGCAAAAGGGAGCAGGGCATCCAACTCCTTTTGCTGGGAGTGGCCAGATTTTAGGCCAGTGCTTCACAGGGACAAGATTCCTCGTGTCAGCAGTCCTTCCTTGGTGATCTTTCCTTTTCCTGCTCCAGAACTGTGGAACCAAAAGGGTCTGGATATTTGAAATCATTTAAAGTAGCTAGGTGTTCCCATACCACCTCTTTTCCTATCCTGAGCTGTAGTTCCTCCCTTACATCATCATCATTTATGTTATCCCCAGGTTGGGCATTGTTTTCCTCTGTAAGAAAAATATAATGCATGAACTATATTTCATAAAACTATTTATACACTGCTTGATTGTGTGTGGGGGTAAACCCTCAAAGCAGTTTTAAAAAATAGATAAAATAGTAAAATCAGGATAAAATCACAACAATACTTTAAACCATGCAAAAGTGAAAATACTAAAATGGATTAAAATTATCTCAACGTTCTATACTTCTGGGTAGGCTTGTCTAAACAAGAATGTTTTTAGCAGGCACCATAAAGGGCACACTATTTTCTTGTACGTTCACTGAAACTGTGTATTATTCCTAAATTATTAGAATATTTGAAGGCAAGATCCATGTTGAGGTTATGATTGTTTATTGTTATATTTTTAGAAGTTATTATTGGAGATTAAATTACAGTGTAAACGCGGATTGCTCTTTTGTGTTCATTGTTGCCCATCCCAATGCCAATAAAATACAGAGCGATGGAAATTATTGCTAAGATTAGTTGCAAAAATTATACAAACAGCACCCTTCTTTTCACTTCTATAATCACTTATTTGTCACAATCAATTATACAAAGTCAGTCAATAGTCATGTTTTATTCAATAGCTAGACTACAGCACAACTACAGATTCATTGGCTTTGTGTACTTTACACCCAGAAATCATTATCCCTGTTGTTTGAAAATAGATTATCCCCCTCCCCTTTTAAATACAAGTTACGGAAAATACAATGGGAAATTATAGAGGGAAATAAATACTTAAATGTTTCAAAATATTTGCTCCCGCTCTGTGATGGCTGCCAGGAAGAGGTGGAATAAAGACTTGGGGAGAGAGGGGCTACTTTTGGGGAAAGGCTTTATATTTCACCAGCTGCCAACAATCATAACTAAAAGCATCTATGCAATATCCCACTAGTTGGAGCTAGCAGTAAGTTAGCACTCACAAATTTATTTCTAGATAATTACAGTGTTTCCCAGATTCTCCCACTTTCATAAAGAAAACAGTTCCAAGTTTCAAACATTTTCTCTTTTTTTCTTTTTCTTTTTTACAAAAGAAGGAATGTACCAGATGACCAGTTTAGAGCATGACCTAATTGCATTTTAATTTTTCGTAAGGCAGTCCTGGAAATCCCAGCACAAATACAATGGCATGGTGAGCTATGAGCCTCAATACATTTCTTAAGGTGCTTCAATCTTAACAATTTTGGGTGAGAAAAGAAGGGTAAACCAGTTTGGGCATTTTGTTTTAATGAGAGGTGTGACTAACTAGCCCTAGAACACAAATGCATTCAGGAGTCGTTCTCTAGGCTTCTTAGGTTGTGTGAATATATATCATAGAATCATAGAATCATAGAGTTGGAAGAGACCACAAGGGCCATCGAGTCCAACCCCCTGCCAAGCAGGAAACACCATCAGAGCACTCCTGGCATATGGTTGTCAAGCCTCTGCTTAAAGACCTCCAAAGTAGGAGACTCCACCACACTCCTTGGCAGCAAATTCCACTGTTGAACAGCTCTTACTGTCAGGAAGTTCTTCCTAATGTTTAGGTGGAATCTTCTTTCTTGTAGTTTGGATCCATTGCTCCGTGTCCGCTTCTCCGGAGCAGCAGAAAACAACCTTTCTCCCTCCTCTATGTGGCATCCTTTTATATATTTGAACATGGCTATCATATCCCCCCTTAACCTCCTCTTCTCCAGGCTAAACATGCCCAGCTCCCTTAGCCATTCCTCATAAGGCATCGTTTCCAGGCCTTTGACCATTTTGGTTGCCCTCCTCTGGACGCAGGTGGCACTGTGGGTTAAACCACAGAGCCTAGGACTTGCCAATCGGAAGGTCAGCGGTTCGAATCCCCGCAACGGGGTGAGCTCCCGTTGCTCGGTCCCTGCTCCTGCCAACCTAGCAATCCGAAAGCACATCAAAGCGCAAGTAGATAAATAGGTACCGCTCTGGCGGGAAGGTAAACGGTGCACTGCTCTGGTTCGCCAGAATCGGCTTAGTCATGCTGGCCACATGACCCGGAAGCTGTATTCTGGCTCCCTCGGCCAATAAAGCGATATGAGTGCCGCAACCCCAGAGTAATCCGCGACTGGACCTAATGGTCAGGGGTCCCTTTACCTTTTTATGTGTGTAGATGTTCACAAACACTGTGCTTATAAACTTGGGGCTGGAACTGACTAGTCAGAAGGGAGAGTTTGAAGGAGAAATCTCCTCAGCAACTGTAGTCTAGTTGCCATTAAACAAATATGTACTGAGAGGGGAAAGAGGGCTAGACCCATGATTCCTGCCACTGCTCCTATCATGCTCCGTTCTCATGCCCCCTCATCACTATGTTGGGTGAGTATAGAAAGGGCCTTACATGGGTAACAATGTAAGTGCTTAGAGCTCCTCAGAGCAAGAGAGGATCCTGACTGGCCCAGGGTCCTCTCCAGGGCCAGATTTAGGATTGATGAACCCCTAAGCTACTGAAAGTAATGGGGCCTTTTATATGTCTAGCTGTCCTTTGTCAACAACAAATTGTCACTGTTTTTTGTGTTGGATATATGCTATATGGTAATTTATGGACCTAAACAGAATTATATTAATAGTGAAATACAATTAAGAAGAAGTATATTAATAGTGAAATAATTATTAAGCTCTAACTGTATGTAGGTTTTATTTTGTTTTTTATCTTTAAGTATAAGAATAAGAATAAGAATATATTTTTTATACCCAGCCACTTTGGGCGTCTTCCAACAAAATATTAAAATACAATAGTCCGTCAAACATCAAAAGCTTCCCTAAACAGGGCTGCCTTCAGATGTCTTCTAATATTTTGGAAATATACATTGAGTTGTTTTTTTTTCCTTTTTGGGGGTCCCCCAAAGAGAGCGGGGCCCTAAACTATAGCTTATTTAGCTTATACGTAAATCCAGCACTGATCCTCTCTCACAAGAAGGAGCCTGGTGTGGAAAGATTGTTACATATATAGGACCTTCTCCCCTGCAGCTAATGGCGTATGTCTGGTACCTGCATTGGCAGTGTGGAGAAGGAGTCGGGTCTGATGGCTATGACCCAGCTTCCCCTCACCCCAACATGTGATGGCTGCTTTTTTGAAGAACCATATTATCTTTAGCCAGAAACCTCAGTGCATTACACCTGGCTAGGAAAAGGGACTCTTGGATAGTATTTGCACATAAGACACCTTCTGTCTAATGTATGTCCTAAATGTAACATGAAGAAATACATTCCTGATGTGAGAAGCAACATCACTGAAGTGCCTGTTCATCTTTGTACAGAAATCTCTCTATCAGGATTGTCATTAGGGATAATCAGTTTGAAGTCAGCCTGCAGGCATCTGATGTCCAAGACTGCCTGAGGTTACAGTGATTTCAGATATGTCTATGCTGAAAATGATTAGCAGAGGTGCTTTTCCCCCCCTTGCTAAAACATCACTGACTGCCAAATTTCAGTTCAGCTAAAACATGCCAGCTGAAGTAGATGATTTGTCCATCACTTTGGTGAGAAAAGTTGTTATTAACACCAGCGGCTCAAATGCAGAGGAAGTCAAGAGGTCAGCTGAGCTCCCCCAGTGGAGATGGAAACACTGACACACTTAAACTGTGGCAGCAGGCTCTGTGGCTTCCTTAGCTGTATATTGATTTGGATTTCAGGGAAAGATTCCAACACACACACACACACACACACACACACACTCCAACTGAAGAACCCTGTAGTAAAAGATGCATTGGGCAAGTACTGTGGATTTAAAATAGGTGCAGATGTATGGAATAGGAGGGCAGGACTTACACCATGCCATATCAGTGTTAGATTTCCTGATCTATGATTGCAGTCATAGGACTGTTGTCTTTCACATGACGGTATATGTTTTGACTCCACAAAGTGGGAAGTGACGAAGACAGGATGTTTGTGTTACTGTGTTCCCTGAAGTGGGACTATTGTCCTTTGTTCTTTTTCTCTTTGCTGTCTGATGCTAGAGAGAGGGAGCCATGTTGCGGTTCTCCGTGTGTGTTCATATGTAAATAAAGTAGATTAGCCAAAATGCTGAGTTGCTGAGGTCTGTTATGCAACTGTGCAAACTCTGTGGATCCCTAAGTGTGCCGGTCTCTGTTGGCATCGGTCGCTGTGATGTTTGGGCGGAAGAAAGCTTTTGAAGCTCCCGAACCAGGAGGGAGAGAACATGCCAGTTGGGCATGCTTCTCTGCCAGGGTCCTACTCGAGTGTAGGCTGAACTCCTGACAATCAGGATGTAAATAACGTAAAAAAATAGCATAATAATGTAAGACAGGCCTGCTGAATCATCCTGTTCTCACGGGTTGATCAGATGTCTTCAAGCTGGAAATGAGCATAACAGCATTCTGCCACCCTATGAATCCCAGCAATTGGTATCCAAAGGTGTGCTGTCGCTGACAGTGCAATGTAGCCATTGTGGCTAGTAACCTTGTCCTCCCTGAATTTGTCCAATCCACTTTAAAAGCCATTCAAGTTGAGTTGGTGGCCATCCCTTCTTTCTGCAGGAGCAAGTTTAACTATGCACTGTGTGAAGCAGTGGCAAGTGAGCCTCACAGAGGACAGTGTGCCACAGCTCGAGCACTGCCATGGATGAAGCCCTCTCCTCAGTTACCATCTCTCTCATGGGACAAGCTGCAGCTCAGAGGTAAGGCACATGGTTTGTGTGCAGAAGGTCCCAGGCTGATTCTATGAAAAGTATTTGGCAGCCAATGATTGGAAAGTCCCATTTGGGCTACTGTCATCATGTCCTGTTTGTACGCTTCCCAGAAGAATGTGGTGGCCACGGTAAGAAACCCAGACTGGCCTTGGGTCTGATCCAGCAGGGCTCTCCTTATGTTCCTACCTCTAGTGGCCTGAATGAGGGCTTCCAATCTCATTATCTCCATATCACAAATGCAAAGCTGAGGCTTAAAGCACAGAGGTTTGTCCAGGAAAGCCTACTGAGTCTATGTCCAAGTTAAGGTTTGGACCCAAGACATTCTGGCACACAATCCACACTTCACCAGCTCTTACAAAGCTGCCTCTGCTCAGCAATTATATCCCCCCCCCTATATGAAAAAAAGCTTACCATTGTAGGCAATTTAATTTTAGGCTTATAATAAATAGCCTGTTCTCCAGCTTTTGGTGGAGAGGTCAATGTCATTGTCTGAAAGACACATGGGCTTGAAGATAAATGGAGGAAGTGGCATCTTAAGAATGAGTTTGATAATGACATTAATCTTGCTAAGAGAAGCAGAGAGCCATATAGCAAAGCAGAGAGCGGCTGTCTCCAAACTCCCTTCAGAAGAAGGGCTTGTATTTCACTCAAGGGCTCTGGGCAAAATGTGCTATGAAAGAAAGGGGGAGAAAACCATGTTTGGATTCATCGGGCCCTAGCTTGTATAGTTCTTGCTCTTATTTACAAGAAAACAATACTTGTCATTCAAGCGACAGCCATTGTCAAGCACAGAAACCTGCCCTGGAACTCATTTCTGCACAGCGGTCATGATTTGCAAACTCTTTGAAGTGGCACTGTGATGCTGAGTTATGGCTGCCGGCATCCAGCATTTCCTGTGTGACACCATAGGAGCCGCACTTTCTGTGGTTAACCTCCAAAGCAACAACCACGGGCAATATGGCAAAAAGAAGTAGTAGTTGCCTATTAATAATTTGCAGCAGAGGTCAGGAAAACCTTAGAAGGATCAAGAAGCCTGGGTGGAAGGATGGAAGTCCTCACGGCCTACTGCCCTCCTGACATCTTGTCAGACGTGAAGGGGAAATCTATTTCATCACTACTGAAAATATTTTCTATGTATTAAGAAAGTGGGCTTGGAGAGTGCTGTGATGAAATGGTGGGGAACACACACACACACACACACACACACACACACACACACACTTTTCCATGTATAGGACTAGGGTTTTTTTTTTTTTTTACTTTAAAATAAGGTTAAAAATCTGGGGGCATATGGATAGTGCATATGCCCATTTTCTAAATTTGGGGTCCCCAAAAGTAGTGGGTATCATATACACGGGGGCATCTTATACACGAAAAAAAATTGGTATATATATTTGTGTGTGTGTGTGTGTGTGTGTGTGTGTGTGTGTGTAAATTTACAGGTACAAAAGACCAAACCCCGCCATCTTGTCTCCAAAGTTTACAGAGTATGCAGACCTTTGGGATTGGCTGTCTGGCTTCTTCTTCTTCTTCTTAACAACCTTCTAGACAATCATCTCAAAGTGATGTACAATAAAAACAGAAGGCAAATAATGGATGCTTCTCGTATCTCAACAGGAATACTGTGGGTAGCCACACTAAAAGCCTTGCTTCAAATTACCATGGAGCAGGCTTCTGAGATCTTTGGAACTTTTAGGAGAAGCTCCTCCACAAACTGCAGTGACCTGTTAGGTATATAAGGGAGATGGCAGTCTTTCAAGTAACTTGGTCCTGAGTTGTTTAGTGATGCATTCGGTGGGGTTTAGGCACATCATTAATCGATGGGGAGCAATGTTTTCCTACTGAAGATAGGAAAAACAATCCTCTGAAGATAGGAAAAACACCCCACCCCAATCTTTGAGTGGTGTGAGGTTGCAGGAGTACCAGGCACGTATAACAGAGTCTGTGATTCCTTTTGGACTATGAGGCACAGCACAGACTGTGATGTCTTTATGAAATATGGTTAGTTTTGCACATATACACAATTTCAGCTTAAATGGAGAGAGTGCAGAGCATTCACATCTCAAGAGGTTCCTCTTCCTTCCATTGCTGCAGCCTTGGATTCAAAGAGACCCTAAACATCATGCCAGACCATCTCAACAGCGTAAAACAGACTGCCTGCCTTGAGCTCTGGCTTCTGCTCTCCAACTTGCAAAACTGAAACATTTTCGAGTTTACTTACATCCTCCAAACTGCAAAACCTACCCTCCCCACTATGGCATTGTATTTTGCTAACCACCCAGAGCTCAGGGTGGCACTCCAGCCATTTGCTGGCTGGCACTAAGTTTTAGCTTTGCTTATGGCATCTCTCCTTGTCTTTTGTTAGGTCGATGACTCAGCCATTACCTCTTGATGGCTCATCTGCCAGGCGTTTCCCTGGACACAGAAAAGCAAAGTCAGAATATTTAAAATCTAACTTTCAATTTAACCCTCCAAGCATTGATTATTTCTAAATTTTATTAGACGTGTGGATTTTTGGGAATCTGGCCCCCTACAAACTCATAACATATAGACAGATAGATAGATAGAGTCAATTTGTAGACTGTCTTTCATCATATCACGGTGATCCCAGGGCAATTTCCAACAATCCCCCAAATACAACGATACCATGTAATAGAGCAGCAGTAGGAGTACAAGAAACCCAAAGACTGGTTACTTGTTGTTGTTGTTTAGTCGTTTAGTCGTGTCCGACTCTTCGTGACCCCATGGACCAGAGCACGCCAGGCACTTCTGTCCTCCACTGCCTCCCGCAGTTTGATCAAACTCATGCTAGTAGTTACTAATTTTCTCTAAAACCCTTGGAGAATAGGATTGTTTTTCTTGCTGTTAAACCTTAGCCTGCACACTTAGGCTAACCAAAACTGTTTAAACTGTTGGCTATAAAAGGCCTTGAATAAACCATTTTGCGCCAACTTTAAACTGTACAGTGTCCCCTCCACACACACACACACACACACACACACCAAAAGGACATATGGGGTTCTCATCACCATTTGTTATAACAGAGATTCAAGTATTATCTGTCTTCCGCTAAGAATGTACATAGCTTTTTAGTGAGGAACTAACACTGATTATTTTATGATGGAAAATGCCACTGAGGCTGAGAACCTCTAACTACAAACAGTCATCTGAGATTCATTCATTCATTCATTCATTCATTCATTCATATACCACCCTTCACCCAAAGACCTCAGGGTGGTTCGCAGCATAAAATTACAAAATGAAAACACAAAATATGGAACATAATAAAAACAAATAAAAAAGAAGCCACCTCCCCCACAAAAAATTAAAAAAAATGAAAAGGTCGTTGATAGCTTAATCAGCCAAAGTCCTGGTTATAAAGGAGTGTTTTTGCCTGGCACCTAAAGATACGTAATGAAGACACCAAGTGAGCTTCCCTGCGGAGTCCATTCAACAAATAGGAAGCCACCACAGAAAAGACCTGTTCTTATGTTGCCACTCCCTGGACAAGCATATTTCCTTGTGGAGGAGGCACACGAAAAAGGGCTTCAGATGATGATTGCAGGGTCCGTGTCTGTTCATATGTCGAGAGTACTCTGGGAAAGCACTGTGGGAAAGAGTCCCTGGGATTCCTACAGACAGGAAAAGAAGCACGCTATAGGGTTATATGGCTTTCCAAACTGCTGTTCAAATGCTCCCCTGCACTATATATCAAGTGTAATTCAAATAGTCAGAGGAGGGATTTTTTTATTTTTATTTTTAAGGGTGAGAGAGTTTCTGAATAACCCTGGGCAAAACAAAGAAACACTTAAACAAAAGTAACATTCATTCAGGATAAAAAGGGCATCAATTCAGGCTTTTAAGAAAACAAAGGAAACCTAACACTTGGTCCACTGTCCTAATTTAGATGCTGAAGACAAGAAGAAAGGACAAACTACAAAGAGTCCACAAACTGGCTTAAAAATGGGGTGGTTTTTTTTGTTTCAGGATTAGGATCAGGCATACAGGCAGCTAGTAAAATGCACCATATCCCTTGTTTGGAAGCCTTCTGCTGTTATATTGTTTGATCCTGGGAGATGTTTGAAAACCAAAAGCAACCAATCACAGCACATTCGGTTTATATTTTCCAATTAACAATGGCCTATCAATTTACAGAGAGACAAAGAGCCCAAAAAGTGACTAGCAGGCAGGCAGGCAGAAGGATGAATTGGGGGGGAAAGCTCATTTAAGAAGCCTGGATTATGCTCCTTCCTAAATGAGCTAAAGAGCCCCTGGTGCTTAGCAACAACCTCTTCCTGGGAGAAACCACTCAGGTCCACTGCCCCTATTTTCCAGGGACATCCCTGATTTAAAGAAGCCATCTCAGTTTCTGATTTGATCCCTGGAATGTCCCACTTTTCCATAGGATGTCACTATTTTCATTGGAGAAATGTTGGAGTTATCCAACCTCCCAAGCTGTCTGAAGGCAATCCTATATAGGGAAGGTTTTTAAATGTTTAATGTTTTATTATGTTTTTATATATGTTGGAAGCTGCCCAGAGTGCTGGGGCAACCCAATAAGATGTGTGGGGTATAAATAGTATAATTATCATTCTGGAATGGGATGTCCCTATTTTCATTGGAGAAATGTTGGAGGGTATGCAAGGCTTCTTAAGTAAGTGAGTTTTGGGGTTGTTTTTTTGTTTTTGTTTTGCAAATTTGTCCCCACTTAATAGTGTGAATGGCTGATGGGATTGCCAGCTTATTATTTCCCATTCTCCCGCCTGCTTCTCACATTTTCCTACTGCGTATTTTGATTCCCCCCGTGTTTTTCTCACTTATTCATTTTAAGATCACCTGCATAAGGTTGTGATATCACGGAAGAAAAGTGAGCATAAGTTCTGTGCATATTGTATTTTAATAGGACATTCCAAACCCCTTCTAAGCAGAGCCATTGAGTTTGGGGCTCTTTTCAGAACCGCTGGCTCAATGGACGCAGCAAAGAGCTCCCTTTCTTATCCTTTATAAATATGTAGCATGTAGGTGGCGTTTTCCACACTGAAAACATTTTGCCCTTTCTTTGACAAGCAAAACTACTTTGTGGGTAAGTGCTATTGACTTAGTCTTCCAGGACGATGTGAAAAAAGCAGGAATAGGTTTAGCACAGAATTGGAAATGGAAGAAGCAGTCCTTGAAAAAGAAAAGGGACTATAACATTTGCCCTGTGGGACAGGGATGTGGAGCCATTTTCAGTCTCAGGGCTACATTCCCTTCTGGGGGCCACACACTAGCAGTGAGTGAGGCCAGAGTCAAAAGAACGCAGAGCAGCAAATATGTATTTATCTCTGTACAGTATGCCAGTTTCTGCACACATTCCTCTCTATCTTCTATGTAGGCAAGTCACCTTATCAGAGTTCAAGGGCACAGTCCAGCCAGGTGGAAACACTTAAGAAGAGTGCAAGGAAAGGCCAGAAGGGGTTGTGGCACTGGTATGCGTGTGGACTATGTCATCCTTACGTACACAGTCTCTGTTTTCATGCCATTGCCCTGCTGATGACTGGGAATGACAGCAAGGGCTGTTCCATGGAGCATGAAAAGACCAATTGTGTTGGATGAGTTTGCCTGAGTCCTCCAACTGCTCCAAAAGGAAGCACCTAAACAGCATTTGTGATTGATGCACCTTGTGGATTTTTCGGACTTTCATGCAAGTGCCCCAGCAGCACCACAGAGAGCCATAGAGGAACGCTTTGCAAAAAGGCCGCCTCTTCCTTGACCACTGTTGTGAGCCATGCCTGGAATTTCAGTGATGTAGATCAAAAGCATCCAGCAATAGAAGGACAGGCTAAGTATAGCACATTTATTACCATACTGCACATTTGGCAGCGTCTGTGTGTCATTGATATAATTTGCATATAATTTTTATGAAAGTATCAAATGCCAAATGGCAAGCGGCAGGTTCTGTTGCTTTTCCTCGGCAATATTTGTATTCTAAAATGGTTACTCTCAAATGTGGGAGTATATTTTTGGAAATACAGAACTGTAGAAATAAAAAAATCATGAGTGTCTGCTTACTTCTCTCCCTCCCAATTCCACAGGCGTTTTGCAATTGTTCCAGTCCATTTTCAAACTTATCTTTCTAACCATGTGGGCTTGGAACTTTTCAAAAGAAAAAAAATGACAGCTGAGGCACTCTGGAATCAGACCAGAGCCTGCAGAGAGCACATCTATGTATCATTTGTGCTCTAGATGGCCTAGACAAGAAGATTTAATTTGTTTTTCATTTCTCTTTGGCTTGCTGTGGCCATGTTTTGCAGGCTTTCTGGCGTTTTCTGCAACTAAACTTCCTCCATATGCCTTTCTTGGCAATTTAGGCCAATAGCTAGCAAAAAAAAAAACCAAAACACGTGGTTTCCATCTCTCTCCAGATTTTGAGCTAACCTAAATAAACCCATGTGCATCTGACACCAATTAATTCTATGCACCAAGCAGTGGGGGGCAGGAAATCCATCCAGGTGTTCAAGAGTTAAATTCCGCAGCTTATATAGGCAGCCTGGCAAGTTCCATCATGTTGCTGTGGAAACTAACTTTCAAAACCACAGTGATGTATAGCAAAGCTTTGGGTCAGTGAGTAATAAATTCTGTTTTAAAAAGTGATTCCACTCCCCCTCCCCCCCATTCTGCTGATGCAAACATCGTTATGAGAAATGACGGCTGGGAGATGGATTTTTTTATATCCATTCCCAAACAAAGAAAATAGCTGAAGGCGGGGAGGGCGGGAGGGGACAAAAAAGCAGGTAAAAGAGGAGAAAAGTTGGAAATCAGAGAGCGCTATAAATAAAAGGCACAATGATGGAGGGGAAACATTCATTGCTGATTGGTTTATAGCCTGCAGTAGTTGAATGTCAATGCAAGGTCCCTCTTTGGAGTAATGATAAAGCTGGGATTGGCAGAGCAGAGAGAAAGGGAAGCTCCAGTTTTATGTGATTAGAAGAGCCCATCTTGGGAGATTGCAATGCCTCCTGGCTCTTGGTGGATGTCTTCTGAAGTGCCACAACTTGCTTCGCAAACTCTCCTGCCTGCCATCCGTGTTGTCTCGTGCCTTCCTCAGCTCTGTCTCTGTCGTGCGACGGAGTCGACTGTACTGTTGTTTTGATTGCTATCTCTGCTTCTCAGCTTGAATTATACCAGGATGGTGCATAGCTACCGCTGATAGCTCCACTGCTTGGCTACCTACGTGCCATGAACTGTAGCACCCGATTCCCCCCCGTTGGCCCTGCTGTTCTCAAGGTTGAGGCAAAAGAGGAACACTGGACCTCTCTCATCCGCCTGTAGCACAATCAAAGCTGGCAAATTAACTACAGGACTGTCTGGAGGGCAGGCAGGGTGGAAATGTCTTCAAAATGTGATGATCCAAATAAGTCTCACTGCATCATATCTATCTATCTATAGCTATCTATCTATCATCTAACTATCTATCTATCATCTATCTATCTCACGTTAAGTCCTACCAGTGGGTCAAAATTGTAGTTGCTGCTGTATGACTATAACACTATTTTGTCCCCCTTACACAGATTAGAATCAGTGCTGCTGCAATACATTAACCTTCACCCTCACTCCCCCAAAGACAATGGCTTTGGCCATCAGTGGAACTCTTTCCTGTTATGGGTGTTATGGGTTTGTGGGGGCCAGATTCCCCTAAATTCCTGGGTGCCATTCTTCCACAAAATTCCTGGATTTAGTAAAAGTTAGAATTAATCAAGATTTGATTAACACCCCCCCCCCAATCTTTAAGTCACTTATCCACATTTCCAGAACAAAATTCTCATGACAATTCTCACCAGCATTGTTGTGTGAATTTCCCATGATAAACATCTCACCAAGCACTGGTGGCAGCTCTCCAATATTCTAGGCATAGCTTCCCTTTAGCTGGGGACAATGGGGCATGAGTTTTATTCAAAGTAGACCGATTGAAATTAATAAACCTAAGTTAGCTATGGTCATTATTTTTGGTAGACCTACTCTGAGCAAAACTCATTTGACTACCACCCACTGCATACAACCCAATGAATCTGGGACTTTACACATGCCAAGTGCATGATGTTCTATCACTGAGTAACAGCCTTCTTGCTATGGAACTCATTGCTTGGAATAATCAGTGAATAAGTGCCCCAAACCACAGTAGCTAACACAACCTAGCTTTTGTGTGAGGGCTCTGAGAGTACTGGTTCAAAGACAACAGCAGTCCATACATAATGGTCCAAATTTGCCAGAGTGCTTGGGAAGACCTTTTGTGTTAGTCCTCATTTGGGTTCACCATGTTGGGAGCTCTTTCTCTAGCTGCAGATTGGTCAGTTGTGTGAATCTCTTTGCTCTGCAGGTCAGGAAACCTTTGGAGCAGAGAATATAGTTAGTGTGTGAACCCAGAAAAAGTGTTGCAGCCAGTCCAATGTGAATGAGCCATCAAGAGCATGCACGTAGGTGTCATTGTGATTTATGTGGTAATTAATAAACAATTAAGGTGCCTTAGAGCATAGTTTGACATTTTATTTCCACTCTCTATCATGCGTAGGCCCAATTTTTGCGCAAACCAGGACCGCCAATGGAAAGATTGTGGCCATGGTATAAAATGACGGCCAGTTTGTTTTCATTCTGTAGCCTTTACATAGAAAGCCATTTATGAAGACTGAAGGTAAATTGCAAAGAATTCTCATATGTGAGTCACTCTTTCCTAGTTTGCACTAGAAAGCCTTGGGAGGTCAGCCTAGGTAGCTGAATGATTTCATCAAATTACTATACTGCATTACAATATTAGCTGAATAATGGGGTTTGTGAAGTCACTACTTTTTTTTTTTTACATGAATTAATCTAGTCTGAAATTGAATCCCTGTGAATCTTAACTTGAGATGAGCCTGTAGTGGGGCGCTCTGTTCATTTCCCCATCTCCCTTTTAAAAACATATCCTCTTTTATAGCCTGACCAGTAACCCTATTAAAGTAAGTGAATTTCTGCTAGGGATGCATGGATCAGCCTATTCCCATTCCATGTCAGTTTTACACACGCTCAATTATAGGTCTGTTTCTGTGGATTTTTTTTAAACCAAGAAAAAAAATCACATTTAAATTCTATGCATTTTGTATCCCCTTTATATGCAATTGTATGCCTTATTTCTCTACAATGTATATTTCTGCCTGCTTCCCAATGCTTATCTCCCTAAAATACCCATTTTGTACACATTTCCCAATAAAATATGTATGTCATGTGCAGAAAATGTATAATAAAATTCAGAGAAGGGTGTAATCCAATTGATAGCTGCATTCCAATCTGCATATAAACCCAGGACCGGTGAATTGAGTCAGTTTCCATGGGTGGATCCAAAAGTGGATCAAACACATTTCTCCTCCCATCTGCAATTTCAGCTGGATTTCAATGACACTAGGGGCTGCTTCAGACTACCTGTTCATCACTTGATAACTGCAATCTCAAGCAAGGTGTGAATAAGCCATCACATATCTAATAGCATGGAAAGAACGTT
This sequence comes from Podarcis vaucheri, assembly GCF_965113315.1. Classification (NCBI taxonomy): domain Eukaryota; kingdom Metazoa; phylum Chordata; class Lepidosauria; order Squamata; family Lacertidae; genus Podarcis; species Podarcis vaucheri. Next base: position 39,132,180 of record NC_138763.1, read on the forward strand.
CCTATCTTACCTACCATCACATCAAGCACTTTTCAGTAGAGTCACGTCACAGGTTCAGCTGCTAGTAAAAAAAAAAGCCAGTTCACACACTTGCTTAGGCTACAAGGCTCTTTGAATAGTGGGCACTCTCACACAGCCCTTCCATCAAACACCTAGGAAATCTTGTGGGGAAGGTGCCCCATGTAGAGACTGGTAAGTGTAGAAGTCCAGGAAGAGTAATTCTACCATTTCAATAAATGGAGGGCAGATATTCTTACTGGGCTGAACTCTTGCTCCTTCCCCTCTCTGCGATGCAAAAAGGACCATGGAGGCCACATCTCTGGTTTGTTCAGGTGTTTCTTCTGCAGATTTGAAACCAATATTCATGATTTTAAAATACCAGAGCAAAAATGACATAATGCATATGTGGGATATTGTCCTGCATATGTAGAAAAAGTTGGAAATACTTTCAAATAGTTCTGCTGATCCACCGAGTAGAGAACAATGTGCAATTAAGCCAGGCCTCTATGCTTAGAATTTGTGTGAATTAGCTCCTGATTACTTTCAATTTTGTTCTCGTTGCATTTTGCTGGCACCACTCCAAGAGGTCTAAAGTCCTCCATGGGCTCAAGTCCCTCCTTGTATGAATTTTAACACTCGCTCTCCCAAGGCAATTGCTGGTGTAAGGAGTGGTGAGGTGCAGCAGCCCCATTGCCATTTGAGGCAAGCGTTGAATAAATTTTGTTCTTGATAAAATCCCTGCTGCATGGCACTGACAAAGGCATCGTTTCTCCATTCTCGTGAGATTGAAATGAGATAAGCTTATACCCTAAATTCCTTGGAGAAAAGGAAGGATACCAATGCAAAATAAATAAATAAAACAAGCCAATAAAAATAAATGCAATTTATCCCAGTCTGTCATGGTCCCTGACCCAGGCACCTTGCAGCATGCAATGGAGAAATTGGATAAGGGTGAGGGTTAATCTTCCCTCCTACCTTAAAATAATTAGGCGGTGGATGAGTGGTGTATCTCTCTCTCTCTCTCTCTCTCTCTCTCTCTCTCTCTCTCTGCAACTTCCTGCTAGACTTTCTTTTCCTGTTATTTGCTTGCATCCTCCAGTAGGTCTTATAGGACTAGGTCTCTGATCAATAGGCCTTTATGCATCTCTGTGTACAGATGTGAAGCTGTCTAGAATGCTCCCTGCAGAGTTCTGAAAAGCTCTGGGTCTTTGTTCTTGTTGTTAAAACAGAACAATGTAGCATTGTTGTTTTTAAAATTATATAAAGCTTTCCTTTTTTTATTTTCTTCATTTAAAAACATCCGTTGGTGTGCTTTAACCAAAACAATCCAGAGCTCTTCAGGACTTTGCTGGCTACATTTTGAACAGACATGCAAAGAGAATGATAGAGATTTATAGGAAAAGCACTATGATACCACTTTAAACTGTCACGGCTCCCCCCAAAAGTTGTAGTTTGTTAAGGCTGCTGCGAGGCCCTAATTCCTCTCACAGAGCTCCAAATCCCAGAGTTCCCTGTGAAGAGGGATTGATGTTAAACCGTTCTGAAAATGGCAGCTTTGAGAGGGAAAAAGAGACCTCCTAACAACTCTCAGCACCCTTAACAAACTACAGTTCCTAGGATTCTGTGGGGAAGCCATGCCTGTTTAAAGTGGTAACATAATGCTTCACAAGTATGGTGTGAATGTAGCCAGGCCATCAATGCACAACCCCAGAATGCCAGTAGGTTCTTGTTGGCTTCTTACTTTGACCTAGATGAGACACTGCTTCTTTTGCTCATGATTTTAAAGGTTCCACAGAACTGGGCACAATGTAAACTCATAATGTATCAAAAGTGTGAGTGGGTACTCTTGCTTCATCCCTGTTCCCAGTGAGAAGCAGTGTGTCATAGTGGTTAGTAAGAGAGACCATGAAGGGAGTAAACCAGGTTCATCTCTCCACTTAGACCCGGATCTCACTGTGTGAACCTATGTGAGTCACTCTAGCCCTCTTCAGGCATTATCTGTGCTCCATAAACACACAAATGGTGGCTGGGCTATATGGGTGGCTGTCCCAGCTCTGCCCCCCTTGCTGTTCTGATAGCCCTACTTGAGGGTCTTCTTGAGAAATGGTGAACCTCCTGTTGTCATTGAGGCTCCTGGAAAATCTGGCTTGAATAAGGCCTCCCTCTCAACCACATTGGGTTACTGTATGAAACTGTATGCTGGAAGGAAGAGGTAACCCCGACCAGAGAAGAATGGCAAATCAAGTTGATGGACTGTGCCGAAATGGCAAAATTAACTGGGAAGCTCAGGAATCTAGAAGACAATAATTTTTTAAAAAAAAATGGGAAATGTTCATAATGTATGTACAAAATCATTGTAAGCAGGTCAATACATTAGCAGGATTTTAAACACACTTGTAATGCAACAGAATGTATGGATAATTTAGGAAGATGGAAAATTGGAGAAGTACTGATATGCAGTTGAATTAGAGTCAATAGGGCCCATGGAGGCAGTGGAAGACAGGAGTGCCTGGCGTGCTCTGGTCCATGGAGTCATGAAGAGTCGGACACGACTAAACGACTAAACAACAACAACAAAGACCCATGGAAAGGCTGGGGGGAGTCAGGAAATTCAGAGTAATCTTGACAATCAGTTTTGGAAAGGGTTTTGTTGTATGTTTATATTTTGGAAAATCAAATAAAAAAATATTTCAAAAAGAAAGAAACTGTCTGCTGCCCTAAACTGGATGGAAATGAAACAAATGCTGAGCATTGCCAGTACCTCTACTAGCTTGCTTTTCCTGATCTACCCCCTTGCTATAAATCCACAAAAGTGCACATTAGCCACTTCCTTTTAGCCATTTTATATTACATTAGCATTACGGGGTATGCAGTGCTTCACAGGAATGTCTACCTTCCTTTTTAACAATGAGGTGGATATTTGTTTCTATTAATTCTGTCAGCAATCTTGCTCTAGTTACCCATGTTCTGCATATTGGGGCCTGATCCTGCAAAGACCGCCCATCTGGAGAGGATTTTTCAATGGTGTAGCCCTTTGTGATAGCTTTACTTGCAAGCTGGGGATTTTGGAAAGTGGGGAGCTTCTGAAGCAATGTTGCTCCAGGTCTTCTAATATCTTCTGTGCCTCTGCATGATTTGGGAGAAGTGTCAGAAACTTTCTTCCCCCAAACCACAAATAATTCTGGGTAGCTTTTGCAGCATGGTAAATCAGGGTTCTAAATCCTTTAAGCTCCAGCATTCTACAAAGCTGGATGCACTTCACAATTGTGGCCATTCAGGGATGCAATTAGCATGCATTTGCCAAATGGGTCACTTATTAAATAATAATAATAAAAAAGCAAGTAGAGCAACTTATTTAAGGAAACACTATTTTGATATGAAAGAACGATAAAGCAGGCTTTGGATTACAGTGTGGATAACTCTAAGACTTTAATAACCCTTCTGATTGCTCACAAAGTGGCCTTCTGTGCTGTGTTACTAATGCATTAGTATTTCTCTAGGAAAAAGGCAGGCCCATGGTGATACTCAGCTAATAAAATGGGCATCTGCATTGCCAGTCAACTCTTTATTGAAGGTCTCCTAGGAGGAAAATGTTATAATCAGCTTATCTAGAGCACATTAGAAATAAAAAAGCAATAAGCATTGTGACATTGTTATAATAACCACAGTGAAATCAGTAGCAGCTGAGATTTAAATGGAAGATCACTTACCACAAGGCCAGGGTTTCTAATTACTTGATCTATTTTTTTTTTTTAAACCTAGCTCCCTAAAGTAAGTGGACCAAGTTTCTATGTTATGCTTTAAATATGTGAGGTGTCCTCCTGGTATGAAGGATGCTAGAGAAATTGCTGAGCTAGCACCAGAGAGATAGGCTGAGAATGATTGTGAGAAGCCTGTCAGTGAGTGCTAAGCTGGAATGAGGGCTGGGACCCACTTGTTTAGTGGGCTTAGTCACAAATAGTCACAGATCAAAGAACTGGACTTGGAAAGCAGGAAGTCATAAAGGTCCCAAGGAGTGAAGGTGTGAAGCCCCACACTGTGCTATTGACCTGTTTGTCAGAGAGTTTCATAGCCTTCTTCCTTCCCTTGTGTACCTTTCCTTACCTTCCTCTTTCATAAAACAGCCACCCAAGTCTTATGTAAACTAACATCAACAGATTTTCCAGCTGGGAGTCAGCGAAGCCTAGAAATTTCACACATTGTCATAGGTTAATAAAAACAAAACAGAGGCTGAGGCTCACTGGACAAACCATGGAAGAAAAATGACTGCTAATCATTTAGGGGGGGAAACCACAATCTTCTGAGAGCAGCCTTGGACACAAAGGCAAAGACATAGCAGAGTTTGCCTGAACTCCTCACAATTTTGTATACTTGTCCTGGAGCTGCTCCAGGTTCTTACTTGGTTGTTGAGTGTTTCATATAGGGCTATAATTTCAATAGGGTACCATCAACACATGCTTGATTCAACACTATGCTGGCTACTTCTGTTGTGTCACTATGATGGACAATGAATATTCATGCAATTATTTTAGAGAGGGCCTGTTTTTTCACATATGGATTTTCTCCGAACTAAAACAACAGTGAACAGCTAAGGTAAACTGAGTGCTGCAAGCCCTACTGAAAATGATTAGGACTAGTCCCTAATGTATTGTGCCATTTGCTTGTTCTACTTATTGTACTCTATGTACTACCAATCATTAGTGCTGAAAGGCCCAGGATCAGCATGTAGTAGGCTGGAGCATTTGTTGTGTTCCCCACACTACAGGACAGTGGTACCTCGGGTTACATACGCTTCAGGATGAGAACAGAAATCTTGCTCCAGCGGCGTGGCAGCAGCAGGAGGCCCCATTAGCTAAAGTGATGCTTCAGGTTAAGAACAGACGTCCAGAACGAATTAAGTACTTAACCTGAGGTACCACTGTAGATGCACTGGAACTGGTGCCTGGACTACAACTCCCATCATCCCTGATCATTGGACATGCTGACTGGAAAGAATGGGTAATCCAAGGAGGGAACCACAATGGCTACTTCTGGTCTCTTAACAACCTTCCGTACATAGGGTGAATGCCCTCTTTGCAACTTCAGTTTCATTCACGCTACAAACAAAGCTTGCGGAATTGCACTAGCAATAGTGGAGAGGAAGTCCTAGGCAAATCTCCCCACCTCACTGCCACACACATCCAGACAAATTATTATTATTTTCCTACTGCAAATACATTATCCTGAGACCATTATTGTGCTGGATTGCCTCTTGCATGAAAGAGAGATAGTTTCTTTTCCAAATGTGCATATAACATTAGTGATGACTGCGACACAATATCTATCCTGCAGGCCAATAGAGATGTCCAAGGATTCAAGAGCTGTTTAACATAATGTTGTGGGCAAGCATGCGACGGGCAAGTACTGTAGCCACTTGATCAGGAATGCAAAAGCAAAGCATGTTGAAAGATACATTAATCTGAGATTTGCTGTAGTAGAAGGCCATTACAATTTTGCCACCTCCTCAGACACGTTGTTGTGAATCTCTAAGAGGGTCTGTGCTGAATGCTAGGAAAATAAATCAGGTGTTATGCCTAAAATAATAAACACGATCCTTTCAGCATTGTGGCCTTCTGTATAGCCAGCACCCACAGCATCCCCAAACAGAGATTTAGCATGCCAACACCCTTAAAATCCAGCAATTTTCTTCCCTTCTCCCTTTAATCTCCCCCCTTTACACTAATGTAATGCTTATTTAGGAGGAGCAGCCATCTGTGAATGTGGCGGCTGGCACTGCTAAATTTGCTATTGCTTTCTTCCTATGGTTAGATGAGACTCATGGTGCATGGAGAATTTCCCAGGACAGCAGAGCCTCTCTTTGATTACCTTTTTGATTCTCCCAGAAAGAGATTTTTCACAGTGCTCCTTTCTGCCCCTCCAAAAGGCCTCTCAGCTTAACAGCCTTCGAAGGCTCATTAGGCAGCATTCTGCTATTTTCCTGGACTCAAACGCTGGTTCCGGAAGATGCCCCCAGCTCTCTCTATAGGAATGCCCACATCTGCCAACTTTCATGTGGTTTGTCCCTGGAAAAGAGCATCATGGATTGCTTCCTCGTCCACACTTCGTCACACATGCTCTCCCAATTAGTGTTCCATTGCCAGTTTTCTGAAAGTTCATTTTGCCCATTCACCACAGGCATTTTATCAATTTCTTTCTTCTCTCCCCCCCCATCCCAATAACTTTCATTAACTTTCTTGTTTGTTTCACCCTCTCTTTCACACCGGCACATACACACAATTAATTCCCTCGAATAGTGAACTCTTGGCGATTGTTTATTTGGGGCCACCCTAAAACAAGGCAGCCATTTCTACACTCTTGGGCAACTCCCTAGGCACACAAAAGTAGGCAAGTTCACAAATGTAAAGAAAAAGAAAAAAGCCAGCCCATTTGTATATTTTTAATATCCAGCTGCACAAAAGGATGAAAATTATAATGCTGAAAATGGAATATTTCTCATATCTGCATTTTTGTTCTAGTATGGACCACTCCAGAATCCTTTTTATTGCACATTCGTGATTATTTGTACTCATGATGCTATCAAGGCAGTCACACACCTATGCCAAATTCTGACTTACATCTGCAAGCCATATTGAACCCAAGGTGGTGTCATGTCTTCCTGACGGCATACACACAGTCAATTCCCTCCCTTGGTATCCACCGGCTCACTGTGCTGTGGCCTGCAAACTTAATTACATTATTTAAACATTCGAATTTATTCTCCAATAAGTGGGTTCTTGGGGTCCCTCTTCCCACACACCTTATTTTCTGTTCCAGTTCCGTTAACTTCTGCTTTACAATCATACAGAGATAAGGTTCTCCCTGGTACATTTGCACACTGCGTGGAAGTTATTGGCAATGCAGAGCAGCATCATATCTAGGAAGACCTAAGACCCTTATTAAAAGCTTGTTATTCACTACAGTTTCATATCATTCTAATCAGTTATGTCACCATTTTTTGTGGAACAGTACCGGCAACTAAAGCGATTATGGGGGCTGTTGGATCATGCAGACCCATCGAGGATTGATTTGGTGCTGCATCTGCCTAATTAGCATGCCCAAAGATGCGGGGAAAACATGACAATGTATAAATTATCACATGAGGCAGTGGGAAAATCATATGAATAAAATTATATCGGAGCCAGACACCCATAACCCTATATAAATGCTGCAAAGGTTATGCCGAACTTCTAATTAGCAAAATGTTTCATCTGGCCCTAAAGGCCTTTTATAGGACAATGAAGATATAGTATAATGATCCTTTCTCCATTTGCCTTTTATTTGTCCTACAGCTTTTATCTGCCTATTGGTTTATAGCCGGTACTCCTTTGCTTTGTCTAAACAAAACTTTAAAGAGTACGGGCACTAAATAGACCCACTGTCTGTTGTAAACAGACAGCTATTGCCTTGTCAAAAGTAGAGAGGTCTCTTGCCCTTGCCCCAACCTGGGATTTCAGTCCTTAAAGCATCTTCTAGTTAAACCCTTAGACATCTGCATTATATTTGTGCTCTGCCCGGATCTTGCTGCCTCTCCTGTGATTACTTTTTCCTATTTGCTTTGCCTCTTCTGACCTTTCATTCGCAATCAGCATCCACGCGCACTTCCTTGTGAAAAGGCCAAATTACTTAAAGGAACAGATTGCAGAAAGTGGAATCAAAGATGCAAAGAAGCTTAATTTGCTTTGTATACTATGACCCATTTGAAATAATAATAATGTTGTTGTTTGCTTTGAAGAGCATAACATTTCAAATGTTGGTTGCTTTGGTCCAGGTGTGTTTGGGTTGGTGTATGCATGCAAGTACCCACAAATGCATGTGCAGAGAATGTACATTAAAGGCTAGGTTAAAGAGTCAACCACCTAACATGAAAACCTTCAGCATGCTGCCTGTGTTCCATAAGTAATTCATGAAATCATACAATTGGAAGAGACCGAAAAGACAGAACCAAGCATATACAGCTCTGCCATCCATCTATAACTTCCAACACAGTGGCAAATTTAGGAAGTAAGAGACCTGAAATCATGAAAGCATTCTGGGAGGCAGTTCCAGGTATAACCCTAATGCTATGGAAACTGCTTAGAGGTTTCAACAATTAAGTTGTAGCTGCTGCTACTGCTGCTGCTACTAATGTTTCTTGCACATCTAGAACTGGCTTAGCCTTTAAGATGCTAGGTAAAACTGGCACATAATTTATTTTATCACGAGGAACACCTGCAGGAATTCTGAGGGATGTTAAAAGGATTTTGATATGATTATTTAAACAGCTCAATAGGTTTTATTTGTTCATGCTTCTCCCTGACAAAAAATGTTCAGGCAAGCCTGGAAGTTTCTTCTCAGGCAAAACATATGTAGGGGTTGTAAGGGAAGTGAAGAGGAATTTCAGTGACACAAGCTAACATTTCTCTGAGGTATCTCTCGTGCTGCAGGAGGACACTGTGGCGTTAGGTGACACAGACAGGATTTGCCTTGCCAGCAGCTTGACATCACAAGCCCTGCCTTCGGCAACATGGGGACTTGTGGGGCTAGAGTTGCTAAGCGGCTCTTCTGAGATGCCAATGGGCAGCTCCCCAGAGGCCCAGGAAGTGAATTAGCACATAGTCCACTTCAGACACATCTGCACCACGGCCCACGTGGAGCTCTCCAGTTGTCACCATGATTAATGGACATTATGTTTCATTTCCTGCTTTATCAAATACCAATTATGTTTATGATAATTCTAAGAGCCGCAGTTGCTTCTGGATCATTCGTTTTCCTCCCCTGGGGACACAATGGAGGAAATCTTTTTCCCTCATCCCTGAAATTCCATTTTAATTGCTTCTCTTCAACATTCACATGCAGCTTTGCGCTCCAAGAGGGTCGTTGTATCGATCCTGTTCTCTGATAAGGTCAGCAGAGTAGAGGTGGTTGTGCGGCAAGGTGGGGGGAGATTGACATTTAGAAACGATTGCTCCTCTCCGGACAAGCATATGCATCAAAGTTGGGTCTATGGGGAGTGTGGGGGAGGAGAGAGCAGGATAGGGGGAACACTGCTACCTATGTTTATTCATCACACCACACTCTAGCCCCAGATTTTGCTCTCAGTCTAGATAGTTCCTTGCCTGACCTAATAACAGTAAGAATATGAAACTGAAGTTGCTCTGGCCATGCACATTAGCTGTCAAGAATATAGCAACTGAATGTGCTTGACAGACCCCTGACCTCATTCAGTACTACAACAACCACATGAAAGATTAGTTATCCCCATTTTGCAGGTGCAGAACTGAGACTGAATGAAGCAATTAGGCCACATGCTGAAGATCCCTGTTTCACGGGGAACTTGCACCCTGATTTACAAGGTCCAACACTAGCATTCTACCCACAAGGTGACATGAGCTATCGCAGAGGCACCCTTTCTGGTACCATCCAGAGATAGTGGACTATAACTCCTATCATCCTGAGCCAGGGAAGATGGGAATTGTATTCCAAAACACCAGGAGGGCACAACATTGGTTTCCACTGGGCTACTGGGCCTTCTTCCTGCCAACACACACACAAGCATAAGGTCCAAATTCCTACCCTCCTACCCAGCACTTACATATTGACTAAAGGTCCAAATAACTGAGCATCACCTTAGTCTCTGCTGCCTGGTTGTACCAACCCTTGATGAAAGGTTTGGTTCTAAACTTCCCTGGCATCTAAGCAGGAAGCTTCCAACAGTGAATTTTCCTACTAAACTGCAGAAAGAGAGCAACACTGAAGCCAGAAGAACCAATTCAAAGAGATGTTCCTACCACTGAATGGATAATAGTGAACTACACTTTTGAACAGACACCAATGGCATATATGATGCTGGTCCATAGGGATATTGGAAACGACCTTAGACCAGGTCAGACCGTTAGTCCATATAGCTCAGTACTGTATATGCAGAACAGCAATGACTCGTCAGGGTTTCAGACAAGAGAGTCTTTCCGATTGAACCCTAGTACCTTCTGCATGCAAAGCAGAAGCTCTACTGATGAGCTGTGGCTCTTTGGCTGGTCCAGTCACACCAGGCTTAAAAAAAGGGAAGAAGCAAAAGCAGCATCTTTTACACAGTGCATGTGAATGCTTCTCTCAGTAAAGCAGGCTGAGAATTGTTATTTGCCTGATCTCACCCTAAAGGATATGGTATGTTCTTGTATAGCTTTCTTACATAAGATCAAGTATGAGACACTATTATTACTAGAAATCCAGGAATGCAGGAAGACCGCCAGTTCTGGAGAACACAGATGCTGTATATTTGCACATGCTAATTCAATTTATTTCCTAGTGTTGCAATGGAGGTGTTTTTTAAAAGTCCAACTGTGAGACCAGATATGCCTGGTTAGAAGATGTCATAAATTCACAATCTTAATCCTGAGGTGGCATTTTCTTTCAGTTCAATTTTCTAGAGGGTAGAGATGGGATGGGAATGGTCTAAACCTGCCATAGAAGAGCTAAAAATAATTTATAACGAGTCCTCAGTTGGGAAACTGTTCAGCTGAGGAGAAAAGTACCCACGTCTTCAGACTTTATCTGGTGGATTGCGGGGGACAACCCTGGCTGAGGAAGAGGCAGCTGCCTCTAATCAACAGAGTTTCACAGAGGCCCTGAGGAACTAAATGCTGCAATCAAAATCATTTTCTATATAAAACTTTTGCTGTACCTGATGTTTACTTGTGGCATGGGGGTAAGAATGGGCACCATGTGCCAGCCTCTTAAAAATACAGAATGGGCCTTTTAAGCTCTCAGTCGACTGGCCTCTGTGTGAATCCCAAAGGAGCATTTCACACGTAACTGGGGGAAATGGCAGAGAGTCACTGAAATCCACACCATTAGAAGGAGTGTTTGCCTATCTCAAAGGGAAGGTTTACTGTTGCAATAAACCCTTTATTGTAGCAACTCATTACGGATCCCATCAAAGCTAGCTGGGGTGAAGGCCATCGGCTGCTGGTTCTTGCTGGATCAATAAAAGATCACAGTGGCAAGAGGCAGCACTTAATGGCTCGCCATACTGTAAAGGGGGGGGGAGGGAACCCTAAGAAAGATACAATGCTGCCTGCTGTGCACCAACCCTTTCCCGATGCAAGAGGCATTAATGAATTCATTAATTAGTTAATGGCAAGGAGAGCCTTTGGGGACCCACAAGACTGTTAATAACTCCCAGAGGGGAGACTCCAGCTGTCATTGATCTAACGGTTCACAGTCATTGATTCACAGTTGGATACCCTTGCTGGAGATCTCTTGGGGATGGACATGGATTTCAGAAGCATTAAGCTTCATTGTCATTATTGCAGTGATGCCTGCTAGTCCATCCTCATTGCCAGAGTACCCCCAAAGCAACAGATTTAAACCGACTTTATTAATCACACTTCACAGATGGGAAGTTGAGGCCCAAATGAATGGTGGGATTTGTACAAGCCCACATTGAACAATGTGCTGCAGAACACCAATCCTACCAGAAGATATTGTTGCAGATCTTATTGCTTGCTTTTAACTTCATTCATTCTTCTTAAAAAGAATCACTGGGCTTGACCTCTGTTTCCTTGACAATTTGGAATGTTGGGGTGTGCTCATGGAGATATTAGAATACTGGAATTATAGAAGTGGAATATATCTCAGTCATTATCTTGTTGGATCCCCTGAAGATACAGGAATTAGATGCCACAGGATCCCTGATAGGAGAACAGCATCTGTTTATGTATTGTACAACAAAGAAGAGGGGGAGACCACTAGCCTGTTCCACTACCAAACAGCTCCTAAGAAGTCCTTCCCAATGTTTAATCAAAATTCCTATTCCTGGAACTTGAATCCACTGGTGTCTTATCCCCTCGAGCAATAGAAAAGTAATGCGCTACATCATCTGTGTGACAGTTTTTCAACTATCACTACAGGATGGAAACATGGGGTGAAAGCTGCCCCCTTTAAGATGGTCATTTGGACATGTCCTCAAAAGAATCCAATTGGGGAACTGTGTTATTTTCAAATAGAAAACAGGGTAATTAAAAATAGGGTAGAGAGGAAGCCACTATGAAAGAACTGCAGGAATTCAAACCAAACTTTTTATATATGATGCTTGAATGAGATTTGTGGTTATTGTTGTACAACAGGAGTCAGTAACTGGAATAGACTTGGGAAACACCCATTGGATAAGAATGTCCTGTGTTTCCGGAAATGCTCTAGTGACATATCATGCTGTTCCCATAACCCAAAGAGGAGGAAGTTCTTCATTAACATGGGGATATAACTTTGGTAAATTAGGGAACGAGGTACTCTAGGTCCTTCCTACACAAATTTCACCAGAGGACCCTTTTACACTCTAGAGATGGAGAGCCAGCTAATGACAGAAAGCACCTTTTCTTTCTTTTTTTTAATCCTAACATTCTAAACATTTATTATTCTAAATTGCCTTCTGCACATTTTACAATAATTGAGACTAGCGTTTGCCTTGTTATCTTCACAGTTACTAACAAGAACACCATCATTATCCTGGTCATTAGCAGAATTGATGGGGTTGTCCAGAGTTGCCGGCTGTAGGCCCACTTTGGGTAGGGCTTACGTACAAATTAATCCTGACTCTCCTTGCTCTGCACAAAGGCATATTGTTCCCCTCCATCAGCTGGGCCCGTAGTGAGGGGAGTCATGCAAGAAAGGAAGAAGTTGCTGAGGTGAAGGAGACGGGAGACGGGATTGGTGTGATAACAGTCTAGAGCTGGAAGTATAAATCAGGTGGTCCAGAAAAGGGTTGAAAGAAAGCAATTAGCAGCTGTTGCGGCAAGTTATGGGCTGGCTTATATCATCAAGTTCTTAAAACAGGACTGCTTTGTTTTATCACGATATGTGAATCCTTGTCTACAAAAACAAGGAGCACTGGGATGCTTTACTCACACCTTTTGAACAGGCTGGCCCAACTGAGAGGTTGGGGGCACATAAGTGCTTGGCAGGGGTTGGACTCGATGGCCCTTGTGGTCTCTTCCAACTCTATGATTCTATGATTCAAAGTAGCTTACACCCCTGATGTTGCCACTAGAACACTAGAAATGGAGGCAGATGGCCTTTTCCTGCCGGGGTAGAAACCTCTAGGTTGGAGTCTGAATGTATCCCTCCAGGCTTCTGTCTGGACCTTGGGACTCTCTCTGAGTCATGTACCCTGTCCATGCTTCACGTTTCACCCACTCTGCTCTGCATGTGTCTTGAGTGCATACTCTCAATGAACTATGATAATGCCTATTTCCTGGAAGGAGAATGGAGGTGTGTGTGTGTTGGGGGGCGGGGTTAGAAACCTCTGACTTTTGTATGACAGGAATATAACCTACCCCAGAAAGATAACAGTCTCATCTGTTGCTCCACCCACTTTTTTTTCATCTACCCCCGGCCCATCACTTGCAAGTCGCCCCTGAATGGTTGCCATGAATAGCAATGGGGAAATCTTTCAATTTCAGTTTCTTTGTTTCTTCATCTTTCATATCTTAATTTCAGTTCCACCCATTTCCACATTGGTCTGATAATTATTGTTATTAAGTCCCTGAAAATTTTATAGTGTACATTTATCCTAATGTATACATTTTTACAAGCTATGTTCCCTGACACCACACTTTTTTGTGTTGTTTGCACTAATCAAACACTTTGCACTAATCAAACACTAATCAAGCACTAATATGCACACTTTTCCTTAATATGTGCATTCTTGTACACTGTTTGGGGCTGCACCACTAAATTTAGAAAAGTATTTTGAAAAATAGCTGCATTTTGCCACACAAATTGTTATGGGAAGTTTGAATTAGGAAGTTTTGCATCAAAAATAAAAACCGAACTAATCCTCTCCCCCATCCCTATCTATGAATGAATGATGTGCTTGGACTGAAAAAGATTCCCTACACTCCCAGCTATTCCACTGCCTAGCTATGGGACTTTGCCTAATTTGGAAAACCAGATTCCTTGAAACCACTAGGTAATATTAATACCCAGTTTGGCTTCCATTGACTCTTAAGTCTGATGCACCACCTAAAATAAACCTTCAGCTGTACAAACAAAAGGATTGCCATATTTTTCTTTACTTCTGCTTTTGCCTTGCACGAGGACAATGTGCTCTGATTAGTGGTAGAAACAAATCTGAACAACTACAGTGGTACCTCTGGTTACAAACATAATTCGTTCTGGAGGTCCGTTCTTAACCTGAAGCCATTCTTAACCTGAGGTACCACTTTAGCTAATGGGGCCTCCTGCCGCCGCCGTGCCGCTGCTGCACAATTTCTGTTCTCATCTTGGGGCAAAGTTCTTAACCCGAGGTACTACTTCCGGGTTAGCGGAGTCTGTAACCCGAAGTATTTGTAACCTGAAGTGTTTGTAACCCGAGGTTCCACTGTACTGGTTTTCATATTTTCAAGGGAGAGCTGCTCTTGGACTTCTCTGGCTTGCTGCAACCTGAGATCTATGTGTGCAAGCCAAGCATAATCTAAAACAGGGGTGGAGAAGCTGTAGCACTCCAGATGTTGTTGGATTCCAACTCACTTCAACCCCAGCCAACATGGCCAATAGTGGTGAGAATTTCCATTGAGGATGGGAATAGTAGCCCATCCTGTGGTCTAAAGCAAGGAAGTCAAACAAACAAACAAACAAACAAGCAAGCAAACCACCTTTCTGAATTCCATGTTACAAATGGCATTCTGGGGTTTTTCATCATGCCTAGCAAAACACCTTTTACCTCTGCCTCCTCATCCCATAACATTTAGAACTCTGGCAAACTTGCGTACTACTTTGCAAATTGTAACTACTTTAGTTCAGCCTAATAAAAGTATTGTGCCAGAGTTGCTGTCTGGATTCCCGCCCCCTCCACCCCCAAATTCCCATGGACCACCATAGCAGTTTTCATTCTCATTTTACTTTTTGCTACAATCCCTTTGAGAAGGAGATTCCGATCTATAGCCTCCACCAATCTGAACGGGCTCGGCGTGTTAATTATTAATCACTTTATGAAAACTGCCACACGGTCTATCTGTGAAGCCATTAACAGCCGCGTCTCTTCCCCATGGACATGCTGCTGCTGCTGCTACTGTCAGATTCATCTCAGCAGCTAAGACCCCGGCGTGAGCACAAGGCCCAGAGACTATTTTCCAGATGAGTGGCTTTTAATGGGCTCTCCAGATTCGCTCTGTGCATCCTGTGAGTGACTAGATATGAGGAGGAGAGGAAGAAAGGGAGACGACGCAGTTGCTTCCTGCTGTATGAAGAATTATGAGGTTGACCTAAGAGGAGCTGCAGCAGTTAAAGCTGCTATAAAGTCTGTTGCATTAGCAGTCCAGCTTCCAGTCCAAAAGGCATCCATTAATTGCATGCTACTAAAGGAAGAGCTAGGGGCTGCTTCTCGCATTAAATATGGGGACAGGAGTCATGGATGTGCTCTAATTCTGCATATACATATGTACTCATAAAATTCCCACCCTCAATGTTTTATATACACCTTCATTTTGTACAGATGCTCAGGAATGTGGGGTATGGCATGTTACAACCTTAATAACCCTCTAAAGCAGGGATAGCGAAAACTGTGGTCCTCCGGATGTGGTCACACACAAAATCCCTTCAATGGCAGCCAACATGGCCCAATGATTATGAATGACTGAAGCCCACCAACTTTGGTTCCCCACCCATTCTTTAAAGCCACCAAAACAGCTGGCAGAGAATGGGCAAATAGGCAGTACTTGACTGTGACAAAGGCTGTGCACACACCATACCTTAAAAGCACATTCCCTCCCCTCCCCTTTAAATGCATGCCACAATTATGATTTACAATGAAGGGTGCTGAATTTTGGCACACAGAACACCACTGAAATTGAGATCCCAAAATCCACCACTGCGGCCAAAACCACAAGCAGAGCCAGCCCTACCATTAGACAGAGTGTTGCTGCCACCTGAGGCAGCAGATGCTGGGGGTGGAAATGGACAGAGCTGCATGTGTCAGGTGACCAGATTTTACTCAGCCATAGCTTGCTACCCAACTATGCACAAAAATGAAAGTAGTCAGATCTTCCTGTCTTCTTCCCTACTGGTGCCACCCAGAACTGATTCCCCCATACAGCCATTTCTAAGTTACTTTAGCTCCTGCTCACAATACGCCTGCTGTCCTCAGGCACAGCGGAGGACACTGCCCCATTGCCAGTGGGAAAGGAAGATTCAGCTGCCAGCTTTTGGAGATGGAATGGGAAGAGGCACCATCTTTTTTTCAGGCAGCAAAATGTCTTCAAGCCAGTCTGGCTACAGCTGAGAGGGAGGAGGCTTCAGATCCTGGCTGGAGGGAGATATGAGAAAGATGCGAAGCAGTTCAGTCAGCACCATGCAGGTATACAGATGGTGAATTGCCAGCACACTTTATGTGGCCCACAGATGTCAGATAGGACACTGCTACCCACAGTATTCAGACAGTAGCAGCCAAGGTTTGAGGTGGCTCTGTGCCTTCCTTTGGTAAGGGTATGAGCCCCATTTTTCCTTCAGTTACCACTCTGTAGTGCCTCTCATCCCATCCCATCCCTCACCAGCTGTATCAATGACTTAAAATAGAAAGGAGTTCTCCAGATTGTTGACCTGGCCACTTATACACTGAGGAAATGTGGTCAATATATCACAGGACTCACTGCACACAGCACTCTATTGCCTGGACAAGTCTATACTGAGGAGGTTGTAAGATATAGCTCAGTTGGTTAGAGCGTGGTGCTGATAGCACCAAGGTTGCAGGTTTGATCCCCATATGGGACAGCTGGATATTCCTGCATTGCAGGGGTTGGACTAGATCATCCTTTCTCAACCTGTGGGTCCCCAGATGTTGTTGAACTACAACTCCCATCACCCCTAGTTAGCAAGGCCAGAGCTCAGGGATGATGGGAGTTGTAGTCCAACAACATCTGGGGACCCACAAGTTGGGAACCACTGGACTAGATGATCCTCAAGGTCCGTTCCAGCTCTACAATTCTATGATTCTGTGTAGGGATGAATGCTCTACATCTGCATCTACCCAAAAGTGCTGGCAGACCAAATTGCTGGTGAAATATGAAAAGGTATGTTTGCATGCAAAAACAGCAACAGTGAAATACTTGTGCCAAGTGCAGTGTAAGAAACAGACCTCCACTCATCTACTCTTTGGCAGATTTGCCAGTAATGCAGGGCATAATTTTTGCCAGCACCTCTCCTCAGTGTTATGTGAAGGAAAAGTAGACAACCTGTGCATCTCGAAAGGGCCAGAGTAGATTTCTCTCACCACCAACTCTCACCATACAGTTCCATGGATTAGGGTGAGGGTCTCTCTGATCAG
Organism: Podarcis vaucheri; assembly: GCF_965113315.1. Classification (NCBI taxonomy): domain Eukaryota; kingdom Metazoa; phylum Chordata; class Lepidosauria; order Squamata; family Lacertidae; genus Podarcis; species Podarcis vaucheri. Next base: position 39,149,515 of record NC_138763.1, read on the forward strand.
TGTTTCCAGGCAGGCCAGAGACCTTGCAACGTTTTCTCTCACGCAAATGGTGTCCTCATGGAAGTGGTTGTTGAAAGTATGGCAAGCATTTGGGAGACTCGTCGGCATCATGTTCTTCTTACAACCCATTTGTTTTCAAACACTTCAAACACTTCGTAAAGTGTGATCTATTAAATAGCCGGTAAGAATTAAATTCCACCACAAATGTAGTGGTTTCCTAATTGCAGTGTGACAAAGCGAAACAGCAGTTCATAGTGTTCAGCAGGGATAGATCTGCTCTCTCTTCCTCAACCCCCAACCTCTTTCTGGATCATATAACTAGGGAAGAAAAATGCTGCACCTCACCAGACAGGCGGGTGCGACGAGTCACAGTAGCTAAGCGCAGACGCCTAAATAAGAAAGGGAAATACGGACAGATCCTGAAATAGCAGCAAGTGGGCATCATTCTAATAATTTATTTTTAATACCGCATTGTCTTTAACTGTGCTGCTCCCTCCAGGGTGTTTGCTTTGAGATTGCGAGATAATTACATCTCAGAAACCAGGCTAATTACAGTTAACAGCCTGAACACTGAAGGTGCCCATTTCCCCCTCCCACTTTTTTCCTCCCCCACCAGAATTCTTCATGATTGCTTGTTAAAATGTGCAGCATCAATTAGGAAACCAATTCGGCAGAAGTGATGAGGTGTAGTCTTTCCTCCTCAATTCACATACTGATGGGCACTGGGTGGAGACATTCAACCCCCTACTGGGATTGAAATGCAGAACTGAATAAGCGGGAAAGAACATTACTTAGGCAAATAGCTAAAGAGCCAGGAGTGATGCTTTGGGGCTTTTGCTTTGAGGTTGACCCATGAACTGTAACAGCTCTGGTGTTTTCATTTATTGTTGTTCTCAGTTGGAAGCCTGAATGTGTTCCTATCCACTTACTGTTGCAGGTGCCTTCTTGCCACTCACTTGGTTTAGAATTCGCAGTAGCACCCTGTGTATTCCATACCAGACAAAGTGCCAATGAATTTCACGGACAGCGAAAATTCGGGGTAAATTTGGAGGGTGTTGCTTTGTATGGATTTTGAGAAAGTCAAAAGCATGGGGTTTTGATGTGGTCAGCAAAATCCTCCAAGGGGCATTGCACATATGATGTCAACAGCAAAATGTGAAGTGAATTCAGATGGACCTGCTGCAGCAATTTTTTTTATTTTTTATTTATTTCACAGAGAGGCCCTTGCACATTTCTGTGAGTCATGAGCTCTCATTCTACATTTGAAGAGGCCTCCATCGTTTGAGACAAACCATTCAATATTTGGATTTCTGTTCACTCGCTGCACAATAACGTCTCATCGAATCCATTGACTCCAGTTAGTGAGCAATTCTAAAGATAGCCAAATATAGCCAAAGGCCAGCTGAGATGCCCTTGGATGTGGAGTAAGTGCTGCTCCACCAACAAAGAGGGAAACCCACCAATAAGATGGCATATATGCCCCCTGGTATACCCACAGAAAGCACTATGCAGATATTCTGCCAACAGTGTTCCACGAACAGTAGGAACAAAAATAGGGCATGGGCAGGGTTGGGGTGAGGAACCAAGGACCTATAAGATCTTAATGCCTTTTGTCCCCCAAAAGGAACCCTCAGCTATGCCAGTCCTGGAGCTGGACTAGTTAATTCTCTCTCCTGTTGACTCCAAAGAAGAAGTGAAAGAAGAAAAGAAGAAAATAGCCAAAGAAAAAGGTAAGAAAAAGCCAGCTCCTGCCAGGATGCAGTTATCCAACAGGGCTTAGGAACACATGGAAGCTCTGCTACAGGATCTCACCCCTGTCTCCTAAGTTGCACTGTATGCTGCAATCCTAATGAATTCATTTATTCATTGGGGCCTAATAAACTCACAGACTTGCTTCAGAATAAAAATGTATAGGAATTGCTCTCTCATACATTAGAAGATGACCCAATCACACAATAGGACCAACCACCCACCCCCCATCTTGGTTCCAAGGAAACATCCACCAAGGAAACATCCACCTTGACCTTGAGGAATCAAAAGGACTTGTACAGAGCCAACTTATATCTGTGGCATTTAAAAAGATGTCAGCAGCACTGGGAATACTTGGTTCATACCCAACGCATCTGATGACCAGCTGACTGACCAAATTTTCAGGTCTACTTTCCTCTGACCTATCAGGCTTCAATAATTTGTCTGTGGTTGCTTGAAGAAATCATGAGTTTTTGTATTATTATTATTTTTAAATGTTGAAGCATGGCCCCTTTAAGAATGACAAGTGGAAACTATAAAGAACAATACAAAAGCTCACTTTCTGACAGCTTTAGATCTTCTCTGACAGCAAACACCAACCCTCACTGCTTCTATTTTTACTGGCTTTGTGAGGTTTGCTTATAATCCTTGCATTTTCTGAAGAATATATTTTCCTTCAGGGAGTCTGGATCAGGGACTAATTTAATGAAGGAATCTCCCGCTTTCCATGATCAAGCCAATAGTTATAAATTGTTAACAAGTTCTGGTAGAAATTGTATCCCCAAAGACTTGGTTATGCTGAACAAAATAACACAGAGGAGGGGGGATTAGCAGCCCTTGCCAAGTGGCTTTGTCTACAGAGCGTAGCTATGCAAGGCACTGAAACCCATTTCCTGCCCTGACAGGCTTGGGGATGGACTCTGTCGGTGCAGCTGTTGGGTGCTAGATAGTAAGCAGTAAAGCAGGGCCTGCAGTAGAAGATCAGGTGCTCAAAGGGATATGGGATCCATATGGGGAAACGGATAGTCAGTAATACTACCTCTTCTAGCTTTTACAACAATGGACAATGGATGGAGAGTTCCCCTACCTCTTTGGAGATTTATTTGTAAAACAATCCTCCCCACAAGCCACAAAAATTCCATGGAAGTATTGTAATAGAGCTCTGGAGGGTTATTATATTGCTTGCTCAGCCTCCAAGTTCTACGTCTTTGTTCTGTGTGGGTGTGAGACCCACCAGGAAGAGGAATGGTTCCTCTTCTCACCACGATTAACTGCAGCATTCTTTATTTGTGTGTTAGATTTGTATACCACCCTTCATCTGAAGATGACTTAGAGCACATATTTCACAGAGACAAGATCCAGAATCCAGACTCTAGCAAAAAGGTTCGTAAGACTGTGAAAGTGAAGATGGAGAACCACTGTCTACTCTGTAGACAAATAAATGCAAGAAGCTGCTTTGGACTGAGCTGAACCATTGGTACATCCAGTTTAGGACATTCTCTAACTTTCCAGGATTTCAAAAGCCTACATAGAGATGCCAGGGGTTGAGAAATTTCTCCTCTTCCTCCTCGTCCTGTTTCATATATATGTAGTGCCCTCAGTGTTTATATGATAGTTAACATAAAACATTTCCTGCCCTGAAGAACTAAATTCTGTTATTGAGGGAGGGAGGAATGAATGTGGTTAAGAAAGGAAGAATTATAATTTTTTTACGGAGTATTCAATTCATTCTTCATTGCCAAATCCAACATGGTGCTGAAGCCAAATGTAGCACTAGGCTCTCAGGGGTTAAAGGGAGTTTCATCAAACTCTGCTTATGGATTGGCAAGCAGACACACCATCTGCCCCCATTTCCTAAGATGTCAAGGAATGGGGTGACTCCTTGTAGCTATAGAAAGAATGGCACAGCTGATGTAAATCTGGGTAGTCTGGCAGGAAGATTCATACATTTCCCTCAGGGCAGAACATTGTCCTGGGAATGGCTAGGGAGCAAAGAGGTCTCCATAGTTATGCCTGTTCATTCTCCCCCAGATGTGGGAAACGAGACACATGAATGTGAAGCAAAACCTGGCCCAACTCCCTGAATGGAGGAGAGGTTCCTTTTATGAAGGGAAGTGGTGCTGTCGAATACCAATAAGAAGGATGCTATAGTTGAACCAGGAGGCAGATGAGGGACCTCTCTAGGAGCCTCATCTTATGTCAGGGATAAAGATTGATTTCTAGGGCTGGCCAGAAATCAACAAGAGAGCCTGTCTGGTGGAAACAAGAGTCCTTCTGTTTCCTGATCTAAGGCCCCACTACCACCACCAAACACATAACAGATGCAAGGGCCTAGTGTAGGCCAGGAAATCCTTTGCATACCAGGCTGTGGAATCAGTGCCTGCTCGCTCTCTCTCTCTCTCTCTCTCTCTCTCTCTCTCTCTGAAATAACTAAATTTAGGGAGGTGGGGCCTGTATCTTCAAACATTTCTATTGGATAATTTTAAGGCTCACAGAGGATCCAAAGAGACTGAGACTGAAAAGTGCAATGGATGTAGAAAGATATGCAATAATACGGCTATGGAAATGTCCTTTGACAATAGCCACGGAAGCTTCCACCAAAGCTGAATGATCACTGTTTTGCCCCATTGTCCCATATTTTCACTACAGTAGATGGATAAGGGGAATGAAAGCACAATATTCTACTGGCATTTTGGCAAAGAATTCCTGAAAGATGAACTAATGATTGGGATGGATATGTCAGCTATGTTACACAGATCTTGTAAATGGCCAATCACAGCAATGCACAGTAAACCTGATTCTCTGTTCTCTCTCACACACTCACTCTCTCTCACTCACACACACACGTATGAAACCCAGAGTGCCAAAAGGCAGATGTGTTGTGGACATATTGGTGGAGGACTAGACAAACACTTTGCTATGAAGGATCTGGTGCCTTTATGATCTTACAACATGGCCCCAAACCTGGGAGAAATTTATGTCATCTCATTTTAACTGCTCCCCCTCCATGTTTAAGGATTGTAGCCTGCTATTGGCTGCTTCTCACATCCCACAGCAGTAAATCTGTGTTTGCTACTGAGTGTACAGTGGTACCTCTGGTTACGTACTTAATTCGTTCTGGAGGTCCGTTCTTAACCTGAAAGAGTTCTTAACCTGAAGCACCACTTTACCTAATGGAGCCTCCTGCTACCGCTGCACTGCCGCTGCACAATTTCTGATCTCATCCTGAAGCAAAGATCTTAACCCAAGGTACTATTTCTGGGTTAGTGGAGTCTGTAACCTGAAGTGTATGTAACCTGAAGTGTATTTAGCCCAAGGTACCACTGTATAAGCATTCAGGGCCCATGATGAATCCTAGTTCCCTGAGAAGGGTACTGGTATAATATACGACAGTTTGACATGTTCACACATTTATTTATTTTTTGCTTGCATATACACACAGCATTTTACTATAATGAGTGAAGCAGTCTTAAGGGTAAAACTATAGGTGATGGCAGAAGTTCAGTTTGCTTACACCTGACTCTGCTCTTGCCATGTGAACAATCAGGCTTGGGAGTCTAATTTAAGAGTACAGAGCATATATGGGGAAGAGATTCTAAACCCTCCCCCCTTATCTCTGAGCTGAGATAATGGGGGGAGGGTTCAGCAATCCTTCCCCATATATGTCTTGTGCTCTTAATTCTGCCCTACCACTCTGGATCAACTGGGGGAAAGTGCCAGAAGTCTGATGGATTGCAGTTTTCTCCATGAAAGGAAAAAATGTTTGGCTTCCCCTCACTCACACACTCCTTTTCCTCTTTAAATCAGACTTCCACCCATGCTTTATAGCTGACTGAGAGTACAGATCTGGTTTAAACAGGTAGGTATGCCTCCAACCCATGTCGTCTGAGCCCAAGTTAATTGGCATTCCAGAGAAGCCGTGCCTTCACCAGAGCTGCTGCCAAAACCCATGGCATTGTTATGAGTCTTGTGGCTGTCAAAGTCCAAGCCTTGGAGCCGTGTGATTCTGTCAGGCTCTCAGCTTACATTAAAATGAAGTTCATAAACCCTTCTATAGAGATTAGTCTGAGAACCTGAATTCTTAAAGGCTCCTCAGCCAGATGGCAAAACTATTTATTATGCTTTTAAATCTTCTGGGATTTTTTTAAAAATAAAAATTTGGAGCTTTGTACGCTTGATTTATGACTCTGAATGTCGATGTGGTAATACTCTGTGCATCATGAACAAACCCAACAGTGACGGCAAAGGGAATCGAAAAACGTGTTTCCAGAAACTCATCTACCTCCAGTTGCAATGCAAATAAGGTCTTATTGGACAGCATCCATGCAAGATTATGGCTACAGTCATAAACACCACTACTAGGTAGGGAGGGTACCATATTGAACACAGTAGGACTTACTTCACAAGCTTCTCATTTTCCAAGAAGGGAGCAGATGTAGATATATGTATCTTGGCGTTCACAATTCTTTGTTCTATCTACTGCCTGCTATAATAATTTGTGTGAGATTCACACACAGGTGGAGCCTGTGCATCCACTTGTGGGGAGGTTGACAACAATGCCCCCCTGTTTACATGTTTACAATAATTATAAAGTGAAAATGCAAGTGTATTGCCACCACTCCTTTCATTTCCTTCTTGCATTGGGGGAAGTATCTAGCTATACATGCAATCATGAACACCATCAATGAGCACCCAGAACTGGTACAGCACCCAAAGCCAGTGCAGAAGAGAAATGTTGTCCACATGATAGTTCTAGCCCACTTCCTGGCTGGCTGAAAAAGCAAAACCCTGTAGCTCTTCCTCTAACCTACTTATTGTACCAACTGAGTATATGTTTGAGTGTCTCTCTCTCTCTGCATGCGTGTGTCATTGTTTATATATCTGCGTATATCCCTTTCCAGTTGCCAGGTTTGTGCCCAGCTAAGCGACAAATCCATCTTTTTAGAGATCAATTACAGTGTCTGGCTGCAAAGCTTCAAAATCCAATTATCTCCAAAATAAATAAAAAAATGAAAAATATATGGAAGCAAATGCATAAATCAAGTGGAAAATGGTCCAAACATTCAAATAAACAAGGAGGAATTTGAACTTCATTTGTCTTCTGCCGCTCCACCTCTGTCACTGATTTATTTTGCAGCTTTGGTATCATTCCCATTTTGTCTTTGCTCAGCTCAAGAATAACCTGATCTGTTTGAACTGCACTCGTGGTTCTAATTTCCTCTGGCAGTGACCAGAACATCACGCCTGCTGTGGCAAGCATTAGTCCAACACCATGACTGCATCACCCTCCCATCTTCTTAATCTGCATGCAGCCACAGAGTTCCTCTACATGGTGAAAAGCTGCATGGCTCCGATGTGTGGGATTTCAGCTGCGTCCTGTTCCCACAAAACTTACAGAAAGTTGAAATCATTCTGTGCGGTGCTTCTACAATGGCAATGAATTTCCATTGCTGGTGAGCACCGGGGTTCTGATTCTACCACATAGAAAACTATTCTGGGTGCCGTTGTGATCTTCTTGTCAACTGCAAAGGTAGAGTCCATTTTGTGACCCTCATTTTGTGCCTTTGTGCAGCATTTTTGTACTGGACCATACCCAGCCATTCAAGGGTAGAACTCCCAGGGAGAGCTGTATCTTGAAGTAAATCCTGTTCCTGTAACATTACTGTAAGAATTAGTGCTTAGTGAACTTCACGCACATTATCCCAGCAGTCCTTAACACAATCTTGTGTGGTAGGCCACTACTATTCCACATATATTACGAATTAAGGATTAAGGCGGGGAGTCAGTGCCTCATGTAAGGTTACCCACTGAGTTATTTGTGATGCTGGGGCTGATGGGAGTTGGAGTCCAACAACATCTGGAGGGCACCACACTGTCTACCCCTGCCACAGACCCACATAGCTCAATTGGTAGAGCATGAGAGTCTTAATCTCAGGGTCATAGGTTTGAGCCCCACATTGGGTGAAAGATTCCTGCATTGCAGAGGGTTGTACTAGATGAACTCGTGGTCCATCCCAACTCTACAATTCTATGATTCCGTAAAAGGACGGAACAACCTGAACAACTTGTTGCATGGCTTTCTAAAGAGACGCCTCTCCACCAGTGTTCAATATTTCTACTATGCAGCAGATTGGCACCTGTGAACCTGACCCTGCTGCTGCCACCCGCTCCCTCCTCTGCATCTGCCCATCTCTTTACAGCCCAGTCCCTGCAGCCACCGATGGATCTAGCATGGAGTATTCCAGTCCTATCATACCTGTCTTCAGTTCTAACTTTCCCACTCATTTCACATGCAGCTGGCTAAACTAGCTGGCTAAACTGGGCATGGGGGTTGCACAAGGGAAGGCCTGGCCTTAGGCAGCACCTGGGATGACTGTGGCCCAGTAGAGTCCACCAGTGTAAAAGCCTGCCTTGGGTCCTCTGCACCAGGCAACTGAACCTGCACGCAATGCCGCTGCCATTGCATTGCTCGGGGGCACTGCAGATACTTAAGATGCTGTCCCCTAGCAGAGGGTGCCATTTTACTTTCCTCAGATGGGTGGAGCGATGCTGCTGCCAAGTCAGTTGGGGCTCACTAACATAGGAGAGGGGAACTGTTTCCTGAGGACTTCCTCAAACCTGGATCCGCTCTGTGCAAAGTTGGGTGTATTTTTTATGCAGAAGATAATATTTGGGTATGGCTTGATTTCCCTCTCACCAGGCACTTGCATCAAGCACTTACTAAAAGCAATGGCGGTGTGCAGAAATGGATCTTTGGCTTGAGTAGAAGAAATGGAAAAGAGCTCCACGCTCAGATATTCCTTTTCAATTGACTCCTTCTACTGTTGATTGTTTCTTCAGGCCATTCACTGCCCATCAGGTGTGTACGAGGATCAAATTCCTTTTCGCTTTCACTCTGGGGAAGGAGGCTGGGTTCAATCACTTTGCTGAGCTAGGAAGAGAGAGAGAGAGAGCATTGTAAACCACTGCCCCAGGATAATATGCTAATAATTTTACAACAAGATGTATGGACAGATCAGACTACTGATGCCGGCCACCTCACATGCAGTGTCTGTGATGAATAAAGCCCCCCTCTAAGAAAGGGAAGAAGAAGAAAAAGAAGAAGAGGAAAACCCTTTAATGCTATCATCAGAGGCTCGAGGGTGCAGCTGTAATTTATTAACAATTACTGCAATATTATGCGCCATAATCTTTATCATCTTCTGAGCCTACCAAGCAACTACTAGTGTATTAATATTTCAAGACTTTAAGGAAGCAAGGAATAAATGTGTGTCTTCCTTATCCTGGCATTTGGGTTTAAGTAAATGCAGATGGTGAAGGAGAGGATGAAAAAGGGTGAAGAAAATATAAGGTCATCTGTTAACAATTTTGCTAAAGAAAAGAAATAAACAGACGAACATGCATTTCTCCACTAGAAATAAAAATATATTTAAAATAATATAATGATGTCACAAAATTATGTTGTGAGAGAGTGAAAAAGAATTTTCAGTTATCAGCCAGCACAAAGGCTTTAGGGGAAGAGGGGGAAGAAGGAAATCTGGAATGGAAGCAGCTCAGGGAGATGAGAAGCGCCATGTAGCTGATCTCTCAGCACAGCTGATGGAGTGGCCCTGTGTCTCATCTCTTCCTGTGGTGTAGCCCAACGAAATGGCTGCTGCCAGGTGACAGGAGAGGAGTCATATAGGGCTCAAGTTGGAGGCCAGAGAGGTACTGGTGCAATGACTGTATCCACTGCAGACAGGGAGTCTGACACCAGGGGCACAACACTTTCTGATGGAACACTTGCTTCCAGGTGACAGCTGAGGGGGTGAAGATTCAATGGAGATGGACTTTCAGCACACCCAATGGAAGGTCCTGTTTCCCAGCCCCTACTGTCTCCTGATGGAATAGATGCTCCTAGGTGACAATTGAGGGGAGGGGATTCAGTGGAGCAGGTCTTTCAGCAGAGTTGATGGATGATCCTGCTTCCCAACTCTTCGTCTTCTGGAGCTTGATATAAGCAGCAGAGCCCCAATGACTTAAAGAAGAATGATCTTGTTTACATTAAATATTCTGGTTGTAATTGTTTGTGGACACAGTGTCAGGGAGATGTCTCTCCTATTGATAACTACACCAGATTATTCACCTTTCTGGACTCAGGAATCATCTATCATCTATCCATCTATCATCTATCTATCTATCTAGTCTTCTGTCTTCCTCTCTTCTTCCTCTCCCCTGTCAGTCTTCATCCTCCCCTCTCTTTCTTTCTCCATCTCTTTTTGAAAGATAGTTGTGGTGCAGTGCATCTTAGAAAAGGACAAGCAGTTGTGCATTGCAATTTCTGCGAAGACCAATGTTTCAAAGGAAGGCCTGAGCACCTGTATTAGACAGATGTGGAGTAAGGTTACATTAATATTATTGTTTACTATTATTTATTAACTTGTTAGTTGCTTCTTGCACAGAAGACTCAAAGTGACTTAAACCCACTACAGTATTAACACATTCATAAAGTCACACACAAGTCACACAGACACACAAACATCCCAGAGCAGCTGCAAGCAGTGTTGACAGCACACTATCGGGGGGGGGGGGAGCATCTTAGCCCATAAAAAGCAAGTGGTAAAATATGTCAGCAAAGATGCAGACTTTGTTTTAAAGGGTTGCCTTGAGATTACCTTTCTGCAAAATGCGAAGAGGATTCCATATTCATTTTGAAATACTTTTCTTTTGTGTACACAAATAACTCATAGAAAACACAGTTGTGTCTAGCACTGTGTTTTCTACTCTACCATGAAGCATGTCAGGATACATACAGAGAGATACACAAATACACAGAGACAGCTAAGATTGAGCTGAATCAAAACGTGCTCCCTTCTTTTGACATTTCTGTTTTTACAATGCCTGTAAAACCCAGAGCTTGCCTCCAGATCCGAATCCTCATCCAACCTCTCCCAGCATGGTACTAGCTAGCCAACTGTGTAGAAGATAAGTAGGATTTTTTGGGGGAGGGGGGAGATGCATCCCATAATTGGCAGCCAGAAGCACCTTGTTCAGTCTACTTCATACTGATGCACTTTTAGGAGACATTAGGGTAACTTGGTTGAATTGGTTGATGGATTGATTTGCTTACATTTATTCCACCTTTCCCAGGAGGTCACCCATCCAGGCACTGACCAGACTCAGACCAGTTTAGCTTCAGCAAAGTGGTGTCCTCATGTGCCTTCAGACCATACCTCTGAGCCACTGTAGCTAGGGAGTTATGCAGAGCGTACCATGGTGGTTACTTAAAGGCCTCATTACGCAGACAGGTGTTTATCTAACTGGCCTCCCACAGCCAACCAGCGAGAGGGGTTGTGTAAGGAGAACTGCTCTTCAGCCCTGATGGCTTCATTACATGTAAGACATTAAGGTGAGTGGATATGAGAGACAGGGCTTTTTCTGTGGTTGCCCCCTAGATTATGGAAATCCATTTCTGTGGAGTTGCCATTGGTCCCAAGACTACAAACATTTAAGCAGGTTTTCAAAACCAAGTGTATTTTAAGCCCCTTCTCCTAAATATGGCCTTCAATGCTCGAAATCTGGTTTAAGATGCATAGCTGCTCTGTGCTGTTGTTTCATTTAACTGGCCTGCTGCTCTTGTACATTTTTTGGAGTTGCATAAGATAACTCCAATGGGATAAGTACAAATAAGACAGCCTATAATTGTGTATATTTATTACAAACAAGGGTACAGCCACCTATTCCAGGTGAACACCAGGAGAGAGATGTCCCCAGATTTTACCTGAAGTTAGGGGCCCACGTTGAAGGATTGTTAGCCTATTGCCAACATCTTTGGCTCGTTGCACTCAAAACACTGTCTTACATCTTCATTTCTAGGTTTTCTTTTTTTTGTTGGGGTGTGTCTGTGTAGAAACTCACCTATTCATTTATATTGCCACTGCCTCTTCTTTTTACATAGCTCTGTGACATCTTCCTTTTTATTATGGCTTGTATCCTAACTTAAAGGGAAGGGAAGTTGATTGTTCCACCTCACCCTGATAGGCATCCCTCCATTGCTCAGGAGGGTCTTCCACCCTCTAACTGCCCCTGCAGTAAGGTAAACTCCTTGTTAACTTACCTTACAACCCAAGACTCCCTGCCATACACCTTCTAGGAACGATTTCTACTGCTCCATCACTTTTTGGCTTAAGAATTGAGACAGGAAAATATTCAGCAAAGCCCTGCATCTTCCTGACATCACCACATGCTTGCTGCAATGTATCTCGCGTGCCAAACTTCTGCTCTGTGCCAAATAGAGACAGAGTGGTAGTTCTTGCCAGATTCTGGCTAGCTATATAGCCCACACCTTGTCAATTAACTTCTTCTCTTGCTCAAATGCCAAGCATCAGTACATTGGTAGCATATGAGTCTGTGAAATTTATATACACACAAAACCAAAGTAGTGTCATCTAACATGAGATGCCCCATGGGGGGGGGGAATCTGCTGTGAGAATATTATGTTGACAACAACTGAAACTATTACTTGCCTCCAGTGTGGACTCTGAGATCACTGCAAAGTCCTTTCCAGTGTTTGCCACCCAAATGATTTGATCTGAAATTTTTGGTCCCATTCATTCCATAAAACCTGAACTTCTGCACATGGCTTCCTTCCCAAGTCTTTGTCAACAGCCCAATCCACAAGCATGTTTATTCAGAAGGCTAAATGAGTTCAGTGGGACTTGCTCCCAGGGAAGTGGACATCAGCTTACAACTGTAGCATTTTTAACTGGGGGCCTATCCACGTTTCCTCTTGTCCTGCTGCTTCTCTTTGGGGGAAACCACTCTCTAGCACTCAATTGGAGCAAACAACATGTGTTCTGATCTATCACTAAGGAGTGGGTCTTCCCTTGGAAAGGAGTGTGGCAAGGGGGAAACCGCTTGGACCTAGAAAGTGTGGCTGTGTGGCTCAAACAAAAAACCATAGAGACTCGTGCTTTCTAGGCATGGCACAAGCAGAAGTGTAAATGAGTCCTGGGAGAGGATGCTCAAAATATCCAGAAGAGCCAACCTGCATTTTTGAAGCTCTTGGTCAATGATGAAGTGGAAGTGGACAGCATAGAGCTATGGGGCCCAGCATTTTCAGTTTTTTGATGTGATTTGATGTATCATAATTATTTTAAATTTGGGGAAAAGAACAGAGAGTTGCTACCTTAATTTCTGTTCTTCCCAAATGTTCTTAATTCCTCTTCCTGGGGAGAATGGGCCACTTTCCTTCCAGAATTCTTGAATTCCAGCATTGAAACTTCAAGGGTGCTTCACCTTGGCAGTGAAACCTGGCTTTCAAGTGCAGGCCATTGGTTCATTTTCAAACATGCCAGCAACGCACAGAAGAAGAAGATCATAAAGCAGCTTCAGCTCTCTGTTTTATTGCTGACTTAACGATTCAGGGGGATGGACCTGTCTGTTTATTAAAACATTAAGCACTAAAGTTTAACAATGGACAGTAAAGTTTCTGCTTCTGATTGTTGAGAGCCACATTGCTGACAGCAGGACTGAAGAAGAGTTCTGTCTGTTCCCTGTGCAATCTTGAGCGTAAGGTAATAGCATAGTTTTCGAAGAACAACCCTGAGCTGAGACTTCATTGGAAGGAGAAAATATTCATTCTCAATAATGTCTGTGCTTCATTTGTCCAGGTATATTGAGAGCTTATGTGCAAGCAGGGTAGAAATGGGCTGCTGGCTGTTAACACTTTCAGCCTCAGGTCAACTTACAAACCCCAGGATTAACCTCAGAACTGTTTTGATGAACGGCTTCTAAAAACAGGCTAACAATTCATTTGAGATGTTCTTTTAAAAAAAAAAAGGTAAAGGACCTCTGACAGTTAAGTCCAGTCACAGACAACTCTAGGGTTGCAGTGCTCATCTCGCTTTACTGGCTGAGGGAGCCGGTGTTTGTCCGCAGATAGTTTTTCCGGGTCATGTGGCCAGCATGACTGAGCTGCTTCTGGCGCAATGGAACACCGAAACCAGAGTAGCGCATGGAAACGCCGTTCACCTTCCCACCAGAGCGGTACCTGTTTATCTACTTGCACTTTTGGTGTGCTTTCGAACTGCTAGGTTGGCAGGAGCTGGGACTGAGCAACAGGAGCTCACCCCGTCACAGGGAATCGAACCACCGACCTTCTGATAGGCAAGCCCAAGAGGCTCAGTGGTTTAGACCACGGTGCAACCCGTGTCCCTATCCCTCCCCAAATGTTCTACCCCAAATATCTCCCCAAATGTTCTACCCCTCCCCAAATATCAACAGAAAAAGGAGATTAAGGGTCATTGTTTTTTTGAACTTCAGATTGGCAGGAAACAAAATGCCAACATGCCAAATCGGTGCAGGCACCTTCAAATTTCAGGGGCTGTTGAGGTATCATGGAGTGGGTGGTTGGATCAGGAGGAGCAATGGGGGTGGCTTGTGAAGTTGGAGTCAGATGATTCCAGGAAGGTCCTATTAAAATGAGGAGTGCTCTGCTAAGGCATGTCCCACTTGCCTCTTCCATTCCTTGTAAAAGACAGCTGGAGATACTATGGAGAGTTGAAAATGGCTCACCCTCTCCTCTTCCCTCCTTTCTCCTCCACTCTTGCAGGCTGACCTTACATGCTGATTAGTAAGGGCTGGCTCACAGGGAAGCTGCATTTCCAATGGTCACTTTGAATATAAGCTGAAGGATTTCAGAACAAAACCTCACCCCTCCTTTGAAGTGGGCTATACAAGTCCACAAAGCCGGAGCTTGAATATGTTTTCTGGCATTCCTAGTAATAAATGAATTTCAAAACCTCCCAGGAAGCTTAAAACTTCCAGCTGCATTGGTGAACAGGTTTAGGAGTTGAATCTGTGATCAGGTAAGGAGGAAGAGTAGAAGGAGGAAGTCATCAGGGGTCAGCAAGGGCAGAGCAGGATGGGCTAGGAGCTATATAGGAAAATGGAGAGTTACACTGAACATTGGCTGCTGATGCTCAGGCCCCTTCAAGATGTTGCAGCTTTGACAAATGCTGCCAACACATTTTCAACGTTTTCTTCACAGCCTTGAATGCTGTAAAACCATTCTTTCAATTAAAGCTGAACTTCTCAGAAAACCGTGTTTCAGAGTTAGAATTCTGCTGTGTATGTATGTGGGTAGGTAGAATCCAGGAAGCCCAACTCTGGGTGTGACAGTAGAGAAGTTGTTGTGTTTGATGGACACATTACTTGAGGGCAGCCAATTGGGGATCTGGGGTTATGGTTCAACTTCACCACAACCAAAACAAGTTGTGTCCACATTAGATATTTAGCACAGGTTCATGCTAGTTGTACTCTGAATCCAAGGATACAACCCACCAGGAAATTCACCTTCACCAAGCCCCAGTGAAAAGAAAGGAATCCTCCAAACCAGGAGTAGTCAACCTTTTTATACCTACCTCCCACTAATGCATTTTTCTTGATGGTAAAATTTCCTTACTGCCCACCAGTGCTGCAGTAATATGTGGCGTAGAACCCCCTACCGCCCACCTGGAATCCTGAATCGCCCACTAGTGGGCGGTAGGGACCAGGTTGACTACCTCTGCTCTAAACAGTGGCAGCACAAGGGGAGGTGGGCAGAAATAGAGTACAGTGTATTTCAGAGAGGGCAAGCATTGTCCTACATGGATACTTGACCTTAGCACTCCCATTGGAAACATTTTTCCCTGAAGGAAGCCCTATTGATCTTGATAGAGTTAACATTCAAGTAAATATGCTTATGAGTGCAGCCTTATTTTCATTTCCAGTTTGCAGTTCAGTTACAAATTGTATGTGAAAGGTGACTTTCCTTTGAAAAAGGGATCCAGCAGTGAGTATGGGTGTATGCTTCTAGCGGGGACCCCTCTGGTATTGTGTATGCCTCTATATCAGTGGTTTTCAACCTGTGGGTCCCCAGATGTTGTTGGACTACAACTCCCATCACCCCTGAGCTCTGGCCTTGCTAGCTAGGGGTGATGGGAGTTGTAGTCCAACAACATCTGGGGACCCACAGGTTGAGAAAGACTGCTCTATATGCTAAGTGTACTGCCTCTGCCTACTACCATCCAAGTGGAAGCAAGATGAAACAGTGTCTGCACAATGACAGTGAAGGGAGTCTGCGCCTCACTGAGCCTAGTTGAAAATAGTCCTATTTCTCAGCTTCCATCCCTTCCATTTTGGCCAAAATCACATGTATGCGGTACTTTAAGATCATGTCTGAATCTGCAGGAGAAAAAGCAGTTTGAGGGGCTGTTATGGAGGAAAGGCTGTGCTTTAAATATCCTACCATTGCCCACCGAAGCATGGAGGACCCCATCTCTGGTCCACAAGGTGTGATCTCTCACTGCTGTACCTCTCAGCTGTTCTTTTCCATATACAATTTTTTAAAAAACAAGAACACCATATTTATATTATCATAGGAAGGATCCCTGCTACTTAAAGCATAAATTCAAAGTATCTGCTTTATTTACTTTTCTATATATTTTCCTTGCCATCATTTAGTTTTAAATAAATAAGATATTTGTTCATCTCTTATCACACACAGAAGCTAGATATAAGCAGAAGACAAGCAGACCAGGAGAACCAAGGTTTAAAAGTCAAACAAATGTATTATGATTTATTAAATCTTACTATAATATAAAATAATGGGTTTATTTGCAGGTTGTTTACTCTTGTTTTAGATAGAAATCTAGATACCTGCTCAGCATCCTTCCTCTATAAGAAGCCATTAACCAATTACCCTTCTGCCTTGTTAAATCACAGCTGCATAGAGAACTTAATCTGAAGTCTTCTCTTCATTCAGGATTCTCCTCCCCACAGTTACTTTGCAGGCTTTCCTTAGCACTTTATCACCAGTCTTCTCTCTGGTCAAGGACACACTGTTTCTTCAGATTACCCAACCTCTGCTGACACTCTGGCTTCAGCTCTCCCAAATGACTATTGCCGAAGTCTTCAGATCCCCTTGAAGATCTTCTTTAGGGTTTCCATATGTCCAGAATTTCCTGGACATATCTGGAATATTGCAGTCAGAAGCAGAAATCACACAAAAAATTGTCTGGGAAAATCCAGGTGTATGGCAACCAACGTCGGCATTGCCGTTTTTGCCAATGTTCCTTAAAGGTAGCTCAAAACTTCAGGGTTTGTTGTTGCTGCTGCAAATTTGACAGAAAAGCTCAACAACTTTTCTGTCTGGATTTTCACTGTTTGAAATATGGCAAGCCTATCTTGGCTTCCACCTTCATTGATTTCAGCTTTGAGGATGGCTTCTTACTCTCCAGCAGCTACCTGCTGCCACAAAGATTGTCCCTGCATCTCTCTTGAACTCTACTGACACCAGTTCCTGCTGCTCTTCTGGAGTCTAGGCCCTCTGCGGGTTTGCTTCCTGCCTCTTCAGAGTCTTTTCTTTATTCCCTCAATGAATCTCTTCACAGCCCCTTGAAAACTGCCTAGCTGACCCTTAAAGAATGTTGAGTTTGCACTTCCATTCTTTCCAGGTTCACCAATCAGCTGGTTCTCACTGGAAATCCAAAACATCAGTGGCCTATAACCATTGACCAGTAGGTCTGAATAGAATGACCACTAAAGGACCTCACACGGTCTAACCTTCTGGATTTGATTAGCTCATAGAAACCCTGACTTGAGATCCCAACCACCTTCCTGGCCACTATAGCAGTCTAAACTGCTTCCTGACAGATTGCCAAGTGAACCCAATTGTAACATATATCTCTAGATTCAGCTAGTGTAACAAGTGACTTTTCCCATTCATACAGTTAACTATTTACAATTCTGTCAGTGTTTATTGCAGAACAACCTTCTTACGTGGGGATTTCTCCTCATAAAGATATTGTTTCTTCCCAGTGGCAATTCTGAGCGGGAAAGTGACTGCAGCAGAAAAGATCCTGCGTCTCCTCTACACACCAATCATCTGCTCAGATTTGCAGCCTCCTGAGTTACCAAAAGGCAAGATAATATAATACAGTGGTACCTCGGGTTACATGCGCTTCAGGTTACAGACTCCGCTAACCCAGAAATAGTTGTGGTTGTTGTTTAGTCATTTAGTCGTGTCCGACTCTGCGTGACCCCATGGACCAGAGCACGCCAGACACTCGTCTTCCACTGCCTCCCGCAGTTTGGTCAGACTGATGTTTGTAGCTTCGAGAACACTGTCCAACCATCTCGTCCTCTGTTGTCCCCTTCTCCTTGTGCCCTCCGTCTTTCCCAGCATCAGGGTCTTTTCCAGGGAGTCTTCTCTTCTCATGAGGTGGCCAAAGTATTGGAGCCTCAGCTTCACGATCTGTCCTTCCGGTGAGCACTCAGGGTTGATTTCCTTAAGAATGGATACGTTTGATCTTCTTGCTGTCCATGGGACTCTCAAGAGTCTCCTCCAGCACCATAATTCAAAAGCATCAATTCTTCGGCGATCAGCCTTCTTTATGGTCCAGCTCTCACTTCCATACATCACTACTGGGAAAACCATGGCTTTAACTATACGGACCTTTGTTGGTAAGGATTCATCCAGCCCAGTCTTTCGCATGATGAATTCTGCATATAAGTTAAATAAGCAGGGGGACAATATACAGCCTTTGGTACCCGAGGTACCAGAAATAGTACCTCGGGTTAAGAACTTTGCTTCAGGATGAGAACAGAAATCGTGTGGTGGCAGCAGGAGGCCCCATTAGCTAAAGTGGTGCTTCAGGTTAAGAACAGTTTCAGGTTAAGAATGGACCTCCGGAATGAATTAAGTACTTGACCTGAGGTACCACTGTACAGTGGATGCTTGAAAGTTGAACGTAATCTGGAAGGATGTTCGACTTCCAAAACATACAGATTCTGAGGTGCGGCTTCCGATTGGCTCACAGCAAGGCTTTTTGCAGATTGGAAGCCACGTCGGATGTTTGGGTTTCGAGGAACGTTGGAAAACCAGAACACTTACTTCCAGGTTTTTGATGTTCGGGAGCCGAAACATTCAGGAACAGAGCAGTTCAAGAACCAAGGTTCCTCTGTATGACATCAGCACATGCAATTATCTAGCTAGATCTGGACTATTCACTAATTTAAGACAGTGTTCCCCAACCTGGTTCCGTCCAAAAATATTTGGACAACACCTCCCATGGACCATAATGGCTAGGGCTGATGGGAGTTGTAGATCAAAACATGTGGAGGCACCAGACTGGGGAAGGAACATCTCTGGGCCTTAGTCACACAGCCTGTGATGCTGCTTAATGCATTACAGCTCATACTATCAGCTTAGTCTTGGGTTCATTTGACACAGAAGGAGAAAGGCACTGTGTTCAGCTGGACTGTCGCTCTCCAGAGTACAAATAATATATGGTAAGCTATGTGGGTCAAAGGACAGGCAGGGTTGCTGCTTAAACAACAGCAAAAGATGATGAAAAGGGATACAAATTTTCATAGAGTTTGCATATGCTAATTTATGCATACAGATGCAAATTTAAAAACAATTACTTCAATATACAAGGCAAGTCAATTAATTTCACATTCAAATCACCCTAAGAACACACTGCAATTAATCTGCACCCCATCTCAGATAATCTAAACCAGTTCTTCTTCAATTAATTTACCCCCAATTAATTTCAACCAGATTCTGCTCCAAAATCAATTTCCATTTAATTAATTACCCCTCACTCATCATCAATCAACATGTCATTGCCCCTCCCCCCCAATTAAATTAAAAATAAACAAGATGTGTGGTTCCTTTTGGGTGATGGTGGAGAATTCTTCTATGAAATGTGGTGGGTAGTGGGTGGTCTCTTTATTATTTTTATTAAATTAATGAAAAGAAAAACAATTCCATGTAACTTCAATATGATCATTTGAGGTCTGGAACCCAAATGAGCTCCCTTATTTTAAGGGGGAAAGCTTAATTTCAGTGAAAGGCAAGCTCCCTGCTGTGCCATGACACACAAATTGTAACCTAAAATACCCCTGGAAAATGATATCACTTCCATTTCCTTTCCAGGAACTTCAAATGCTCCTGGGAAATGATGTCAGGGCAGCCATTTCTTTTTCCATACAACATCCCTAGAAAGGGATTTAATTTACAATGCAGTAGAGCCTTGGGCTTACTGTAATATTTTTTTGGGGGGGGAGAGAAAGATAACACCATGTGTTATCCTGTATGTTTGCTACCGACGTATGGAAAGTGGACACCATCCCAGATAAACCTTGAAATACTGTTTCATCTGGTATGGAAGATTATACCTGAAGGAGCGTCTCCATCCCCATCATTCTGCTCAGACACTGAGGTCCAGAGCTGAGGGCCTTCTGGCGGTTCCCTCATTGTGAGAAGTGAGGTTACAGGGAACCAGGCAGAGGGCCTTCTGGGTAGTGGCACCCACCCTGTGGAACGCCCTCCCATCAGATGTCAAAGAGATAAACTACTACTTGACATTCAGAAGATATCTGAAGGCAGCCCTGTTCAGGGAAGTTTTTAATGTGTGACATTTTAGTGTATTTTTGGTCTTTGTTGGAAGCTGCCCAGAGTGGCTGGGGAAACCCAGCCAGATGGGAGGGGTACAAATAATAAATTATTATTATTATTATTATTATTATTATTATTATTATTATTATTATTTCACTCGAGTGACAGGGCAGGAAATTATGTTGTGTCACATGACTGCCCCATCCACTTACAATAAAACATTAGGTGGGAGGAGATCTATTGTTTTTCAACAACGATGCACAACAATGAAGGACATATCCACCATTGTGGAAGGTGCTTTTCTCCCTGCAGTGCCCCAGGATGGAAGTGACAGGGATGAGTCTGTCTATAAGCTTCTCCCTTGTAATATATCTCCAAGATGCAGTTTGACCTAATCCTTGGATAAAACACATTTCATGTTCTGTCTAGCTGAATGTGCCATTAGGCCCAAAATATTTGAGGTATCAAGACTGAAGCACACCCTCCACTGAAAAAAATAGGGATGCCCTACCATACCCTTCAATATTTCCCTGGTGAAAATAAGGATGTCCTAAGGAAATATGGTGCTGGAGGAGACTCTTGAGAGTCCCATGGACTGCAAGAAGATCAAACCTATCCATTCTTAAGGAAATCAGCCCTGAGTGCTCACTGGAAGGACAGAATACTTTGGCCACCTCATGAGAAGAGAAGGCTCCCTGGAAAAGACCCTGATGCTGGGAAAGATGGAGGGCACAAGGAGAAGGGGACGTCAGAGGATGAGATGGTTGGACAGTGTTCTTGAAGCTACCAGCATGAGTTTGACCAAACTGCGGGAAGCAGTGGAAGACAGGAGTGCCTGGCATGCTCTGGTCCATGGGGTCACGAAGAGTCGGACACGATTAAATGACTAAACAACAAAGGAAAAGCGGGGCATTCCAGGATCAAATCAGAAATCGGGGTGCCTTCTATAAATCAAGGACTATCCCTTGGGGAATCTGCTGAAGTCTACAAGGGTGGGAGTTTTTTATGGCACACACCTGCCTTAAAACCTCTCCCCTAGAAGGAAGTAAATATGCAGTGCTTTTTTTGTGATGGTACTCTATGCCCTCTATACTGCCCATGGAAGACATTTTGTGTTGGCCTGCAAGACACTTTTATTAAGGGGTGAGTACCCGTGTGCCATTTTTCACCACACACACACACAGAGAGAGAGAGAGAGAGAGAGAGAGAGAGAGAGAGAGAGAGAGAGAGAGACTTATTGGAGAAATTTGTAGAAATTTCTGCCTGGACACCAACACAAAACCCGGAAAAGGCAGCCTTTCAGCACAATGAATTCTTCAGGACTCAGAATTTTGTCTATTAGGAACGTTAGCCTGAAGCCTCTCCACTTCTAGCTGCTAATATATCGATTCTGTTTGCAGTACACCTTGCATTGTATTATTTATAAGAAACAATATTCTCTCCTCCCTCGACAGTGTTCTCTGGCTGCAAGAACTGGCTCGGCACGAAAGGTGCTGGAACGATTTTGGTTATGTTTCCATAGCTACCTTTGCTGCTAAATGTGGTTTGCTCCATTTTAAAGTCAACTAGCAATGCATATGTGCAGACATACTGCAACCAGTGGAGTATTTTCAAGCTAATCTCCAGCCTTCCTACTGCTAAGCGAATATCTATGCAATCGGTATATTTGTGAAAGGACGCTTGCAGCATAAATAATTGGGGAACCTGCATTCTGGCTAGAGGTGTGAGTCTACGTATATACAGGCTAGATAATGCAGGAAGGAGGGTGAGTGTTCGCTGTTTGGAGAGGGAGCAGGAAAGGCATTCTGGCATCTCCCTTCACTTTGTATGCTCCAGTCAGCACTTATAATATTATAGATATTTTTCCGTTTTCTTAAAAAAGAAAAGTTTGAGGTAAGCGGGTGCCCCCTAGTGGCTGTCGGTGTGTTTGCCATGTGAAATCCATATGTTTAAACACCAGCCAATGGAAAACAAAAGACCCACCCCGCCTCTTCCAGCAATGTCCCTAAAGTGTAATTATTATTGTATACAGTTATTTTTAGATTTAGATTGTTGCTGAAATCCTCCAGCTTAGGAGGAGGCGTACTGTGCATGTAGATGCATCCAGTGGGTGCACAGCATGTTTTTTTAGTGCTGATTTAGCTCTGATTTTTTTTTTTAATGCTTTGGGAAATCACTTTGTGGTCTATTTGATTCAAGGCTGTGGTAGAGAGAAATTTCCCCCAGATGCAAGATGAGGTGCAGGGACATTTAGCATAAGGGTCAAGCCCAAACTACCCCACGCTGATCATGTTAGATGTATAGATATTCACAGGTATGTCACCGTGACAAAACGTTATGGCTTGTGCTTTTCTTACTGTCTGAAAGTCATTTTAGAAAAGAAAGGAAATCTCAGCCTTGATCTGTCCCCTCCCTGTGCGTGACCATAGGGAAAATAGAAGCATGGTTCTGGGCCAAACTAGACAATACTCCCCCCCCCCCTTTAAATAAGGATTGGGACAGTCAGAATTGGACCTGTGATGTATAGGGATTGGGCAGCCCATTCCCCTATAGCAGAGGCAGGGAATCCTTTTCAGCCTGAGGGCCACATTTCCTTCTCAGCCAAGCTTATAGCTGCCACATATTAGGGCTATGTATTTGATTCAACCAAACCCTGAACTGAATCAGAATTCTTTTCTGTGGGAGGTTCTTCTCAGTTGAGTAAGGTGGTGACAGCCCTAGATTTTCACAGTTTGGAATGGGCCACCCAGAACAATCTAGGGCTGGAGGGCAGAGTTGGATATGAAGGAGGAGCAGGTGGGGGGGGAGAGACACCATGAATGAAAAGGCCTGAGAATGAAGGAGGGAGCAACTGAGCCGGTTGCATCTCTCGGAAGAAGGCAGGAGTGGTGGTAGTGGATGCTGTGGCATTCATATGAAGCCCACGGTCATCTCACGGACTATTGACCCGTACACCACTAATCCGCTGCCACCAACCAGGTCCTCCCTGGTAAACCACTTAGTCTCAGTCAGGTTCTTACGTTAACAAAGAAGAGTGTAGCTTATTGAAGACACAAATAAACTTTAACTGCATTCAAAACATTCCTTCCTGTAGCACCTTAAAGACCAACTAAGTTAGTTCTTGGTATAAGCTTTCGTGTGCATGCTGTGTATCTGAAGAAGTGTGCATGCACACAAAAGCTTATACCAAGAACTAACTTAGTTGGTCTTTAAGGTGCTACAGGAAGGAATTTTTTTATTTTGACTATGGCAGACCAACACGGCTACCCATCTGTAATTCAAAACATTGTTACTCTTTACCTTCTTAGTCTTATTTTTATCCTGTCTCTAACTCTTCTACCTCCCCTCACACAAGAACCAACTGCACTAACTGTCTCTCTAATTCCATCTGTCTGCCAGCTGCTTTCCTAACTGCCTTTTCCCAACCAACTAACTAAAACCAACCAACCCAAACCTCAGGCTAAGCCCTTTTATAAACAGGTAGGCTCTGCCTCTGGCTTTTCTATTGGTCTACCTATTAACTCTTTCTCTCTCCCTGTACAGACATTTTCAAATGAACGGGCAAACGCCACAGATGCCTTTGGATGTGGGGTGCTCCTTTTCTGCCTGAGCTCTCCTTTTCCCCACCTGACACCCCTCGCTGCCCCTGAAACAGCACTCTCCAAAATCCATGTCTCCTTGCTCATTTGCAAGCATGCCTTCCACACAGGGAAGCTGCTTGGGAAGGAGTACTCAACAGAATTGAACACACACACCCTGTTGTGGGTTGGGAGGAATGGAGAAGACACAATGGGCAGATCTACCCTCATGGTTTATAACGTTAAGGAAGGGATAAGGAACGGCTATCATAATGGATTTGGACACATTACATTTTGCTTGTAACATTAATAATCCGTTATCAAAATGTGACACTAGAGAGTGCTGCAAAGCAACCAGGAACTGGCAGTATGGGAAAGTGTGTTGCTATGGAGGGAACAACGTAAGGAATGTTTTTATTTTACCAGTATGCCCTGTGACGTTTCAGAACAAGGTATCCAATATCGTTCTAAGAACGTTAAAAAGCTCCATGTAGATCCAGCCAATGTCTTCTTCCTGCTCCCCCTCCTGACTGTATGTTTAAATTACACCTACCCAAACACATTTAAAAGGGCACTGGATGTCAATCAGCCAAAGGCCCGGTTAAAGAGGAGTGTTCTTGCCTGGTGCCTAAAGATGTATAATGAAGGCGCCAGGTGGACCTCCCTAGGAGGAGCATTTTATAAATGGAGAGCCACCGCTCTCATGTTGCCACCCTCTGGACCTCTCTAGGAGCACGTACATGAAGAAGGGCACAACATTATGACATCATATGATTGACAGCTGGGCCTGTCAAAGTAGTCCCCTGGTGGAGGAGCCAAAACATCTGGAGGGCATCAAGTTGGTCTGTGTGCTCAAAATAGTGAGTGTGCATCCACAGCATGATCACACACACACACACACACACACACACACACACACAGCACTCTTTGCTCAGGTTGGAGCTCTTCGGTTCCCATTTATTTATGTAGACTGTGATCTGCTTTTTCTTTTCTTCTTTTCAGATTCAGAGACAGCAGAAGAGCAACCCAAAGCTGAAATATTCATCAAGATCTACACTCAGGCTTAAGGAGATTTTTATTTTATTTTAATCAGTTCCATGTTCTACAACAACAAAAAATCAAACAGAAGCTTAAGAGCTTAAATGGGACGTGCCAGCACGGAATGGTTTCCTCGCACACTGCCAAACTCATGCCCTGCAGGGCAGCACTCACTTTCCTTTAGAGCCCATCTGGGATTCATGCAGGAGCACATCTGTGTCATCATTGCCAAATAATAATGTAGCTAAGTAGCCTTGGACAGGTAGCTAACAGGCATCTGATCATGGCCAGGACCTTTGCTAATGGGATGCAATGCAACAAAGCTCTTCTCAAAGCTAGGGTGGCCACTTATGCATCACCGAAAGAGAGGACAAAGAAAGGAGAGTGGTTTGCATAAAATTTGCATATGTTAATTCGTATGTATAGGTGAAAAATTGTATAATTTAAAATAGAAATCTCTCCGTCATGGGGGTATGGGGTAAGGGGATTTGTGTGCTGATAGCAGATTTGAGCCTTGGTCTCTCAGGTCCTAGTTCAACACTCTACCCCCCCCCCCATACTACACTGGCTGCTGTTATGGTTATTTTGTAGCAGCAGTATTATGGGATGCATATGTCACTCTTCAGCATAGGATCTAGTAGCCAGTCAGGTAAGTCAATAGGACTACTAGTGTTGCAGAGTCAGGGCAAGTGAGTGGAGGGGGGCTGACAAGGGAGGAGTTAAGGGCCAGGTGAGATGTGACAGTATTTTCTCACTTGCTAATGGACTGAATGACTTTTTACAAGTAAATTGCAGACTTGGGAGGGAATGCAAACCACCAAATGCACACACAATGGAGATAGCAGGCACAAGTGGTCTGATCCAGATCTGGACTGCAGCAGGGGGCAAGGGTGCTTAAGCCAAATCCCTTTTGCTTACAATTTGCTTTTTCAAAGTCATTCACACAATTGCTAATTGGGTAAATGGCTTTTTTGTCTTGTTTATCTTGAGCCTGGAAATATTAGGAAGGAAGTCTCAGTGAACAGAAAGTGAGCTGGATTAAAAGGTTTTTCTATAGGCCAAGCAGGCAGGCACCTTATGGCCATCTTAGCTTCAACAACTCATAGACAGACTCATTCAAAAACAGTTGTGCCACTGGATGGGCACAGAAGGAATCACACAGGAACTTAAAGCAGGTTGCTGTCCAGTAGGGGTCTCAGGACTGATTGAGGCTCCATGGCTGGAGGTCAGTGAAAGGCATTACTGTTGGCTGTCCTTGACACTGGGCTAACTAATGGCTAACTAATGGATGCTTTAACTGATATTCCTGCATTGCAGAGGGTTGGACTAGATGACCCTTAGGGTCCCTTCCAATTCTAGAGCCAGTGTGGTATAGTGGTTAAGAGCGGTGGACTCGTAATCTGGTGAACCGGGTTTGCGTCTCTGCTCCTCCACATGCAGCTGCTGGGTGACCTTGGGCTAGTCACACTTCTCTGAAGTCTCTCAGCCCCACTCACCTCACAGAGTGTTTGTTGTGGGGGAGGAAGGGAAAGGAGAATGTTAGCCGCTTTGAGACTCCTTCAGGTAGTGATAAAGCGGGATATCAAATCCAAACTCCTCCTCCTCCTCCTCTTCTTCTTCTGTTCTATGATCTTCCTCTTCTTCTTTTTCATCAATAGTTTTGAGAAACAATTTGAACATTTTATAAATTTCTGCTTGATCAGTAGCCTGTGTGTTTCACACAAAGCATTGGACCTGGGGAATAGCCACAGTCAGGCATTTATTTTAAATAACGGGGAGCAGTCGTTGCTGCTTTGGCTATGCACCATACCTTTAAAGTACATTTAACACACACCTGAAAGAAGCCCGGGAACTGTAGTTTGTTAAGGGTACGGGAAACTGTAGTTCAGCGGCAAACTTCAGTTTCCACGATTCTTTGTGTGTTTTGAATGTGCTTTCAATGTGTGGCATGTATACAACTTTAGCCTCACAATCCTAGGTGTGCAACCTGATATCTGTAGCATCCAGCAGAGACTTATTCAGCCTGTAACCTCCATCTTGGCTCTGAGTTTACATGTGACTCCTATGGTTACAATATCAGGCAAAATTTTGGTACATTTTAAAAAAAGTTATCCTCCCCATCTGCCCTGCTTGCTCTGTGCAACATCTTGCCTGGTGAAGAATTCTGGGGAACAGGAAAGCTTATTCTCCTTTTGTGGCCTTTGGGTTGGCCTTAGGCCTTGCCTAACTATAGATTTTGGAGGACGTCCCCACCCCCAACCCCTTATGGATCAATACTGTTGCCTATGCTTTTAAAAATATAAATCTGATCCATCTCTGAGTCATGCTGTCCCAGTCTCAGTATATTAGGATGCCATGAGCAATTCAGGGGAAGTAACATCTGAGTCTGGAGCCTTTCAAGCAGCAGCCTGCTGAGGTGAGGCACTCAACAATCCTCCTGCCCTAAGGTCATACTCAGCAAGGAGTCCCTGGAATTAGACCCACCTCATGCATCGTGATTGAAAACTCCATCCCAGCCGAGAAGCAATGCCTGAAAATAACTTGTTGGTAAGTAGACAGAAGTCTGTAAATCCCGCTTACTGCTCAGCATCTGCCAGCAGCCACAGTCGGCTGCTCCGCTCCGGTGCCTCCGAATCTCAATAAGTCCCCTGCACTCCTCGGCTGCTGCCTTGGTTTTCCTTGGTCACTCTTCGTCACTCTTGACTGCTCCTTGTCTCTCTTCATCAGCCTTAGCAGTGCTCAGCCTCACCATCTCCCTCTCCCGCCCCTTCTGATTTCTCTCTCTTGCTAGCATGTCCCCACGCAGGGCAACTTTTCAAACTCAATATATTCCCTAATATTCTACGTTCTCTGCCACCCACTCCAAAAGAGGCCGTGACACAGATGGAGATTGACACGGGGGCATCAGAAAGCGCAGAGAGAGAAGCATTTCTAAGAGAAGATGGAGAGAGAGAGAGAGAGAGAGAGAGAGAGAGAGAGAGAGAGAGGGTTATTCCCTTAAGAAGAACTTACTTTGGAGGCAGCCTGTTCAGAATAGGCCCATTTCTCCACTTGAGAGCAGACCGGCAATTTGGCGCGAGGGCTAAGCCATTGTTATTATTATTATTAAGATTTATATTGCCATCCATTAAAAAACATTCCCTGGGCAATTTACAACAAAATATTAAGCAAGACGATAAATAATAACAAGAATAGGAAGCCAACAATCAGCCATAAAAGTTCAAGAAAATTCTTGAAGGAGGCAGCATAAAATAGTTTATAGCCCAGATTTAAAACTGCTAAAAGGACTGGGTGAATTTATTTGGCACCAAAAAGACTACAGCACCAGTTTGCTCTGCCTGACACTAGTTCTGGCTTCATCTACTATTGGTCTCCCTGCCTTCTCGCTACTCGATCTAATAAGCACCAGCCACTATGCATCTGAACATGCTTAGTATCCTCTACCACAGTCATAGGCAAACTCAGCCCTCCAGATGTTTTGGGACTACAACTCCCATCATCCCTGACCACTGGTCCTGTTAGCTAGGGATGATGGGAGTTGTAGTCCCAAAACATCTGGAGGGCTGAGTTTGCCTGTGCCTGCTCTACCACATGAACATAAGCCCTTAGCAATCAGTGTAGCTTCTGATCACATGGAGGAGCCTGTCCATGTACTTTACAGCCTGATATTCAACAGGGGGAGACAGCTAAACCATCACCATTCTGTCAATCATCTTGCCAAAGAAAGGTGCATTGTTGACTGGGTGGTAGTTGGCATAAACCTCTGGGTTCATTTCAGTGCCTCCCCCCCAGTGGCTGCACCACCAGCTTCTTGGGGACCATCCTATCATGCAATGAAGCATTCACCGCACCCTGATTCTACCTAGTCCACCCTCCATGGCTTGCACAAACCAGTGAGCATGGGTCAAGAGACCACGTAGTAGACCACACAACTGCAAGAAAATTGTCTGCATCTTCAAGCATCAATAGCTGAAACTGATTCCACAAAATGGACGGAATGGTACATCAGATGCCTCAACTGCTATTGCATCACTGATGATTTAGCTGTGTTCGTTAAAGATGTGGTTATGCTCCAGTTGCTCCCCTTGATTGTCCATTCTTTATTTTCTTTGCTCAGTTTCTCAACAAAGCAGCATCTCTTGAACTTCAGCAATGTTTACTTTCTCTTGTTTAAGAACATGTTATTCTCTTGAATACTTTTCAAATTCAAATTGTATGTGCAGAAACCACACAGTACAATGCAGAGTATCATTAGCCCCCTTTTGCTCTTGCAAGATTTCCCCTTGAAACCACATCACATGAACCCACATATGCTAAATATGTCCCTCTTTCGATTTCATTTCTCTCTGTGTGCTTCAGTGAAAATCCAAACATTGCAATTCAATCCTTGTTAAAATCTATCAGTAATCAAATACGCATATATTACCGTTTTCATCTCCCAGCTGGTAGATGTTGGCAATGTGTGTGTAAATAATAATGATAATGATGATAATAAACAAAACTAGATTTTATTTCATCTGATATAGATGCTAAGACTTTGCACATTTGAAGCAGATTGGGGTGGGGTGACTTATCCCTTTTTCCTTTTAAGCATTACTTTGGTGTGTCCATCATTGTTTTACAGTTTACTCTTTTTTTGAGCCCCAAGAATGAGGCTCTTTACTCATAAACAGCCCATTGCTCCTCTTCACCAAAGTGATGGGCTTAGCATTCAGAAACTGCCTGTCATATAACTTCTGGTCCTTTCCTGTAGCCTATGGGATATGCATTGTGCACACATCTTATTGCTACTATACTACAAAAGCAAACCCACCTGCACAAGTTTCAGTGTGGCACAGCTGGCAGATATTTAGACCCATCTGCATTATACATTTAAAGCAGTATCTCACCACTTTAAACAGTCATGGCATCCTGCAAAGGATCCTGGGGTCTGTAGTTTGTTCAGGGTGCTTAGAATGGTTACAGGTAAAGGTAAAGGTACCCCTGCCCGTGCGGGCCAGTCGTGTCTGACTCTAGGGTTGTGCACCCATCTCACTAAAGAGGCCGGGGGCCAGCACTGTCCGCAGACCCTTCCGGGTCACATGGCCAGCGTGACAAGCCGCATCTGGCGAGCCAGCGCAGCACACAGAAACGCCGTTTACCTTCCCGCTAGTAAGCAGTCCCTATTTATCTACTTGCACCCGGGGGTGCTTTCGAACTGCTAGGTTGGCAGGCGCTGGGACTGAGAAATGGGAGCGCACCCCGCCGCGGGGATTCAAACCGCAGACCTGACGATCGGCAAGTCCTAGGCGCTGAGGTTTTTTTTTTTTTTTATAAAATTTTTATTAGTTTTACAAAAGTTTTTATAACAAACAAACATAAAAGAAAAACAGACAAACAAACAAATATAATTTCAAAATGTCCTTTCATAGACTTCTTTCCTCGGACTTCCCCATACCTCCCCTTTCTGCATCCTCATGTCCAAATTTTATAGCAACTTATAAATGTTCTTTCCCATCCTAATTCATCATAGTCCTTTCTTAATCTGATCTTATATTACTGCAACCCTTTCTCTCTGTAAAATCTCGACATTCTAAGCTTCATCAAGTTTATAATAGTTCTTAAGATAAATCTTAAATTTCTTCCAATCTTCTTCCGCAGTCTCCTTTCCCTGGTCACGAATTCTGCTTGTCATTTCCGCCAATGTCATATAGTCAATCACTTTCATCTGCCATTCTTCCAAGGTGGGTAAATCTTGTGTCTTCCAATACTTTGCGATCAGTATTCTTGCTGCTGTTGTTGCATACATGAAAAAGGTTCTATCCTTTTTTGGCACCAATTGGCCGACAATGCCCAAGAGAAAGGCCTCTGGTTTCTTAAGGAAGGTATATTTAAATACCTTTTTCATTTCATTATATATCATCTCCCAGAAAGCCTTAATCTTCGGGCATGTCCACCAAAGATGATAAAAAGTACCTTCAGTTTCCTTACATTTCCAACATTTGTTATCAGGCAAATGGTAAATTTTTGCTAGCTTAACTGGGGTCATGTACCACCTATAGACCATTTTCATAACATTTTCCTTTAAAGCACTACATGCCGTAAATTTAATACCAGTGTTCCACAACCTTTCCCAGTCAGCAGACATAATATTATGACCAATATCCTGTGCCCACTTAATCATAACTGATTTAACTGTTTCGTCTTGTGTATTCCATTTCAACAGCAAGTTATACATTCTTGACAAATTCTTAATATTGGGTTCTAACAATTCTGTCTCAAGTTTTGATTTTTCCACCTGGAAGCCAATTTTCCTGTCTTGTTTGAAAACCTCCATTATTTGATAATAGTGGAGCCAATCTTGTACTTTGGGTTTTAGTTTTTCATGGCTCTTTAATTTCAGTTTCTCTCCATCCTGTTCTAAGATCTCACAATACTTTGGCCATCCGTCCTCCATATTAACTTTCTTGTGGGCCTTAGCCTCTAAGGGTGACAACCATCTAGGGGTTTTGTTTTCCAACAGATCTTTATATCTCATCCAAACATTAAACAACGCTTTCCTTACAATATGATTTTTAAAGGCACTATGCACTTTGATTTTGTCATACCATAGATATGCATGCCAGCCAAATGCATTATTGAAACCTTCTAAGTCCAAGATATCTGTATTCTCGAGGAGCATCCACTCTTTCAGCCAGCAGAATGCTGCTGCTTCATAGTACAATTTTAAGTCCGGCAGGGCAAATCCCCCTCTTTCTTTTGCATCTGTTAATATTTTATATTTTATTCTGGGCTTTTTGCCCTGCCAGACAAATTTCGCAATGTCTTTCTGCCACCTCTTGAAACAGTCCATCTTGTCAATAATCTGCAAAGTTTGAAATAAAAATAACATTCTAGGCAATACATTCATCTTAATCACTGCAATTCGGCCTAACATTGACAATCTCAAATTTGACCATATTTCTAGATCTTTTTTAATTTCTGACCAGCATTTTTCATAATTGTCCTTATACAGATTCAAGTTTTTAGATGTTAAATTAACCCCTAGATATTTCACCTTCTTAACCACCGTCAGACCTGTCTCTTCTTGAAACTTATTCTTTTCCATATCTGTTAGGTTTTTCCCTAAGACTTTAGTTTTTTGTTTATTCAATTTAAATCCGGCTACCTGCCCAAATTGTTGGATTATTTCCAACACTCTTTTTGTACTAGTGTTTGGCTCCTGCAAAGTCAATACAAGGTCATCTGCGAACGCTCTTAACTTATAGTGTTTAGTTCCGACCTGTACACCTTTAACTTGCTGGTCATCTCTAATCATGTTCAGCAACACCTCCAGGACCCTAGGCGCTGAGGTTTTTACCCACAGCGCCACCCGCGTCCCTGCTTAGAATGGTTAGGAGAGCCCTATTCCCTTCACAGAGCTACAATTCCCAGTAGTCCCTGGGAAGAAGGATCAAATGTTAAACCACTCTGGAAATTGTAGCTGTCAGGGGAATTGAACTAGATGAGCTTCAAGGTCCTTTCAAACTCTATGATCCTAAAGGGATGGTCTTGGTTGCCAGTTAGGTACTTGTAATGTGGAATGGTAACTTCAATTGTTTAGAATCCGCATGTGTATTTCAGAGGCTTAGGTCCACTCCTCTGCAACAGACAGTAATCCAGCTCCAAGGTGGAGGTGAATCTAGAACTAACCACAGGCCAGGATACTATGCCATATCAATATTGCATAAATAGCATGTCTGTTAATGGTATGGTCCTTAACTGCTGAAATTTCCCAGCATTTTGGAGCTTGAGTGGAAACAGAAAGCCCTTGACCCAATCTGCTAAATTAAAAGAGGTCCTGCCCCTTAATTGAATGTAGATACATTCATTGATCCAGTACAAATATTGCAGCTTCTACATGCAACAATTATTTTTACTCACCCTAATGGAATAAAAAACGGGGAAGGACTTCTTGACTTGGCATCTTGTAAACTGCTCTCAGGTTACTTTAATGGTGGGATACAAAGCTCTTCAAATAAAATTTACAAATCCATATATTTACATATATCTACTAAATTTCTGATAGGGTATGTACCAGGTGGGCCCAGATTTTCACAATGTCATGTAGGAGGGTAGGAGATGAAAAAAAAATGCCCCACCTCACTAGCCTTCCCCAGTTTTGTATCTTCCAGATGTTGCTGGACTACAGCTCCCATCATCCCCAACCTTTGGCCATGATGGCTGGGGCCGGGGGAAGTTGTAGTCCAAAACATCTGGAGAGACCATGCTGTGGAAGTCTACCCCACACCAACCAGGATGCGGGTGATTCTTCATCAGAACCCTCTGATCTTCTACTTTTAATTTCCACGAAGCTCCTAATCATATGCAGCAAACAGAGCAGAGCAAGAAGAACCACAAGCAGCCCCCTCCCTCCCTTGCATAGTTTCCTTTACCAGATTAAATATTTAAATCAATACCACATCCAATTCTGTAGTCATTTTGTTATTTATGTTAATATTTAATTCAATAAAAGCCCACATTTTAGAATGCTTTCCAATTTATTTTATGCCACGACTGCAGCTGTAACTTTTGTATAGCGTTGATGGGGGTTGCCAGATGTCCTTTGTTTTTAACGGGGATTTGCCTTCTTTTAAAGAACTGCTGCTTGCTTGGGAAAATTATAGTTTTTGTAGGGTACGGCGCAGGCTCTTTGTTTCAGACGTCAAACTTCCTAAGGATCCCTGATTCCTGACATGTTGATCTGGCCCCTCTAAATTCTCAACAGAGCAATGCGACCTGAGTATAGGGATGCAATTCAGTATCACACTAATATGATTGTTCTATCAGTGCATGCATTCTTGCTTGCCAGATGAAAACTATCTCCCCTTCTGCACCCTCTTCTGGGGTTCTCCTGAACCTCCAGAGTGGATTTGGGGGTGGTATGGGGACATGCAGAGGGAGGATGGCAAAGCCCTGTTGTACTAGCAGGAGTCCCTGCACTGAGTTCCACACCATGTTAGTTGAATCCGGCCCTATGGCTATGGGACAGAGAGTGCTTATATTTGAACCTAGGAATGCAGCTGCTTGAGTACCATCAGGGCTGGCCTGTGGAGATGATGTCAAAGCCCCCACTTAGCAGAATGGATAGGGGAGACCCCCAAATGCATCAGGGCTGGCTGACCATATTTTGAAGTACAGTGGTACCTCGGGTTAAGAACTTAATTCATTCTGGAGGTCCGTTCTTAACCTGAAACCATTCTTAACCTAAGATACCACTTTAGCTAATGGGGCCTCCCGCTGCCACCACACCACCGCCGTGCGATTTCTGTTCTCATCCTGAAGCAAAGTTCTTAACCTGAGGTACTATTTCGGGGTTAGCGGAGTCTGTAACTTGAAGCGTCTGTAACCTGAAGCATCTGTAACCCGAGGTACCACTGTACATGAAGTTAGACACTGCCTGTTATGTATTGAAGTTCTCACCCTGGCCACCAGGCGTATTGTGTATATAGTTTTCACTCAGGTCCACATCAGTTAATTTAGGCAGGAAACCCTGGGTTGTTGTTACAATGTTGACAGACGGCTGCCTATAAAAGCAGGCTGGCTGAGCTGTTCAGTTCAGTTCAGTTTCAGCTTATTTATAAAGAACTACTTAGAGAAATCTCTGTGTCGTCTGCTATGTCCACCCACTACTTAATACTGCCCTCTAAAGAACTCTGCTGCATAAAACCATTAAGTCCGCAGGGTGATGGCGACAGACTGTTAAGTCCAGAATCTACTGTGGCCTAACAAAGATGGTCAAGAACTCTCTTGTCTCTCTCAAAGAAGAACAGGTCAGCAGAAGGAATCTCCTGGCCCTACCGTCCAGTGCCACTTAGTGACTAAACAAGGTATCAATATCCACACAGTAAAAAGGCTGTCAACTCTGATAAATAAAACAAGTAAAAACTGCCCCTCAAACTCTAAGTATGTGCAGTTTCACAACTTTGGTGCCTGAGCTATCAGCTGGCAGTCTAGCCAACCTCACAGCAATGTTATGGAGATAAAAAGGAGGAGGGGAAGGACAATATACACAACACTGAGCTCCTGTGAGGAAATATCAAGAGGCAAAACTGTTCTCTGTAAATTAGAGTTTGGTGAATTGTTTTAGAACAGGGTTTTTAGGTTACATTTATTATATATACATTTATTATATATATTAATTGTCCCCCAAAAAGTGAAATTTACAAAAGTAAACATTAAAACCAAGGATAAACAACCCAAAATACACCAATAAACACAATTTAGTTCATAAAACATTTAAATATCTACCCCTAACTCCACAAACCTGCCTTTGTGAAGAGTGATATCACTCGTCCCAGCCTAGTTCCACAGCAATTCATGGATTTGTGGAAGGAGGAATGCTGCCGTAACTGGAGATTTGTAACTCCAGCTCTGAAGAAAACAAAGGTGACAGAGAGATAAATAAGAAGTTGGGGGGGGGGGGGACTCACCGGCTGGCATCTCCATTGGTTATGGATCATTTAAAAGCAAGGAATAACATTCAGTCTAGTCTGAAAATTAGCTGAAGTTAAAAACTCCTTTAAACTTATCTTGAACCTTCTGGGGCCTAATTAGGAGATGAAAGAAAAATAACACACTGAAAATAATCATTTTTATATTTAAAAGCCTCCCTTATAAAATGGATTATGTATAAAAAGGAATTCACTGGCCCTGTGTAGGAGAGATGACATGGGACTAATAAATTGTGTCTCAGCCGCTAATGAATCCTATTCACATTCCATTACCACACAAAAAATATCAGATGTGGATCCAGTGTTTATGAGGAAGTTATCTAAGAGATCTCTTCATGTGTTAAATTCATAGAGCCCCTTCCCACAGCACAAGAAAGAAGAGTGAAGAAGCCAGCCTGCGGACTCCAGCAGGGGTCCAAACTGGAGCAGCACAGAAAGGGTCTCTTAAAATTGTTCTCCATCCCTACTTGTATGTAGAAAAACAGGAAGGACCATTCTACTATCGCGGAGTAGGTTTATCCTCACCACGTTGAAGAGAGCGTCTTCAACTTCTCCTTCAACCTGAAGGAGCGTCTCCACCCCCGTTGTTCAGCCCGGACACTGAGATCCAGCGCCAAGGGCCTTCTGGCGGTTCCCTCATTGTGAGAAGCAAGGTTACAGGGAACTAGGCAGAGGGCCTTCTCGGTAGTGGCTCCTGCCCTGTGGAACGCCCTCCCAGCAGATGTCAAGGCAATAAACAACTATTTTACTTTTAAAAGACAACTGAAGGCAGCCCTCTTTAGGGAAGTTTTTAATGTCTAATGCTGTATTGTTTTTAATATTCAGTTGGAAGCCGCCCAGAGTGGCTGGGGAAACCCAGCCAGATGGGTGGGGTATAAATAAATTATTATTATTATTATTATTATTATTATTATTATTATTATTATTATTTATTGAGACACAACCCAGGGAAATGCCCAGTGCTTTTTTTTCTTAGAAAAAAATGTTTAGGCGTACTCTCATTTTTACTCAAGAAAACCACCATTTTATAGTTCAAACGGGAAAGATAAATACAGTACAGTGGTACCTCAGGTTACATACACTTCAGGTTACAGACTCCGCTAACCCAGAAATAGTACCTCAGGTTAAGAACTTTGCTTCAGTTTGAACTACCCCTGATGGCGGCTTCCTTGTACTTTGTCCATTTACAGTGGTACCTCAGGTTACCTTAAGTACTTAATTTGTTCCAGAGGTCAGCTCTTAACCTGAAACCATTCTTAACCTGAAGCACCACTTTAGCTAATGGGGCCTACTGCTGCCGCCGTGCTGCTGGAGCACGATTTCTTTTCTCATCCTGAAGCAAAGTTCTTAACCCGAGGTACTATTTCTGGGTTAGCGGAGTCTGTAACCTGAAGCGTATGTAACCTGAAGCGTATGTAACCTGAAGCGTATGTAACCCGAGGTACCACTGTAGTACAGCCCCCCTCCCAACTTAAGTTTAGTTGATGCCACTGCAAATGGAAATAACAGCAAACTTCATTGACCCCCTTGCCCATAGCTGTCAACTTTTCCCTTTTCTTGCGAGGAATCCTATTCAGAATAAGGGAATTTCCCTTTAAAAAGGGAAATGTTGACAGCTATGCCCTTGCCACCATTTTGAATCCTTCAAAATGTCCCAGGCCTAGCATCATTCTGGGAGGGCTGTGGAGACTTCATGGAAGCTGTCGATTGCCCACATGTAAGTTCATATATTGGCTCCATGGAGCTAAAGGATGTCAAAGAAGGGAGCCGAAATGTTGTTTTTTAACTTCAATACATATTTTTTTAATGGCTACAATACAGTACAAATTTAAGCCTCATTGATTTCACCGGCTCTTGCAGACCAATTCTAGGCTGTGTCCCTTTGTTTGAATAACTGTGCACCAGAGTGTGGCCATGGACTCTTTACCAAATCCCACAAAGAACCTCAAACCAGCCAGCTCTCTTGCATCTTTAAACATGAAAATAAATTCACAGTCAATCATGAATTCTTAACTTTAAGGTAAAAAAAAATAAAAATGTAAACTCTTAGAGTAGAATAAGCAATTATTTCCCAGGAAAGGGGAATAAATGTGCAGTTCTGCTTCATGGGCTGTTTGTGACTGCTTTAAAAAAATCTTGACACATCTTTTCTGTCTGTGTGTTGACATCAGCTCCAGGCTGGTTGGTGAAAAAGGCCAAGGATTTTCATTCCGGTTGCACATCTCTCCGAATCTGACATGAGGACAATCAGATCAGAGCTGCAGCAGGGTTGCTCTGGCAGCTCTGGATAAAATACCAGTGGTGAGGGAGATAATGGGCAGATGTGTTCTATTCTGGAAAGTATTGCTTACCTCAACTTACTAGGGAAGAGAGAGGATCAGTTGTTCCTTTTTTTTTTTGCACTTTCCCACTTCAGTTTATATGTGGTGTTGTTGTTGTTGTTGAAAAAGTCTTCAGCATTTTAGTGTGAATTTTTAATATACACATTTTGTGTGTGCAATTTGGCCTAATATGCATATTTTTGCAGGGGTATTTTTCCCTAATAGAATGCATTGTTTGTGTTCTTTTCACAAATATAAGCATTTTTCACTGCACACTTTATCTTGGCTAGAAAACTGCAATGGAAAATTTAGAGAAGTATAAATTTCATACCTGCATTTCAGTTTGCATTTGTGTGAAAAGTGTAAATTAGGTAGGTTTGCCTTTAAATGTCAACTGAAATAGAATTTATTCCCCATCCATATTTTCCAGGTTCATGGGTGGGCAACATAGGGAGAATCATTATCACAGGGTGTTGTCATGTCCTCCTGTCAGTGCTCACATTGGAAGTGGACCAGGCTTCCTTAACTTTCATGACACTTTTCTTAAGCTACTCTTTTTAAAAGGTTTCCAAGATTGCAGGGAGCTGGGTTGAGGCTTGTAGAAGTTCTCCAGATCTCTGCTCATCCTTAATTCAAGAACTGCAACCTTCCTCTTTCATGAGTAAATCCATTTATATGGTGACTTTGCAGTTACTTTTGAGGTGGAAATGTTCACACACATATACACCCTCCCTCCCTCCTGTGGTTGAGCATGTGAAAGCAATTTCATGTGCTCAATTACTTTTAAAAGTAATTTAAATTGTGGGGAATTATACATCTGGCCAGCACCACACAGCTTTGCCTTTTGCACAAAGCAAAGCTGCAGGAAAATGACTAGGGATGGATGGATATGTCAATTTCAGTATCTTTCCCAATTTTTTCCAGTCTTAAAAAGTTGTCATGAAAATTCATTAGCATTTTAGCATGAATTTTTCCCAATGGACACTTTCCGTATGCAATTTTGCCTAACATACACACGTGCACAAAGCATTTTCTCTAATATAATGCATTTTTGTCTGTTATCTTCACTAAGATATGTGTTTACATACACAATTTATGCTAGTACAGTGGTACCTCTGGTTACATACGCTTCAGGTTACATACGCTTGAGGTTACAGACTCCGCTAACCCAGAAATACTGCTTCAGGTTAAGAACTTTGCTTCAGGATGAGAACAGAAATTGTGCTCCAGTGGTGCGGCGGCAGCAGGAGGCCCCATTAGCTAAAGTGGTGCTTCAGGTTAAGAACAGTTTCAGGTTAAGAACGGACCTCCAGAACGAATTAAGTACTTAACCCTAGGTACCACTGTATGTGCATTGTTTGTACACATTATTTGGCTGGAGAATTGTTGTTGTTGTTGTTTAGTCGTTTAGTCGTGTCCGACTCTTCGTGATCCCATGGACCAGAGCACGCTAGGCACTCCTGTCTTTCACTGCCTCCCGCAGTTTGGTCAAACTCATGCTGGTAGCTTCGATAACACTATCCAGCCATCTCATCCTCTGTCGTCCCCTTCTCCTTGTGCCCTCCATCTTTCCCAACATCAGGGTCTTTTCCAGGGAGTCTTCTCTTCTCATGAGATGGCCAAAGTATTGGAGTCTCAGCTTTAGGATCTGTCCTTCCAGTGAGCACTCAGGGCTGATTTCCTTAAGAATTGATAAGTTTGATCTTCTTGCAGTCCATGGGACTCTCAAGAGTCTCCTCCAGCACCATAATTCAAAAGCATCAGTTTGTTGGCGACCAGCCTTCTTTATGGTCCAGCTCTTTATGGGCTGGAGAATAGCATTGCAAAATTCACAGAAGTATGAATTTCAAAGGGTGGCTGTCTTTCAATTTAGATCTTGTTTTGGAAATTAGGTAAATTCACATTTAAATGTGATCTGACTCTAATTTCTCCCTTGTCCAAAGAATGAGAGGAGAAATCAAGCAAGATGGTGGTTTTTGCCTGCCCAAATCTCATGATTTCTTAACTTTCCCACTCCGTTCTTTCTCTCTTTAGGCAACTATTCTCCATAGGATTAAATTATTCTCTTCTCTAGGAATTCTGAGGTTTGCAGTGATATTTGTCTTGCTGACCACAAAAACATATAAACCTATTTATGTGCACTGCCATCTAGTTCTTTGGGCTAAATTGACAGAACCAGAATAGGCAAGCACAACAAGCAATTCTAAACACCTAAAAATGCATTGAGGCAACTTTTTGTATGGAGTTGAAGCCCATCAATCAGTGTAGATTTCACACCTCTAACATCTGTCCATTAAAATAAGTAAGCAAACCGATTATTAGATAAGCTCTGAGAAGGTTGGATACCACCTGCAAAAATATAGGTAATTTAATATACATTAAGGATGGAGATGTGAAGTTATGAGCTGTACTTAACATAGTTAAATTTCTCCCTGATGAACCAAATGTTCTCCCCTACTCCTTCCTCTGCATGTACCTTAAATATGTTTTGTGGGTTCCCATAACACTCTGGAGAAGATTTTGGGACAGCATAGGCCATTCATAAGCAGATGCAGGGAGAGGAGGAACTCTCCTTGTACTAGTACAAAAAGAAGAAGAAGTTGAATACCATCATGTCTGTGAAAAAACTGAAATCTCTTCTTTAAAACAATGAATTCTCAAACAATCTTAGCTTTCTACCAGTGTACTGGAATGGATACGAGTATTGTACCTGAAGAATGAAGGCTTACTGGGAAAACTTGGACAATCCATTCTCCCATATCCAAAAATATTTCACAGGGCTGTTGTAGAGTTAAACGAGCTAGGAATTGCGAGGCATTTTGTACAAGAGTACCTGCTATAGAAATTATAAAGATCATGTTTCATTAAGTCCTATGGAGCGAGAAGTTCATAAACTCAAACACTCTAACATACATAAAGAATTTAAGCGAATGGAAATATATTCAGAAAGGGCCCACACTTCAGACAGGACTTCCACTGGGACGTTAGCCACTTGTTCTTGCACGACTCCTTCAGCCTGGCTTCTCCCTCCAGCAGACTTGTGCTGCGTCTCCTTAGAGGTAGATCTGAACAGCAAGTCCAGTAATAAACTCAGACTCTGGCAAATAAGCTTTTCATTAGGTCTGGATTCTGCCAGGGTATTTGCGTTCTCTTATAATGAACAAGGATTTTTTGAGCAAGAGGCTTGTGTGCAGTGAAACTCATTCCATCTCTCTGCTATCGTTTAATCCACTTATCACAATCTGATTTTTGTTCCAAAATAAAACCCTCCAGCTTCAGGGTGGATGTGTGGGAAGGTGTACTGTGACGATAAGGCTATTTTCAGTCTGCCAGGAAAGGGCTTTTGATGGCTGTAAAAGTTTGGACTTATGTG
Organism: Podarcis vaucheri; assembly: GCF_965113315.1. Taxonomy (NCBI): domain Eukaryota; kingdom Metazoa; phylum Chordata; class Lepidosauria; order Squamata; family Lacertidae; genus Podarcis; species Podarcis vaucheri. Next base: position 39,190,470 of record NC_138763.1, read on the forward strand.
CAATGTGTCTGAATTAAGATCCCCCCACTCTCTTCTTTCCCCCAGATTTGTACTTCTCACTCACTCACCCAGAAATATCACAAGGGACCTGGATTCCTTTTCTTAGAAACTCTCCAAATTTGAACCCAAATACATTTTGCTGGAGCCTTCCCCTGAATCACTGGCCCAAAAGGGCTCCTTTGTACCGAATTGGGGATTGATCCTCATCCCCTTTATTTTCTTGCACGAGTGGTGTTGACCTTTTTAACGCTTCTAAGTTGTAAGGTGAAAAGATGGCTCCCAAAGACAATAGGAACACAAACCTTCCCAGCTCCTAGTTCGGGGTAGCCAAAAGGATGCCCTCCAGATGTTGTGGACGCCAACTCCCATCAGCCCCAGCCAGCTTGGCCAATGGTCAGGGATGATGGGAGTTGTAGTCACAATATCTGGAGGGTACTACATTGGCTATCCCTCTATTAGTTCCTGTTTTCTTCCCTTTCTGTTGCTTCTGGACAGGATCTGACCAATGGCAGAAGATAGGTTTCTCTTTCTGCTCCTTTATCCGTTTCTTATATATATATATAAAATTGATGCCATAAAAGGATAGATAATATCTTGAGATCACACCTGAGCCTTGGCGCATCTCCTGGCAGCTCAGTTCCCTGCCTCGGCCTCTGGTTTACCCCAGGCTACAAGCTGAATGGATCAACATCCCTCAGCAAAGGACAGAGAGCCATAAATCACATCAGCCTTGGAAAACATTTTAATTAAAAAAAATGACATAACAGCAGCTTTAGCGAACATAAAAGGAAACAGCTGTGATGCTCCCCTCTGCCTCTCCCCCTGCCCATCTTCTGGTCTCTATCTTCAAAAACCCATTTCAACAGGAGGCTTTTATCCATTCTCCCCAGGCACCACTGGCAGTTTTCATCTAAAGCCCTGCCTCATTGCAGGTCGGGGAGATGGGCATATCTGGGTCATGCTGGCAGATTTGGAAAGCACACAATTTGGGAAACAAACAACATTGACAAAGCAACAACAACAGCACGGGGAGAGAGGGGATCTGAGAGCAAAGGAGAACACGGCACAAACTGCTTTCATCTCCAGGAGGATGTGCGCTCACTAACGAGGGTGGTAATAGGAAGAGTGCTCACAGCATAGGTGCTCAGCTATAGGAGTTCAGAATCGCAGGCAATGCAGTCTGCTGCGTTTTCTGGAAAGTGGTTGCATACAGCTATGCAGAGACAGATGGGCATTGACATCTACTGGCCCGAAGGGTGTGGTCAGTCTCACACAAAACACAACTCATAGCACTTGGTTGTGGGCTACCAATTTGACATGTTGTTTTTTTAAAAAATAATTGCATCAAAATGACACTGGGTGTGTGTGTGTGGAAACACTCCACTGTAAAAACAGTTAAAAATAGGTCTAATACAGATGCAGACCAGGATAAACATCACCACTTAAAAGCCTACCTGAAATGCACCGGAGGCTGGCAAAATGAAGGGACATTCTTTTTTTGCCCCTCCCCATTCATCCCCAAGTAACAGGGCTCTGGCTGCGGCGCTGGCTGCACCACTTGATATCAAGTCCCATTGCTGCCAGCCAGGGGTTAAGGTACTGCACAAAGCTTATTCCAGCAATCCTGAAAGACAACCCTTTTCTCCCAAGAGCACTCCAGGCACAAGACATCCCAGGAACTCATGGCCACAAGACACATGGATCAGTGGTCATATGGTGAGTCATCTAAAACACTCTCTGCCAAGCAGCTAGGCTCTTAACGGACAAGAGGCTGGGGCTATAATGGCCACCAGCATCCTTCTCATATTCCCCGTCCCTCCAAAAAGCTCACCCCAACTTTTATTTTTTAAAAAGAAAATCCACTAAAGACTTCAAGGTTTTTGTTTTTTATTTTTTTAAAAAACACACACAGAGTCGGGTAAGAATGGAAATGATTAAAGTTGCAGCAGGGGGAGAATTCCATGTCTCAAACAGTCTGGAACTTGTTGAGACACAAAAAAAATAATGAGGTCAAACTGAACACAAGGTAACTTTATGAGGAAAGTTAAATAAGTGAGCTGACCTAGACTGTTTCCAGAGGAAGGCCCCCTTTGCATGATGAGAACCCAACATGCTTTTAGCACTTTATTATTGTTGGCTATAAGCAGTGATGTCCTTTCCACATGGCAAGGAAAGGAGACTGGACTGAACTGGCTGCCAAAGATTTGCTAGGAATGGAAACACACACACACACACACACACACACACACAAATATATATATATATATATATCTAAATGGGATGCATGAACAAGTATTCCGTAGAAAAGGAGCACATAGCCTATAAGGAATGGTGCATGATGTAGTCTCCTTGCTGAAGCTAAGTAGGCTGGATTCTGGCAGGGCCTGTCTGTGGGGGTGGGGGATAAGAGAACACAATGTAAGAACATAAGAAGAGATTGCTGGATCAGGAAGTGGCTCATCCAGTCCACCATCCAGTTCTTCCGGTGGCCACATTAACTCTCTAGAGCAGTTGGTGGTTTGTGGACACCAGTGGCTCCACGTACCAGGCCCAGGGGGTCCATGGCACCATTCACATAGCAAAAACTAGCACAGAAATGTCAAAATTTTCAGAAGTAGGGCCTGGTCCATGACTTGACCTTTGAAAACGGGAAGTCCCCAGTACTTAGCTAATTGGGACCAACTGCTCTAGAGCTTCCTCTTCCAACTCACATAATTACTAAGCTCACTTGTCACTTCTTAACCCCATTTCTGAAGCTATCTTTCTCTTCTGTTCTGCAGCCCTGCTATGCACCCATTTTCACTTTCACCTCCATGCCCTTGCGTCCTCCCCACCTCATTTCCAAAATCTCCCTTGCATGCAAAGCACCCACATGGTAGCTTCCTGCATCTTCTGCTGCTGTTATTTTAAACCACAATTTCCCTGTGTTTCCCCCCAGACCTCTGCTGTTGTTTGAAACTGTCATTTTTTTCTCACTGTTTCTCTACCCCTGCTTTACTCAAACTTCCTGCCATTGTTTTAAACAACCACTTTTTTCCCTTTCAGTGTCCATCCCTTCTTGCTGTACTCAAATCAGTCCTTCTTCCATTCCTCATCTGAGAAAGATAAAGGATGAGGAGTCCCCAAGTATTCCATTGTGTGAAGATACTTTACTCAAGCGTCTGCCATTGTTTTAAACTACCAACACTGGCCAATACTGTTGTGCAACCTGCCTTCTCCTCCCGTACCCTAACTTGCTGCAAATCCAGGATTGTGATGAGGCATTACAAATCCTCCAATGGGGACTGCATGATAGTAGCCTTACAATGTTATGTCTATAGATATAAATACAAATTGCATTAAATTAAAGAGAAGGAAATGGGTTTTAAAACAAGTTAACATTCAATTACAAACTTTTCTCCAATGTACAAATCAGAGAGCCAGAACACTTACGTAGTTCTTTAGAAAACAGCTTTACTTCTGAACTAGTGCGGGCAGAACCAGGAATGCAGGCTTTCAGTGAGAGGAAACTAAAAGAATGAAGACGTCCCTTGGATAATTCAGATCAACAAAAAACACATTGTTGGATATTCCAGGTAATATACAGTAGGTCTGGCTGATCAGAAAGGGAAGGGAGGATGGAAAAAGCACCTATACAGATAATTTATGGGTGTTAAACTGGCTGGTTCTTATGCCATTTTGTGAAATGGTTTATGACAGCTTGAGGGCTTGGGCAAGTACCTTTTCTATTGCCAGTATGGCAACATTACTTAGGCGCTCTTCACCAATCTTGCTCCACAAATAGGTCTTAATTTGCCGCGAGCACAAAATGTTCATTGACAACCAGCACTTGGTGGTATTGTGACAGCAATGGTGCACCGTCTTTGTTCACTGAGAGACATATTCAGTTCTTCAGGAATATTAAGCACTTGGTTCACTCTGACAATTTTTATTTCTCTCTCTTGTTCATGCCTCTTTACAACTTTTGGAAGCAGTTTGAGTTCCTATTGCTGCTTTAATGCCTTGCAAAGTGTCTGAGTTTTTCAGGAGCAAGAAAGAAAATGGCACTTGGAACTGAAACCATTAAGCACATTAAAACGCTGCCATTGTCTATAAATTTCTGTCTGTCTTTCACCTTATCAGAGTTTGTTTTCCTTTACTCTGTTCTCCTCTATCCACTCTGTACTACTTTTCTTTGCCTTGTTTTTCAAGTCAGTCTCTTCAGTTTCTTCACCACTCTGCCATTCTCCCAATCTCTCTTACAAACAATCCCTCACCAACAGACCTTCCATTTTCTGTTCTCTCCATTCTATGCCCCTCTCCTTCACACAGTTTGTGTTCCAAGACCCTTATGAGCAGGCATGGCACACTTCCTTCTCTTTGAATGACACACATTTCCATGTGCCTTGCATGGTTGCATTAGTTCCCTTAATCTATGCAGGACCATACATTATTATACCTGCTCGCCCAGTTTCCCCAACCCATGACATTCCTCAACCAGCCTCTTGGGTGGAATGCATTGGTCCTTTCAGAACACTTATATATCTGCTGCCTTGATTCTGGCACTGAGTCAAAATTAACCAGGCCTACTTTCCACCCCTGCCTGCTTTGTGAGTACTCAAAACTGTTGCATTTGTATTAATTAAACTCTAATACTAAACTCAGTATTAATTAAACTCTAATATTCACAGTCCCAATTCTCTGTATAAAGTCTCCCCTTTCCATGACTAGTACAACATCCATGTTTTCCAAACTGCCATGATTCTAGTAGCAATCAAAACGTAGGGTCAGAAAGTACCGAATCACTTCCAAAGGAGCTATACTGGGTACCTGAGTCTGATGCTGCTGGCCAGGGGGTCACTAAATCCAAGGCTGGAGGGCATGAACCCCTTTCAAAGCCACATCCCACAGTACAAGGGACCATAGAGCCAGAGCCAGGACCTTCACAGTTGCCTTTCCTTAGGTCTGTGCAACCAAGTGCCTCCCAACTTACCTTGCTGGTCTACTAGTGCAGGTAGTGTCCCAGGTAGAATGCCAAGGGAGCACAGAAGAGCTGCACATCTGTGGGCCAGAGGTTGACTCTTCATGGACTGCTGGTTGCACACAGGAGATTAGGAGAAGTAGACGGCAGGCAGTGGCTCAAAAGGCCTCATTTAACTCTAGCCGTTGCTGGAGCTGACTGCTCGCTTGGAGCTGTCCATGGTGCTGCAACACCTGCCTTGCCCTGTGGACTCCTCTGACTGATCAGACCAAGACACAAACATTAAATAGTTTGTGTATCCTTAAGAGTGGGCAGCACTCACTTCTTGCTAGAGTTACATCCATCTGGCTGGCCAAGTCACAAGTCTGCAGTCCACTTAGTAACTCATGGAGACTTGGGCAGTTTCCAAATTGGGGACCATAAATTATGCATACAAAATGTCAGAATCCATAAAGCCTTTTAAAGGTATTCTGGCCATTTGTTTTATATACAATAAACCAACATTTATCTTTAACTGGACAGAGATTTTACTCCCATATGGAATGATGACAGTAACAAATGGCAACACAGTGAAGGGTGGGGGAGACTTGGGGGGGGGGAAATGTCACAGATGCATATATATATATATATATGCTTTCGTAGATTTTCACGGGTACAGGAATGCAGGTTTTGGTGTCTTCCCGTGTCTTCCCGTGTAAGAGTCGGGGTGTCTGGGCGACGTTTCGACGAGGTCTGAAGATGACGAGTGAGACCTCGTCGAAACGTCGCCCAGACACCCCGACTCTTACACGGGAAGACACCCGAAGACACCAAAACCTGCATATATATATATATATATATGCTTTCGTAGATTTTCACGGGTACAGGAATGCAGGTTTTGGTATCTTCGGGTGTCTTCCCGTGTAAGAGTAGGGGTGTCTGGGCGACGTTTCGACGAGGTCTCACTCGTCATCTTCAGGCTGGTGCTTTCGGCTTCTTGTTACTGGAACAGAGCAGAATCTGGTGTATGAGTTCCTATAAATACTGTTGAGGGGTGTGGTGTATAGCCTCCAACGTTCTGGGCAGAGAGGAAGTTCCTAGATTAGTGTGCCTTTTCTTCTTTTGTTCCTTAATTACTTGAGGGATATCTTGAGTGATTTCATGAGTGATATTCTGAATACCCCTGGGTGGGTCATTAAGTGTAGATTAGTTGCTAAAGCTTTCGTGTCTTGACCTCTTGAGCTTGTGAAGAGTTTTTCTGAGAAGATGGCTGTGCTGCATTTAGTTGTGCTCTGGCTTGGCTTCGTGTATAGGGGCGAGCTGTGATTTTGTGCCTTGTGCCCGCCAGATCTGTGTAGGGATTGCAGGGGGGTGCAGCATCCGGAGGTGCCACTATAGTTTGGCTACTGGATGGAGTCTGTAATATGTCTGTGGAGAGGGTCTGGGTTTGGGTCTGGTGTGGTTGATTGGTGACGGCGTTCTGTGTGCCTCTGGTTCTGGTGTCGGTTTTTGTGGGGAGGGCTAATTTCCAGATGTCTGGCAGGCGGGACGTGTCGTCACGCTTGTTCATGTTGTGAGGGTGTTTCTCTATCTCGATGGCTTCCATGATTATTCTCTTGTGGTGATGTTCCATGTTAAAGAGCAATTTGGAATCTGCAAAATTAATTTCGTGTCCTGTTTCTTTCATGTGTTGGAAAAGAGAGGAAGTTTTTTCTTCTTTTTTGACGGCATTCTTGTGTTCTGCGATACGTGCATTTATTCGTCTGTTTGTTTGTCCAATGTACGTGGCTGGGCAGACTTTGCAGGGTATTTCATAGACCCCTTGGTTTTCCAGCTGGATTTTGTCTTTTGGGTTTCTGAGGATATTGGCTATTTTTTGGTTGGTGCAGAAGGCTGTTTTGATATTGTGTTTATGGAGGATTTTGCTAATTTTGTCTGTAGTGCCCTTGATATAAGGAAGGAGGGCCATGCCATTGTTTTCTTCTGTGTCTTGGTTTTTGGGGGGTGTTTCTTTTTGGATTAGCTTCGTAACCTTGTTTTTCTGGTATCCATTGGCGATTAACACATTTGAGAGATTCTGTAACTCAGTTGTCAAGTGGTCTTTGTCAGCCAGGCGTTTGGTTCTGGAGATGAGAGTCTTGGCTACGGAGTTTATTTGTGCAGGGTGGTGGTGTGATTGTGCATGTAAGTAGTGGTTGGTGTGTGTTTTTTTCCGGTAGATAGTGTGTCCTAGGGAGCCATCAGGTTTTTTGTAGATTAGGACGTCAAGAAAGGGGAGTTGGTTGTTGTCTTCTATTTCCATAGTGAATTGTATTTTGGGGTGTAGGCTGTTGAGATGTGTGAGGAAGCTATCTAGTTTTTCTTTCCCGTGTGGCCAAATTACAAAGGTGTCGTCAACATATCTGAGCCAAAGTTTGGGTTTGTGTTCTGACTTGTCTAAAGCATTGGTTTCAAAGTGTTCCATGTACAAATTTGCGATGACCGGTGAGAGGGGTGATCCCATAGGTGCTCCTTCTATCTGTTTGTATCTTTGTCCATTGTGGATGAAGTACGTGTTGGTTAGGCAGTGGTTGGTCAGGTCCAGGATGTATTTGGGGGGATTGTATTTGTTTTGAATGGCTGTCAAGGCTTCATTAATGGGCACTTGAGTGAAGAGAGATACAACATCGAAGCTCACAAGTAGGTCATCGGGATGTAGGTATTGCTTCTTTATTGTTTCTATGAACTGGAAGGAGTTAGTAACGTGTGAAGCGATGGATTCTGCATAGGGCTGAAGTTGCTTAGCGAGAAATTTAGCGAGATTTTGTAGAGGTGAGCCTATGGAGCTGACTATTGGTCTGAGTGGTGTTCCTTCTTTGTGTATCTTGGGGAGACCCAAACTCTACGGGAGACCCAACCACTGCCTAACCAACACGTACTTCATCCACAATGGACAAAGATACAAACAGATAGAAGGAGCACCTATGGGATCACCCCTCTCACCGGTCATCGCAAATTTGTACATGGAACACTTTGAAACCAATGCTTTAGACAAGTCAGAACACAAACCCAAACTTTGGCTCAGATATGTTGACGACACCTTTGTAATTTGGCCACACGGGAAAGAAAAACTAGATAGCTTCCTCACACATCTCAACAGCCTACACCCCAAAATACAATTCACTATGGAAATAGAAGACAACAACCAACTCCCCTTTCTTGACGTCCTAATCTACAAAAAACCTGATGGCTCCCTAGGACACACTATCTACCGGAAAAAAACACACACCAACCGCTACTTACATGCACAATCACACCACCACCCTGCACAAATAAACTCCGTAGCCAAGACTCTCATCTCCAGAACCAAACGCCTGGCTGACAAAGACCACTTGACAACTGAGTTACAGAATCTCTCAAATGTGTTAATCGCCAATGGATACCAGAAAAACAAGGTTACGAAGCTAATCCAAAAAGAAACACCCCCCAAAAACCAAGACACAGAAGAAAACAATGGCATGGCCCTCCTTCCTTATATCAAGGGCACTACAGACAAAATTAGCAAAATCCTCCATAAACACAATATCAAAACAGCCTTCTGCACCAACCAAAAAATAGCCAATATCCTCAGAAACCCAAAAGACAAAATCCAGCTGGAAAACCAAGGGGTCTATGAAATACCCTGCAAAGTCTGCCCAGCCACGTACATTGGACAAACAAACAGACGAATAAATGCACGTATCGCAGAACACAAGAATGCCGTCAAAAAAGAAGAAAAAACTTCCTCTCTTTTCCAACACATGAAAGAAACAGGACACGAAATTAATTTTGCAGATTCCAAATTGCTCTTTAACATGGAACATCACCACAAGAGAATAATCATGGAAGCCATCGAGATAGAGAAACACCCTCACAACATGAACAAGCGTGACGACACGTCCCGCCTGCCAGACATCTGGAAATTAGCCCTCCCCACAAAAACCGACACCAGAACCAGAGGCACACAGAACGCCGTCACCAATCAACCACACCAGACCCAAACCCAGACCCTCTCCACAGACATATTACAGACTCCATCCAGTAGCCAAACTATAGTGGCACCTCCGGATGCTGCACCCCCCTGCAATCCCTACACAGATCTGGCGGGCACAAGGCACAAAATCACAGCTCGCCCCTATACACGAAGCCAAGCCAGAGCACAACTAAATGCAGCACAGCCATCTTCTCAGAAAAACTCTTCACAAGCTCAAGAGGTCAAGACACGAAAGCTTTAGCAACTAATCTACACTTAATGACCCACCCAGGGGTATTCAGAATATCACTCATGAAATCACTCAAGATATCCCTCAAGTAATTAAGGAACAAAAGAAGAAAAGGCACACTAATCTAGGAACTTCCTCTCTGCCCAGAACGTTGGAGGCTATACACCACACCCCTCAACAGTATTTATAGGAACTCATACACCAGATTCTGCTCTGTTCCAGTAACAAGAAGCCGAAAGCACCAGCCTGAAGATGACGAGTGAGACCTCGTCGAAACGTCGCCCAGACACCCCTACTCTTACACGGGAAGACACCCGAAGATACCAAAACCTGCATATATATATATATATATATCCTCAAAATCTCACGTATGCGAGGGCTTGTCCTTCTGCAAGGTGACACAATCCTCCAAAGTACACAGAACTAAACTTAGCAGATCTGTATCAAGTCAGAAGATGAGATTCTAAGCAGTTAAGCATACTCGTGAGTGGTTTCATGAGCAAGATAACAGGCAGAATATCAGCTGAAGCAAGAACAGATCCTCAGCTGTTGCCAGGGATATGACAGAAACCATTCTCTCCTGTTCCAAACAGGCAGGTATACTGCCATCCTAGATAAGTTATCTCTGTATGAAATTTGCAATGAATACACAGAACAGAATGCACAGGAACCACTGGGAACATAGCAACTCTGGTTCACCCTTGTGCTTGCCCCAAAGGTTGGAGTTGGAATCTGAATTAAATTGTATACATTGCTTCTGAGCAATGGACTACTTTGGTTAATAGGTCTGTTATGTACACAGTAGGGGTTCACCCAGACAACCTGTTTATTGAGCATCCATCTTGACTTTGTTGTACAAAGCTTGTTGTACAGTCGTCAGACTATGTCCAGTCTCTATTGTGCATTCATCTTGATTTGCTTGCATAGTGCCTATACATCTTCCCATGAATCATTCGTTCTTTTCAATGCATTCCCATGTCACTTTCCTAACCATAAAAAGGCCAGTTGTTTTTAATATGGATTTGTTGTGCTAAGGCAACAGGGACCTGCAAAATACTGAGCCTGGAGGTGATCTAATTATACATCTAATTGCAAAACCGTGAAATTATATTTTGTAAATAATTATCCCATTGGGTTCATAAAGGTGATGGTACATAGTCCACAGGAGAGTTACTTTAAACTTCTATGGAGCACAGGGAAGGGGAACCTGTTGCCTTCCAGATATTGTTGGACTACAAGCATCCCTAACCATTGGCCATGCTGGCTCAGGCTGATGGGGTTGGAGTCAAATAACACTGGGAGGGACATGGGTTCCTCATCACTGCTGTTGTCAATCTAATACTCTCTATAGTTCTAGGACTGTGAAATAACAAGACTTCAACATCAGTTTTCTGCAAGAGGATGGACAGTTGGATGGACGGACGAACAGATGATAGATTAGATAGATAGATGGTAGGGTGAGATTAAATTACAACCACCAGTGTATCTTAAGAGCACTAGATGCCTGCAGCCAAAGAGCCTGGCTGGATAGTTCAAATGAGTGTGTAAAGTTCAGAGTGTAGCTAGGCATTTGTAATCTGGGTGGAAAAAACCCACTGTGGAAGTTCTGATGCTGCAGTTAGTTGAGATATATGCTTTTCTTTTAAGGACTAAGCTTAAAGAAGATTGATGCAGTAGCAGCAGCAAAGCACTGAGATTCCATGAGCATTGTTTTTCTTTCTAAATGAATGAGTTTATGGGCTTTGAGAGATCCAGAATTACTGGGAAGAGAAATCTACTTACAAGTGGAAGATAAACTTCATCCTTTCCTATCCTTTGCATAAATTCTTGAAGGCACCTTCTAGGGAGCCAGGATATGTGCCTGGTGTCTACAAAGAGTTTGCTGAAGAGAAGTAGATAATTTCCAGGCTAGACGGCCACAACTTGTGGTTCAGTGGGAGAAGTCATGGGCCTCCCTGAGGGTAGCAAATGTGTCTGGGTTGGAATGCGTCAAGTTGTCAGGGTAGGTAGGGTTGCCATATTTCAAAAAGTAAAAACCAGGACACCCCCAAAGTTGAGTCCCCCCCCAAACATCAGGTGAAAACCATTTTAAATGAGATGGGGAATTTAGGAAGGATATGGAATGTTCAAATCTGTAGCCAGAAATTTTTGCTATGAGGGCCTATGGGACTGAGGAGTCAGGACATAAACACAAGCAGCCTAATTCATTCAATTGCATTACATTAGGGATGAGGAGCCAGTGGCCCTTCAGATGTTGAAACATTGCAACTGCCATCACCCTGTCCACGGACCATGGGAGTGGTGGGAGTTGAAATCCAACCACGTATTGAGGGCCACAGGTTCCCCATCCTTTCATTACATATATTAGAAACAGCCCAGTGTTTGGTAGTTATTGCAGTTAATTTGCACTCATTTGCAAGGCCATGAGCATGGCCATCTGGTTTATATTACATAAGACAGTTCTCTGTTTAAAGTGTTGCCTGTTCTAAGTTTTGGTTTAAAGATAACAAACCATAGGAAAGGACAGCAGTGGCATTGGACTTGCTTATCAACAGTTAGCATGCAGATCACATGGTCATAGTCTTCTGCAATAATGTGGGATGTATTTTATTTCCATTTAAATCAATTATTTCTCTTTCCATGCACATTTTATTGATACAGTATGCCTGCCTCTCATTTTGGGTTTGTGTGCATGTGTTATATTTCCTCATGTTTGACAATATGTAAGCGGCTACCCTACAAGACCATGAGAAGTCAGGAGGAAGTTTGCGAATCAGGGTAGAATACTGCCTGGACGTTTCCTTGATCTTCACAAGAAGTTGTGAACTGGCAGGACAATGGAGAAGGAGAAGAAGAAGAAGAAAAGGACGAAGAGGATCCCGGCGAGAGGAGTAGCCAGGATTGAGATACACTGGGGCAAGCTGGGGATGGGGAAGGAGAAGTTGGGGTAGGAAGTACTCACAGGGTGACAGAGGATGACGAGGGGATGGGGATCAGTGCATGGGAAGCAGAGCAGCAGGACCCCTCACCAGAGCCAGAGAGCCCCTGTCTCCAGTGGACTCTGAGCCATAGGGAGCAGTAGGTGGGGTGCTCCAGGAGGCTGAGGCAAGCAAGGGCCCACAGTCCAGCTCTCTAGCTGGCCAGGTGGGGCTCATCAGCTCTGGGAGGAGGTGTGTGATTCCTCAGCTAGAGTGGACTTAGAACAGGTGAGGGTCACATGCTTCATCAAGCCCAGATGCTGAAATCAGCATTCAAAGCATAAAAGGCCAGCAGAGCTGAGGTGCTGAATCTGCTCAACTGCCTATGTTGATGGACCTTGACTTAGATGTTCCTGTACCTCCATTGGACTGTGCTTCAGTTTTGACTCTGGATTGTATCCTGAGTGATGGACTTCAGGCTTGGCTACTACGATTGATCCTGAACTTCATTTCCTGACCTTTAGACTTCACCTGTGTGGATCAAACCTCACACCTTGGACTTGGCATACTGACTTGCTGCCAGGTAGGCCACGGGTTCAGGACACAAGTTAAGGAGCACGAAGCTTATATAAACGAAACCTAAACATTTAGAGAGGGAGCTCAAAATATCCCTGAGTGGGTCTCTCTGAAAGTGGAGGCAGCGTGATAGTGTTACAATAGCAGAAAAGACTCTGAATCTAGAGTACAAAACAGGCTATGACAGGCCAGAACAGAATAGAAGGGCTGAGTTGAAATACGCCCTCCTACATTTAACACCCGATTCATAGGTGGTCAAGTAGGGGTTAATTAAGCAAAAAAATGGGGGAGGGAACTGAACTAATCCCCTCCCCTTTTCAACACCAATTTCATGGGCAGGTGGGTGTGGAGGAAGAATTTGTTTTCAATGAATTTATATATGGAGTTTGTCAGTTCTGACCCGCTCAAGCTTTGCCCATATTGGACTGCCTCTTGCATTGAATGCCTGCTTATTTCCAAGCTGCCTGGACAAATATTTAAAATAAAAAAGTCCAAACAAAAATATGCAAAATTAAATGCAAAAACCTATAGGTATAATACATATAAAAGAGTAATGCATCATGCAGTACTATATTTTGTCATCTTAATTTTATGTGTTAATGTGTGTTTTTATACATGTATATGCATTGTTGCATGCCTCTGTTTGTGTGCCGATTCCTTATAGGAAACCTGGAATTTGTATGCATATTATATGCATGTAAAATTATACAGTATTATAAAGCATATAATATGTGAGGAATTATTCTTGTCTTGTTTTTGGTGGAACTGGCAAAAAACAACTCTTGCTTCTTATTGGGATCAAGGAGGGAGATGGGGAGTTTGGGGTGGAATCTGTGGGGATAAGCTCAATGCTGAGGTTTTCAGAAAAATTCCATCCCTACACACAGATCTGGGGGAAGAAAATGGTGAAAGAATATGGAACAGGATATTGTGGATTTGGTACAAACAGATGAGGATGCATGGCAAGATTTCTCCAGATTGCCTTCACTCATTGCATTTTTAAAAACAGCTTGTAGGCAAATTATTTTACAAATACCTGTCAAATTGCAACAGATGCCCATGGGAAATGTGTGTTTCTTCTGATTGCATGTATGTAGGGATGGACAGATCAGTTAGTTTTGTTTCTGTAAGTTTCTCATTTCTCCAATCTTCCATTCAGTTCTCCACATTTAATAAATAAATTTCTCATGTAAACTGAGCAGCATTTTAGTGTGATTTTCTCCTAGTAAATCCAGCTTCGACTGCATTTTTGGCTACGTAATTTTTGGCAAGCATTTCCCCCAACTATAATGCATTTTTGCATGTTATTTTCTCTAGTAGCTTTTATTTTTCTGCATATTTCCCTCTAAAACGTGATTTTGGGGTAGAAAACTGCAAAATTCAGAGAAGTGCTAATTTCAAAGGAGAGCTGTGTTTCGGATTGCACATTGCTTCAGAAAGTGCAAATTAGGTAGCTTCTTATTAAGATATGAACAAAATTGAATTTCTCCTCCATCCCAGCACGTGTTACATGTGCAGAGACGTTTGGGTTCTCTGCCATGTGTACACCCAGAAGCAAACCCGCGTTTTGCCACTGAGTAACCTGTGAAGTGTCCCTCTGAGCTGAGAAGGAAGGCAAAAGAAAGGCTGCAAAAAGCCACCCCCGATTCTCCGAGGGTTGCTCCGCAGCGAGCTCTCTGCTGATTGCTGTTTAATCAACTATTTAAAATCCTGCTCTGAGACTTTCATCAATTCCCAAATCCCTGAGACTGAAAGGAAAAGAAATTAAAGCGGAAAGAAAAATCTCTGCAGAGTCCGAGCTGTGTGTAAATGTGACCTACTTACACGGCTGTGGTCCCGCCACGAGGCAGCGAGGGACATGGTGTGCCCACGCAGCCCCCCAACTCAAACCCCGGAAAAAGGCCTGAGGTGGGAGGGGGAGGAGCTGTTCTCCTCCTGCGATTTGATGGAGTTCTTTTTTAGTTTTGGCATCCTCTCACATCACAAGCAGAGGAGGAGTGAGGGCTCCAAAGGGATTAGTAAAGATTTATTTTTTCTTTTTCCGGAGTGAGATGAAAGAGGAAGGCGAGGAGGGGAAGGGGGGGGGTGGAGAGCCAAAATGAAGAACAAGGATTCCTAGCAAAAGAACCTCATTATTCTTCATCTTTTCCAATGACCTTGTTTGTTTTATTCTTGCTTGAAAGTGGTTACTTCTGATGCTCAAGTTTAAAGACATCTGCAGACTCTGGCAAGGAAGGAAGGGAATGAAAGTAAGGATTAGGTGAAGAAGTGATAAAAACTGTCTCAGTACCTTTTGAAAAAAGATCCCCCCCCTTCTCCATTGAATGTGCAACATACCTTAATCTCAGAGGAGCCATTGCTCTGTGGATGCTGAATGGAGCATAGAATCATAGTGAAGTGGTACCTTGGGTTAAGAACTTAAGTCATTCCGGAGGTCCGTTCTTACCTTGAAACTGTTCTTAACCTGAGGTACCACTTTAGCTAATGGGGCCTCCCACTGTTGCTGCCCCACCACCGCACAATTTCTTTTCTCATCCTGAAGCAAAGTTCTTAACCTGAAGTACTATTTTGGGGTTAGCGGAGTCTGTAACCTGAAGCATCTGTAACCCGAGCTACCACTGTATTGTGGAGTTTGAAGGGACCCCAAGGGTCATCTTCTCTAGCCCCCTGCAATGCAGGAATCTCAGCTAAAGCATCCATGACAGATGGCCATCCAACCTCTGTTTAAAAACCTCCAAGGAAGGAGAGACTAAAATCTCCCAAGGGAGTTTGTTCCATTGTCAAACAACTCCTGCTGTCAGTCCTAGGGATGTTGACTCCGAAGCAAGCCCTACACGTATGCTCTAAAGTATGTGCACATAAAATTGAAACTTTACAGCTTGATTCTACATAAGCTCAGTCCCACCGAGTTAAAGTGAAGCCTATCAAGTGTGCATAAGGGCTGCATGCTCCCCATTTCACCAAGCTGTGAGGAGTTCCAGGGGCAGGACTGGAAGTTCAGCTTCATCCGGAGATGAGTACACTGGAGGCTTCTGGCATTTTGTAGTCTTGCCACATGTCCTCTTTTTCCAGGGCACATCCTCTCTTTCATGAGGAGTCATCATCCATAGTTAAAAGTAAATAAGGTAAAGGGACCCCTGACCGTTAGGTCCAGTCGTGAACGACTCTAGGGTTGCGATGCTCATCTCACTTTACTGGCTGAGGGCGCCAGCGTACAGCTTCTGGGTCATGTGGCCAGCATGACTAAGCCACTTCTGGCAAATCAGAGCAGCGCACGGGAATGATGTTTACCTTCCCACCAGAGTGGTACCTATTTATCTACTTGCACTGTGACGTGCTTTCGAACTGCTAGGTTGGCAGGAGCAGGGACCGAGCAAAGGGAGCTCACCCCGTCGCAGGGATTCAAACTGCCGACCTTCTGATCAGCAAGCCCTAGGCTCTGTGGTTTAACCCACAGCGCCACCTGTGCCCCATAGTTAAAGTAGAAGTTGACAAATGTGTCCTCTTTTTTGCTCTTCAAAATGTGTCAACCCTAGATAGAGAAGGAATTTGATTTGGTTTGCATTTAAAGGGGAACCTCCTTTTCTGATACATTCTGCCCGGAGTGGGGAACCTTTCTGGTCCAGCAGACCTGATTGCCATCTGACCCTACCTCCATGGGCCAACTTCGACAGGTGTGTGAGACAACCACCTCTCAGTCACCAGACATTTTGGGACGTCAGGTGATTGACAGGGGGTTGTCCAGCCCACCTGCCAAAGTCCCTTGTGCAGCATTTCTCAACAGTCAGCTGGTTGTAAGGCACTTTGGAATTGTAGAGCAAGGGGCTTTGCCAGCCCCGATGCTCAGCAAAGCTGATTTCTGCAGGGTCTGGCTGCAAGATCAAGTGCCTCAGGAGTTTAACTCCCCACCCATCAGGTAACAGGTGGTGATTCAACCCTGCTTAGTTCCCAAGGGGGAACTAAGTCACGCAGCTGATCCAGCCACATCTCTTCCTGCCCCCACACTAAAAGTCACAAAGGTCAGACATGCTGAGCATGGTTTTGGTTAAACAGCTTGTGGGTCAACTTGGGACCTCTGCACGATGTTCCCCATGCCTGCAACGTGCCATTCGAAACACAGCCATCCTGTGAAATTCACCCTTCTCCAGGTTTTGTAGCTTCCCAGCAAGCAGAACATGCACAAAAATGCACACGCTAAGCTAAATTGTGCATAAAATAGAAATATTGTGAAAATAATATAAAAAGAGATGGATTGGGGAAGACGGCTCTGTAAAAATGTTTATATTTACAGGGAAAACTGCATACGGAATGTGCATATTAGGAGGAATTCACACTAAAATGCTCTTTAAAGAAATAAAGAAATCACAAACTGGTGTGGAAATGTGGAGAACTGAACATAAGACTGGAAAAATGAGAAACTGAGGGAAACTGAAATTGGCAGATATGTCAATCCCTAGTGGAGGTGAACTGAATACATACTCCTAGCAGACAATCAATCTGCTGTTCCACAGCAGACTTCTAGAGAAAGGAGCCCCAAGATCCTTTCCACATTCAGCTTACTCTGTCTTTTTTAAAAAAAACAACAACCAACACTTCACCTTTTTCTTTATACACATACATACATGCACGTGCGCACACACACACACAAGATCTACCTCATCATAGCTTCTTTTACCTTCTAGAATGATCCTCAACTATTCCCTAGCCATTAGCTCCCACTGAAAACACATCAGCTAACTACATCGAGCCATTAATTTGAAACCCGCTTAAGAAAATAGGTGGCCAGCTAGGATGGTCAGTATCTTAACCAATAGGGCTGCAGCTGTAATGTGACACGTCTATTATCTGCATGTGGAGCCCTGTGGTGTGTGTAAGTTAACATCTGGGGACCAATGGGTGACTGGATGTTGGAATAGACGGCCTCATGGTTCTTTTCAGTGATTCTTTCCCAGGCAGTGAAATGTCTGGAGCTGCCCCTTAGTGTGTGTTGTGCAGGGGGGCTGGATATTTACTGGATGTCAAACAATCATGTAATGCACATTAACAATGTGGGCAGAAGTTGCCACAAAAGAACATGCTGGGAAGATCAAGATTTTATCATCAAACTGGCTTTGAATCTTCTTCTGTATCTTCTTAGACAGCTCTTCTGATTGAGTCCACAGTTCACTTTTGCAGCAACTCGATGAAGTCTGGCATTTAACCTGCAGACAGAAAGAAAAAAGAATTTAAGCCCATCCAAAGATGAAAAGCCGGAATATAAAAAAGAGGAGACCTCTAAAAATGAAAATGAAAATCAAATGTACAACCTCTGCTGGCATCTCACAATGATCTACTAGCCCTTGGTTACTCATAAATACTTACGAAAGCACTTCAAGAGCCATAATTTGCATAGTTATAACATCTCATAAATAATTCTAAGAGCTGGTGTTTAATGATCTGACCTATATTGTGGTGAGATTTTGCTTGTTACATATGAGTTCATCAGAATAGATGCAATGGGTATCCCTGACTGCTGAGCTGCTGTCAGGAGACCTAGATAGCAGTTTGATATGTACCCAGCCTGAGTAAGTACTGGTGACTATATATCAGCATTTGTAACTGAAGGATAATGGAACTATCTAAAGAAGAGTCCATTCTGTGAAGGTGTGTCCATTTGTTGTCTATATCTTCCAAAACCATGGTAACTGAACTGGGAATGCCCAGTGCCTGTGGTCTTCTTGATCCAGATGTCAATAGTAGTGGCTTAGGGGTTAAATTTAATGGTTCTGTCCAGTAAGAATATTACTTCACAAATCCTAGTATGCTTATCAAAGCTGGGTGGAATCTACAGACATATAAAAAACGTTCTGAAAATGCCTTTTCAAAAGCATTTTTAAAAATACGTTGAATTTCCCATAAGGTTTGCCATCACCATCTAGTGTCGCATTGTATATTGCACGTAAAACATACTTAAAACGTTTTATTTGCAGCTGTATAGCTGAGTCACTGGAGTCCTCTGATACTTTATTTTGACAAATGTGTAAGTTGTCAGCACACAGATCCAATGATGAAGTGAGAACTCAAACAAATATCCAAGCACAAAAAAATGCATTCTAGTTCTAGATCAGGAGTAGGGAACTTGTGGTCCTCCAGATGTTGCTTAACTACAGTTTCCATCATCTCAGATCATTGACCAAGCTGGCTGGAACTGTTGGGAGTTGAATGAGTTACATTAAGAGATTATGAATGTTTTTGTTTGAAGGGGTTAAAAAACACACCCAGGTCCACCACAGATATTGTGCCTAGCTTCTCCAACATGGCCCAGATCACTTATTAAGGGATCTGGAAATGGAGGGGGCCTTACTGCTGAGTTCTGGGATTCATCAAATATTTGGGATGGGGCAGCTGTGCTGGGTCTAGTTGTTGGATCCAACTGCAAGGACCTGTTTCATCCAACAGATTATTCTTGTTTGGTCTTGAATGCTGTATAAGAACAAAAAACACCCTACCTTTTACAGTACAGTGGTACCTCAGGTTAAGAACTTAATTCGTTCTGGAGGTCCGTTCTTAACCTGAAACTGTTCTTAACCTGAGGTACCACTTTAGCTAATGGGGCCTCCCAGTGCTGCTGCACCGCCACCACACAATTTCTGTTCTCATCCTGAAGCAAAGTTCTTAACCCAAGGTACTATTTCTGGGTTAGCGGAGTCTGTAACCTGAAGCGTCTGTAACCCGAGGTACCACTGTACATCAATTTATAGCATGGCTAATGCAGTGCTATATTGATAAAAGTTCATCTTGAGGAAGTGGGAAGAAAAAGGCAGGTTTGGGAGTGTGCTGAGTTCAAGGCTGGTCCTACCAATAGGCAGACTGAGGCAGCTGCATCAGGCAGCTGATAGTGAGTGAACAGAACTGTGCATGCCATGCAGCCCTGCACTCCCAATGTTAGCTTGCTGCCTTCAGGTACTGTGGAAGCCAATGTCAAAGTAAGTTTTATCTGCCAGCCTGGTTGGCTTTTGAGCATGGAATAGGAAGAGGCATCATCTTGCCCCTTGTCTCGGGGAGCAGGGATGCAGTTATAATAGCTGAGTGAGAAGTGGGATGGTAGAATGTGAGAAAGCAACATCCTTCCCATATTTCCACCTATAATAGAGCTTATGGAGAAAGGGTTATGGTGCTTGTTGTAAAACCCCTCTGGGAATCCACAGATTTCAGTCCTGTGCTAGATGGACCAATGGGATCCTTAGCATCAGGGTAATGAATCAGAATAAAATAGCTTCCTGTGTAAATCACACCCGTTTACATTTATGTACCATGAAATCCTACACGTCTTGTCAAAAGGAAGTTACATTCAATTCAATGTGGATTACTCACAAGTGAGCAGGTACAGGATTATGGGCTTAAAGGAAACTGGCTGACAAGGAACCAGTTTTGAGCTCTACCTATGCTGTTGCAAGACCAAGTCTGCCTTGTCTGCAACAAGCAATATGGACGAAAAGGAGGCAGAGATAAGATACCACCCTGCCCCCCTCCAACGGTTGCAACATCCCCTTGATGGTAATCATGACTCCACTATATTCCCATTTTATTAGTTCTCCTCTCTGCCCCCTCCCAAATGCCAAATGACTGTAAGATGCCTTGAGCTGTGCAGGCCGGAGTTAATGAAGAATATGCTTGACCTTTGCAGCTGCGACGATTAAAGATTAGAGAGAAAAGTGGGGCAAGGAAGGAACCCCCCCCTCCCCTGGCTGCGGTGATGGCTGCCCAGCTTGTTATGAATCCACAACAATGATTAGACGGATCATAGAGGCTGTGCAGGGAGGCTGGTTTACCTCAGCCAATTAGCAGGCCGAGCAGGAATAGTAATTAAGGCGGCTTTTGTGTTTTGTTGTGTTGGGCCACCCCTCCTGTTTACTAGCAGCTAGGCATCCCTTTTTTCTTTTGTGGCGCTGCAAGGCTTTGACACCCCACTGTCTGGAGAGAAGCTGTTTACTCTTGATGCCGCGTTGGCTCTTCTATCTCCCTCCCTCCCTCTCTACAAATAAATAAATAAGTAGATTGTCGTGTTTTACAAAAATATAATTGCAGTGATTGTAAATGAGGGATAGAAGCAAAAAGGTAATTACAGGCATTGGTGGGCATGCAGGGAACTGTGAGGAGGAGAAGGAGGGGTGCTTAGTAGCTTTCCAGGGCACCGGAGTAATGGCTATTGGCTTCTGCAAAATTATCAGTGCTGGGGGAGGAGGATATTGTAAACCATCCCTCCCGCACTCACTGACATTCCATGTTTATGTACCAGATGGGGGAGATCCCCTCTCCAAACTCCAAATTAGCCTTAATCAAGCTATGACCATTCATGTCATGCTTATATATTTCAGGATCAGAGTAGAGGGAAGGCCATGGAGTTGATTTCTTTCAGATGTTTGGAATAGCTGGGAGGGGTTTTGCATACCACAAGACATTTTCAGAATTCTGGATTTAAATTTTCATTGTGGGGCAGGAAACGCAGGCACACCCTAGGCTTAGTATCCGTCTGTGGTGACTCTTGTGTTGATCAGATGAGATTGAATGTGTACAGTCATACCTCGGGTTAAATATCCTTCGGGATGAATATTTTCGGGTTGCGCTCTGTGGCGACCCAGCAGTTACTTCCAGGTTTCGTCACTCGTGCATGCGCAAACGCTCAAAATGATGTCACGCACATGTGCAGAAGCAGCGAATCATGACCCGCGCACATGCAGATGCAGGGACGCAGGTTGCGTTCGCTTCAGGATGTGAACAGGGCTCCGGAATGGATCCCGTTCGCATCCAGAGGTACCAATGAACATGGCTAAGCTATAACCAGGGTGCTCCGTCACATGTCCGATTTAGCCTGCCGTCAAAAAACCTTTATGGAAGTCCTTTGTGTGGCATGTCACATTGGGATCTAGGTGGGCAGGGAACAATTTCAGATCCTCTGTTTCGGTTTCACTAATACAATTCATTTTTGTATTTTATTTTCCATTTGAAATCAAACCTTTATTAGGCATTGTACAGATAAAACCATAAAAGAAAAAGTAACATATAAGTGACTTGAAGTATATGTAAGAAGGCAGCGGTTGGCTACAAACATATATATATATACACATATAGAGTCAGTGATTTTCCTTGTTAACCTGCTCCTTGGAGGGCTGCTACCAAAAACTCAGCTACCCCCGCCGTTACACTTTGGTCAACGTCGGATAGGCAGAATCCCACACATTCACCTTGTTGGGGTTCCAGGCCACCCAGAAGAGGGGACAGCACGCGTTGACGGAGCGTACTGTACAATGGACAATGAAAGAGAATATGCTCTACAGTGTCCGGGACATTCATAGAGCATCTGCAGAGTCTCTTGTTTCTAGGGATGTTTTGATATCTTCCCCTGACAAAAGCTGAGGGAAAAACATTCAACCGGGCCAGCATAAAAGCCCTACGTTGGGCTGGGATTGTTAATTTAGTGACGTAGTTGGCTCTGCTATCTAAGATATTTAAATCATAGAATACGGGGGAGCAAATTTTGTTTACTGCTGCCATAATATTTTGTCTCTCAACATCCTTTAATCTAGTTAGGATATTATGGAAAATGTATTGCTCATTAGAATTGTATAAGGGCTCCAGCTCGATGCCTAAAGATTCAATCTTTTTTTCAAGGTACTGGTACCATCTTGATTTATAAGAGTCTTGAAGCAAATCAGCGAGCAGGCTTGATGGAGAGCAGCGAAAATGGCAGCGTAACCAGTACTTTATTGAGGTGGACCAGGCCCAGTATTCCATTGTGTGTATGCCTATTTCTGCACACATTGTTTCATATTTGATCACAGCTGGGAGTCCAAGAATACGTCTCAGAAAGCTGGAGTGGATCTTTTTTAGATCACTGTTATATGCTTGGACCCATAGTGGGATTCCATAGAGTATCTGGGCTTGCACTTTTGTTTGAAATATCTGATTGGCCGCAGGAATAAATTGATTACCTTTCTGATAGTAAAAACGAGCAACTGCTGATGAGGTGCACTTTGCCTGTTTTATGGCGTTTGTGCGATGATTTGCCCACCCTAAATTGCTCTGGAATAATATTCCCATATACCTATAGATTTTTACTTGTTGGATTTCATGCCCTCTTATTTTCCATTTCTCTAGTTTCCAACCATTCGAGAAGACCAAAATTTTTGTCTTCTCATAATTTATTGAGAGTTTATTACATTCACAGTAAAGGATCAGAGAAGATATAAGACGTTTCAGACCCAGACTCGTTAGTGATAGTAGAACTGCATCGTCTGCGTATAATAAGAGAGGAACTGGTTTCTGATTAAGTTTAGGGGCATGTGATTCTATTTTTTGAAGGTGATCTGGCAAGTCTGATAAAAATAAATTAAATAGAAAGGGTGCAAGAATACACCCTTGTTTTACCCCTTTCGAGTTTGGGATGTCTGGTGAAAGGTGACCTTTGGTGCTAAGTTTGACTTGACAGACATTGGAAGAGTATAGATTTTGTATTAAAGTCAATAAACGCTGATCAATTTTTAATTCTGCGAGTTTCCTCCACAGCTTTGGGCGGTTAATTGAGTCAAATGCACCACGAAAATCTACAAAAGCAGCATATATCTTAGATTGCCTTTGGGATCTATATTTTTCAACCAAATGCATAAGTATAAGGCAGTGGTCTAATGTAGAGCAGCCTTTAGAGAAACCTATTTGTTCTTTCCCTGGTAAATTTAGATTTTTCATCCAGGGAAGGAGTTTAGATAAAAGGTGCTTAGCGTAGATTTTCCCTATCACTGATAATAAGCTTATCGGTCTGTAATTCCTTGGTTCTTTTGGGTCACCATTTTTAAAGATTGGGATAATTATTGATCTTAGCCATATCTCAGGTATGATCCCCTCTTTGTCTATGAGAGTAAACAATTGAGCTAAGGGTTCTGCCCACCAATCTATATAGGTCTTGAATAATTCTATTGGTAGACCATCAGGCCCAGGAGATTTCCCCGATTTAAAATTTTTAACTATTTCTCTAATTTCCGCTTCTTCTACCCTTGGCCACTCCTGGAGTTTATTGATTTTGTTTTTAGTGATCTCATTTCCTTTAAGTTCACTGTGTAGATTGTTAAAGACAGAAGTAAAATATTGGTACCATTTGGATTCTGCAATTGGTGATTGGGTTAATTGATTTTCGGGTTTTAATCCTCCATACACTAGGTTCCAGAACGCTTTGTTGTTTTTGTTCTGAATTGAGTCATGTAATTGTAGCCATTTTTGGGTTGCGTATTTCTGTTTCTTTTCGGCCAGAATGTGATGATATTTTCTTTTTTCATCAAGATAAGAGGGCTCTAGTTTAGTGCGGTTATTTTTAAATATTTGGCGCAGTTTTCTTTTTAGCTGGAAACATTCATCGTCAAACCAGGGGCTAGCGCTATGTTTAAGTATCCAACCTTTAGGTGGGGTACTAAGCTCTGCAAACATTTGAAAAATTTCATTATAGATTTTCGGAATATCACTGTGGGGATTAATGGTCTTTAAATTAGATAGTACTTGTTTTCTCAGGTTGGCTGTTAGCTTTTGCCCCACTGCTGCACTCATTTCCTGGGACCATTTTAATTGAGTCATTTGTTTGTGTTGAGAAGGTTCTATGGTATTATATTTGGTTATTTTAGTTTCGTCCTTTAAGTTAATAGACAACAATAATGGCTGATGGTCGCTTTCAGTACGCGTTCCAATTTTGAGGTCCATGATCAAATTTATAATATTATAAGGAACAAGAATATAGTCGATGACACTGCATCCTCGGGGGGAGAAGTATGTAAATTCCCCGCTTCTATCGCCTTTTGTTGAGCCGTTCACAATCTGTAAATTAAAGTTGTTACACAATTCAAGTAGGCGTAAGCCTTCGTTGTTTACAACCCTATCTCTGGAGGAATGTCCTATTTTTAGGGCATGTGCGATATCATTATCAGTATTCCAATTTAGTTTACTACATAGTTGTTCATTGTTGGATCCCACTCTAGCATTAAAATCACCTGCTATTATCAGTGAGGCATTTGGGTATTTATCGGTCAAATTTTCTATGTAGGAGGTTAGTTGTGACCAATTTTCATTGCTGCTGTTGTTTTTGGTTGGGGGGATATAGACATTTATAAGTAACAAAGTATCGTCTTTTTGTGTTAAGAGTAGAGCTTGTGCAAGTGGTAAGCATTTTTCTAGGTGTTTGATTTCAAACCCTAGTTTGTCTTTGATCATACAGCAGAACCCTGCTTTCGGCCGGCCCTTCGTGTTTGTTTTCAATGCGGGTTTCGTATAGGAGGTGAATCCATTAATTTTAATATCTCTAGTTGACCATGTTTCTTGTAGGAGTATTAATTCAAAGTCTTTAAAGAAGTTCATTAGGTCTGGGTCTCCGCCTTTGTTTCCCCACCCTGCAATATTCCAGGACAATAAGCGTAGAGTCCGTTTTTGAGTTGGTGGGTGGTTGGCAGCATTTAGTCATTCTAGTTCTGTTATTGAGTCCAGCGAGGAATTTTGTCTTGTGTAAATACAGCCATTTGTCGCTGCTTTCGGTGGGGAGGGTAATGGTGGATCTGTTAGGTTCTTTTTTAAAATACGGGGAATTAAAATTTCCTCCCTTTCTTGATTTTCTTCCTTAACTGTTCCTTGTTCCTGAGAGATTTCTGTGGTTGGTGGACTGTTATGGACAGTAGGACTGTTTTCAGTCTCTACTTCCATTTCTTTGGTCTCATTTGGTGTTGAGCTCAGTGTGTCAGGTCTGTTGGAAGTCATCTTTTGTTCGGCAATGTTAGAGTCCTTTGTAGTGCTTAAATAAAGGGTACCTATTTCGTTTGGAGCTAGTATTTGATATCTCAGCCAGGAATTTGTGGTCTCTTTACTAAAGTTTTTGCTTGCCATTTCGTATTTTAAAGGAGGCTGGGTTTGAAGCTCTGCATCTATAGATTTGAAAGTTCCATTAGTAGCTCTCTTTTTGACTATGCATTTTGGGGAGAAGGCTGGTAAGTGTAAAGTTTGATTGTATATTGTTTCTACTGCATTTTGTTGACCTTGTTGATGAATTTCGGTCAATCTGGCCTGCAGTTTCGTCAATTTACTGAGTATATTTATTTGTTCTTTGTCTGGTAGCTTGGTAAAATTACTCAGCAGATCTTCTTCTTCTGGGACTGTCCAGTCTATTGTGTCAAAAGCGAGGCTGTTGTTTAGTGTTATAGTCGCTTGGTTTGGGAGCTCGGATTTTTCTTGCGTGATTTCCCGGGTAGCTGGCTGCGGTTTCTCCCATCTGCTGAGTTCTTCCACGGGAGTAGGGCAGATGTCGGCTTCTGGTGGAGTGACCTTGTTCATCTTATTTTGTCTTTTAGATGCGATCAATGGGCTGAGTGATATATCTTCAAAGTATTTTATTTTCATTATTATATGCATTTGACGCACAGTTTATCCTAGTATGTATATTTTGCACACATTATTTGCCTGGTGAACTGCACTGCAAAATGAAGAGGGGTGCAAATTTCAAAGGATGCCTTGTGTTCACATATTGTTTCAGAAAGTGCAGTTTATGTAGGCTTGCTTTTAAATGTGTACTGAATTGAATTCCCTCCACCCACCCTTAATACTGAAGGCTTAAGTGACCACTGTGCTACATATACAGGTAAACAACAGAGTGAAATCAGAGAGTCATAGCATTTCCATATGGTTTTCATAATCTGTGTGCAAACTACATGGCAACACTGCAGTGGGTAACAGACCTTAGCAGGACTTCTTGAACTTATATCAATCAAATTAAATGAGACATACCACAGGGCATATATTTGTGTTTTGCTACATTTTTCTAAGAAGTGATTCACTCAATTTTATTCCTGTTGTAATTATCAGTGTTGTTATGTATATGAAGTGCCTTTAGCTCTTGGGAAAACATTAAATAAATTCTAACTGTTGCTATTATTAACATCAGGCCCATGATGAGCAGTAAACTTGTGTGATTGTTCCACTACATGGTAAGATGGCAGCTCGCCACGCTACTCCATAATATTGCTGTTAGGAAGTGTTCCCTGTGGTTTTTCTCCTGTTCTTAATTGGAAGCCTTCCTATTAGTTTTTACTTGCCATGCAGCAATAAATAATTCCGCTTCTTCACGGGACGTCTTAGAAGTTTTAAATATTCACGATCTTCTCATGCATCTCTTTGCTGAGCAAGACACAGATTGTTCTTTTCATCCCATCCCAATCATTCCTTATAATAATTTTGTGCATCTATCGCTTCCCTCCAATCTGTCAGTTTCCTTCTCACCAACAGAAGGTGCCCAGTACCATTTGCAACAGGGGTGCCCACAGCAGGTCAGAATGGGGACAGGTGTGGCAAGCAGAGAGGTGGATCCTCATCTTTGAAGATGTTACTCTCTTGCTTTGGCAGTCTCCAAACTGCATTTCCCTTATAGGGGAGAGAGCGGGCAAGAGAAAGAAGGAGAAGCTATTTATATTGTTATCCGTAGTGTTTTGCATAATCACTTTAATGTAGAACAATGACTACAACATAACTGGGGAACTACTTCATTCAAACAGATAATGCTGTGGGACATGATCTATTTATTTCATTCAAAATTTACCAACTTGCTGTTGCTCTTGAAAGGGGACTCTGCATTATGGAGGTTCAATAACTTTTTAGACAAGGCTGTTAAAATACAAATCAAACACAAACTGGGTGTGTGTTTTTCCTTCCTTGTTATCTTTTAAACCACCATGAAAATTCATGTAAGTACAGTGTGGGATGGAAGTGCATGGAAGGATACATAAATGTATCTATGGGAGGTCCTCCGCCTCTCCTTTTCCTCCTCCAACTCCTCCTCCTCCTCCTCCAGTTCCTCTCTCTTTCTGGCTTTTAGATACTTGGGTAGGGTAGCCCTTTTACGACTCTCCGATTGTTTTGAGGGACCCTGTTGTTAAGGTTCAGGTTGACATATACAAACCTAGACATACATATTTTATCCCTAAATACGTATTTAAATACATATTTTATCCATGTGCATTTATAAATGTATTTTATCCTCAAATACACATTTGCAATTGCATTTAGGTATGTTTCCCCCCACTCCCCAATAGCCAAGAATGGTGTGTACTAGAAAATTTGGAGCAGTGAAAAATCTGAAGGATAATGATGCTATGAGCCATGTATTTGCCCGGGTGTTTGTGTGCAAATTAATTCAGTTTGCCTAGAAATGTGAAGGAGACAAAGGTATCCTCCATCCCTAAAGCCAGCAACATCTGGAGGGTCACAGGTTCTGCCTCTGTGTTCTAAGCCTTCTGCAACAGGTGCCATAGGTTCCATTCCCCTTAACTCCCCTGCACATCTGCTCAGATTTGATTGTGCCATGCTAGGAGGAGATGAATTTTCAAAAGATCCATAAACACCAAAGAGAAGAGATCTCATGACAGCAATCGTTACCAGGATAGATCAGTTCTTGCAAGAGAGACATTATTTCGACAATCTGTTGAATATCATTTAAGAGGCTGACTATGTTGAAAGCTTGCAGTTATTAGAAGCTCACTGGTTTCTATTGTTGACTCAACAAGTATTGTGTGTGATTTCCCCAGAGTTGCATCAATGTTTTCCATTTTAATGTGCAACTCCTTTAGACACTTTGGGAATGCAGGAGGCAGTCCCCGGAGGACAAGACAGTTAATTATTTCAAATGGATCAATACATCGATTGATTTATCAGATGATAAACAGGGGATGCCTTCTTTGGGGCTATGAATATTAATTGATTTGACAGAATAAACCTTGGTAAAACAACAAGTAGGGGCATCAGGGCATCACCGTATTAATTAGACATGCTGAAGCAGCCTTTAACTGTTCCTGAAGTTTAATCAATATACTACATTTGAGTCCCCAAAGGCTTATAAAAAACAGACTTTGAAATCCTTTAAATTGTTGCCTCAATGAGGTTTTAGAAGTTTCATGTATTCTTGTGCTTGTGGGCTATCTTTTGCTTCCTGAAATCAATAATGACCCAGATGGTTATATGGTTTATTTTGTTGTTTGTATCACACATGAGAAAGAGAGAAAAAAGCCACTACTTTTGCTTTATAATAGCAATTGTAATCTTATATATCCATGATCTGCTCATTGCTTTCTGCCAGTTTCTATATTCAGTAAATGATTTGTAGTGAGGTGAAGTGTTACTTAAATCATATTGCTCCATAGGCACACGCGCCATCCAGCCTTTGATTTAATACTTGATGAAATGTAAGGATGCTGCAGTATTTTAATGACCAAGACACAGTAAAAAAATAAAAAAAAGATTGTTGGAGCCAGGAGAGCAACTTGCCCAGAACAGAGAACAGGGAAGAGGAAGCTGTGACTCTCCAGACATTGCATTAACAGTGCCACGGGAGACAAAATGTGATGGTCACTGCCTGTGAACAGAGCTAAGCGACTACTTGACTCCCAGCCCACTGCAGCACCTATCTAGTGTGAGATAGAAATTTTGCAAAATCCATTATGAGTAAGGCCAAGGGGATGACCTGGCCATAAAACCGGTAAGAACCAGTTATGAGGGAACCTAACTGAGTGCTAGAGAAAAAGAAAAAAGTTCCAGATCAGAGGCAAGGAAGACTCTGCATTTAGAGCAAAAAAAAAATTTGAGCTGAGTAAGTGTTTTCAAGGGCTGTGGCTGGATGAGAGATGGTGGAGCAATAGGGTAGCAGAAGATGGTTGGAGAAAGGCGAAGATGGAGTATGCATATTTATCTTATAGAGGGTGTGTGTTAATGGATGTGCTCTCACAGATTTTTTTGGACTCTGCATTGTAATGCATTACTGAATGAAAGTCTAATTGGGATTCTGCTTTAAGCCTCTGCATTGAACCCCCCCCCCAAGGGAATTTTCTCCCATAACTGCTAGGTAAGGTTGCTGGTAATGGAGGAGAAGGCTAGCAGCTGCCTCAGTGCTAAAAGTCAGCATCCATTCTGCTCCTGAGCAAGAGTGCAGCAATCAAAGAAATGATTTTAAAGGTACATTGGGAGAGAAATCCAGGCAGAAAACACAGGGAGCAAACTTCACAACCACTGCCATCCACCTTCCGGCACTGACAAAAGTGAAGGTCCAACCAGGTGCCCAGGCTTCTAAGTTGGCAGCTTACTTTCATCTCAGCTTCCCACATTTTGAATTTACCTTTCCCTTATTTTTTATTTCAAAAAGATCATTGCAGACTGCAAGCTCATGAAAAATATAAAAGCAGTTTACAGCAACATATGCATGATAAAAAAACCACAGAAAAATAAAATAAAACCAGGGATCATCAGCTAACTATGAAAGAAGTTGCCTTCCCTTTGCAGTGGACAGCAGAGAAGTGTCGAACGTTCAGCCCCTTTCATGCATTTCTCATGCAAAGAAACAGCATAGGGACTGGGCAGGGGCACTTTTATAGCCTGGCCCCTGAGGTCATGTGGTTCCATCCAGCTCTTCCTATCTTGTGGGATAACCTTTGAAGCAGGAAGCCCAATTTTATATCTATACTCCTCTATATGATTTAGAACACTGGAAGACAAGGCTACCAATCATGCAGGGAGTTTACATATATTTAGAAAGGGCTCCCTGCTTCTGAAGTTATCCTGTGAATCTAGAGAGGTTGCACCATCTTTATCTGGAGCTGGAGTTTCTCACCACTCTAGGTGTGTCGGTTCTCCTGAACTTGCAGCCTCCTCCAGCAAGGGCTGGTGTCATATGTGGTGCCTCCCTGTGAATCTTGTTGGAACAGGATCATTCTCTTCCTCTGGGAACTTATTTATTTGTGGGCCAATCCTCATAGGAAGGTGGTGCAGCATTTTTTATTTTTTTAAAAGCTAAAGGTAAAACAAATCAAGGAGCGTGGCATCCAAAGACGGAGTCTTTTCTCTGAGTACTATTTGCCTTTCCAGTTATATGTAAATACTCTGGTCTGCTATCTACATGGATCTTTGAATGATAATGCTTAAATTACATTTTAGTCCTTGCTGAACATTTTAAACAGCCTTGTATAACTGTCATGAAAATGTACCATTCTAGGCAGAAAATCTATGTTAATTCAATTCTTTGCTCTGATGTTATTGGTGGCAAGGGGAGTAAAGGCATTTCACTCTCATGGTCAAATAGTGGTTACTTGACCCTAGGCAAATAGATCCTGGTAGGGCTGATTTGAGGGTTTGCTTTATAAACAAATCTGCAAATTTGCATGTGGAATCCAGTGATTTGGTATAACTGCCCTGTATATTTCTTTTGCTTCAATATTTGATCAATACACGATTCTCCAAACCCAGTGTAGATTTTTCCAGCTGTGTTCTGTACTGAGGGGTCTGTACTCCCCCCCCCCCCGGTTCTTTCTTTGATGACTCTGTGTTGATTTTCTTTGGTTATGGTTATCACATAGGTGACTTGAAAGAAGCCTGAATTGAAAGTCAGCTCCTTCTGCCTCCTGGCCCTGAATAATCATAGCTTGACTGTCAAATCTCAGGTGCCTTCCTAATGAAAGAGCAAGTGTAAATCTAGCATTGCCTGCCTTCTGTTGTGTAACATTCCCCATTCCTGCTCACCTTATCTGTTGGGCAGTGTTGCCATTGTCTGTCTTGAGATAGACAGATCAGAAATTTGGAGTGGTGTCCCAGCATACTGTTCCTTCCCACCATTTAAAATTTAGCATGACATGATGATACATTGATTAAAAAGCCACAGTTTCATATGCAAGAGGGACTGCAGCCTTAAAAAGGAACATTAGTTTTCTTGGTCATAAGGCTCGCCCTTCTCTCCCAATTTCTAATCCAATAAACCTCAAGTCTGAATGCAGCCTTACTGTGAGTCAGCATAACAATTTATATCCCCACTCCCTGTCGCCACTGCCCATCTTCTGAAGTGCAGGGTTTAGTTTGCTTCTGCCTGTGGATCCATTCTCTCCCTTTTATTCTTAGAAAACATTTTCAACTACCATCTGCTGCTAATTTTTGCAAATGACTGCATGTTCTATTGATCCATTTCAACGTGGTCTTTGCTTCTCATTCCCCAATGCATTGCTGTTTGCAATTTATTTCACAGCCCTTTCAGTTCCACATATTGAGATGTGTGCTTTGCTCTCCCTTATGCGACTACATTTTAAGATATTAATCACCCACGGCAATGCTTAGCCCTCCTCCTCAAACTGCTGTTGAAAAGGGCCATTAAAAAGCTTAAGGGATTCCTATTTAGCTGCTTTATTGTCCAACATTATTTCTCATAACACTTTTGGTAAAATAATGGCAGGGCATATTCCAGTGTTATGATTTTAGCAGCTTTATTGGCATTACATTTTATGGGTGAAAAGGACTGGTTACCACGTTGTATGTGAAACACTGTTTGAATCATAGAATCATAGAGTTGGAAGAGACCACAAGGGCCATCGAGTCCAACCCCCTGCCAAGCATCATGCTTCCTTGCATCATGCTTCCTTGCAAGGGACCCACAATATTTGCATTGTTTGATATTCCTACAATTACAATGTTTTTCCCCCAATGACTGAATACTAAGCTTGGTCTTTTAGTTAACTGCCATTTTTCTTTGCCTCTAAATTCATAGAATGTTCAAATTGTAGAGTTGGAAGGGACCCACAAATGTCCAGATTAGCTCCTTCTACTGTAAATTATTACAGACTCCTTGCTGTCTGAAACAATCCCTTCCGTGGCCATTGAGTAACGTAGACCCCTGTGTTTCTTGAATAACACTGGTGTCATCAGAAATTATCTAATATACCAAAGCTGCAATCCCATGAAAACTGACCTGGGAGTAAGTGTTTTTGAACTCAGTGGGGTTTACTTCTGAGTTGAGACAGGGGGGAATTCAGTTCCTCTAATCCACACTTTTCAGAGCAGCATGAGTTCAAACTCAGTCATGTGAACAAAACTGCATATAGTAGGGCAAAGTGTGCGTAAAAATGAATGTGTTAGTGAAAATAACACACAAAAATGTATAATATTGTGGAAAATTTCTTTGGGAAAATGGGAAATTGCACAGAATAACATTTATTTAAGTAGAAATCTTCATTAAAGTGCCGGTGAATTTTCAAGAGGAAATTTTTCAAACGAAAACTCACCAACTGCTGTAGAAATGCAGATAACTGAACATAAGACTGAAAACATGAGAAATTGAGAGGAACCAAAATGGACAGATTTGTCCACCCTAATACTGCCAAGTTTCCAAAAATCTATTTTGGAGAAGGAGAAAGGTGGAAGAACAGGTAGCTCACCTATGCAGACATGAGCTGGAGCCCTTTTCTGCCTCCTTTCCCAAAGTAAGGTCTTTTGGGAGGGGGAGCATGCGAAGGGGAGTAGCAGGGAAGGGGGGAAGCCACCCTTCAGCCAAGCCTTTTGAGCATTCCTGCTGGATGCTTGAAAAAGCCTTGATGTGTTCTCTTGGGCATTCAACAGGAAATACTCAAAAGCCCAACTTGCTGTTATTGTTAAACTATCAGTAGTCCAAGATCCTTGCTGATCTACTAAGAATCATCCCAGGACCTATCAGTAGATCCTAAACTACCTCCTGCCCATCCATGCTTAGTGGTGAGAAACTCCTGGACATAAGTGTCTGTGTATGAATTTCAGGTTTACTGTTTTACTCTGCATTCCTTTGGGAGGCTAGAAAGGCCATGTAAACACAACATCATCACCTAGTCCTCCATGGACAGCCACTGTGGAAAGTGGGGCACCCATCAAAGAGGCTATGCAGAGCTGGCAAATCTGGGGGCCACTATCCCTGCATTTCCCACAGCTTGTCCCCTTAAATGCAAATATTAACCTTGATCAGATCAGACTCCCTCCTTGGCTTTGTTTCAAAGAGAAAGCAGCAGCAGCAGCACCAACACACGCCCCTTCATACTCAATATGATACACATGCATTTTAAATTGCAATATCTGAACCCCAGCAGAAAAAGTCCCAAAAGCCACAGCCCTGAGCTGCTATCCCATTTCTATTTTGCCCTTGCCCAGGAACAGCAGCAGATGGGAAAGATT
Organism: Podarcis vaucheri; assembly: GCF_965113315.1. Classification (NCBI taxonomy): domain Eukaryota; kingdom Metazoa; phylum Chordata; class Lepidosauria; order Squamata; family Lacertidae; genus Podarcis; species Podarcis vaucheri. The sequence goes on from NC_138763.1 coordinate 39,224,144, forward strand.
CTTCAGTATAGCTGTACAATGCCTCTGAAATTTTCAGTATAATGGCAAACAGAACATCATCTTTAATCAACTGCAGCAAACCTCCTTTTCCATCTCCAAGGCCTTCTGTAGAAGAGGGACAAGACAGGTTTGTCCATTAGCTTCAAAGCCATTCCATTGGGTGGCATATGGATGGCAGACTGAGGCTGGCCAGCTTGCATCAATCTAGTTTTTCCTCTGCGTCTTTCTCCAACCCATTGCCTTTCCATTCATCTGGCCTGCAAGCCCAGCCCATTCATATTGCTAATAGATGAGTCCTCATTATCTAGCCATGAGTGCAAGAAAGAAGCGTGCCGGTCCGAAAGGGGAGTACCAATTTCTGGGTAGGCTCTGTGCCTCTCCTTTGCTGCTATTCCATCTCTTTGTGGAGAAAGGCCCCTTGCTGCAAAGAAACAATACGACTTGCATGTCATCATTAGTCTGAAAATTATAAAAGAAACCTTCCATCAGTATTGGCACAATTACCTTCCCATTCGCCTGCTCCACCTCATTAAAAGGAAAATGTTACAATTATGGCAGAGACGGGAGGAGCAGATTAATGTTCTGTTTCTAATGCATTGATGAATTGGCACTTAGTCAAAGAGATTCTTCTTTATTTTAAATGAAAGCCTGTCTTGTTTTCACACAAAAAATGTGTTATAAATAACACAAAGATAGGGAGAGTCCCCTATATCAGGGGCCCCTTGGCTGTGAATCTGTTTTCTTGATTAGCTCTCAGATGAGATGTGAAGGATAAGAAGCCAGTTAAAAGGAATCATTCAGCCTTCCTTATGGGAGAATTTCCAGAGGTAAAGCTAGGAGTTATAGAATTATTGCAGACACATTCACTGGTTCACCCCTTATGCAAAACTGAACATCTTTGAGTATGGAATAAATAACATGTCTTTTTGAAATGGTGTCTTTAGTGTGGAATGGGGCTTACTCCCAGGTAAGTGGGTATAGGATTGAGGCTTCATTTCTGATCTCAAAGGCTCAGGCTGAATAATAAAGGAGAACATAAATATGTAAAAAAAAAGAGATAAAATGGGTAAGAGACATAACTTAGTGCCCAACATGACCTGTTTGCCAACAACAATAATAATATCCATTGCAGCCTTCTTCTGGAACTTGTGTACATAGTTACATCCCCACCACATATGCTCAAAATATTCTAAGTCCCTTTGTTTGACTCACTACGGCAAAAAAGTAACCAATAAATGTTATAAATAAAAAAGTTGATCACTAGTGTGAGTGAAATGGGATAGAATTGTTCAGTCCATCCGTACTTTGGAGTGAGCCCTACCCAGAATGAACAGAAGGTTTCTCCTTACATTCCAGTATTTGAAGTGTTAATGCACTCATTTCCCAAAGAAACAGAGATTGAAAGAAACAGTGCACATCTTTGGTTAACAGCTTCTATTATTCAGTCCACATGCCCCTCGCCTCTGAGGTTGACCCTCACCCAGAATATATGAGGGGCTGAGGGAACAGGAGGAAGATCAGATCTTGTTGAGGGAATGCCAAACCATGGTTTCGTTTTACATGTGACCACAGTATACCCAAACTGATTCAAAACAAAGTTTTCTTCCTATTAATGAGATAATAATTTGGGGTCAGTTTACTTCTGTGTTAATGCTGAATCAAATTTAAAGCTAATGAGAAAAAATGAGTTCCTGTGGTAAGTTAGTTATTCTTGGCTCATAACTACCTCTGTGGGGAGCCATTTCAAGGCTTCTCAGTTCACAAGCTGTAGTTTTCATTAAAAGGAATCAGACAATTGGATTTTTATCTTTGCGTTTAGACCCCATTGAAGCAGATTTAGATAGCTGCCTTTAATTTTCTCCCCCACCTTTCATCTTAATTTTATCAGGGGATGTCCATGGCAGACACACAAACTTCAATCCTGAAACATTTACTTTGTTGGAAGGAATCAGAGGAACTATATGTGGCATGAAAACTGAACTCTGTGGTCACATTAAAGGGATATGGGAGTTCCCCTTTAGTTAAGTGGCAGAAAGTGGGGGGTGTCTACGATTATAATTCTACAATTTATTTAAAAAGTTACCTGTTGCTAATAAGTTGGAATGCGGTTTACACAATTTACTTGACGATGTCTCCAAATGTGTCTTGCTGGGATCATCTTCCTCTTGCCCATTGCCCTGCCAGTTCATGACAATCAGGTTGGCTAAAAGAGGGTCATCCCACTTTTTACTCATCCTGCCAGCTACCAATGAAAGTGTAGATCAACTCACAGGATTCACCAGTGATACTGTAGGGCACAGGTGTTTCATAAGACAACACAGTACCAAGACAACATGGATCATATTTGCTTTTCCCAGACACCCAGGGAGGAATTCAACATAAATGCTTTGTTTATAACAGCTGAATGATCTCCCCTCTTATTCCCCTGTGTGCTGTCTGGGGGGTTCTCTAAGCCCCCCACTCCCAGAGCCAATTTAGTGGGACAAGAGGGAGGAAGCCCCATTGCATTACTGGAAGCCCTTGAACAGGATTCTTCTAGTGGGACCAGTTAGCTGAATCTCGTCCATAATTCTCCCCATCTGGAAATTGGCCTGACAGACAAAGGAAAAATGTGGGTGCATTGAGAAGTAGAGAGAGAGTTGTACGTTAGTACAATTTGTGCCCTTGTACAATGTCATTACTGATCATGGGGCATATATATTAAGCTAACAGTCTCAGCTTCTAATTTCCCAGATTTGTGGAGCTTGAGCTACTACTCTAACTCTAATCAACATGAGACAACTTCTGGCAGGTTGTTTGATCATCGAAAATATTTACTTATTGCAATTATAGCATGTAAAAAGCCGATCAGGATCCTGCCAACCCCTGGCTAGTAGAATGGCTCTGTGGTGCATAGGGAAAGTCCAGCTGGAAAGTCCAGAGCTGGGTCAGGCTCTGAAGTGTTTATTGCCTCCCTCTCTCCTGCAGTCCTCACCATAGGGCAAGGTGGTGGAGTCCAGCTGGAAAGTCCAGAGCTGGGTCAGGCTCTGAAGTGTTTATTGCCTCCCTCTCTCCTGCAGTCCTCACCATAGGGCAAGTGGTGGTACATGGCCCTTTGATATAAATGATAAAGTCCAGCTGGAGCAGCTCCTGAGGTGGTTTTTGCCCCTCACACTCTCTCTTTCCTGGAATCCTCTCCATAAGTTGAAGTAGATGGCACTGTAGGGGAGACGTCCAGCTGAGGTAGTCTTCACCCAGGTTCCCCTCTCTACCAAGATGCTTCTTGCAAGGCAGCTGGTGGGACTTAGGGAGAAATCCGGCTGAAACGGTATCTGAGGTGGCCTTTACCTCAGAATCGGTCATTTTTCCTTTATGGATTGGTGGGCAAATGCCACTCTAATTTCTCAAGAATAAAAATTGCCTCTTACATTTTGTCTTAATCAGTTATCATGGTCCTACAATGGCATTTATTATATTTCCATTGTATCACTCATTTGCAGCAACCCTCGGACTGTTTCAAAATGTCATGAAAACGTCACTCATGGGAAACATTCAAACTCTCATGGGAAACATTTAATTTATACAATTATTTTTATAGTCTTGACCTTCATGTCTTTAGATGTTCTCTCCATTTCCCTTTATCTTTTTGTTGGAGTGCAATACCGAAAAGAAAGAAGTACTCCACTGGGCTAAAGGTTACAGCTGCTTTCTAAATATGTGCTGCAAACACTGCGAGAATCTTTTAATGCTTGGTATAATTGCTCAGCATTAATTCAGTGGGTGAAACACTGAAGTGACCTATTCGGGCATTGAGAAATCTGGTTCCTGCGGTGCTGGGCGAAGCATGGCTTATATGATACTGTTATTAATTATGGCATGCTTCCATGGTATCTTTAACTGTGGGCATTAAAGATATTCAAAGCATTCACTGGTGCTTAGGAAGCCATATCTGTCAAAGCTCCCCCCCCCAAGTCTGTGAAAGCTGTAAAAGACTAGGTTCCCTTTTACAAACCAATGAGTTTCCAGTATCTTTGGCCAGCAAAGAAAGAATCCCAGCCAAGAACAGGAAGGGAAACCTAGCTTTCTCTTATTTGCTCTTATTTGCTTTGTTTCATCAGCAAATCAGAACCCCCTTGCCCCCTTGCTTCCCTGACAGGTGAAGGATATTCATCACATTCTTCTTATTCATGAGATAACAGCCAGTGTGTCATAGTGTGCTCAGAGCATTGGCCTAATACCCAGAAGACCAGGGTCCCCATGGCAGTCATGAAACTCAATGGGTGATTGTGGGCCAGTCACTCACTCTCTGCCTAACCTCACTCACAGGGTTGTTGTGAGGATAAAAATGGGGAGTAGTAGAAAACAATGTACACCACTTTGAGCTCCTTAGAGGAATGATGGGTTATAAATGTATAAATAAACATTTCCTATCCAATATCATGATCCCATCATTGAGTTACACCTGCTGTGCAGAGATGTGATTGCTGTCAAATTCTGTTGTGCAAACAAAGTACAACTGTGTGATGGCAAAAGTAGACAACGTTTGGTACCTGACCGCAAGGAGGAGCAGAATCTTACTTTTAATAAAGACAAGATGGCCAAGGGCTTTTCTTTTTCTTCATTAAGAAAAAGTGTCTTGCTGTTGCTTCCATGGATGGCTTGTCTGCTCTCAGCAGTCCATCAGTCTTCTGGAACAGAATGGCCCATAGGAACAATGATGGTATGTCATAATAAAGATGATAATCAAATCTTCTTGGGGTCAGTACTCACTGATACAGAGCACAGGCCCCCCCCCTTTGCTGCCAATGGCAGCCATTTTGTGCTGGCACCTGCAACACTTTTATCAATATACAAGTTGATAAAGCACCCCCCTTTTTTAACCAAAAGAAGCACTAATTATGATGATGTGTGGCATTCCATCTATTTACTTAGCACTTTGCGAAGAATGAGAGGTGGGTGAAACTGTTGGTCATCCCACAAAAACAACAAAAGAAGGGGCGGAAATTAGGGCTGAAATAAACCTGGGGAAGAATGGGTGATTATTTCCAGTTGCAGAGCCCTTGGCTTGGATGTGTTAGGGTTGGGTGCTGAGTTGAAAGGGTCTATTCCAAAGGCTTCATGGAAAAGTAGAGTTCTGTGAAGGGATTTAAAGAATGTAAGGGAGATTTTCTCACAGAGGCATTCTTCTAGGATAAAATACGTCTAGAAGTTCATACACTGAGGTAAACAATTCATATGAAGTATTTTGTGGGAAACTATGTTTATTTATATATGATTTTTTATCTTTTTAAAACTAAAAACAGGTTAATGTGGGGAAAGGACAGAATGGACACCAGGGACCAGAAATAGACTGATCCATGCATCCCCAGGGGGTGGGCTGACTTTGTTCCTCCACCAGAGGTGTCCAGTGCCACACAGGGAATTGTGTAAACTGGAGCCTTGGGAGAAATATGGTCATGCCTGAGTTTCTAGGTGTTCAAATTCCAGCTGAACTTCAGTCAACAACAACAACAACAATGAATGAAATGTGATTTGAGCTCTGACTTCAGGAGCAATTTTGTAGTGAAGAACAGCAGCACCAACTATTTGATCTGAAACGAATGTTGAGAGAAAAAGCTGTGAAATGTTTCCTTAATTTTAAGTGTATTATCTATTGCTAGGATGGGGGGGGGACCTTAATTGCTATTCTGAAGGGTCTGCTATCAGGTGTAGACATGTAAATGCACACCTACACACACACATTTTATTTTGGCAGGTGCAAATCCTCCATGGGGGAAAAAATTATTCTAGCACCATAATGATGTGCTGTGTGTGTGTGTGTGTGTGTGTGTGTGTGTGTGTAAACTAATGTGTCAGTTGTGATTGGGCTGAGCTGCAACAAAAAGGAATAGACCTGGTCAAATTGTCATTCCACCCATGCTGTCGTTGACATGTTTTATTCCTGTATGCAGACATTAATATACCAAAGCTATAAGTAAGTAAATCGGACTCAACAGGAGGGCATGCACTAGCATATTTCACAACTCTACTGGATTTACTGCAGCGCTTTGAATTCACAGCAACCTGGAAGGGGGGGGGGAAGGCTAGACTGGCAAATAGACCTGAGATGTGTTTGCTAGAATGAATTTGAATTGACAAGTTCTTGCACAGGAAAAAAAGAAATGCCACCATGAAAACAAAGTCTCAAAATACTGGCAGTGAAAGGCTGATTTATGTTTAAATCTTGGGTTTCCTACCAAGCATTTAAATGCCATAAAAGGTAACACAATGAAAAAACATGCATATGCAAATTCTATGGATGCAAAGTTGAGAAGTGCCCCAAAAGTGTTTTAAAGAATAATAATATGGATCAATTGGTTGTCATTCCCTTTCTATTCCAAATTCACCCACTAGAGGCAGCGTCCTAATTTTAACCCCGCAGCAATGAGGATTCAGCCCTTTGCAAGTGCTGTAATGTATCTACCACAATCTTGACAATAATGGGTGTTTTCTCTAGAATTCCAGGGATAATTTACAGAGTCAGGTTAAGTGTGACGGGACTCACAGCTTTCCTCATGATAAACTGCTGCCAGCATTTGATTGCTCATTTGTATGAAGCCATTATAACAGATCCACTATCACAAATCATCAAGATGTGATGAGAGAGAATGATCTGTGATAGCAAACCCTTCATAATGGCGCTACTGAATAAGCAATGGTGGGATGGCTACAGGTTATCTTGTGGAAAGCTCTCAGTTCTGTCTGATAAGATTATAAAGTGAATTGGTCCTAAATAAAATGCTCCAATGGGCTGATAACCTAATGGGACCCAGATAGATATAGCATGGTTATTTCTCTGGGAAGGATAAACCTGTCATTCCTACTGGCAGCAAAGGTACACCCAAATGTTGCAATATCTGAGGAGGGGGAATGATGCTAAATTCTAGAATTGTGAATCCATGGATGCTTCCAGAAGGGTATTTCATGTGGGATTGATGCTCCTCAAACATGCAAGGGTTGTTTTTTTGTTGTTGTTGTTTTGCAAGAGCCACATGGTGCCATTGTCATCAAAATGCCAAGCCATATCTCCCCTCCCCTCATTTAATCCAGATTTACCCTTTCTGGGGAAAATACAATTAAGTGAAGAAGAAATAAAGTGTTGCCACTATGTTCCCACCTGCAATATCTGCACAACATTCATAATATTAAGCCCCAACCTAGAAGAACCCTTAGTGGATGCAAGCACATGTTGCAAATCTTGCAGAAGTTTCTCACTAAAACGAATCCCTGTTATTTCAGGCCACATTAGGCCTACCTACAAGCCTTTAATTTGCAGCAGGCATAAATGAGGTGGAGTTCTTCAGAGCTGAGAAATGTACAGATCCAGTGTGGTGTAGTGGTTAGAGAGCTGGACTAGGACCTGGAACACTAAGGTTCAAATCCCTGCTCAGCCATAAAGTGGTCAGCCACAGTCTCTCAGTCTAGCCTGTCTCACAGAGTTGTTGTGAGGATAAACTGGAGTAAGGGAGAAGAAGCCACCTGGAGCTCCTTAGGGGAAAGGTGCCTGCAAGGGCTCATATAGTTTGATGTTGGTTTTGCTTCCCTCTTTGGCTACTCCAGCAAAGCCATGTGTGTGTGTGTGTCTGCAGGGATATAATAGGGAGTACTTGATTCAAGAGACGTGAGGTACGGCAGGAGCACAGATGCTAATCTAGGTGTGCCATATGTCCAGATTTTGGTGGACATTGTTGGGATTTCAAAGGCAGATTTGACATCCGCTCATCAGTTTTGGGAGTGTCCTGGTTTTTACTTTTTGAAATATGGCAGCCCTAGCTAATGCATGCAAGCACTCAAGGCCTATTGCTGTAGACCCAGACCATCCTGCTCCATGCATCCGAAGCAGGTGAAGATAACCTAGTCCAACCATTTCAAGGACTGGCTTGGATGACTGATGAGGGTTCCAGCAAGAAAGGCAGATGGGGTGCCACTAGAAAGTAGAGAAGGAGCTGGTCTGGCTGTGAAAACCAAAGTGATAAACTGAGCTCATATCAAGAAGAAAATTACAGTGTTGTCCACAATAGACCCAGGAGACAGGTTTTGTGAACAAAGTTCCTGGGAGCTAGGTTGATGGGTTTCATCAGCAACAGCCACTTACTCACTGAGCTTTTATTTTTATTTTTTTAAAAAAATGTACAAGGAGGGACAGTGCTTTTCTCACCACTGTGGGAGACAACTCTGCATACAGGATGGAGGCACAAAGTTGGAGGTGTTTTTCAACAAGGGACAGCCCCAGTTTTCTCATGTGTGTGAACGGAGCCACTGCATCAGAATAAAAGTCTACAAAATAAGCTGTTTATGTAACAGAGTGGGAGCAAATGTTAACAAGCCTGGAAAACAGGAATGTAGGAAGGCATTGTTTTCCTTTCTGCTCTGTATTCATTGCATGCAACATTGCTTCTTTTCTGCTGCACTTCACCTTCTGCCCAATGCCATGTTATTTGTCTCACTGTCCACTGTAGTGAAATTATGTAAGTTACATAATTAATTATGTACATTATGTAAGTTGCATTGTCATATATTCTTTGAACCTATTCATTTCAGCGCACAGGAAGTGTGATGCAAATAGCAAGGGGGAATATACTGTTTGTGGATTGCAAGGAACAGCAGTGGTGAATACCAACTGTATTTCCTGGATTGATTTCTGTTCTAGGCATTGGAAAAATAAGTGAACTTTGGCCATTTGCAGTCCCGTTTCTGTTTCATTTAGCATTTTCAGACAGTCCTAATGGAGCCATTATTACATAGTAATATATATATATATATAGTGCCAGCAGCTGAGTTTTTAGGTTTTGATGTGCGTATACACACTGCATCCAGACTAGCAGCCATTGGATAGAAGTGGGCTGATATTAGCAGTAATGATGCGGTACATACCACATGTAAGGCGCTACATACCTTCAAAACTATACTACAAAGTCAGGCAAGCGTAGCATGGGGAAAGCCCCAGGCACAAACTCTGCATTGAAGCCCAGCTTTAGAGGCAATGCCATTTCCTTTATGGAACATAAAGCCGCTTGTTCAAATGTGTGAGAGAAGTACCCCTTTGTGTGCTGCTTTGGTGTCTGTCCCATAACGCCTTATTACAGCGAAACTGAAGCTCGCAGCCTAACATGGAGATTGCTGTGCTTTTGTGTGATAGGAAATGGAGGGTTTGAGGGCATGGGTTTCACGAAGGTGAAGCAGATGGACTCGGCATCTGTCAAGAGAAGAAAGGGGGCAGTTCCTGGAGCAGCATGAAGGGGTGAATTCTCCAGGCACCTCTGCCTGGCAGCCTAGACTGAAAAGCAGGGCCACGTTTCCTTCAAGGAAGCCATCGAAAAAGCAAAAGAGGAGAGTTAATGGACTTGATTGAGCAACACGGAAGACGAGGGGAAATTGCTGAGGCAGCTCCATTCTGTGTCTTTGAACATTAGACTTTGAAAAGTGGTAGAGAAAATCTAAAGGAATTAACAAGGACTACTGGGAAATTACTCAGGAAGAACTTCGAGTGTTCTTGACTTTGACAAACTTTATACAGGGAGAGGTGTTTGCCCATGTCCACATGTATGTGTTGCAAAAATTGTTTTCTCTTGCTTTTGGAAAAAAGAGATGGGGTTTATTTTTTGTAGGCTACTTAGAGGTTATATTCACAGTCAAGCAATATAATTTTTGGTAATATAAAATAAATATGATCATAGTAAACAAGTAAATAAAATAAACTATGGGCTGAGAAATATGTATTCCTTTCCACCCCAACCCGGAGATCTGCAAATGTAGGGATCACATGCACCCTGTATACTTGGAGGTGAGGAAGAGAAATGCAAAATGGGAAGCTTCAATATTGTGTTGTATGAAGGGGCATTGGTGGACATAGAGAAAATCCCTGGCCTCGGGCCCAGTTTGATGACTGATTCGGTTTGAACTAGTCATCACTCACCCTCCTCTGCAAAATGCAATAAATCGTACCAAGCTTCCTGGTACTTTCATGGAAGCTGTTAGGATTCCTAACATGATGTGTGCATAGTGTGTGTGTGTGTGTGTGTGTGTGTGTGTGTGTGTGTGTGTTGAAAACCACTTTCTTTAATCCTAGGCATACTTTCCTGGGAGTTAGCCTCACCAAACATGGTGGAGCCCACTTCCATGTAAATGTGCATAGGGCCAAACTGAAGTTATCTGCACAAATATTTAACCGTGTATCACATGTACAGCAAGGATAGTGAAGGGAAGGGGGAGGAAGTTTCCCAGTATTTGCCATTAATTTTCGTTGTCTGACACAGAATAGAAGCAGCCTCTTTAGAAAGCAACAACCTTCACTAGAAAGAGGAGCCAACATTGCTTCTAATGGGGGTGGGGGCAAACTGTTATGCACCTATGTCTATATTTTGACATCTAAATAGGCACCTCATTTCCATGAACACTTGAGTGCTTGTCAGACCCTATTTTCCTTTAACTGCTGTGATCAATACTTGTGTAAATGGGACCATTTCCTCGTTTGTCTAGGTAAGGATTTAAAAGCCTGTTTAGCTGGCAATTTCAGAAAACTTTCCCCTCTGCTTTAGAGTTAAAATCATAGAATATTAGAACTGTAGAGTTGGAAGAGACCCTGAGACTAACCTAGTCCAACCCCCTGCAATGCAGGAATCTCAAGGAAAGCATCCATGAGAGATGGCCATCCAACCTCTGCTGAAAAATCTCCAAGGAAGCAGAGATGACCACCATCCGAGGGAGTCTGTTCCACTGTCTAACAGCTCTTACTGTCAGGAAGTTCTTCCTGATATTTAGTCAGAAACTCATTGCTTGTAACTAGGTTGGGGTCCTATTCTCCGGAGTAGGGGAAACAAGCTTGCTCCATCTTCTATGTGACAGCCCTTGAGATTTCTTCGTGGCACTTTAGCAGAAATGCTCAGAGTTCCAGGTTCTTCAGTGCAGTATATTTATTGTGAGCTATATATACAAATATCTGCAGGCTATAATACACAAGCAGTTCATACAGTCAAACAGAGTACCTGGATGCACCTTAAGGCAAATTGGAAGACCTCTAACTCTTTCTCTCTGCCCACACTCCTCTACACCACCACCCTTACTGCTGGATAGGTTTCCCTTTTAAACCGATGACAACCAATCAACTGACAGCACATTACTGCTGAGTCATTCTGACCCAGCACTTCCAGAGAAAGTATTGCAGGCTGATTGCATCAGCCAGTTGCATCAGATAGCAAACTCAAGCCTACAGACTTACTGTCCCACACAGCATTATGTGAATTCCAACAATTTGAAGATGGCTATCATATTTCCTCTCATTCTCCTCTTTTCCAGGCTAAAAATTCCCAATTCCCACAACTGTCCTTCATAAGGCTTGGTTTCCTGAGACTTGATCATCACGGTTGCCCTCCTCTGCACACAATTCACCTTGTTAAAGTCCTTCTTAAATTATGGCACCCAGAACTGGACACAGTGCTCCATGTGGAGTCTGACCAAGGCAGAATAGAGTGGAGCTACTACTTCTCTTCAGCCGGACCCTATACTTTTGTGTTTGTTTATATTTAAATAATTTTTATTAAAGATTTTCCTTGTTTACAAAGGCACATGCATTGTCTCTTTCTTCAGGTTGTGCTTTCTAGAGATCAGTTACATTTGTTGTGAGATGTTAGTGTTATATGCAGTACAGGGTAAGGAAGAAAAGAGGGGGGACGGGAGAGAGGGAGTGGGGTGATAAAGCTTATGTTCTTTTACTTAGTGTATGCATGGGGTTTGGTGTTAGCATCACTTGGGTAGGTTCTCTTTCCATTCACTTGTTATGTTTCCTTGGTAGTGAGAGAGGGGGAGTTGTTGAGTTAAGTTAGCCATATTGAATCATATGCTGTTGGTGGGTTCATGTTGTCTAGTTGGGCTGTGTATGTGATAAAGGGGAGTCATACCAGAGTGAAGGCATCCTCCTCTATTTCTTCCTATGTCAGTTTCAGTCTATTGGTAAGCTTTTCTAGTAAGGCTGTTCCCCATACTACTTGATAGCAGTGGTCCATGTTTATTCCTGACAGGTCCCTCTAGTGTCTGGCTGTGATGTTTCTGGCTGCTGAGAGTAGGTGAGTTATGAGCTCTTTATAGTGTGAATAAACATTGATGTTCAGTAGGGCCAGTTCTGGGGTGACTTCTAGTACCTGTTTAGTTATTTTGCTTATTTCTTATATGACTGTTGTCCAGAAGAGTTGGGTTTTGGGGCATTCCCACCACATGTGGAAGTATGTGCCTGTGGAGGTGCAGCCTCTCGAGAATTTTGGTGAGGTTCCTGGGCATATCAGTGCCAGTTTCTGTGGTGTTAGATACCATCTGTAAGTGAGTTTCAGAGTGAGGTCTTTTATTCTCATGGATATAAATTTAAAGGGAGGTTTAGACCACATTCTAGTCCATTGGGTGGGGGTAATTTCATAGCCTATGTCAAGGGTGTTTGTGGGGCTTTGGAACAGTGTTTTGTATATTGTGTATACCACCCCCTTGCCATGTCCCATTGTTGTTAGGAGAAGGTTTTCGAAGGTGTTCAATGGCCTAGTGCCTGTTGATTTTACTACTGGATTGTTTAAGAAGGCATGTAGTTGGTGGTGTGTTACCCAGGGTATTTGGATGTTCCCTAGTTTGTTTTATATTTCTTGTGTTGATATGGGTTTGTTATTTTTGTAGAAGTCTACTAAACAATACAGGCTTTTGGCTTGCCAGGTTTTTATCTGGAGATTTGTGCTGCATGGTGGAATAGTGGGTGGTGAGCCAGAGGATTAGTGAGGATGGGGGGGGGCAATTTGCCTACTTCTTCCTTCCATGCTTTATGCATGATCTGGTGATCTGGGTTAACCTTATTAGTGTTGTGGGGATTTTTCTTAGTTTCTTTTGGAGGAAAGAGTATGCTGTGGTGGGAGTGTTTTTGATTATGTCTCTCCAAGTGTACCCATTGTTTCATATCATCTTCTAGAATGTATGGGATTATGTGGGGCACATGGCTGGCGATGAAGTATATTTCTATGTTGGGGATTGCCCATCTTCCTTCTGAGGTGGGGAGGCACAGGTGTTTGGGGCTTATTCTTGGCTTTTTGTGTGAGACGATAAACGAGTGTAGTTTTTTTCTGCCATTTGCAGAGTTAGGTTGATGGAATCCAGATTAGAAGGGTTTGGAATAGGTAGGTCAGTTTTGGAAGGGTGATCATTTTGATCATGGCTATTTTACCAGAGAGAGTATAGTTAATATTGTTCCATCTCTTCAGGTCATTGTTAATTTTTCACCACAAGGGTTTTAATTGTGGAGGTATAGTTTGTTGAGGTTTCTGGTGATTTGTACCCCTAAGTATCTGAATTCGGTATGGCAGAGTTTTATCTTTTTGATGTTGGAAAATTCCTTTTGTATATGAGGTGGAGTGTTGAAACACATAGCCTTAGACTTTGCAAAGCTTACTTGTAGGCCCAATTCCATTGTGAGTGTGTTGAGTTCGTTGGTTAAGGTGGTTGCTGTGTTTATGGGGTCTGGTGTTGTGATCATAAGGTCATCTGCAAAGAGCCCTAATTTATAGGTTTTGCCTTTTATTTCTACTCCCTTGATGTTTGGGGCTGCCTGGATTCTGTTGATGCAGCCTAGAATAGCATTAGCTTTCTTTGACTGCTGCATCACATTGTTGACTCATGTTAAGCTTGTGGTCTATGAAGACACCTGGCTCCTTTTCACATGTACTGCTGGCAAGCCAGATGCCCCCCCCCCTCATATATTGGTGCATCTGTTTCTTCCTGCCTAATATTTGCACCTATTGAAATTCAGTTTGTTAGTTGGGGCCCAGCTCTCTAATCTTTTAAAGGAACTTGAATCCTGATTCTGTCTTCTGCAGCATTAGCTACCCTTCCCAGTTTGGTGTCATCTGCAAATTTGATGTTATTCTAGTGGCAGCATTCATGTATACTTTTCCATTAAATAAATTTGATGTCTAATCAGCATCCCCTGCACTCTGAAAGACAAGTTGGTTCCCCACACAGCTTGATCTTGGTTATGGCACGTTACGTAGATGCTAATAAGTTTTGCCCAGCACAGTGTTGCCCTGAGGCTAGTAAGATTCAAATTATCCAGGGGATACAGCATTACTGAAAATAATACAAATAATTCAGGGGCTGGTATTCCTTTATTTATTGGATTTTGTAATTGGATAGAGTAAGACTGGGCAGCTGGGATAAAAATAATTGATAGTTCTTGTCCACTAGCAAATGATTTTCTACTGATCACCAGTGCAAGTGGATAGCATTAAAAATGAAATGAACGGGGGGGAAACAAACAAAAATGAATGTTTTCTAAAGGCGATGAAAATGTACACACTTGATTTTCTGTCTGGAATCACATATCAGATGGAGCAATTTTAAGTAATCAGATTTCTCTCCATGGTATTACATTATTTTCAAAGTAGAAATGCTTGGTTTATACCCAAACTCAACTATAAATCCCCATTCAAGCAGCTTTCCCTGAAATGCCTTGGTTTTCAGTATATGCTGACTTTTAAATCAATAAACCCTTGTCACAAGCTGGACGGCTACACACAAAGTTTTACAAAAATATTTGTAAATCAAGGCCGCTTTCCTACCTTAACTATGCTCATTTGAGGGCCAGTCTACATGTTATTATCACAGCATGAAATGAGTTTGAACCAGTTTCTATGTGGTGCAGCTTGCCATGCAGATTGCCCACATCCTGTGGAGATGCAGGATAAGTGACTCTATCAATTTCAGTTTCTCCTAGTTTCTCGTTTTTCAAGTCTTAAGTCCCTGGTATTCTAATATGAATATCTAATGTACATTTTCGTATGCATTTTTGTCTAATATATACATTTTTGCAGCAAATATTCCCCTAATATTTATTTTTCCCCATATAATGCATTTTTGTATGTGTTATTTTTACTAACATGATAATTCTTATGCACACTTTACTTTAGTATAGACATTTTCCTGCACATTACTTGGCTGGAGAACTGCAGTACAAATTTCAGAGAAGTGAAAATTTCAAACGATTGCCATGCTTTGGTTCGCACATTGTTTCAGGAAGTACAAACTGAATTGATTTTACCTTCTATCCCTAGTGGAGACTCATGTAGGATGCAATCCCAAGGCAGGGAGGAAGGGGGCACTAAAGGCAGTTCATCTGCCTATCCAATGCCCTACTGGGCTCATACTGGCAGAGTGGGTGGGCGAGGGCTCTTGTGCACCTGTGCCCTGTTCCTGTTCTATTTTATTTTATTTTATTAAAAAACCTATTTCCCTATCATTGAGGAAGTAGGACGAAAAGAAATCAAAACAAACTACAGAAGGTTCAGGGTTGCCATAATTTATTCCATTGTATGGGTAAATGTGGGGGGGGGGCTAAGAACCTTTGTCCCAACACACAATTTGCTCACGTTTCAGATAAGCTGGGAAATGGGTATCCGTGAGATAAATGCAGGTTGAGAATTGTGTTGGGACATGCAGAAAGTTCAAAAGCTGGTGGATAACTAAGGCTGCAATCCTAACCATGTCTACTCAGAAGTAAGTCTCATTGAGTTCAGTGGGGTTTGCTCCCAGGTAAGTGAGGTTCAGAAGGTGCAGATTAGGTTCAGAAAGTGCAGATTAGGTCAGTTCCTATTGGACTTTTGTTGTTGTTGTTGTTTAGTCGTTTAGTCGTGTCCGACTCTTCGTGATCCCATGGACCAGAGCACGCCAGGCACTCCTGTCTTCTTCTTCTTCTTTTTTAAATGATATTCATTAAGGTTTCAAAGAAAAGAATTACAAGAATTAGAAAAAGAAGAAGAAAAGAAAGACAAAAGAAAAAATAAAAGAAAAAATACAAAATACAAAAAAGATAAAAAACACTTTTAAAAAATACATCAGTCTTTCCATACCTTACATTCATTTCCTTGTTTCCCTGACCTCCTCACACATCCCTTTTTTGTATTCCAATTCAGTTAGTTAATTCAGCAATTTCTTTCCCTCTTTGTTTTTATCTTAGTCCTTTAACATAATATATTATAACTTTGGATTCTCTCCTGTTAACAATCCATTTTTACATACACCTTTATAACATTGCTGCTTAAACCACTTAACTTCATTCTGACATCATTCTAACATTCATTAATTTTGCAATATTTCTGTAAATAGTCTTTAAATTTCTTCCAATCGCCTTGGGCCAGTCACACTTCTTTGAAGTCTCTCAGCCCTACTCACCTCACAGAGTGTTTGTTGTGGGGGAGGAAGGGAAAGGAGATTGTTAGCCGCTTTGAGACTCCTGAAGGGGAGTGAAAGGCGGGATATCAAATCCAAACTCTTCTTCTTCTTCTTCTTCTTCCACCGACTCTTCTCCCTGGTCTCGGATTCTGCCAGTCATTTCCGCCAATTCCATGTAGTCCATCACCTTCATCTGCCATTCTTCCAGGGTGGGTAGATCTTGTGTCTTCCAATACTTTGCAATAAGTATTCTTGCTGCTGTTGTGGCATACATAAAAAAGTTCTGTCCTTCTTTGGCACCATTTGGCCGACCATGCCCAGGAGAAAGGCCTCTGGTTTCTTCAGAAAGGTATATTTAAATACCCTTTTCATTTCATTATAAATCATCTCCCAGAAAGCCTTAATCCTTGGGCACGTCCACCAAAGGTGAAAGAATGTACCTTCAGTTTCTTTACATTTCCAACATTTATTATCGGGCAAATGATAGATTTTTGCAAGCTTGACTGGTGTCATGTACCACCTGTATATCATTTTCATAATATTCTCTCTTAAGGCATTACATGCCGTGAATTTCATACCTGTGGTCCATAACTGTTCCCAGTCAGCCATCATTATGTTATGTCCAACATCTTGTGCCAAGCACTCCTGTCTTCCACTGCCTCCCGCAGTTTGGTCAAACTCATGCTGGTAGCTTCGAGAACACTATCCAACCATCTCGTCCTCTGTTGTCCCCTTCTCCTTGTGCCCTTCATCTTTCCCAACAAGATCAAATTCCTCCCTGCACCCACACAAAGATTTACCACTCTCTCCTCATATCTCACATCATTTTGCCTCTGATATTTAATCCAGCTTTCATGCTTTCTTCCCTCCCCTTTGTATTCAACACCAGCTGCCTTGTTATTGTTGCCCTCCCCTCCACGTACATCAACATCACACCCTTATTTCTTTCTCTGCCCTCAGAAACTAAAAAGTATGTATGTTTCAGGCATATCTCACAAGCCCATGAAATGAACAAAACAAGAAGCAGGCAGCTCTTTGGGCAGGCAGTGAGGGTGGGGAAAACAGGTAATTTCTCGTCTCCACAAGGCATTCTCAATTCTCATGACAGTCAGTGCTTGCTTTCAGGCCATGGATGAAAAGCAAAAACATTTCATTTGCTCCTTGAACATTGAAGCCATAGATCATGGCCATGTTCCCTTGGAGACTGGAAATGGGCTTTTGTGGGGGAACTGAGGCTGTCCTTCAAAGAAGCTACTCTTTCGCTTGCTTTTAATCAGAAACGCACTATCAGATATTTCTTCCAACACCAGATAAATCCAATGCAGCTAGGCCTCTTCCAGACCTTATCAAGGCCCACTTGGTAGCAGGAAATAGAGTTTCTGACACAGAGTAAATCCTGGACCTTTCAGTGTTAAACTAGAGCATGCACTGTCAGTGATGTGTGAATGTAACCATTGGCCAAACATGGACTCCCATAAACCAGATGGCTGGATCTGATAGCTTTTTATCAGAGATGGGGAACATGTGGCTCTCCAGATGTCCTGGTCAGGATGGTGAAAGTTCAGTAAACATGGGAGTTGTAGTGCAGCAACCTCTGGAGGGCTACAGGTTCCCCATCCCTACATGATATTTTCTGTGTGATAAGCCTTTCAAAGATCTTCCTCTTCTTCTTCTTCTTCCTCTTCCTCTTCTTCTTCTTCTTCTTCTTCTTCTTCTTCCTCCTCCTCCTCCTCCTCTTCTTCTTCTTCTTCTTCTTCTTCTTCTTCTTCTTTATAACCCACCCATCTGGCTGGGCTTCCCCAGCCACTCTGGGCGGCTTCCAACAAAATATTAACATATAGTAATCCATCAAACATTAAAAGCTTCCCTAAACAGGGCTACCTTCAGATGTCTTCTAAAAGTTGTTGTTATCTTTGACATCTGGTGAAAGGGCATTCCACAGGATGGGTGCCACTACTGAGAAGGCCCTCTGCATGGTGCCCTGTAACCTAGCTTCTTGCAGTGAGGGAACCACTAGAAGGCCCTTGGCGCTGGACCTCAGTGTCCCAGTAGAATGATGGAGGTGAAGACGCTCCTTCAGGTATACTGGACCGAGGCCGTTTAGGGCTTTAAAGGTCAGCACCAACACTTTGAATTGTGCTCAGAAACGTACTGGGAGCCAATGTAGGTCTTTCAAGACCGGTGTTATGTGGTCTTGAACAGATATCCCTCCTAATAGGGAAGCTATATTTTTAAGATACCTGCCCCCTCTTACACCTATCAGACATGCATTAACTAAAGTGAGGGAAGAGGTCAAGCACTCTGGCCAGCTTGTGGTGA
This sequence comes from Podarcis vaucheri, assembly GCF_965113315.1. NCBI lineage: Eukaryota > Metazoa > Chordata > Lepidosauria > Squamata > Lacertidae > Podarcis > Podarcis vaucheri. The sequence continues at coordinate 39,242,672 of NC_138763.1, forward strand.
AGACAGGAGTAACATTATTAACAGGAAAAAAAAAAACAAACAGAAAAAAGTTTTTGGTGCCACCTTGAAGACCTACCAATTTTATTATGGCATAAACCTTCGTAGGCTTGGGTCCATTTCTTGAGTCACAACTCATGAAGTGGACTCTAGTCCACAAAAACTTGCTTTATAATAAAATGTATTTGTTTTTAAGGCACCACACAATTCTTTTGTTCATTTTGATGCAACAAACTAACAGAAATACCCCTCTGGAAATTCTTAACAGTGTTTGCAATAAGTTTTTCACTTGTGCTGTGAATCGGGATTGGCAGCTTGTCGCAAAAATGTGCACAGAGGCAAGTTAAATGCTGGATCAGTAAGCAGCCTTTCCCTTCTCCCCACCAACATCTTTTTGCTCCAGGCTGGCTTAAAAATATTAAAGCAGTATATGTGTGTGGTGGATGACCCATATTTTACTGGGCTTCAGAACCAGCCAGAAATCTTTTATGCCTCCTCAGTGAAAACTATAGACATATTTACAAAAGAAATATGACAGAACTCTGCACTGCTAACCAGAGAGCACCTACTATGTGCCTCTTCTTCTTCAATATTGTGTGACTCCCTCCTTCTTCATCGTGGGATTCAATGACCAAACGAGACCAAGGAAAATTCCATCCTTCTGGAAAGTCTTTCCACAATTATTCTACAATATGTAATTTTTAAAAAAGAATGTATGTTCATCGTCTTCATCTTATACAAATAATAAAGAACTTCTAAATAACAGTTGCAAAATTACTCTGGGGACTGAGCAAGTTGTATATAGGTTATATTGTATGGATGTTAGCTAATATATCCACCACCAATAGATGGGCTTTTCCTAACATGCTGGGAAGGTGTAGAAGTGTGAGATATGCCTGAGACATACCTACTTTTTGGTTTCTGAGGGCAGGGAAAGTGTGATGTTTCCTCTGCCTCCCTATGCTTATTCTAGGGCAGAAAATGTGTGAGATAACCAGCCTCATGTCACCAACATGCTTAAGTCTCATTAATGCATGACGGGGTTAATGCATAGAGTAAGCTGTCCTGCCAGGCTTAGCTAGGTCAGTCCCGCTCACCTTGGGAGAAAAGTAATCAAAGTCTTGGTTCACTTTCAGTCTACCAAAGAAGCTCAATGTGTGAGGTTTGAGCTGGTTGCTGTAGCTCAGACCACATGGCTCTAACAAGCCTTCCTTGTGTTCCCATACCAGTCCTTTTAGGAACCTTCATCACTGTAACTATGCCAAGTTTTACTGTTGGTGTTTTCTGACTGATGTATGGAAAAGCACATGAAGCTGGCCTTTGGAGAGTGAGTAAGCCATTTTCAACTCACCAAACATGTACTGTTTTTCTATGCTGGGGCAAGCTTTGGAACTCACAAGGGCATACGTTAAAAGTCCAGCAGCCTGTATTTCCATGCTTTCCTTTGCTGCATGTTTTGTGATTTTAAATCTCTGCTGAGATTCTCTCCCCAAAGAGCACTTGCCCCAAACCTGGATCTTGACATCCAGGAATCCTCCTTTTTATAGACACATTTTTCCTTATACATTATACCAACCGAATGTGTGTGTGTTTTCAGAGCTGCAAAAGATGTCTTGATACTCCATTGCACTGCAACCATTCCATTTAAGCAGGAAAGAAAGACCTCCAAAATGGTTCTTCCCAGCATTGCAAGATGGATATGATGTGCCATAAACACATTTGCAGGAAATAGAAAGTAAGTCCCTTGGATTCTCAGATACTATGCTTAGGTTTTGCGGCCAGCATTCTGTGATCCATTTGCATTGGATCATTGGACTCAGGAGTATATGATTTGCAGCTTTAACTTGATTGCAGTTTAGGGCCTGTGGGGAGGTAGCAAATGCTCCATCAAACTATGCATTTAAACCTAGGTAAGGGAATGCTTGTGGAGCATTTTTTTTTTAAATTATTCACTTCTTGCCCTCCCTCTAAGGAGCTTGAAGCAGTTTTTGTTTTGCCTTCAAATAAACCTGTGACAAAGGCAGACTGAAAGATTCTGATAAGACCAAGGCCACCCAATGAGCAGCACAGTTGAAGGGGAACTGCGCTTGAGTTTGCCACTCCCAAAACCAGCCCACTACACATTGCATCATTGTGACTCTCCATGCTGCATTGCTCCTTAGGGTTTTTTATACACCGAAGTGAAGATCAGAATGCCCTCCCCCTCTATCTCCCTGTGACTTATTTTAAATGGCATGCAGAGTCCAAGGCTGCATGCAAGGAAATGGAACACATCTGAAATCTGCTGCAAGATGTTAATAGCAACAACAACAAAACAATTTTAATAATATACAATTTTAATACTGTATTTGTGAAGGACAGGTTAGAAATCTAGCAACAACAAATTTTTCACCTGCCTTTCAATATGAGCTTCTAGGATGGAGTGTAACAATTGAAAAATACAATGTTAAACCCACTATTGCTATTACTATTATTATTAAAATAAAATATTAAAATCCAAAAAGAAATCAAATTAAAACCAAATCAAACAAATTACAGTCAAGCGAAGAGGGCGGTTGTAAACACACAGGTCTCAGTTTTAGCGGACAGCAGGATGTAGTGAGGAGTTGCCTGTGTTTGCACTGCACAAACCTCTCCTCTCTCCACCTCTTGCTCTCTCCTCCTAGGTATGTAGCTGCAGTGCAGGCAAGCAAAAGTCAGAGGAGTGCTACCATGCCAACCTTACATCCACTGCTGGATCTCAGATGTCAAAGGCCAGGAAAAGAGGTATGCAATCTACATATGATGAAATCCACATAATGAAGGTGCCAGGTACACCTTTGTTGCGAGAAAATGCCACAGCTTAAGAGTTGCTTCAGAGAATGCCCTCTCTGGGGCTGCCACCCTCTGAACCACTGAAAACAGCTATGAGGGCTCCCTCTTCCCTCACAATGGAAATCCACCAAGCACCCTTGTTTCTTATTTTTAGACCTCTCTTGGAAACTTTCTTGCCTCAACTGGCCTTTTCAGCTGGATGAATGATATGTGATCGGCCAGTTCCTTATGATGATGTTATGATGACGTGGGTGGCGCTGTGGTCTAAACCACAGAGCCCCTTGGGCTTGCCAATCAGAAGGTTGGCGGTTCGAATCCCCGTGAAGGAGAGAGCTCCTGTTACTCTGTCCCAGCTCCTGCTGACCTAGCAGTTCGAAAGCAAATTGTGCAAGTAGAAAAATAGGTACTGATGTGGCGGGAAGGTAAACAGCATTTCCGTGTGCTGCTCTGGTTTCCGTCATGGGGTACCGTTGCACCAGAAGAAGTTTAGTCATGCTGACCACATGACCCTGAAAGCTGTCTGTGGACCAACACTGGTTCCCTCGACCTGAAAGCGAGATATGCATCGCAACCCCATAGTCACCTTTGATTGGACTTAACCGTCCAGGGGTCCTTTACCTTTTACCTTTCTGCCTTTCTGATTTTACATTTTTCTTGTGTTTCTTGTGATCTTTCTATTTGCTGTATGCTGCTTAACTGTTTACTATACAATTAATCAATATATATTGTTCCTAAAAAAGATAAAATCTGAGAAGTTGCAAAAAAAATCAACTTCTATCTCTTCCTGGTGGAACTTGGGAAACCATGTTGGCAGATGGCAGTTAGTTTCATTCTAGGTAATAAGAATATATAAAGAGCCTTTTTTGGAAGAGTGTAGGGACGTAGGTGGTGCTGTGGGTTAAACCACAGAGCCTAGGACTTGCCGATCAGAAGGTCAGTGGTTCGAATCCCTGCGACGGGGTGAGCTCCCGTTGCTCGGTCCCTGCTCCTGCCAACCTAGCAGTTTGAAAGCACGTCAAAGTGCAAGTAGATAAATAGGTACCGCTCCGGCGGGAAGGAAAACGGCGTTTCTGTGCGCTGCTCTGGTTCACCAGAAGTGGCCTAGTCATGCTGGCCACATGACCCAGAAGCTGTACGCCGGCTCCCTCGGCCAATAAAGCGAGACGAGTGCCGCAACCCCAGAGTCGGCCATGACTGGACCTAATGGTCAGGGGTCCCTTTACCTTTACCTAGTGACCCGTGCAGTTCAGCATCCTGTTCTCACAATGGCCCCAAACAGGACCTGAGTACCACAGCACTCTCCCCACCTGTGAGGCTCTGCATCTGGTACCCAGAGGCATACTGCCTCTGAAACAGTCACCCTGCCCTTCAGAAGAAACTACTTTCTAATTTGGCCTTTCGCTTCCAACTTTCCTTTTCAGTCTGGCTGTGGAGCGAGCGGTGTTTTTTATTTTTTTGGTAAAGTATATTTTATTGTTTGTCACCTGCAGCACTTGAGAAAAATTACACAAATCCATCAAAGTAATGAATCTCCTCAGCAGCAACAAATAGACAAAGACAGACAGGCTCTCATCGGAAACAAGGCATCTTTAAAAATTAATGACAAATAAATGGCTGTTTGTGCTTTACCTCACTGCAAGGAGGCCTGTGTGTGCCACCAGATGATGGGAATAATGCAGGGTGTACGGAATTCTTCCCCGCCTTGTAATGCTAGTGTTGGTTACCATCTATCTGCGGTTCGATGACACCAGTCAGAGGCTTTACGTACGAAATTGATTTGATTTGCTCAAATCCATGAAAGACAGGGGAGCATGGTCTATTGGCTAAAACAATTGATTAAGGTGACGGAGTTGATATCGCTGCTCTTTGTAGCAATGCAGGAGCTTTCAGGATGGAGCAGTCATGGGACGATGTTGCTTAGTGACGGGTTGTTACTTGTTAGAATGAGACACATGTGCAACATGGGGCAAAGGAAGGCGCAAAAGCACATGGGGAACAGAAGCTGAGAGTGAAATGGAAAGCCACGCAATCAGAATAATCGAATCTTAGAGTTGGAAGTGACACTGAGGGCCATCTAGTCCAACCCCCTGCAAAGCAGGAATCTCAACTAAAGCATCCATTGCAAATGACTATCCAACCTCTATTAAAAAACCTCCAAGGACGGACAGCTCACGACCTCCCAAGGAAGTCTGTTCCACTGTCAAAAAGCTTTTAGGCCCACTATAACACACCAGCTCTCCTTCAGCTCCTTAATATTGATACCTTCCAGATCCCTTTCAGATGCTGCTATCAGTAACTAGATGCAGATAATCTCTCAGTGGTGTTAATCAAATGGTTCCTTCAGGTCACAGCCTCATCCACTGTTTGTCAGTTGGATCCAGAACTAGATATGGCAAATCTGAGTAATATTAAGAATCAGTTATACAAAGAAACTTGAAATGCATTGAAGCCCGTCAGAGTAAGTTGCTCAGCCTTAGCCAGCAGTTTATTGGGTCTGTTTACTGTACAAGGTTCTGTGAAGAAATGTAGAACATAAAGTGTCACTTTTCCCTCCCACTGGGGATAAAAGGTGAAGGTTAAAAATGAATAAATAGCCAGCTTCCATTTCAAGATGAGAGAGAGAGAGAGAGAGAGAGAGAGAGAGAGAGAGAGATGGAATTAAGCTGTGATTAATTTCTAAAATGGACACTGAGGTATCAGAGCTACCTTCACCATGTCTTCTGTCTTGAAAACTCCTAATCCCAGATATGTCATGGCTACTCAGTGTCAGGAGTCAGTCCGTCTGAACATGGTCAAAGCATTCATTCTTTGCAGACTCCCAAGGCTAAGCCTAGATATTAAACACCATTTCTAAGAGATGAGCCCTAATGTGTTGTGGTTCAAATGAAATTATATATGCCTTTTCGTATGGTTTTTGAGGTGAGAACTGCATAGTAACATTCAGAGAAATATGAAAACCCTAAAGGATAATTCCATTTTAATCCATGTATTTGTTCTCTTCCAGACATCCTGTTTATTGAGCGTGATGTGTTTGCACAATGTTTGTGGGGAGGATAGATGATGTTGTCTATTTATTGAACATTCATTCTGATTTGTGGGGTAGCTATATAATGTTGCATTAACCCACACTTTTCCGTGCACTTTCCTTATCACAAAAAGTTTCTTGTTTTCCTGGGTCAGGTTGGTTTCATGTGCAAGAGCATCAAATCAACATCAAATGTGCAACTTGAGTTTGCCAGTATGGGCCTGGATCGCACCCACAAATGGTGACAGTCTGGAAAAAAACCCCTTAGTGCCGAAAGTGTAAATTGGGAGAGTTTCCTTAAAAATGAGAACCAAACAAACCCCTCAAGCATCCCTAGCAATGGTCACTCAACTCTGGCCCTTGGGGTAGTCTCTCTCCTGCCTATACAATACATCCCATTGCCTGCTGTCACCAGGAATACCCAGTAGTGGCAGACTTTCTATATAATGGTAGAGATGCCTGTGATAAGCCATTGCATGCTGACTCTGAAGAAAACTCTAGATGATTTGAGGAAAATATCCCCTGGGAAGGCCGCTTCTTCCTTTTTTTTAAAAAAAAGATATTTATTAAAGTTTTTAAAGTATAACAGTAAAAATGAAAAAGAAAAAGAAACATACAAAATAAAAACAGTTAAAAAGCACATTGATTTTCCATAACATATCTTCCTTACACTTATTTCCCCGGACCTCCTCGTACCTCTCTTTTTTGTATTCCACTTCAGTTTGTTAGTTCAGCAAATCCTTACCATTAAGCTTTTACCCTTTTGTAAACCTTTTTTCCTATTTATTGAAGCATTACAGCTGGAAACCACTTAGTTTCTATCCAACATCCTTCTAGCATTCATTAATTTTACAATATTTCTGTAAATAGTCTTTAAATTTCTTCCAGTCTTCTTTCACCGACTCTTCTCCCTGGTCTCGAATTCTGCCAGTCATTTCTGCCAATTCCATGGAAGGCCGCTTCTTCCTTATCTGTGGGGCCTTCCAGCTCTTGTCCTTTTGCCTTGCCTGTACTTTGAATGCTACTCTTTGAACACCCTGGGGATGATAGGAAATTTCTCAAGAAACACTTCAGTAGCCATATAGAATTCCCATTCGGAGGGAAAGTAGATTTCTGTCATGCAAGCCTTTCTTATAGGATGCCTTACATGTTGCTGGATCAGATCCCAGGAAATACTACAGTTTGGCAGGAAACCTACGGTCCCAAGCCAAATTTGGGAACAGTTTATCATTTGGGGGTGCATAAGAAAAAAAGGGAAGGGGATCCTCTTTGCCACAAGCTCATTCTAGTAAGTAAAGGGAAAACTGCTGTGTCTTTTTAGGGTGTCTATTCCACCCCACCCCACCTCAGAATCTGTACCATGTTGTGGCTTTTGCAATTGATTAGCCAATATAAAGGCCAAGGAGTAGGATGACTACAGAGCCATCTCTTGACCATGATGCAGTACTGTGTTCTGGAGGCAAGAGACAAGAGCATATCCAGCAAAGGCCTCGCTATGGCTGAGACAGAGTGTGGGAAGGAAGATGAATGGTTCTTGAATCGTTTCTAATTTATGGGGCTCCATGATTCCCGCCGCCATATGTCTCTGTGAAATGACACCACGACTTCAGGAACAAAGACTAATGTGCACCTGCATGAGAAGGATGAAGTAAATCATCGGAGGGCAAGGGTCTCTCTTGATTGCTGTTAAGGAACGCACCACAATGAATGGGGCTTGTAGGCATGGGAGCGCAAGGGTCTGCCCAAACATATATAGCTCAAGGCTGTCTTTCTGTGCATCAGCCAGAAAGAGAGAGAGAGAAAACAAAAAGAGAAAGTAACAGAAATACCTCTCCCCGTAGCTAGTGCAGATTCCAGTAACTACTGCAAAGGGTGGTTCACCTTACGTGTTGGGATATTCAGGCAAATTACAGAGATGCTAATGGAATAGCACTCTCTTCATCTCTGTCTGTCAATTCTTCTCTTGCAAATGCTTCTTCCACAGCTTGCCTTGTAGTCTTGACTTGCCTTGCAACTTGTTTCTCCCTTACCTGGTTGCTGAAGAAATGCAGGTGGATCCAGGTTTCATTCTCCTTTCAGGTTACTTTCACCAGGACCTCATATGGATTCTTAACACAAATGGTTTTTTAACTACTTTAGTCTTCTTCAGACTTTCTTCCTCATGTGTTTCCTGTCATGTGTTGTGTGTGATGTGGGTGGGTGGGTGGCAGGAGGACAGGTGAATTTTCTGGCCCTGCCTCCCATCAGATTCCCGAGGTCTCCATGTACTGAGGCAGGAAATCTGCATGGGAGAGCAGGACCTACTCCACGGAATCAGGAATCCCAGACTAAGGCTATACAGTGGTACTGTATTAATAATTAATAACTTAATTCGTTCCGGAGGTCCGTTCTTAACCTGAAACCATTCTTAACCTGAGTTACCACTTTAGCTAATGAGGCCTCCCACTGCCACCGCGCCACCAGCGCATGATTTCTGTTCTCATCCTGAGGAAAATTCTTAACCTGAGGTACTACTTCCAGGCTAGCGGAGTTTGTAACCTGAAGCATCTGTAACCTGAAGCGTCTGTAACCCAAGGTACCACTGTACTTTCCCCTCTGCCCTGCCTTAGCATTTTGGGGCTAAGTAGTGATATTGCTGAAGTTCGCAGCTCAGAATACAAATTGCCTAACAAGAGCGATGGACTCATAATCTGGTGAACCGGGTTTGATTCCCCGCTCCTCCACATGCAGCTGCTACGTGACCTTGGGCTAGTCATACTTCTCTGAAATCTCTCAGCCTCACTCACCTCACAAAGTGTTTGTTGTGGGGGAGGAAGGGAAAAGGAAATTGTTAGCCACTTGAGACTCCTTAGGGTAGTGATAAAGCAGGATATCAAATCCAAACTCCTCCTCCTCCTCTTCGTCGTCTTCTTCTTCTTCTTCTTCTTCTTCTTCTTCTTCTTCAAGGCACTAGGGAGGGGAGGACTTGCAGAGTCATTTGTATTGTGTTTGATACATTAACTATGCACCTCCATAAAGGACAACATCCTTGTGTCCCCATAAGGCAGGCATAGGCAAACGTGGCCCTCCAGATGTTTTGAGACTACAATTCCCATCATCCCTTACCACTGGTTCTGCTAGCTAGGGATGATGGGAGTTGTAGTCCCAAAACATCTGGAGGGCCAAGTTTGCCTTTGCCTGCCATAAGGTATTGGTTACCTTGTAGGTCGTCTGTTACAATTCAATCTATGTGGAGTCTCCTTTGAAGACTGTCTAGAAATTATGTCTTGTACAAAATGTGACTGTCTACACATTGAGTTGAACTGGGAATAAAGAACATCAATCCACCTGGCTGCACTGGTTTATAGTAAACTTCTGAGCAGAATTCAGTGTGCTGGCTATGATATGGAAACCTGAAATGGCCGAAGCTTTGCTCATCTTAGGGTGAGAGCATCTTCTTCCTTGGGAGCTTCCCCACTTGATGAGTTCAGCAGAGGTGGCTTTGCTCTGGACCCCACCTTATAAATCAGTGAGTATTCTGGGTAGGTAACAGCACTTTGTGGAATATATTTTCCAGGGAGGGTCGCAAAGTGATATTGCATGTTTCAGATGCTTTCTATTCATCCAGTCTTTCAGACATTCTGTTTGACGGGTAAATATATAATGTATGTATGCTGCTGTCTTATATACCTATACATATATCTTACAGATACATTCACGTTCTAATACATAACTAGTTGATGTTAAAGTCTTTCATTGCATTTTACAATTACTGGGGTTGTAAATCAGCTTCGGCACAGTTTAGAAATGTTGCAAATAAATAAGTTGAAGCCGTTGCGTAGAAGGAGAATTCTTCATGGCCTCACCAGTTATATTGCAGCACGAGAGCTGTAACCGCACCAGCATAATCTCTCAGGAAAGTTGCAATATTAGGAAAGCTCACATTCTCTTTGCCAGAGGTGAGAGGGAAAAACACACAGCTATGCAGTGAAATAAACACTGTGGATGGTCTCAGGCAGCACCATTTTGATAGCATGCCCAGGATGCTTTCTGCATGATGAAATGATGAAATCCACAAATGGAAATCCCTCCCCCTCATTTTTCTCATCCTGTTCCATTTATTTTTATTGCCTAAATATTTGTTTGTTTGTTTCATAATTTGTTCATCAAAATTATATTTATTTCTGTGGCTTACATTCCCTTTCTTTTTTCTTTCTTTTTCAAATCTGATTTTGGCAGCTGCCTCCTGGCATCCATCATTTGGTTTTCCCAGAATGCCCTGAATATTGTGTTGCTCCAGGGCATTCTGGGAAAATAAAATGTTGACTGTCAGGAGCAGTTGCTGAGAGATGCATCTGCTACTGAGAAGCCCCTGACCAAATCTGGCTCTCCAGAAACCTTCCCTGTAAAGTGTGAAGGACTTGATATTTGAAATGCCACCTGCTCTTCTATCCCTGAAGTGTAGTCTAGTCTGCTTCCAAAAGATTTGCTTTGGGCAAGTCTTGGCTTTGGTTCAAAAGGTATTATGCCAACAGACCATTCCACTTTCTGAGAGAGCCAGTTTGGTGTAGATCTTGTAGTGCTGGAGCAGGATCTGTGAAACCAGGGCTCAAATCTGCACTCAGCCATCAGGTGACCTTGGGCCAGTCACTGTCTCTCAGTCTAACCTACCTCACAGAGTTGTTGTGAAAATATAATAGAGAGAATAACCATGAATGCCACCTTGAGTTCCTTGAAGGAAAGATTAGCTGTAAATGGAATGAAAAAATATACCATATATTTTTATTTAGAATGGATGTTCTAGTTCCATGAAGCATTGGCTAATTGTTTGTAACTTTGATCAACTTTAGATATCTCTCTCTCTCTCTCTCTCTCTCTCTCTCTCTCTCTCTCCTTTAATGTTTATACCATGTTGTTTATTGTTTGCCTTTTATTTTTTTCTGCTCTTGAAAAAAGAATCCTCTAAAACCCAAACAAAAACATTTTCTTTTTTTAAAAAAGAAACAGTTAATTGGACTCCAATAATTAATACCAAGCCTTGAAATAGTCGCAGCCAAAGCATACGAAATGGAACTAGACATAAAATGCCACAAAAATAATGTACTAGGCCCCAGTAATGATGGCTATAATTTATTTGTCTCTTACCCACTTCCTCCGTTTCATTTAGAAATGGCATCAATAATGTTGATTGCAGCTTTTAGTGTTTTAGAGTTGGTTTTCCCACCTGTGCCGATAATGGCTGGCTGGAGATGAAGAAAGGCATTATTAGAATAGGCGCTGGTTTTTAATGTGTATTCAGTGGTGTGTAATAAAACCTCAGGTTTCTTTTTGAATCTCTGATTATTCTGTATTTGGAGGGTGAGGGCTGATATTTGTAGCAGGTGCTCCTATATGTACAGTAGGTTACTGGCAGTGGGGTTTTCTGTAACGATAGGATTTTCTTGGGTGCTATAGCTGGGGGGCTCTCCAAGGTCCCAGGGCTGATTACATTGTTGTTCCCATTAGAAGAGATTGACCTGAAGGGCATGTTGGATCTTAGGAGTCAACTTTTCACTCTGGTAAGGTAGAAGAGCATAGAAAATCATTCTCAAATGGTTACAAGATGGGTTTCAGACAGAGTAGGGGTGGGTTCACATGGATGCCTTCTGAGCTTTTCATCCATTTGAGCATGTCCCAATTGGCCCAATCCTCAATGTACTGCAATACTGAAAAAGGATATAAAAGGAATCCAACAAGTAGTTTGTGATTTGGACATGAAGCAGGTCACAGTGTAGAAAATCAGGCTGTAAGCATTAACAGACAGATGAACCAACTAAAGTTGGGTCCAGTTTTCATTGGAAAGAGTCATTTCTCATCAATGGTGCTGTGAGGGAACCATAGACATTTTATAATAAATAAATAAAAATAATGAATTTTTATTTATACCTCACCCTTCCCGGTTCAGGGCAGCTAACAACATATTTAAAACACTTAATAGATGCAACAAAAAACAGCATAAAATACAGTATAAAACACGAATAAAAATTTTAATGTTTGGACATCTACTGGTTCTTGTGCACTGCTTTGAGGTTTTTTTTTTTTTTAATGGCGGGTTTTTCTCCAACTAAGCCATACTCAGGGCAGACCCATTGATTTAATGACTTGTCAATTGATTTCAGTGGATCTATTCCAGGGATAGCATAACTGGAAACAACCCCATATCTTTAACATAGTTTTAAAGAATGAATAGTTGCATCCATCATTAAATCCATTGATTAAAGACCCCAGTCTGTGATAGCACATTTTTGAGGGTAAATATGACTTGGATCCACACACACACACACACACACATATACATGCATACATGTACACCCTGCCATAGGAAAATGTACAGTTCTCACTATGCCTCCTCACTTTAAATGCATCTCCACCTTTCTTGGGAGTCTTTCAATTGTAAATGCATTCTGTCCTTAGCATCATCTTTTACACCTGGGTTAATCTTGGTACTCAGCATCCAAACGGCGCCAGTTACCCATGAAAACACCTTTGAGTAAACATTATTTCCTTTCTTTTCTGCACAATTTACCACTGCCCCCAATATGTAATGAAGCTCAGCATTTCTAGGGAGCAGCTCATATTTTTGTATGCAGCCTCGTTTCACACCTATTAGAAGCTGGCCTGGTTAAACTGAAGCCTGTTAGGATGCCAGCAGTCACTTCACTGCAGGGGGTGGCTTGATGCTTTCAATATGCTTGAATGAATATTTAGATGTTCAGGCTGGCTTCTCCAATAATCAGGTATATATTCAAGAAGAGCCTGTTCCTTCCTACCTGTTTGTATTGGAAAGAAAATCAGATCGGGCGAATCCTCTAGAAGGAGGTGAGTTATCACTCAGTTTCTTCAATGCTGTTGTGAGCTGATAAATTATTTTCTTTCAAACTGTCTAGCAGCAGGGCCATATTCGCATGTCCTACGAATGTATGGGGGTGTACAGAACTGTGGTCAGTGGAGCTAGCCAGGGCCTGAGTCCAGTGGATCATGCCAGAAGCAAGATGTGTGGTGTGGTACACTAAGCAGGGAAGTGCTACACGACCAGCCAGAACTGCAGCCACCCACCATTTTGATTTCAATTGTTTCCCCAAAATGGGGGTGGTAGTTAGCTCATCCATTCATAAGCCACCTTTCGGATCATGGGCCCAATGGGAGCACCAGCCAAGTGAAGTGGTGGCAAAGATGATTAGGGCCCCCTCAGATGACAGCTCACCCCAGGGCTTCTGTCAAACCTAGCATCACCTCCGATTGTGGTGGCAAACTCCAACCTTGGCCCATACACATTCACTTTATTTTGTTTTTTTAATATATATTTTTAAATTTTATAAATATGTTTTTTGACAAAACATCCATCTTACATATAATATATAAAGACCACTTGGCCATCTTGGCCTGAGACTTCCCTTCTCCTCAGCTAATGGTTGTCCTAATTATGCTCTGATATTGCATTTTGTTATTATTATTATTACCCTTAAATCCAAATCTTAAATATAGCATTTAAACATCATATTGATAATAACTGATATCTCTAACCTTACAAAACTTCTTGTAGCCCTACTAACAATGTCTATTGTTTACAATTGTCTCTCAAATACAATGTAAATTTATTCCAGTCTTTCAAAAAGGTCTGGTCCTCCTGGTTCCGGATTTTCCCAGTTAGCTTCACCAACTCGGCATAGTCCATTCACTTCATTTGCCACTCTTCTTTTGTTGGGATCTTGTCTTGTTTCCATTTTTGGGCCAACAATATTCTTGCTGCAGTTGTTGCATACAAAAACAATGTTTTATCTCGCTTGTGCATTTCTCTACCTACAGTATTCAATAGGAAGGCTTCTGGTTTCTTTACAAATGTATATTTCAACATTTTTTAAAGTTCATGATATATCATTTCCCAGAAAGCCTTCACTTTCTTACAAACCCACCACATATGGTAGAAGGTACCCTCTTTTTCTTTACATTTCCAGCATTGATTATTTACTCTGTACATTTTTGCTAACTTTACTGGTGTTATGTACCATCTATACATCATTTTCATTAAATATCCTTTAAGCAAACTGCGCATACACATTCATTTTAAGACAGGTGGGGGGATGTCTGGCTCTTCAGATGTTGCTAAACTACAACTCCCACCATCACCAGGAATTATGGGTGTTCAGCAACATCTGGAAGGCCAAAGGTCCCCCATGCACATTTCATGATCTCAATAGAGCCCCCATGCATGCAGTTATAAGGACATCCAGTTTCCCCTTGCAATTGACAGAATGGCTGACTGTCATCTTATCCATTGAGCAGAAGGAAGGTTCTGCCTTATCTGCCGAACAGAATTACAGCCCCGATGGTTGTTTAAACATCATTATGCCAGCCTTGCAAGCTACTAGCTACTCATTTGCACATTAGACATTACTTACATCTTTCTGAGCTGATTAAAGGGAAATTTGGACTTTGCCCAAAAGATGGAGGGTGATTTCAACATAACTGGGATGGGCTGGCATGAAGGGGAGGGGTAGCAAGCACTGATCATTTAGTTAATGCTGCTTTTATTGATCAGTAAAAAGCCTCTAAATTTGCAGATCATTCTTTATTGGGTAATAAACTTTATAGTTCTGGTTGTCCTGTGGGAATGCCTTTTATGGGTCTTCACTTCTATTGCTGAGGTCGTTACTAGCAGCACCGAGGAGAGAGGTCGGCTGTAGTTACATCACTGTGTTTCCCTGGAATTAAGTGGTCCCACCAGGCTTCATCAGTATAAACACAGAGGCAGCCTCCCTCCATTTCTGTACAATTGGGTCAAAATTCTTGGGGACGGGGCTTGGAGGAATATTAGCAAAGCCTTAGCTTCGTTACTTCTTCACTCACCTACAAACAAATTCTTATTTTTTTAAGAATTAGATATAGGGAATCCTAAGGATAACTTTCACCATTCTCCTTTCTGAGAGGCTTAGATCTGTGAAGTTCTCATGATATAAGAGCCAGGAGCAAAACCATTTGAAATTGCCTCCAGGTAGAAGCTGATCCATGCAGTGAGCTGTTGAGTAGAATGGTTTACTGCACAGATTGACACACACACCTCGCCGCAAACACTTTTGTCCCTGTGATCTTTTTCCATGCTTTAAATGCTAAACGGCCTCTTGGGTCTGAAGTCCCTTCTTGGGACCCTGCAACACAGACACGTCTGTCTTATGAGATGCTGCTTTATTCTTTATTGATTAGCATTAAGTGGGCGCATGGCAAACACATATCCCAATAAATAATAAATCATAGTAAATAATGCACATTAATTAGGGGGAACATTGCAATAGTGCCCATAACCTGGCTGGAACTAGAGGGCCTTTCCAGGCTCTCAATATAAAGACCAAGGCTGCATTCACACAACAGTATATTTCGTTTCCCTCCTGTTTCCCTTACTCTTAATTCCTCTTGTTATATGTGAACTTTCACATGGCATAAAAGCAACTTCCATAATAGTGCATGTTTAGCACTCATTTCTGTGTTATTTGATTCCAGAAAGAAAAAGTCTGTTGCAGCCCCCATCACCCAGAAAATCATGGGAGAATAGTAACAAAGATTGGGGCCGTATAAAGACACACAGTTCTTTCCTGCTGTTTTCATGGGAGAACAGAAGCACACCTTTTCAGAAA
Organism: Podarcis vaucheri; assembly: GCF_965113315.1. Lineage (NCBI taxonomy): Eukaryota > Metazoa > Chordata > Lepidosauria > Squamata > Lacertidae > Podarcis > Podarcis vaucheri. Next base: position 39,258,155 of record NC_138763.1, read on the forward strand.
GGGTGGAGAATAGTGGCGTTGTCCAATGACATTCATTGTTGCGTCACACCATGCCCACTGGTGTGAATGAAATTTAGCACAACATGTTGGTATGTTGGCCAAAAAGCCACAGTTCCATACTGCTGCGTGAAAGGAACATCAGAATTTAGGACAGAAGCACTAGCATTACAGTCAGGAAAATGAAAATAATATACCCCAAATCCAAATGCACTCCAAATCAATGGCATCCTAGGTTTCCTTCCTTTCCTATCCTGCTTGCCATTGCACTCTTTGCATGTAAGGGAGGGAGAGGGAGCAAGTCAGAACTGAAGCATAACAGTTTTTTGAATTATTTATTTAAACCCCTCTCCCCAGTTCCTATTTGGCTAGCATGGGGAAAAGATGCAGATGCCATATATATATATATATATATATATATATATATATATATATATATGCTTTCGTAGATTTTCACGGGTACAGGAATGCAGGTTTTGGTGTCTTCGGGTGTCTTCCCGTGTAAGAGTCGGGGTGTCTGTGCGACGTTTCGACGAGGTCTCACTCGTCATCTTCAGGCTGGTGCTTTCGGCTTCTTGTTACTGGAACAGAGCTCTGTTCCAGTAACAAGAAGCCGAAAGCACCAGCCTGAAGATGACGAGTGAGACCTCGTCGAAACGTCGCACAGACACCCCGACTCTTACACGGGAAGACACCCGAAGACACCAAAACCTGCATATATATATATATATATATATATATATATATATATATATATGCGCAAGAGGTCCAATCTCGAAAATGTTTCTAATGTTTTAACTTTTCCTAATCAGGCACCAAGCAAAATGCCACCACACAAAGAAGGATGGTTCTCAACAGAACAATGGTGGGGGGGAGCATAAGTGGGAGGCTTATGCTCTCAACCTCTTTCCACCCCTCCTTGCTCGCTTCCTTCCTTTTGACTGCAGAGCCCCTGCTAATGTACTGACAGAGCTCAGTTCCCCAGTCCTGTGCTTTGCAGCTCATTTGTCAAAGAGATAGATCTCTATGAAAGGCTGTTAGCAGGGCATTTACTACCCATTTTTCATCCGGAGATGTCATCATCTTCCAAGATTAATTAAGAAAAAGAAAAGACATCTTGTCTCCCTTTTGTTTTCCCTTTCCCCATTTTTTTTTTACAAGTGCTTTCTTTGCATTCACATATGGAATACTTCTATGCAACAAGACAACACACAATTTAGGATTGTTTGCTTTCCTTGGTATGAGATAATATATTGCCTCCCACAACCCCAACCTCCTTTCGTCTTATTTGAAAGTAAGTGGGAAAGCTTCATTTCGAGCTGAAGTCATCCAGAAACGCATGTGTGTGTAAAAAAAGCTACTTGCAGAATTACAGTCAAGGTTTCCCAAGGCCTGATAGCTTGGAGTCCATAATAAGGAAGTAATGGATGCTGATTACATAGTGTATTTTTTCATCTGTAGCCTTTATAATTTACTTGTATGTAGAGTCACAACTTTTCTATAAAGCTTGCAACTCCAATGCAACGCCATCTCTTAGACTCCCCTCCAGTGGGTGTACGACAGAAGACCAGGAGTAGCTATCACATTGCTCTGTAGTTATTGTTGGACTCCAATGCCCATCAGCCCCAGCCAGCATGGCCGATGGTCAGGGATAATGAGAGCTATGATCCAACAATGTTTGGAGGATACCATGTTGGCTACCCTTGCATAAGATGTTGAAAGAACTACAACTCCCATGGACCACTGGGCCTTTTATTCTGGTACCCTGCTATGCAGCTTTCCCTACCACAAGGCAATGGAAAGGGAGAAGTAAGGGGTGGACTGCTCTCCCCCCCCATCCTTGCTCCATATTTTGCTGTTGCTCTTTCCATTGATGATCAGTAAGTCTTTAAATGTAAGGGAGATTGGATTGGTGATCATGGGGCTGTTAAAGAGTGGGGGTTGGGGATTAGGGAGGGAAGCAGGGAAGTAGTGTCCAAATTCTGCATATCACAGTTGCAATGTATGAGAGGGGGAAGATGCAGGACATTACCAGGGGGTTGTTTTGTGTGCAAGGTGAGTTGCACAAAAGGAGAGGAAGGAGGCAGTGGTGTGGCGTGAAAGGGAAAACAGGGCTTCAGAACAGAAAAGAAAGTGGCTTTGTTGGGAAAGTGGAAAGCAGGCTTAATACCTGTCTGGGAGATTCAGGTGGAGGAGTAGCAGGGTAGATCATAGAATCATAGAATCATAGAATCATAGAGTTGGAAGAGACCACAAGGGCCATCGAGTCCAACCCCCTGCCAAGCAGGAAACACCATCAGAGCACTCCTGACATATGGTTGTCAAGCCTCTGCTTAAAGACCTCCAAAGTAGGAGACTCCACCACACTCCTTGGCAGCAAATTCCACTGGCGAACAGCTCTTACTGTCAGGAAGTTCTTCCTAATGTTTAGGTGGAATCTTCTTTCTTGTAGTTTGGATCCATTGCTCCGTGTCCGCTTCTCTGGAGCAGCAGAAAACAACCTTTCTCCCTCCTCTATGTGAAATCCTTTTATATATTTGAACATGGCTATCATATCACCCCTTAACCTCCTCTTCTCCAGGCTAAACATGCCCAGCTCCCTTAGCCGTTCCTCATAAGGCATCGTTTCCAGGCCTTTGACCATTTTGGTTGCCCTCCTCTGGACACGTTCCAGTTTGTCAGTGTCCTTCTTGAATTGTGGTGCCCAGAACTGGACACAGTACTCCAGGTGTGGTCTGACCAGAGCAGAATACAGTGGCACTATTACTTCCCTTGATCTAGATGCTATACTCCTATTGATGCAGCCCAGAATTGCATTGGCTTTTTTAGCTGCCGCGTCACACTGTTGGCTCATGTCAAGTTTGTGGTCAACCAAGACTCCTAGATCCTTTTCACATGTACTGCTCTCAAGCCAGGTGTCACCCATCTTGTATTTGTGCCTCGCATAGCAAGCAAGAGTGAAGCCCTAGTATAAACTGTAAATGATAGTCATGGTAAGACTTGCATTAGGTCCTGGGAACTACTATATGCATGCACAGTGGCATACAGAATATCTGGAATCATGCGGAGTACAAATTATGGTTTGAGCACTAGGAGCCATTGCAGCTTTCCCCACAGTTTTGACACTCTGGACCCTGCTATCCATGGAGGCACAAGGAGCAACCATCCTCCCACTGCTGCCAAGGGAGGATATGGCAGCAGATGAGACAACTCTAGGACCCCAGTACAACATACTAGACTCAGAATGGGCTTGAAAGTAAATGATTTAATTTCAAGTAGGCAAAGAACACTTGCCAAATTAAATCATTCCAAATGAGCCCATTGTTAGGCTAGGTGGAACTTCAATTCACAACTTTTAAGAAGTCATTAGTATGAAAATTATTAATGCTTAGGCAGAATTTTAAAAACAGTCCTGTTTACTCATGCACTTGATGGATGAAAGGCATTGTTTCTTGCAACTTAGGCATTACAGTCATACCTCAGGATAAATACGCTTCAGTATAAGTATTTTCAGGTTGCGTTCCACGGCGACCCAGAAGTAACAGAGTGCATTACTTCCAGGTTTCGCCACTCGCGCATGCGGATACGGTCAAAATGATGTCACGCGCATGTGTGGAAGTGGCGAAACGTGACCCGCAGACGTGCAGTTGCATCTTACATTCTGTTCAGGATGCGAACGGGGCTCTGGAACAGATCCTGTTCGCATCCCGAGATACCACTGTATTAGTTGTGAGGTTGTTTGGTTTGCTTCTTTAAAAAAAAACACATTGTTTTTTATTGCTTTGTTGTCTGTCACTCTGGGCTTCTTCAGGAATCATAATATGATGCAACATTATTTCCATGTGCTCGAGGTGGTGAGTAATGCGTCACTATGGGTCTTCTAAAGAAAAATCTGAATCAGATACTTGTGACAACTTTCCCTTGAAAACCTGACATGCTTTTGCAATTCAATTCATTCTTGTGTTCCTTTCCTCGTAGCCACTATCTCTTCACCAGTGGAAGTAAATTTCCTGCTTCATTGGTTCTGACTTCCAGCAGAAGAACAAACCTTGTAGCTCCAGATAAAAGAGTAAAAAGAGTGTAGTAGAGCAAGGCAAAAGTATTCAGGCTTATGCAGAATAGTTTATTGGTTGACAACTTCTCTGAAAGAAAAGAGACGTGCTGTGACTTTGTGAATCCAGAAGAGGAACATTTGGTCTCTCCCACTGCACACTGTCCAAGATGAGCTGCAATTCTGTGCACACTTGTTTGAGAACAAGTCCTACTGGGCTTAGCTGGGACTAGACTTATGGGCAGGTGACACAGCAACTGTCTAGGGCACCAGTCTTGGATGTGCCCCTCATGGATTAATATTTTAGCTCACCAAGGTCTAACAAACCACAGGTAATAAACAATACATTGAAATGCATTCAAAATCTCAGAATGAAGTGAATGCCAAGCCAGAAAGTATGGTCACAATTAGTTTGATGTGGAGTTTTCAAGAGAGAGAAAAAAACTAAGTGGGGTTTTCTTTCTAGAAAAAGAAGTGCTGGAACTCACCATGGATGCCTCCCTTGTTCTCTTATATTGACAATTTCACCACCTGAGAGGTGCTAGAACTGAGTTCCAGTAGGTTCTGGCTGGGGGAAAAAAGCCCTGGAGAAACTAATGAAAATTCAACAAAAATATATATTCAGTGAACAAGTGCAATGTTCAAATCATGAACTACATAGGGATATGTGAAACTTCCCAGAGAAATCTTATCAATCATCAAAAGTCTCTTTTCTTCCCTAAGAAATTGCTACGCTTTGCCTGCACCAGGCCTTTCAAATTCACCTCAGATATTGCTTTAGATAAAATTCAGCAGGCTAACACACTCCTGAGAATTTCAACTGTCTTACTAAAATTCTAACTCATTGCCAATTCTGTGCATTAATAGATGCATTTCCTCTGTGCATAAATGACACCAGTCCCTGAACCTGTAACAAGGCTTTGCTCTTTCAAATAGTTTATGCTGCTTCTGTTGCTCCTCTCTGTAACAGCTCTTGTCCCAAGATGTATGACAAGATGCATGCTTAGAAGCTGACCCAAACTAGCTGAACCTTGCTGAGACAATTTTTAACTGCTCTCTCATGGTATGAAGCGTACACAAGAGCACTCTCCAATTGCATAATTAAACCACCCCGGTCACCCTATGCCTTTGTTTCTCGGGGCCTATCGTTTTGTTTTGCTATATTCCTCTTTACCCTGAATGTTGACTAAGGGGACGTTGCTAAAATAGAAAAGAAAGGAATGAAATGTATTCCAAAAGAAATGAAAGTGAACCGGGCAGAGAATGCCGAAGCAAAAATCAAGCTCTCATGTTTTACATTAAACTGTTTACAGAGATGTACCCATATGGCATTTTGGTGCCAAGAAATGGTTAGAGTATTTGGACACAACCCCATTGAAGTTACAAGGGACATCAACATCTTACAGGGTGAGCACTTTCAGCTAATAATGGTTTGGTTTGGTTTTTTTAAAATAGTCTTTTGATGTATTTTAATTTAGCACTGCGTGTTTTTTTAATTGTAAGTCGCTTTGAGGCCAAACCCTTTTTGCAGTAAATGAAAGATAAATCATCATCATCTTTCTTCAGAACATGTTTTCTTTTTTAATAAAATAAAATAAAACTAGTATCATATGTTCATTGAGGCAGTTCAAAGTCATCATGGAGCTTTGAGCTTTGTATCAGATTTTAATTCTGTATTGGAGAATGGTTGATTTGCAGCTTATTGGTGCAGAGCAAAGCACCTAAACTCTGTCTATAAGGAGTTTTGTATTTGTTTTGTGTGTATTAGGGGAAATCCACACTAAAATGCCAATGTATTTTGTCGAGGATTTTAAAAATTGTCACTTTAAGAACTGAATTTAAGATTGGAAAAAAATTGTCACTTTAAGAACTGAATTTAAGATTGGAAAAATGAGCAACAGAGAGAACAAAAACTGACGGATTCCCCTCTTGAACTCTGGAGATTTCCACACTCAGCTTGTTAACATTTCTCAGAAAAGAAAAGTGAGGGAGAAGTTTTTGGGGGTGCGTGTGGGGGACAGAATGACTCAGAAGTTTGGGATGGAGGTGCTGAGATGCCTCAAGATGTCTTGTTAATGTCCCGACACAGCTCAGGAATGTGGAAACATGACTCAGTTCATTTTGAGTCACCTTGTTATTCAGGGTATGGATAGGCAATGTACACCCCCACTGTTTACAAATGATGGAGTAGTGTTGTGAAGTGGATAAAGTGGTCTGAGTGTGGAAGTTTCAGGTTCACTTTAAAAAATAATAATCTTATCCTGCTCTCGCCCAACAAAGGCGGCTGAGCGATTTGGCCATACCTCACAAAGGACTATTATTAGGAAGGAAATATGTGAAATATGCTATAGAAATGATAAATAATGAAAATCCTGTATATTTAAAAGTGAACGCTTAGTGGAAATGTCAATAGTGTGATAGCTATGATGAATTGTGCCAGTGAAATTCAACAGTAGCAGAATTCAAGTTGAGCACTGCGCTTCCATCAGCCCCTTCCCCCCCCAGATGCTGACAAGTGTCTTGAAACCTGCACTTCTCCTGTTGAATCTACTAATCCTGAAAATTTTTAGTGTTTCATTTCTGTAGCAAAGGTCACTCCATATTATTGTGACATTGAGGGTCAACACATTACTTACTAGCAGCCAGCTGTGAGGTCCTATCCTAGTACAATACTGTGCAGCATCAACTGCTGATCAACATTCCTGTTGATGAAAGATTTAGGGAAAAGCAAAACTGATGGAGGAGGAATGAATATAATCAAACTGGACCTGAAGGTTGTGATTACTTGTATAACTTGCTGCTTAAATGGAACACTCAGGATGAGACAGTCAAATCAGCCATGATAAAATGGGCACAGGATATTGGGTATAACATCATGTTTGAGGACTGGGAAAGGTTATGGACCACCGGAATGAAATTCACGGCATGTAATGCCCTGAAGGAAAATATTATGAAAATGATATATAGGTGGTACATGACCCCAGTCAAGCTTGCAAAAATATATCACCTGTCTGATAACAAATGTTGGAAATGTAAGGAGGCGGAAGGGACATTCTTTCACCTCTGGTGGACTTGTCCAAGAGTGAAGGCCTTCTGGGAAATGATTTACAATGAGTTAAAAAAGGTATTTAAGTATACCTTTCCCTAGAAACCAGAGGCCTTCCTCTTGGGCATTGTCGGCCAGAAAGTGTTAAAGAAGGATAGAACTTTTTTTATGTATGCAACTACAGCAGCAAGAATACTCATCGCAAAATATTGGAAGACAAAAGATTTACCCACACTGGAAGAGTGGCAGACGCAATTGATGGACTACATGGAACTGGCTGAAATGACTGGCAGAATCCAAGATTTGGGAGAAGAAACAATGGAAGAGGACTGGAAAAAATTTAAGAACTATTTACAAAAATACTATAAGTTGTATGAATGTTAAAAATTTGCACGATTTGGAAATTTTAGCTCCAGCAATTAGATTTGGTGAAACAGGAAACTAAGTTATAAGTAAGAAAAGGTTGAAATTTAAAGTAATATTATGTTTAATTTAAGGTACAAGTAATCGATAAAAAGTATTTTAAATCCAGAAATATAATATCTGAAAGGTACAAAATAAGACATGAAACAAGGTAATAACTTGCTGATATTTTTATTGTAAAGAATGCAGGGTGAGGGAGATGTGGGGAAGTCCAGTTGGTTGTATAAAAAAGCTTTGGAAAGTTGGTTTTTTCTTTCTTCTTTCTTTTTTTCTCTTATTTCTTTCTTATATTTCTTACATTTTGTGTATATCTCTGACTTTGTATCTGAAAAATGTAATAAAAAATATTTTTTTTAAAAAAAAATGAAGGTTGTGATTACTCAGTAGTGATGAAAGGGCGCTCTGAACATGGTCACTACACATAAATTATTTCAGAGGTCTATGTGGCTTCATTCATTGTTTCTCTGATGTTAAATCCCTTCCAGAAACTTTCTTGTTACTTAGGGAAGGGTCATAGCTCAAAAGTAGAACATCTGCCATGCAGGTCATTGGAATCTCCAGGTGACCCTGGGAATGTCCCTTGCCTAAAATTCTCGAGAACTGCTGGCAGTCCGTGTAGATAATACTGAGCTAGATGGTGGCCTGACTAACTTTAAGGTAGCTTCCTATGGTCCTTGTTGCTATATTAACTGGACCATCCAAAATCCTAGTCTCTGTCCCTAGCTGCATGGACATATGTCTCACACAGTTCAGTGGCACATTCCCAACTTAGTACCTGAGAATAGAATGGAAAATGGCCTCAGCAGCACTGCAGCTTTGCAGATCCTGGCTGCTTCCATGCTGAATGATAGAGAAGCTCGGTAAAACAGAAAGTGCTGCACAGACAGAGTTTTGGGAACCATTCTTAACAGAAATAAAGGACACTTTGTTGCACAGAGTCCTGTTTCTTATACTGCAGCCAGGAGAAGTTCAGATGATCATTCCTTCTATTATGCATGACTAGAGAAAGGTCACTACCAAGTTCCATTCTCACAGAGACCAGCAAGCAATTTTTTACAGTCTGCTGTGTCAACGACAGAGGCCACCCAATGGCCTTTCATTCAACAAGCCAAAAAATATGGCTGCTCATTGACGTCTGGCATCGTAACAAGAAGGCATTTCATTTCATTTTGATTTGATTTTCTCTCTTGGTGTGTGTACATTTGGGATGGAGATGAGGAAGATAAGGCTGAGCAAAAATGGCCTCCCCAAATTATCCATGTTCTTTGCCTACAGCTAAATGGGGGAGACGCATTTTAGCAAATATTCTCTGCAGGTGGGGGAATTCACCAATAGTTTCATGGGAGGGTAACAAATTCACACACAAAAATGTCACCCCTGTTGAGTGTCCATTTCAAGCACTACTTTCTGTAGACTGGAAGATTTACAGGAGGAAAATGCTGCCAAGTTCATGAGGAGGAGCAGGGGTCAAATGGGGCAGGATTCTATTTCCAGCAGTGTGGGGCTGTGATGATGGCAGAGTTCCCTGTCCCTCTCTTTTATGAACACCAGTAGGGAGCAAGTCTTTACTGAGCATCCATTTGATTTGTTCGCAGAAAGTTTATACAACAATGAGCATCTTCCTGATTTGCATGCACGGAGAGCTCCTGTTAATCATTTGTTCATCCACACTTTTCAGGGCATTTTCCTGTCACTTTCCAAACCACAAAAAGTCCATTTTCATTTAGCATGAATTTTTTGCACCAGTGTGACAGATCACTTTAATCTACTTCAAATGTGCAAACCTAAATTCCTGGTTTGCTGGTATGCACTTAAATTCCCCCAACAAAATGCTGTCAGCTTTGAGGTGACCTGTGTATACATGAGGGGGGGGGGGGCTTTTCAGCTCAGCAAAAGCTGAAAGTGAATTTGGCATCCACTTTGGGGCTCTCGGGTTTTGGGCTCTTCATGTTTTCATTCCAGAGACTCCATTTTGACTTGTAAGCAGAACAATTCATTTAGCTGTTTACTATTCCAAGATCTATAAATTGCCTGCCAGGACACACTGCCCCCTCAAGGCAGTTTACATACAGTTTTAAGCATCCTAAAAAGAAAAGCCCAAACTTTTTGAATGTAGCTTTTCATTTTTAAACACAGTTTATCACGTACAGACTATGCAAGACAGACTGGAATAGACAGACAGACTGGCAGTCCACATGATTGAAAAAAATATGTCATGATGATTCAGTGTTTCCATAAGTGGGGCAAATCCTCTGCTCTAGTGCAATTTGTACATAAAATAAACATTCACAAATAATATGGCTGCACACGAATCTGATGAATTTGGAAATGGATGCGATTCTCCATTTATTGGTCTCATATGAACAGAGCTAGCAATGGATGTCTCCAAAGTGAGTAAAAAGAAACAAACCCAGTATTTTTATTTCCATCACATAGAAGTGTGGCATGTGAATGCATCAAAGAGAAGGAGACAAACAAGCTTTCCATTTCAAAGTCTAATTCTTAATAAGCATGCCAAGCAGGCAAATGTTGCATTCCTTCAATCTTCACCTATTGATTATATTTGGGAAGCCTCCTTAGATCTTTATGCTGCATTGTGCTTCAGTAGCAACTGCAGGCTTACAGCCTGGAAAGCTGACCAATAGATTCCCATTACCTGCCATTTGGAAATTCTTGTAGACAGACCTCAAGTAGGGGAAATGCAGGCTCTTATCAGTCACATGAGTTGTGGGGGGGGGAGGGTTTTTTGTTTTGTTTTTACAAGTATGGGAGGCTTCTTATGCATCCATGAACTTGCAGATTAGGGGAAAGGTCATAGTTCAATGATAGAGCATCTGTTTTGCAGGCAGAAGGTTTCAGATCCAATTGCCAGCATCTCCCAGTGGAACCATGGGAGATCCCAGTATGAACATCCTGGTGAGCAGCTGCCAGTCTGTGCTGACAATGCTGAGCTGGATGGACCAGTGGTCTGACTTGGTATAAGGCAGCTTCCTATGTTCAGTTCCACTGCTCCCCACCCCCAGGCTTACTTCCCTGAGCTTGACTAGTCCTCTGGGTAGCTCAGAGCTTCTGTTCAGCTTCTTGGAGCATTAAATACTCCATCAGGTCTTTTCCACAGCACCCAGAGAGTAGGGATAATTGAGTGCTTTGATAATTGTGAATTCCATTGACAACTGACCTGATCTGTACCTCCCAGGCAAATGTGTGAATTGGGACTTCAACTATCCATCAACTTTGTACTCCCAAAACGTCCTACAAAACAAATGAAAATTCATGTAAAATGCATATTTTGAGAGATAAAATATGCTAAAAATATGCCTTTGAGCAAGAAAAAAAGAAATTAAAAATATGTATTTATATTCAAATTTTCATGCAGGCCTTTTCTGTTAAAAATGCTGCTTAATGTACAAACAGGAGAGAATGGACTTATGAATGAATGAATGTGTTACTGACATGGACAGGAAATAGACTGATTCATCCATCTCTATCCTGAGCAGTGCTTTGTGTCCAGAAGTTGGATGAAAAATAGCAAAACAGTTTCATTCTGCATGTAATTTGTATGCCTGTTGGATGGAAGCTTCCTCCATGTAAAACATGCAAATTGTGAAACAAAAACAATTGAAGCTCATGAAATTTATGCTCAGCCCCGAGGTACAGAATTGGACAGTCAACTTATAAGGAGTTGATAAATGCTGGTAGTGTGTGGGAATGACAATTTCCAGTACAATGTATGCTCATGTGTGTTGCCTCTGATATGCAACAGTATTGTGATTTCAACAGATTGCATCCAGCTAAGTCATACTCAGAAAAGAGCCACTGAAATCAATGATCTTAGTCATAGCTAACAAGTCCATTTATTTCAGTGGGTCTACTCGAAGTATGACATATTGTAGTTGAATACAGCCCCATAAATGTATGTATATATGTATGTATCTGTCTGTCTGTCTATCTATCTATCTATCTATCTATCTATCTATCTATCTATCTATCTCTATCTGTTTTAGGGTTCTTTGTGTTTTTGAGATATGGGCATCCTGCCTGTTGTTATTTGTGTGAGGAGCACCATAGCCTTATTGACACCCAGTTCATGCTGACTTGTTTTCCTAATTGTTCGTTGGTCATGCTGATGCTGCCTAGTTTTGCATGGCTGTCTATTCCTTTTCATCTTAGTACATAGCATGCTCCTACAACTATATCCCACAGCTTTCCACTCTTTTCTCTCCATGGCATGAAGGATTGGTGTAAACCCGCCTCCCCAACACAGGAGTATAAGCAGCAGGCAAGACTGCTCAAGCAAGGATATTGAAACCACAAATCGACTTTATCCACAATCACACTGAGATGTCTTCCCCCTCCACACCTCCTCCACACTCAAGGCTGACTTCATTGATGCTCTTTTTACAGTTAACTGGTCTGCAATATGATGAAGGCTTGCTGGAGGGTTTTCCAAGCCTGTAGATTAGTATAGGTCTGAGACAGCTGTCATAAAATGTAAGGGAAAATATAAAAGATAGGTGTGTGCCTGTTTCATTCTGGCAGAGCATATCACTTTCGAGACTCCTATTTTGTTTTCTGAATTAATAACATACTTTAAAGGTTGCCTACAGGTGTTCGTTACATGGGAGATTCCTAGAGTGAGACAGCAACACCGGAGGTATGAAGCACTCTTTGTTAGCTGCAGAGATCGTTGTGAGTCTTTGCTCTCTTAAAAATAAGCAAACTGGCATTGGCACAGAGACATTGTGTGTGTGTATATAAACACACACCACAGTCTTAAGGCAGGGAGTTCAATATGATAACTTTTTAAATTCCTATCCTGTTATGGAATGCAGTGGCGGAGCAAACTGATTGGGCGCCTGGGGCAGCATGTATGCCCAGGCGCGGGGCCAGCCACCCATGGGGCAGGGTGAGCTGGAGCAGGATGCTCCGTGGGGCCTCCGAGGAGTCTGCCTGCCTCCTCCCACTCAGCTGCCCAAGCCACCTTGTTACTCCCAGGAGAGATGCGTGGTTCGGGTGCACTGCAGGCCCCGTGGTGAGTGCCGCCCGGCAGTTTGTCACCCCCCTCAGTGGTGACACCTGGGGTGGACCACCCCCACCTCACCCCCTTCCTCTGCCCCTAATGGAATGTACCACTGATTAACAGAGCCATGACCTGCAGCACTGACAAACTTCATGCAAATCTTACTGAAATTGTAACAGAAATGCTTACCATGCTAGGCAGCATGCAAACTCAAAACTTTGGGTTGTATTCACTGTTGGCCTTGCCTTAGCAGAAAGTGCATTTGCTCATGAAAGCTGGAGCATGCATGTTTCCACTGACCTCACTCCACCCACTTACGTCCTCTATCCAAAAAAAAAGCTGGCAATGAGAGTTAAAAGACCCTGTGAAATAGAATGTGATAGGATGCAGAGAGTTGCAATGTAACCATGTGGTTCTGACCTCTCTCCAGCCTCCACCCCAGCCCTATCCAGATAAGCAACAGCAATGCCAGTGTTGGGAGGGGTGGCGCTACCCCAACGAACCTGCTATTACCAGGCAGTTTTCAAAGACCTCATGAGGCTCACCCATACTCCACTTGCCTTGCCACCTTTTACCACTGTATCAGAGCAAACATAAATTATGTGGTGGGGCAGGAACCATTATGTGGTGGCAAACAGGAAACCACTCAGACCTTTACCTAGAAAGAATGGGACAAGTGGAAAACCTCTTGGAACTGTGCTTTCTAGGCACGGGACAAGTGGAAGTATGGATGAGCCCATGGAGATGTTCAGGAGAACATGGGAGGGAATCACATGCTCCTGACGAGGCAATCAGAAGCACAGCAGGGTTTCTGAATTCAGAATTGGAGTTGGGGAACCCCATGGTATTTTACTGATCTTTCAGGAAACCAATGTAGTTTTCCGAGCACAGTCCCAAACTGAACCCAGGGTATGCCTTCCATAACTACATATAATAATCAGGCCTCTAAGTTCTGTGCTTCTGTCATTAAAATAAAGTAAGTTCTGCAAAGAAAAGTGTTGATGCACTTATTCCCAGGATGATCACCCTTCCCTTTTTTCCTTCCAGCATGACCAGCTACAGCCTCACTCTCTGCATACCAACCATGTGCTAAATGGTGACCTCACTGGAGATTCAGAAAGTTTCTGTCTGCAGGGAGTGATAGACTCTGCCTCACTGCACCCACCTGCCACACCGTTCCCCTTCTACCTCTCTGGCCAGCACTATGCAACTGACATGCTCATTATTCTAGTGGAAATCAAGGGAATCGAAGTGACAATCAAAGGGGCTCGGCTGAATGAATTAAAACATGAAAAAAGACAGGAGGGAAGAACCAAAGAGAGAACAAAGTGAGGGATTTCTTTTAAAAATGGAATGAATACAGGAAAAAAACAGGCACCATGTCAGAAAAGGGTCATTTTCTTGATTCCTGTGTATAGCTCTTTCCCTTTCATTCTCCACTTTTCATTTGATTCCTGAGGCTTTATTTGTTCTGTGAAAAATGTGCTTCTCCACCTGGTGGCAGATATTTCCCTATCTCCCATGAATAAATGCACTCTACATAGTGTGCATTGTAGTAATCTATATTGATAGATGACGCGAAAAGGTGTCCTGTGTTAAATTATCCCAGTTGCAGCTAACAGGAACCTCACTGAGGACAAAGAAAATGGCAGCAGTAAGCTCCTAATAGCTCCTGTTGTCCAGCATTTAGACAGTCATTCACAGTTCCATCATACACATGCAGGAAACTATGAGAAGCAAGAGAACAAAAGAACTTCAGTTTTCAAGAGCCCCAATACTGGCTGCAATCCAAAGACACTCTTGTATGTAAGGAAGCAGGTATGTGTATACTGGAAGGGCTGTGGGTCACACTCCTCACACAGAGATATACACACTAAGTAGACTGTGATCCAGACAAATGAAAAGAATTGCACATTGAATGGTTCTAATTAATCCTCAACCTTGAAAAAGTGTGCACATTTTCTCTGCATGATGAAAACATGCTTATCTCGTGGCACCGCATGAGGATAATGCTAACTTCACAAGGCTGAGTCACAGCAACAGGTTTCTTTGGGAAGATGTAGAGCCTGAGGCAGACAATCAAATGGCCAGGGTAGAGGAAGCTGGGAAGAAAAGAATGCTTCTCAACATTTTCCTGTGTTGAAGTCTTAGAAGGATCGCTTTGAGCTCAGAAAACAAAATTCCTAGAAACGTACAGACAGTACTAAAACCGTGTCCACAAAGTAAACGTGAGCATTTTCCTCCAGGCTTGTTCTGCTGACTGTCAATTTGTTTCCAGACCCATTTTGAAGTGCAGACTTGCCCAGAGTTAGTGCATTGCACTTGCATCAGCAGTAAGTAGCCCAGAATATGTTCATAGCCCTCTGCAGAGTGGGTCCAAGGCCTGTCTGCCAACTTGTGTTTTCCAGAGTCTCTCCCCCCTCCATATCAGACATGCACAGCCCTTTGTGAGTCACCCTCTTGTGCAATGTATGCAGAGGACTACAGTAAGGTTGAGACAACTTCTCTTTTTTCCCTCATTGGTAGGAGATAAATATGTGAAACGGAAATGGCAAGGAGATAAGGGTTGCAGAACAGCGAGAGAGCAAAGCTGTTGTTAAAGAGCATATCCCAATGCAGGGGGACTTGGGAAGGAAGGGAGTTAGGCAGATAGTGTTCAGTTATAACCTGAACTGCTCTCAAGTGCATAAAACTATCCCTGCTGAGATAAGTGCCCCAAATTAAAACTGTCAGGCAGCCACTGCTTTTGCTGTATAGACAGATGACCATACTTTTTCTTGAATATCAGCTTCTCTAAGCTTTAATTAACCCACAGGAACCCAAGGTGAAACTAGGAGTTAAGAGTAAGCAAGCCACACTTCTTAGTAAAGTTACCTGCTGTGGAGTAAGGGAGGGAGAAGGGGGATGATGCAATAAGATAGATAGAAGGAAAAAATGGGTGAGTGGCAAACACAACGGACTCAAAAGCCAACATTCAAGGTCTGCTTTCCAATGTTGTTTAAGCTGTCATGTCTAGATTGCAGTCCATAAGCTTCTTGATCCAGGCAATTTATGAAATAACTGCAACTCTAGTTTATGCAGCTAGTGGATTGTTGCATGAGTAGTTTCGAATGCTTGAACTTCAAAGAAGCACTGTTCAACTAAAATGTATAATGAGTTAGCAATACATAATGATCACATGTTTGCTCTACAACGTGGCTGACTTGTACTCAGCTTGTATTTATCACAATATTGGTCACCCCCCCCCTTTTAGGCAGCTTGGTAGTAGTGTTACCACACTAATCTGGCTCAAGTAACAAACCAATCACATGGCAGTTTGGTTTGTATTGCGTAATTGAATAATTTGGTATAGAATCATAAATTTGGGAGGGCCTATAGGGTCATCTCGTCCTCTACAGCATCCTTGACTGATAGCTGGCCAGCCTCTGCTCCAGAAAAAGAGAGCCCCCACCTCCCAGGGCAGTCTCCTAGTGTTAAAGAGCTCTTACCATGAGAAGGCTTTCCTCCAATTTTCAATTAAAATTTGCTTCTTGGTAATTTCCCTTCATAGTTACAGTCCTGATTGCTGGAGCAAAAGAAAATAAGCCTGGACCCATCTTCTACATGACAGCCCCCTGAACATCTGTAGACCATTAATAGGACTCTTCTTAATCTTCTCTTCTTCAGGCTAAACATATCTAGCGAACTGGCTGTCACTGCCGGACATTGAACTGAGACTCCCAGGGCAAGGCACAGGTTAAAAAGTGAAACAGGTGCATAAGAGGTATAGACAGTGCATCTTTCTTTTGTTGAGCAGAGGAGGAACAGCTCTTAGCATGGCAAGTGACCAGAGCTCTGGGACTGGCACTCTTTCGAGTGGGCTGGGTCTATGGTTTCTTTGCACCCACCCTGGAGTCTTTGTGTCCTTGGAGGTGGTGTCAGCACCAGCTCAGCATCCAATGTATTCTCAGTCACCTTGCCTGAAGAAGGAGGCTTCTCACTGATGGGAGGTGGCACCAGGGCGACTCCGCAACAGGAGGTATCTGGCTAGGGATGTCTGATGTCACATGGACAGAACACTCCTCTGCCAACCCATTTGTTCTCTCACCTGGATCCAGTTCTTCATTCCCTAAGCCAATTGTCTCCTTCCCAGGCTCAGATACTTCTTAGGGTCCTGATTTCACACACACCTCCCCAGGGTTGTCCAAATTCCTCAGCTCGTCCCATTCCTCCTCAGGATCCAACCATTATCTCCATGACATCTCCATGGGACTCATAATGCTGAGCTCTTTGATCCATTTCTCATACTACTTGCTTTTCAGATCATCACCATCCAGGTTGCCCTTCTCTGGACATGATCTTTTGTGTCAATGTGCTTCTTAAAATGTAGCAGTAGAACTGGCTACTGTATTCCAAATGCAACCTGACCTGAAATTATTCCTTCTTCTGATCTGGACGCTATACTTCTGTTAGTTCCATGTCAATTTTGTAGGTGCGAAATCATAGCTTCATTCCACCCTGGTTTTTTTCAGTTTAAAAAACAGAAAGCATGAAAAAAAAATTAACTTGTACACGTTTTATATGCATTCTTCCCCTAAGATATGCCCCTCTGTATGTTTTTAAAGACATTTATCCTGTAAGAGTAATTTTAATGCATTTCCCCATAATATATTTGTTTTTGTGTCCATTGCTTTGAACTGAAACCACACCACAAAATTCAGAGAATATGACTGATAGTTGCATTCTGATCTGCATATGAACCTGAGACTAGAAAATTAAGTCAGTTCACATTAAAATGTGGATTGAATGAATGTCTTCTCCATCCCTTCAAAAACTGTCTGGTGGTCCCATGTTGCTCTTCCTCCTTGTATCTTCTATAGACAGGAACATGAGGTCTTTCTCTTTGCTACAATAAACCTTTCTGGGGTTGTACCATGTGTCAGTAGAGCCGATGAATAGAGATGAATATTAGTCCCGAGGCAAGCTGATGTATCGGCTGAACTCAGCAACTGGTTATTTCATTCCTGCTCACACCTTGTAGCTGGTTGTCAGCGTGGGCAGTGTTGAAAGAGTGTTAATTTCCAGCTATGTTAAACAGTTGCTTGAATAATTTATTGGTTATTTATTCTGCTTGAGAGGAAGGTCAGAATATGCATTTAAATGGAAATGTTATTACAAACACTACAGAAAGGACCGAGTCATTATCAGTGCTTCTCAGCTGGACCCAGTTTGAAACAAGCTGGTCAGGGAGATCAGGGAGCCCATACTTAATCCTGAAGCATTTATCAAACACTATCGCAGCTGTTTTACACACAAAGGGTCTCCGGAATGTGTCTGAGCTCACGGTCCCTGTCCTTGAACAGGCGGGAGTCAGCATTAGTCTACTTCCGCCTCTCCTCACTTTGAACAGCCAACTTGGGAAAGGGTGAAAGGCCCGTTCAGAAGCCTTCAAGCCAAAGGAAGATTAAAGTCATTTCTGCAAATCAAGGCTTTCCAGTGGTTGGAACATAAGGAGCTTATAGTGAGACAGATCATTGGTCCATCTATCTCAGCATCATCTGCCCTGACTGGCGGCAGCTCTCTGGGGTTTCAGGCAGTGACTGAACTGGGACTTTTGGGTTGCAAAGCACATGAGCTATTATGGAGCTACAGCCCTTCCCTTGGACAAGTATTGTAGCCTGGCCTTGTATTGACATGATGCCATTGCCTCCATCCAGCCTCCTTCGCGACTGTATTTTCCCAGCAGCGGCAAAGGGGAGGTTGGTGTGGTGCAAATGCACTGTCAGGAAATCTGGATTGGCTTTGCCAGTGTGTTCACACCACACAACCTCCATGTCTTGCCCCTCCTGGTAAGCAAGAGCAGCCCACCTGCTGGCAAGTTAACATAGTGGCTCTGCTCCACCCAGAAATCTGCTTCTGATCCCCTTCCCTACCCATAACAGCACCAGCCACAGTGCATCCAGCATGAGCTTGTTTCTTCTTCTGTAATGTGCATTGATCTTCAGGGCCCACAAACTCACTGCTGTTGCTGCTGCTCTCTACTCACACCCAGTGTTAGGC
This sequence comes from Podarcis vaucheri, assembly GCF_965113315.1. Classification (NCBI taxonomy): domain Eukaryota; kingdom Metazoa; phylum Chordata; class Lepidosauria; order Squamata; family Lacertidae; genus Podarcis; species Podarcis vaucheri. Next base: position 39,276,731 of record NC_138763.1, read on the forward strand.
CCATAGGCCCTCTCACTCTGCCTCCTGCCTGTCGTGTCACAAAGTCTTCAGTCTTTCCATTGCAACATGCTGCTGCTATAGAGTAAACTGCTGCTCCTGCACTCCTGCCTAGACCAGCCTTCTCCAACCTATAGCCCTCCGGGTGTTGTTGGCCTAAAGGTAAAGGTAAAGGTACCCCTGCCCGAACGGGCCAGTCTTGACAGACTCTGGGGTTTGTGCGCCCATCTCACATCTATAGGCCGGGGGCCAGCGCTGTCCGGAGACACTTCCGGGTCACGTGGCCAGCATGACAAAGCTGCATCTGGCGAGCCAGCGCAGCACACGGAACGCCGTTTACCTTCCCGCTGGTAAGCGGTACCTATTTATCTACTTGCACCCGGGGGTGCTTTCGAACTGCTAGGTTGGCAGGCGCTGGGACCGATCAGCGGGAGCGCACCCCGCCGCGGGGATTCGAACCGCCGACCTTTCGATCGGCAAGCCCTAGGCGCTGAGGCTTTTACCCACAGCGCCACCCGCGTCCCTCAGCGCCACCCGCGTCCCTCGTTGTTGGCCTATAACTCCCATAATCCCTGACTATCAGCCATTCTGGCTTGAGCAGATAGGAGTTGGAGGCCAACCATATGTGGAGTGCACCAGGCTGGGGAAGGCTGGTCAACATCAGCTAATGGTAAGACAAGCTGTGCTTCAGTACCAACCATTAGGATTCTCAACTTATGAGGTAAGCATTTCTGCTGCTGCTGCTGCTGCTAGGAATTGAATTATCTTGGTTAGAGGGGGAAGCAGAAAGCAGATCCAGTAGTGCTGAAATAAATGGGCTTTAGAAGACCTGGGGTCGAAGTTCACTGAAAAAGCAGCAAAAGATTATTTTAAGAAGATGGATCAAGGTGGGGGAGTTGCCTTGCACTGTCCTTTTCTCCAACTGGCTGGGCAATGTTTTATTTGAATAGGTGGCAAATAAACTAAGGTTAAGGATTTGCCTTATTTCCTATATCCCTGCCCTATTACTATGGTAATCAATTGGGGGGCGGGAGACCCCTTGTGGATCATGCACCAGAAGTTTGGACCATTAGCACAGCAGCTGTGTTGGTGCTGTGGAATGAACTGCCCCTTGAAAATATATGACAAACAATTCTTTCTTTCTGCAGGTCTTTCCAGAAGGATGAATCTATTCACTGGTAGGAATTTGTTGGCAGTATTTTTTTTTAATGAATGAGAATGGTTTTTACTATGTTTGGGGTTTGTGGGATTTTTTTGTACACCATGCTATTCCTAAAAGTTTAGCAGTTTATAAATATTTCTAATAGCAACTTTATAGACCCTAGTTTTATTTAGCGTGAGCTTAAGTTAGGGAGATGGCAGCAAAAGTGTGAGCGCTGCTGCTACCTATAAATACATCCATGTATACTTCATGTTGTATTTCTGCATTTTGGATCTGCTTTAAGTTATTATGTTGCCAGTATGTTAAGATGCTTCAGTTTACATTGATGTTTTAAGAGGATATTTTCTCTCATTGTTTAGTGCAGCTTTAAAATGCAGACTTATAAAAATTGTACTTTTTGGCCTTTTTGGTTGCGTTATTTTTTGTTTATGAGGTTGTAAACTGCTTGGAGACTTCTTTGAAATATGTAGCCATATATATATATGCTGCATCTGCCAGATGTATCTGTTTCCCTGAATAAGGGTTGAATAAAGGTTGAATAATGCAGGACGTCAGTTGAAAGAAACCAATGTGAATTTCACTGGAGAGCATCCAAGTGTGCAGGATAAGGTGTGCACGGACTGCCTGCCCTCCCATTCATGCGCACTTGTTCATGCACGGCATCACTATTCATCACTGAGTCTTAAAGTTCCCGAGGCATATGCATGCCAGTAGTTGGCCTCTGACTTTCATGGTTCTTTAGATTTTGCTAACACCGTGTGTCTATAAACACACAGCTAGCTTTGCATTATATGGACTGTTACCCAGGAATAAAACAAATTAATGAGAGAACAGGGGTTTTAAAGGCGGCCTGCCCTTGACTCACCCTGCACTATCAAATAACTATAAAAAAGTGTGAAGAGTTTACTCAGCCACAGATAGCTGTAGTTATAAGAGGTTTGTTGAATTTATGGTAAGAGATATTTCAAACACCCCATTTCTAAGAAGGATTTCATGTATTTGTGAGGAAATATTAAGCATCCTGGCCAATTACAGTGGATAGCTGCTTTCTACCCTCTCGTTTGCTGCCATTGGCCAGGGAGCTAACTGCAATAATAGGATATCATAATGTTATTTATCTATTTATTATTTTATTTAATGAGGTACTCCCACTTTCACCATTGCCCTGTGAAAGGGAGGAGCCATGACTGGAGCAGTTTGAATATAGGAATGAAAGCTCCCATAGGATGAGATTATCATTACAACAATGTGTTGTTAACACACTGTAAGGATTCATTTTTAAATGCTCGTTAAAAGTGTGCACAACAGACAAAGTCGAAACAACAACTGGGTGTGCAGAAGGCTCCCTCTTGGTGACACCAAGGCGCACAATTGGCTGGACTGTGTCTTCTCCTGCTCCACTGGAGCACTTCCACTTCTCCTGCCCTCTGGAGCTCAGTACTGAAGAGAAAGTGGGAAGAGGGGTGTCATGGCTGGCTTGGGAGGGTAGAGGAGGGTCTGCACTGGCTGCTGCCAGAGAACTCAGCCCCTGTCCCCCTGATCATGGCTGCTGCTTCCTGCTGGCAGCAGCATGGCTGGCTGGAGTGCACAAGTCCCACTGGTGTGCCAAGCAGGCAGTTGTGCTCAGGCGCTGGGCTCCTTGGCTGCTTCCCCCCTGTGATTCACCTTCTCATCCCTCCTCTCCCAGAGGGGTGAGCAGAACTATCTGCTTCGTGGTGGGTACCGACACCCTTTTTTCCTAGAAAAGGGTCACAGGACCCTGGGGTTTTATTTATCTTAAAAGCACGTCAGACAAGCCTGAAGTCTCCTCAGTGCTAGCAAAGATAAGCCCAATAATGGAGCTTCTTACCATACCTAGGGTCATTTAAAGCACTATGTCAGTGCTTTACCATGGCTTTCCCCCAAATAATTCTGGGAACTGTGGGTTGTCAGGGATGGTGAGAATAGTTTGGAGGCCAGTAACCCCCCCTCCCAGAGCTACAGTTCCCAGAGTTCTCTGGGAAGAGGCATTAACTGTTAAACCACTCTAGGAGTTGTCATTCGGTCAGGGGAATGGGGTCTCCTGGGAACTCTCAGCCCCATAACAAACTACAGTGGTACCTCGGGTTACATACGCTTCAGGTTACATACGCTTCAGGTTACAGACTCCGCTAACTCAGAAATAGTACCTTGGGTTAAGAACCTTGCTTCAGGATGAGAACAGAAATTGTGCTCCTGCGGAGCAGCAGCGGGAGGCCCCATTAGCTAAAGTGGTGCTTCAGGTTAAGAACAGTTTCAGGTTAAGAACGGACCTCTGGAACGAATTAAGTACGTAACCAGAGGTATCACTGTACAGTTGCCCCAGAGTTCCCCCATGACTGTTTAAAGTGGTGTGATACTGTTTTAGATGTATGTTGTGAATGTGACTTTAGATGCTTGTGCTCAGGTAAATGGGTCCGTGGAAGAATGATTGGGTTCCAGTCTTCATTCCACTTTCCGACCCTTTCCTGTGAGGAAAGAACACTGCATTGCAACAGTAGAAATGGGGGGAAATATAGCCCATCATGCACTTCCTCTTGCGCTCCCTTCCCTCCCATGGATGCATCCCCTCGGAGGTTTCGCGAGTTCACTGATGTTTTCATTTCAAAGGGCCTGAAACTGACTTTTTTTGTTGTTGCCTCTAGAAATTTGTCACGGCACTTCAAACCATTTCAGCTGCTGACACATGAAGCAGAAAATTTCCTATTAAGACTCCGTGAGGCAAGGAGAGGAGTTTATTTTGAGAAACTGTTCATTTACTTTGGGGGGGGGGGAGGAGGAGTTTTTCAATGAAATTTTAATTCACTTGATGCAAACAAAAAATGCCATTTTTACCCAGCTGTGTACTGAACACTTGGAAAAGGGCATAAATCTGGCCCTGTCCATCTTCTGTGTGAAGGCCCAACCCATGGCTTTACTGAGGTAGGCTGCTCTCAATTCCCTTTTGTTCTTATTCCACCCTCACAGCAGAGGGATGGAAGAGGATAGGTCGCATCCAGCAGCAGCAGCAACAACAGTACCAGACTCCATCTGCATTATACACTTAAAGCAGCATCATACCACTTTAAACACTCATGTCTTCCTCCAATGAATCTTCGGGGCTGTAGTTTGTTAAGGGTTCTGAGAGATGTTAGAAAATATCTATTCCTGAGGTAAAAAAAAAATCTGCAAAACTTACCAATAAGGCCAGTGTCACTACATAAAAGCTGATAAGGCCTGGTTTAGGAGGAACCTAACTAAATGTTATACGCGGGTGGCGCTGTGGTCTAAACCACTGAGCCTCTCGGGCTTGCCGATCAGGAGGTCGGCGGTTCAAATCCCCACGACAGGGTGAGCTCCCGTTGCTCAGTCCCAGCTCCTACCAACCTAGCAGTTTGAAAGAACCCCAAAAAGTGCAAGTAGATAAATAGGTACTGCTCCGGCGGGAAGGTAAATGGCATTTCTGTGCACTGCTCTGGTTTCGCCAGAAGTGGCTTAATCATGCTGGCCACATGACCTGGAAAAACTGTCTGCAGACAAATGCTGGCTCCCTTGGCCTGTAAAGCGAGATGAGCACCACAACCCCAGAGTTGTTCACGACTGGACTTAACTGTCAGGGGTCCTTTACATTTTTTAACTGACTGTTAGAGTGAAAAGCAACTAACAGATAAGGTGCAAGGAAGTCTTTGCATGTACAGCAAAAAATAACCTTCTCTTTGGTTCACTGTACACTTTATACATACTGTCATTTTGACCATATCAAACGGCACCCCTACCCCAACCCAAAGAACAAAAGAAGACATTAAACAAACAGCGTAATGGAACAAAAAGCATTTAAATGGGATTTTAGTTTATAAAGTTACTATGATTTTATCTTATACATACTGCAATGCTGTTTTTTCCAAAGTAGAAGGGAAATGAAAGCAGTTGCCAGAACTTGAATTGTTCTTTGAAGAAAGAAAAATGACAGACCTTTCAAGAGTTTCTGTGAGAAGGGAAGGGAGAAGGCCAGTTTTGAACTCTTTCTTGGGATGTCAATCTTTTATAAGCAATTCTAATGGTCTTAAAATTTATTATTGGCGTTCCATACTTGCTTAATGAAATATCATTCATTATGCAACTTCACAGTTATCAAAGATCACTATTAGGGAGTAGGGCCTCATTATTAGCAGAGTTATTGTCCTTTGGTGATAGAGTTAGTGCCCATTTGTCTTTCTCGAAGGGATTACTAACTGCCCTCATGGGGCACCAAATAGGCTACATTTAGTGAGATAGTGTTATGCTCCCTCTTTCATCAGCCTAGATCAGGCTTCCTCAAACTCAGCCCTCATGATGTTTAGAGACTACAGTTCCCATCATCCCTGACCACTGGTCCTGCTAGCTAGGGATCATGGGAGTTGTAGGCCAAAAACATCTAGAGGGCCGAGTTTAAGGAAGCCTGGTCTAGATTGTTGTGTGTAGCCTTCATCTCTTTGTACAAGATCTGACATCAACACCTTCCTTGCCTTACTTTCCTCATTCCATTTGAAAGGGCAGTGACTGAAGTTCCCTTAGAAAAGCTGGACAGGGAAACCCCATGCAGTGATGGATAGGTCTGCAGGAATAAATAGTATATCATGGATCATTAGCGAGTTCATTAGTCTTAATGGGTCACGAAAACGAAATTCTCCTTGTAGATTCTTTCTCAACATTTCAACAGATGATAGTTTCCAAGGTCTTAGAAGACTGCACATGTCTTAGAAGACTGAAATGCTAAGGTAAAAACCCACACCTAGAAATCTGTTGCTTGGCTGATGTGAACTGAAAAGCATTCAGGAATGGAGGATGCACTCAGAGTTCATGAATTTGGAACTGGTGGAAGATACTTGATGCGTAACGTCAGATGGGTAAGTTGCAAGCTTGTGTCAAGGATCCAGTGTCCTGGTTTTTTTAAAAGGTTAGCTAAGCAAGGAGTTAGGGCTAGAGATGTAAAATTTCTGAAAATTTTGAAGCCATGAGCGGGAAAACATTTTTCTCCCCTGGTTTTTTCCAGGGAAAAATAGAAATTTGGGGGGGGGGGGATGAAAAAAAGTTCAGTGTGAGGTAGTTTTACAAATTGCATGAAACACAGTGTATATAAAAGTATTTTGCTTGCAGTAAAAGTGGTAACCACCTTTCCCTCAAAAGCAACAAAAAAAGCAAGACACCTTAAAGATAAAAAATAATCAGATTCGCCCCTTAGCACCAACAGCAAATACAGTTAAGGTCCACCTCGATATTTAAGCTCCATAGAAGGTCTACCCTTTGAGTAGTGCTTTTAAAAAAATAGAAACAGAAGATACAACATATACATGCAGTTTATTCTATCTCATTTTCTGAACTACTGTTATCATTTTCCATTTCTTCTTCCTCTTTGTCATTTTTCTCATGGACTTCTAAAAAAATGGCTTTGGGGAAAAACAGGGAAAAACCTGTTTTTCCCCAATTTTTCTGTTTTTTTTTCCAGACCTTCCCATCTCTACTTGAAGACAGCCAGGGAAAAGTGTAAGGCAAACCAGGCCCAGAAGTAACCAACACCCAGTTACTGAGTACAGTGGTGCCCCGCAAGACGAATGCCTCGCAAGACGGAAAACTCGCTACACGAAAGAGTTTTCTGTTTTGGAGGTGCTTCACAAAACGCATCTCCTATGGGCTTGCTTCACAAGACGAAAATGTCTTGTGAGTTCCTGCGGGGGGTTTTTTCCTCTCCCCCCCTTTTCTAAGCCGCTAAGCCGCTTATCAGCTGATCCAATCAGCAGATAAGCCGCTAAAAGCCGCTAATAGCGCTAATCCGTCAATGGGCTTGCTTCGCAAGACGAAAAAAACGCTAGATGAAGAGAATCACAGAACGGATTCTTTTCATCTTGCGAGGCACCACTGTAGTATGTTGCACTGAGGCTCAAACTCTGTTTGAAAGGAAAAGGAGTGTGTGTGTGTTTTTAATTTAATTTGTTATTATATATTATAAACTGCATGATGGTAAGAGAGTTTCTAAACAATTTACAAAAAATATACAACAGAGCATTAAAATGATTGATAAAACACAGTTAAAAGCAGGTATTTAAGAGTATTCGAAAGATGATTAAAGTCAACAGTGGTTAAAACGAAGCGTCCAGATGGGCTGGCCCTAACGAAAATGCTTTGAGCAGTTGCCAGAAAGAGTACAGTGAGAGCACCTGCCTGGTGTCAGTCGGCGGGGAGCTCCAAAGTGTGGGTGTTGGAAGGCCTGGGGGGGTCAGAAAAATGGGGGGTGCAATATCCAAACTATATCAAACTATTCCCCCCCCCAATTTATCCAGGAAAAAACGGCTTTGGAAAAAAACACAGGGGGGGAACCAGCCCCACCCCCCCAAAAAATCCGCATTTTTCCAGACCTTCCCATCTCTAGTTAGGGCAATGAAATACAAATGAGGAACAGAAAATGGTGAGCAACTTGAATAATCTGAATATGAATGGCTCCCAAGAGCAGGGTGACAGGTTCAGGAGAAGAGCAGGACCCTGCAGTTGCCAAAAGGAACTAAAGTATTTAATCAGGCAAGAGAAGAGATTTCTCCTTCAAGGAGAGAAAATCATTCAGAGGTGTGTCCTTTATGTTTTGTTCATACATCACAAAAACAGGCGGATCGTCTGTAGCTTTGCATGTCTTTCTGCCTTTGAGATCCGTGTGTAATGTTTCTTCTCTTTTTTCCCTCACAGCTCCAAGTCGTAGCTATGCTAGGCTGTTGTAGTAAAAATAACAGAGCTTTGTAGCATCTTAAAGACTAACAGATGTATTATGGCATAAAATTTGGAGGACTCACTTTGTCAGAAACATCAGGTGATTGTGGTATTAGTGTTGTCGTTATACTGTGAGCCCCCTTGGGAATGGTTTATCTCGAAAAGTGGAATATACATTTTTGAAATACAGGGATATCAAAGTCAAATCAAGAGTTTGCTGTACAGCCGCACACACCCGTTAAAAACAAGATAAACTTGAAGAAAACTCCATAATATGAACTGAAATAAGAAACAGAATACATAGCAAACACGTGCAGTATATAGAGAAAGGGGCAGGGACAACCAAACAAGAGCTAAACTGAGAAAATTCCTGTATGAAAACAGCTCATTTCCACCATTATCATCATGAACAGATGAAGAATTTACTACATGAGGTAAAATTATCTTTTCCAAACAACTCTCCTAAGAATTAGGAGAGAGTTAATATTTGCATTGATTCAAATCATATTTGTAAAGGTATAATAAAAGCAAAAAAGAAGAAAAACTGCTCAACCAATCCCCCACACACCTAAGATAATTCATAGTGCTTTACTTTATTAATACTGTGAATAGAAGACTGGATAATTATTCATCTGTCTGCTTCAATGCTGTTAAGCAGTTGGCAGAAAAAGTGTAGAAAAATCTCACCGTGTCCAAAAATGATATGGAGAGAAAAACTTTATCAAAGAAATATCCTGATGACCTTAATGGTGATAATTTTGGAAAAGAAATGCAACATTTACCCCAGTACATACAGCAAATTTTGTAAATGCACAATTAAAGCTATTAGATTTGTTGAACTTGTTAACAAAGTACAGACTCGGTGACCTGTTTCCAAATATTTGTGTTAGCTTAGGAACACTATTAACAATTCCATCAATGGTAGCTTCTGGAGAGAGGTCAGTTTGCAAACCTTAAGCTAATTAAGAGTTATTTAAAGTTCACCATGTCTCAAAAACATCTTGTGGATCTGGCCAGGCTAAGTATTGAATCAAACATTCCCAAAGCAATTAATTTTCATGCTATGATTCATTTTCTCTCCACAAAAAGGCCAGAAAAGCTCTTTTTAAAAAGCAAATAGTAAGTTTATCTACTTTTTTTTTTTTTACTAATACTAATGTCTTCTGACAATCTGATCTGCATTGCAATATAAAAGGATGCTTTGTTGTTAATTATTTCTCCTTATCTGTATTTGTAGCATAAGCAATGATGTTCAAGTCAAAAATGCTTTCTTATCTCCAATCCTGTTTTATTTATATTTATTTATATTTATCGTAGAGGGAGCATAAGAGTACAAGGCCTTAAATGCATAAAATTAACAGAGCACTCCAATCCACCCCTCTCTCGACTTCAGTGCCCTTTTTGATCTCACAGGCTAGAGCTCATGGCATAAATCCTTAGTGAATAAAAACAGGATGACTGATGGGAAAGGAAAGGAGCCCAAAATAAACTTTATACCCCCTGATAAAATTCCTCTCTGAGGCCCAGTATATTCATTGATAGCATACAGAGAGATAGGAAGCATCAACAAGCATGGACAAGTGAAAAAGGAGGAAATCAAAACATAAGGCTAACTTCTATATACAAGCCAGAGCTATGGTTACTTAAATAATAAATAAAAACCCACAACTATTTATTATTTTTAGCCTGCTCTTATATGAGGTGACAGGATCTTCCGCCCAAGGGAGATCAGATCTATGTTTATTGCTTCTACATCAGTTGGCCGCCCACCATTCCTTTGCCTCCTCCACCCCGCAGCCTTAAGCAATTATACTCAAGTTTTCAAATGGGCAGATAGTCCCCTGGAAGTAACGAGATTCCTTGCTGTAGGGATCCCAGTCTCTTTTCAAAGGCAATAGGAGTGAAGGAGAGGTGGTGGCCTCTGGGGTACTGGGCCAGTCAACTTCAAGGGGCTAGGAATGAATTTAAAATTCTAATTTCTTTGCCTCAGCCAATGTTAACAAGGCTCTCATGGTCAGGTGAATTGAGACTACTTCCTTTGAAGCTCAGCTCCACTTAATATTCTTAAAAGATTCTCCAAGTGGTGGTTCCTTACAAGATTAAAGAATTGAGACTTGCCAAGTTTACCACTTCAAAGGTACTGATGGGCCATTAAGATAAGGAAAGGGTGAAGGCCTTGGCTTGGGATGCTCCTTTAGCAGTTGATTATCACCTCAGCTGAGTGATTTCCATAGCAAAGGACACTGGGTAATGACTTTGAAACAGACATTTCTTTGGAGCAAAACTCTGTCAGCCTGCCTTAATAAAAACAGTTTCATTTTATAACAGGATACTTAAGTGTGTGTGTGCACATTATCTTTGTACTCTATCTATCTTTTTCTTATATAAATATTTACTTGTGTATTTACTGGGAAAGTAACCGGTCTAAAAGAAGAAAACTCTGGTCCTAAATGTCTGCTGCCTGGTGGCTATACTCATTCATGAGAATGACTTCAGGAGTAAACGCTGAGGAAAAATCCATACCTGTTGCCTTGAAGGACATCTTCAGGAGATGAAAAGGCTAAGGAATAAACTGTACACATATCTGAAGTGGAGTCCCTAAGACGGTTGGATGGCACCTTGTACGCCTCCTTCCAGCAACTTCTGCAGCCAAGCTAGTGCCAAACTTATTGCTCTGCTTTCCTTTGGACCACATCAGTGAGGCTGAGAGGGGGGTCTTGTCATCTGGGCAGCCCAGGACCTTCATACGCACTGCCCAGGCTTGCGTCCAGGAAAAGTCACAACACTGGAGGCAGCAGTTATGAGTTTCCAGTCTCTTTAGCCACTGTGATTCTCCAGGGGTTGGACTTCATGCCCAGAAGGACACTCCATTCCTCTCTCAAGACAGACAGATGTCAACGACAACCTGAGCAACACTTGGCTCAGAATACACAGGCACGTTCTTAGTCTCTGTGCCCACTTCTTTTTAACAGGAGAGGGGTGGTGGCAGTGTGAATGCTAGACTGAGACATGGCCATGCTTGCAACATTAAGCCTAACAAGACCTTGTGTTTGAAATGCTGAAGGGCTCATGCCAAATTGCATTGTTACAGCTAGTTGGACAACTCGACCCAACAGAAGGCTATGTGTATTGCATGGAGCTGTGGATGGAGAGGCTGCATGGCATGACCCTGCCTTAACATCCAGTGCTACTCTCTGCAATCAGCTACTTGCTTCTGCAGTCATATTAAACTTAAACTCCTAAGTGCCCTTCTGGATTGGCTGGGCAGGGAGAACTAAGCCCCCCTTTACAGCATCAATATTCAAGGAGAAGGAATAAACAGAGCTCTGCATCATTGCAGCTCTGAGTAACAGTGATGGACTCACTGAAATGTGACAAGATTTATTACTTTCTCCCAAAGAACAATTGCCTGCTTGGTGTCCTCAGTAAATAATGCTCTCTCTGTGTGCCATCTGGGGACATCATTAGTCCAAAAGACAGTGACACCAGAGTTAACCATTTGATAGACCTTTGTCATCCATAGTGTACAGGGCCTGACCTTACAAGGAATCCTTACAGATGTTAGTAAGGAAATTCTCACTGAGGAGCGTAACTGAATTATTGTGCCTCCTGAATGGAGCAACATCATGTGTGAGGAGATGGTTGATGAGAATACTTAGGTCAATGTGATGTAGTGGTTAGAGCAACCTTCACTAACCTAGTGCTCTCCAGATGTTTTGGACTACAACTCCTTTTACCAACAGCTGCAGCTTCCAGTTCTCAGCTCTTGACTTTTTCGACAGCGCAGCTCATTTTCTAGCTCTGACACTCAGCTATGATCTTCATTGGGTGACCTTGGGCCAGGCTCTCGCTCAGACATTTAACTTACCCCACAGGGTTGTTTTGAGGATAGAACGAGGAGACATCATGGTTGATACCTTGAACTCCTTGTCAGAAGGATTAATAAAAAGGCAATAAATAAGTATTGTGGGGGGTGTGGCTGGTGCATGACAGTAGGGTGGCTGCAGCCACAATCTAAGGGGTGCTTGTGTGGGATAGCAGACTATATCAGAGTTACTCCAGCAACACATTTTTAGAGGCTTCGTTTCTCATAAACAGAATTTAGGTGTTACTACAGTGTGATGATTCTTCACTATACAGCATCTATAGAACATGTTGGCTCTTCTATATCATGGAATTCTATGGGCAGAAATCATTGTTTCTTCAAAGGGCCTGTTCCTTGCAATCTGACATGAAAACATGGTGGGATGAACGAGAAGGCTGCCATTGCTGATGATTTCACTGATAGTCAAGTCCAACTTGGATGGGAACTATGTCGAATCTGGGGGGAAAAAATCATATTCGTTCTCTCCAAATTCTCTTCCACTGCTGCCACAACCAACATGGCTTCTACTTAACATTTATGTACTTGCACAATATAGATTGAGCTAGGGCAGCAATGGGGAACCTGTGGTCCTTGAGATGTTGTTGGCCTTCAACTCCCAATAGCCTGAGCCATTATGGCCAATGGCCTGGGATGATGTGTGTTGTAGTTCAGCAATGTCAGGAGGAACAGAGGTTTCCTATCCCTGAGCTAGATGATTGCAGCTCAAGAGATGGGTGATTATTCATATATTTTCCAATAAGGATGTGAAATTCAATCAGCTCTCCAGCTCCTGGACCTGTATATATTTTCTTCTTGCCTTATTCGCAGTACTCCTTTCGTAGGTTCTGTTACCTGCTCAATTCAGTCTGTGAGATTACACCAGCTGAGACAATCTCACTACTAAACTTTCACCACTCTAGGATGCTTCACAGTAGAAGAAGGAACCTGAGGACAGGGATAGACTGGATTTGTTGAGAAAAAAGAACGAATTACACTTGAATGTCTTCTTAGCAGCTGGCTTTTCTGAGAAGCAAACCTGAAGGCCAGCACCTGTCACTGATAGAACATGTGTTTTGTCAGCTATGTGAAAAATTGAAATTACGATGGATAGAATGTCCTTTGTCTTGTAAGATGGGTCGCTACAAGGGATGGGGGAGAAATTCAGTTCAGTTTACATTTAAAGATGAACCTACCTAATTAGCAGATTCCAAATCAACATCCAATGCAAAACATAGCCCTCTCTGATACCCTCATTTCTCTGAATTCTGCAATTCACTTCTCCAGCTAAGCATACAAAAATGCATATATGAGGTAAAGTGTGCACAAAAATACAGATATTAGTGAAAATAACATTATGTTAGGGGGGATTGCTTTGCAAAAATGTGACTATTAAGCAAAATTGCATACAAAATGCGTGTGTTGGGAGAAACTTCCCTGAAATCCTGATGAATTTCCATGAGGACTTAAAAAGAAAGAAAGAAGCAAACTCATGTGGAAACGTGGAGAACTGAATGTAAGCTTGGAGAAATGAGAAACTGAAATTGGCAGGTTCCCCCACTTTCAGTCCCTATGTGATGGTGAAAAGGAGAGTATCCAGGTGGCTTGCTCAGGTAAATGATACAAGGACAGCATCCTAGTTAATTGGGAGTTAAAAAGAGAAGATCATTGAAGCAACCGATCACAGAGGAGAAAGTATATACAAACAAGGTGTCTCCAAGGACTTTGTTTATTAATGAGCTGCAGCAGAGCTATGGATTTTGTTTACCATAGGCTTTTAAATGTTCTTAAGGGTTGATAAAACACTTGGTAGAGGTTGTTGTTGCTATTATTGCTTTACAAGCAAAAGTGAAACTGCAAAGTAGTCATGATTAGGCAGCTAGTCTGTGCCAGAATAGGGAAGGAACTGCGCCCAGACCATGGTAGATTTAAGATTTTTTGCTTTTACAAGAGGCAATGCCCATATAATTTAGATCTGTTTCAAGAGTTCGTTTACTAAAATGGTAAAGTCACATGAGAAGACTATGCCACCTCACTGATGGCAATTAGGAGCCAGTTTGACACTGGAGGACCACATTCAGTGTACCTATGTGGAGTCTCACACATCTCACTAGTATCACATAAACTCATGGTTTCCTACACCTGCAGCATCAGCCAGCTGGAGATCATGGCTTGGGGGCATGTTGTACTTCAACGCTAATGCTGCCTACTCAGATCAGCAAGTCAGGGCCAAACTAGACATTACTTTAATTGCATAGTCAACATTACGCATACTGTATTTTTTGCACCATAACACTCACTTTTTTCCTCCTAGAAAGTAAGGGGAAATGTCTGTGCGTGTTATGGAGGAAATGCCTATGGGTGGCATGCCTACGGATTTTCCTCCTCTAAAAACTATGTGCGTGTTATGGTCGGGTGCGTGTTATAGAGCGAAAAATATGGTAGTTTAGTATATGAATGAATGTGATACTAGCTGTGGAGTGGAGTAGGATTTTCATTGGAACCACAGAGTAAAGGGAGGGGAGGTTTAACACTTCCCTGCCCTGCTGTGGGACGCGGGTGGCGCTGTGGGTAAAACCTCAGCGCATAGGACTTGCTGATCGCATGGTCGGCGGTTCGAATCCCCGCGGCGGGGTGAGCTCCCGTTGTTCGGTCCCAGCTCCTGCCCACCTAGCAGTTCAAAAGCACCCTTAAGTGCAAGTAGATAAATAGGTTCCGCTTTATAGTAGGAAGGTAAACGGCGTTTCCGTGTGCTGCTCTGGTGCCGGTTCGCCAGAGCAGCTTCGTCACGCTGGCCACGTGACACGGAATGTCTGCGGACAGAGCTGGCTCCCGGCCTCTAGAGTGAGATGAGCGCACAACCCTAGAGTCTGTCAAGACTGGCCAGTACGGGCAGGGGTACCTTTACCTTTACCTTACCCTGCTGTGATCCCAACAAAATTGACACATACAACGTTAGGCTTGAGGAAAGAGGCTATACGTATAGGCTATATAGTTTGAAACACAAATGAAAAAGCTGTTCTGCAGGCATCACAGTGAAGAGAAGGGGTTACATGAAGGAACACAGCTCTTCACAGAGCACATCACATGAAGCTGGGGAACCTGCAGCCTTCCAGATGTTGCTGGACTACAACTCCCATCATCTGTGACCACTGGCCATGCCGGGTGGAGCTGATGGGACTTAGTCTAGTGATACCTGGAGAGCCGCAGGTTCCATATCACTGCACTATGAACACACCTCCTTCTCAATTCCATCTGAGTGGGGATACTCCAAAGCCGCCTTCTTCACAGTCTTCACAAATGGCATTTAACTTGCAGACATTACCTACAGTGGATGCTCTTTTGAGAGTCTAGTTGTGGGGATGTGGGTGGAGAAGAATGATGAAAAGCAATATGAGAGGGTCTGGCTAAGCAAGTTGGAAGAGTGGGGGTGGGGGGGAGGATTTAGGGCCAAGCACAGAGACAGAATGCAGGTGGAAGCTCATAATTTGTGGAGAAGATCTAGTGAGCACAGAGAAAAGGAGGCCCCAAATAGCTTATATTGTAACTAGTATTTCAGCTGGCTTTATTTGCTGGCCAAAAGAAAATCCTTTGTTTTTTAGATGTCTGTGATGGAAAATGTGGTTCTCTCAGTGTCTGCTATAATCCCTATTATCTGACAAACAGTTTATCCTCCATGAGCATCTTTACGTGGACCACTCTGATGCACTAATGGCTCATGGATTGGAAACCATAGGTATCTGTTTTATACAATCAGCTCACCTGGGAGCAGACCAGATGGATGCGGCGAATCAAACCACTCAGTGTTGCAGGAAGAATGGAAACTTACTCATTTCACATTGATTCTCAACCAAGCTGCTTTCGGAATCATCTTTCTGCGGGTGTGTGTATGTGTCTTTGATTCTTTTTTTATGAATACATTAATTTGGGACTGAATGAATGGAAAGCGAAACTCTTTAGTTTCTCTACTCCCCATCAAGGTAGCGCTCTGTATTTTGATCACATCTTCTTTACATTACCAGGATAAGAAGCTTTACCTCTTTCCTTGGAGAAAGACCAATACAGGGAGCCCTTGCCAGTGAGTGACAGTTTCTTTCAGTATTAATTCTGTACGACCCAACTTGTAATTGCACCCTACTACAGGAAGATAAACTCCCCTGTACCAGACTAATACCTTTTTCTTCTCAGTGTTAACAGCCCTCACAAATCACTCAAGCACTTCCATATCATCCCTTAGGAGTAGCCAAGCCATAACTCTTTCATTTTTAATAATTTCTTCTATGCCTGTTCCCACCTCTGTGGAATTCCTGGCATTGGTATCATGACATAGCTTCACTGAACACCAACTGTTGGGTCCAGGGGCTACAGTGTCTCATCCTCTTCATCACTAGGACTCTCCGTCCTTCTCCTTCCCCACCCCTCTCTCTTTACACACACAAACCTTCATGCACATGTATGTCATCATAATAGAATGTGAGGATTTCACAGCCTATGATTTGCCTAGCCTTTAAAAGGAACAAGCAAGAGAAAAGAAACTAATAAGCAAAAGGTATACGTAGAACCAACATGTCATTATATAAACTGAAAGTGCTTGACAGCTTTGCTAGTACAGGTTCCCAATAAAGCCATTCTGTGCTCTTCTCATTCCTTAATGCAGCTTCTGCTCAAGCTACCCTGCAAACAGAGGGGCCAACTGATAATTATAATTCAATTTATCACCACCTCTTTTTGTCTCTTCTTTTAAACCAAGTCAGCAGGTGCCCCCTCTTTTCAGGTTACTGACTGATCAATACTCTTGCCTGGGGCAGTGAGATGCAGCTCTCAAACATTATGGCACTTCAATTCCAAGAATGTCAAAGAAGCAGAGACAATCGGGTGGAGGGGGTGGGGAGAGCCAGAGCAGATTATCATCAGAGAGAAGAATAGGGAACCCCTGCAAGCACCTGTCATTTTTAAGGTGGAATGCTTCTGTTTTGCTTACAAGTGCAGTTCAGATAATGCATGTTGTCCTCACTCAGACATGTCTTCTTAAAGTACAAAATTATAATTCATAAAGACAAGGAATGTGTAAGACCAAGGCATGTCTCAATCGCTGATTATTATTCTTTGTAAGTGAACCACGACTGCCTTATTGGTATAGTGTACAGTGGTACCTCGGGTTACATACGCTTCAGGTTACATACGCTTCCGGTTACAGACTCCACTAACCCAGAAATAGTGCTTCAGGTTAAGAACTTTGCTTCAGGATGAGAACAGAAATTGTGCTCTGGTGGTGCGGCAGCAGCAGGAGGCCCCATTAGCGAAAGTGGTGCTTCAGGTTAAGAACAGTTTCAGGTTAAGTACGGACCTCCGGAATGAATTAAGTACTTAACCAGAGGTACCACTGTATTTGAATGCTTTTGGTGAAATCACTCAAAAAAGTGACCTTGTTCACATATCATACTAAACCACGGTTTAGTGTGACATTCCCAAACAGGAATGAGTGCAGGCTCACATGCTCCCCTGACTTCCTTTCCACCTTTTCAGAGTACAGAAGCTTCTGCTTTTGCTAACCACGGTTTGCCATCCATCCACCCATCCAATACATTTGTATCCCAGCTTCCCTCTAAGGAGCTCAAGGTGGCATTCATGGTTCTTTCCCTCCCCATTTTTTTTCATCACAATAGCCCAGTGAGGTAGAGTAAGTTGAAAGAGTGTAACTTACCCAAGATCACCTAGTGAGCTTTGCAGCCAAGTGTGGATTTGAACCCTACTCTCCCAAGTCCCCATCCAACCTACTAACCACTGCACCACATGTCAAATGTCTGCATTGCATTCAGTTAGCAGTAAACATCTCTTTAGCTACATAACTGCTTTCTTTCTCAGCATCTAAAGACAGCTCTTTAAAGAGCGAGCCTATATTGGCTCCTCTGGTGCCAGAAATTGAAGGGTGTTTAAAAAAATCCAAAAAACCCTGCATGGTGCAATATTTTCATTTTCACTCTTTAAGAGCAAGACTTCCACTGGGGAAGTTTCAGATTTTTCTATCTCAATTTTGAATCCTCCTTTGCAGATGCTTCACAATAAGCTCATAGCAATGGTACCAGACCTTAAATTACAAATAAATTGAGAGAAGGTGTTTATGCATTTAAAATGTTTATACTCTGCATTCTGATATAGTAGAGTAATTCCTAAATCTCATCTCTGCAGTACAACTACTTTATTTTATGTGGTGCTTTTTGATATAACAATCTCTTTATTCGTATGAAATGAATGAACACATAAAAGTAAAAGACAATCAGCATTGCATAGCCAGGCTTCCAACTTCCCTGTGCTGACTACTAGTATACTTACCCAAACTGACTGCATGAATACCGCTGGAGCGAAGAACTAAAATCTGGTGTAACATTTAAAATTCCTGAGATTTTTCTGTTCCTATTTTCTAAACAATGCTTCCAAGACACTGGCTTGCTGAAAAGCCATGGGGGATTAAATTAGTGACCTTTTATTTCTTTAAAATCTTGGGAACTGCTTGGAGAATCCAATCTACGATTGATAAAATGGATGGATGTCGGCTGGCATAGATCCTCCTCATCCGTGTGACTGAATAGTAAATGCTACAGAGCCTGTTCTGTGCCGGAACTGTTGCAATTTGGCTTTATTTCCTCTTGTCTGGAGTGAGGTTGAGCCTGCAGGATAGGAGGCCATGACATGACATCAATGGATCGTACTTTGTTTTTGAATGGTGGATGGGTGAAATAGCTGCATTGCCCTTAAATCCTCCTGCTGGTTTTGCCAGCAGGATAGAATGCATTAGTTCACTCAGCCACAAATAACTGCAAACAGGATGTTGGTATCATACTGGAAACAAGAAATCCTGGCAATCTTCCTTTATTAATCATTAATTTCTAAACAGGGACTGTGATTTCCAGAAATGCCTAAGGGTGCTCAGATAATGGTAGTTTGAACTTTGGTCACTCTGAGCATATGAAACAAAGTAAATGGGGCAGAAAGAGGGGTGCAAATGGTGGGATGCACACAGCAGGCTGAACTGTGAGGAAATGAGTCTTCCTGCCCCCCTTTGAGCAACTAGCCCTTATGCACCAATGAAAAATGGATGCCTATCACTCAACGCTGTCTGCTTCCACCCATTCATTTGAAACAGTAGCATTACGAAAGTCATTTTTGACTCTCAGGAGGAATTTTTAAAAATTCCTCTTTGCCCAGACATTTGATGGCTGAAAGATACTGTTCCTGCCAACCCTGGAATCACTGGTTGAGGGAATGTTTTCAGAATGCTTAGAAAACAACAACACTTTTTCTCATCAATGTGTTTACTACCTTGGGCTCCTTTGGGAGGAAGGGCAGAATATAAATTGAAATAATAAATAATAATTGTGCAGCCCTGAAATTTCCTCCGCATCTTTGGGGTCTTAAGAACGGTTTTTCCAAAGGGAAAAGACTGGCACACTGCTTCAAGACATAGCACGTTGGGCAGAATGATGGGGTTCAAGTCACCCATCTTTGCCTGCCCAGGTATAAAATGCTTCATAACAGGAAGTTGGTGATCATGTTAAAAAAAGGGGGGGTAACACAAAATATGCACCCTGGTTTACATGCCAAGATCTAAGCTGAACCTTCACTCAAGTCCTCAGGCTCTACCTTGATTATGTTAATTAGTTTTGCTGGCATACCCAAACACTTCAAGGCAATCCATAATGAATTACGATGGAAGCTGCTGACAAACGATTTCTGAAAATCTATGAAGTAAATACTGAGTGGGTTTTGCCATTCAATGAGCTCTCCATTTATTATTGTCAGGGTGAACATCTGGTAGAAACACAGCCAAAAACAGTCAACCACTTCCTTTTGTTCTCTTTTCAGGCAATGCTTCCTGCAGCCTTTTTTCCAGAGAGAAGGGCAAATCCATGGCAGTCGAGACCCCTTTTGTGGTTAACTCTCCCGCTATTTTTCTGTTGCCATGCAGGTTTATCATGGTTTCCTATTTTTACACAATGTGTCGATTTTTAATGATACAATAACTGGGCTAATCCACATTTATTTCTCTACCTAGACAAGGATTTAGATTTTATTGCATTGTTCATTGTTTGTGATATGAGGTGTAATAATGTTTTTAGTTCAGGTTGCTTAGTTTCATTGTCAAAGTTAATCATTTCTTTGAGGATCAGAATTAGAAAAAATTTCCAAGACCTAAATCATAAAAAAGGAGTTTTGATTCCCCCACCCCACCCACTACTTTTTTTCTGCTGTAGGCCTGTAACATTGTTTCCATTAGGATCCAGCTAAATGCTCTGTGGTGAATCCAACAGAGGCTTTTGGGGGATTGGTCGGTTTTTACAAAAGCCCTTGTACGCACCTTTTCAGCCCCATTTTCTGCCACCTGCCTCTGGTCCTAGAACTCGCTACAATTCCCTTAATTTCCCTTCCCTTTGTTTTACACAACATGACATCAGAGTGGGGACAGGAAACACTACCCTCTCTCTGATTGGGCTTCAAATGTCATCACATAGCCAAATCTGATTGGTTATGTGGCATAATCATAAAATCAAATTAGAAGGAGTGCAATGCTTCCTGCCTTCGTATGGAAAAAAGGGGGGATGGAAAGCAGAGCAGTCATGGAGCTTGTAGTGACCCCCACTGGGGAGCTCAAACACTTCATCCCATACCTAGCCCTCCTGAAAAGGGGCAAAAGCAGTGGTTATGTACTAGGGTGGTAGGTGTTTTCACAGCACAGCCATAGTTTCTAATAACCATTTGCTGGTAAATATATGAGTCGCTTCAAGAGAGAGCAAGCAAGCGAGAGCGCCAGAGATTTCTAATCTTCACAGGGTGGAATCCAGTGTTGTGCTACTATTGTTCAATCTGCGAAAACATTTCAGATTTCCAGATGGAGCAATCTCTCCTCACCTTCCCCCCACCCCACTGTTCTGGAGCTTCTCCGGGTCTCCCAGAACTGATGGGCGTGTGTGTTAGGGTGCAGGGTGGAGGAGAGGGGAGAAAGTCCCATTGCACCAGCGGGACTTATTGTACCAGCTTCTGCGAGTGCAACTACTTAGTTACATCTGGCCCTTAAATCTCCATGTACATATTGAAAAAGATCCCAATCAACTAACGGAGCGCTCATACAGAAAGAAACTTGGCGACTAGGGAGTTTGCATCAGAACATAATTTGTGAGTCAGTGTTTTGTATTTTGTTTTTTTTAAAAATATTTTTATTGGGTTTTCACATTTTATATAGACAAAAACAAAACACAGAACACCAAAACAAACATAAAAGACGACAAACATGTACAATTTCCTAACATCTTATTTTCTAACCCTAGTCCTTGACTTCCCCCCACCCCCACCCTTGCCTCCCTATTCCCAAATTTGTGTCAGCAAGTTGGCATTTCCTTTTCCATCTTAATATTAACCCTTTTATAAAAAAAAACAAAAATAAATTTTCCCTAAGTTGGACCCCAATTCTCTTCCCTCGATTTCTCATTTTTTCTTGTATAATTTTCTTATTAACTAAACCCCCTGGTCTTGAGTGTTGTTTGAATTTAAATGCTTCCCTCCCTCCCATCCCCAGTTTGCGTCCTTTCCCAAGACATGTCCAAAATAACAGTTTTTAGCCTGGGTTCCGCACGTCCGAGGCTCTCAAATC
Organism: Podarcis vaucheri; assembly: GCF_965113315.1. Lineage (NCBI taxonomy): Eukaryota > Metazoa > Chordata > Lepidosauria > Squamata > Lacertidae > Podarcis > Podarcis vaucheri. The sequence goes on from NC_138763.1 coordinate 39,298,130, forward strand.
TCTTTCAGTCCCTCTCCGCCGGTTTTGTTGGTAGTCCTTTTTGTCGGTCATCGAGTCTCGAAAGAGTTCCTTCACAATCAATCCAATCAATCCATAGTCTCTTCCCATATTTAAAAACATCTGCTGAAGAATTTCCACAAGGCCTAAGTCTTGATGATAATCAAAATCAAAGTCTATGTGGAGGCCCCAATTGTACTTCTTTATTTCAAGTTCCTGAATTCCATAAACTCCCGGGGCCTCCACTTTGGTCTTCTGTATCTTTCGTAGGCTTAAAATGGATTTAATCCAATAGTCTCCTTGCTTGTGTTCTCCAGATGTCGGCTTCTGGTTAGTATTTTCCCACTTAACTTGTTCTCTTTCTTGTTTTGTCTTCTCCTCTTCTTTGTTTATTATTTCGAATTCAGCTGTGGGTTCTTTCTCACTCAAGTCCTCATTACATTCAGCAGAACTACTTGTTTCAGAATTCAAGGTCATCAGTTGTTTACTCATAGCTGTAGTCTGCTCCTGTAAGGTTCCCACCAGTGAAAACATCCTTTCGATTTCTCTCAGTATCTTTCCACCCACAGCCATTGTAATTCCACAGAATTCCCCCTAGAGGGAATCTGGTTACTTAATGTTCTTTTCTCCAACAATCCTCTGTCCTGTTATTGTTTCTTTGTTTCCAACAATTTTGATTCAATTGTAACTCCTTTTAATCCGGAGAGATCTTAAATAGCAATTTTTCCACTGTTAACAGTCCATTTGACAGCTTTGACAGCTGTCAAATTCTGCTCCTCTATACAGGCTCCAAAGCAGGTCGCTCCCGGGCCCGGGAGGGAGGGTTGTTTACAACGAAACAAAGTCTCTTCCAACACTCCACTCTCCTGCTCAAATTTGCCTTTCCAAATCTTGGAAGTTACTGTCTTTTTAAAACTCACCCTTTACAGGGTAGGCACTCCAGCTTAGCTCTTATATCGTTGCTCTGGATCGTCTGCAAGGGGGGGGGTGGGGACTTCCTTTTAGCACACCCCCCGGTCGTCTCAAATTCAGAAGGTAAAATTTTTAAAGTTCAGTTCCAAATTACTCACGGGTTCTTTTTTTCAGTCCAAATTTCAAGGAAGGAAGTCAGCGCTCTCCAGTTATGGCTCGCGGCTTCGCTCAGCGGCGGTAGCGATCGACTCTCAGTGCCGCGCCGTCCCCCGTATCCCCTCCGTAGCCTTTAAAAAGGCTCTTCGCGAATCAGGGGGGGCGCTTAAGGCACCCGCCGAGTCTTCAGTCCGCAGGCTTCCGCGCCTGCGGTTTTTAAGGGTCCCCGTGTCGCCGGCACGGCAAAGACCCATCCACCGCTGAGCCGATTCCCTCCGGAGCTCGGAGGGAATCCGCCATTTCCAGATCGCGCCAACCCGGAAGTCCCCAGTGTTTTGTATTTTGGCTTACCTTGTCTTTAACATGGAAGGAAATCTACTGGGGAGGGGGGATTATTTCCTCTGAAGTGGTGTTGTGCAGAATTCTATGCTTTAAGTCCACCTCTATATTCTGCGTAATATATATAGACTGGCTGTCAAAGAAAAGCTTTGCCATGCTTTTCCTATAGATCATCTGCACCCCACCCCTCATCCAAGAATTTCCTTCCCTAGCTGGAATCATCACGTTAAATGGATGCACTGTTAATGTCTCCATTCTATTGTTAAGTAAAATGAGGAAAAAACATGTGCCTTCATGGTTCATCATCATCTTGCCATTCTTTGTCATCATGAATCCAGGCCAAACAATGACATCAATTCTGGGCATTTATCCCTTCAGTTGTTTCGTGGATTATCTACAGAGCAGGATGTACTCTTTATAAATGCATCTGCTGTGCTTAGGCATTCAGGGAATCTTTTGTAGAGAACAATGCCAGCATATTGATTATCTGCTGCATATGTACCCCATGTCCAATTCTCTACCTGCGATGAGCTGCATGAATGGTCACCTATGTGCTTGCCTCTCTCCCTTGATTGTAACTTGCCCTCGGGTTTATAAATAGAAGCGTTACCTGAATAAATCTCTGGAACTTTAATATGCAGCATGACGCTGTGGGAGATGGAAAGGGAGAAATCAAGAACCAGGGCCTCCTCTATAAATCTCCCTGCCCTTACTCCTTCGCATTGCGCATTGGCATCACATCACTGGTTTGCAGCAGCTTACAATGTGCTGGTTGTAAAGTGCAGCACTTTGACTAAAATAAGAGGAATATATGTTGGCATTTCTGGAATTGGGAGTCCAAGCTCCTGAATGTCATTGCACTGCCTCATGAGAATATTTAACATTTTCTAAATTAGAAGGTGGGATGGAGAGGCAGAGCCATAGGCATTTTGCTATCTGAGTCATTGGGCAAGATGGCATCTGCCCTATTCCATGCACACAAGTTGACCAGGCTGCTGAATGAATCTTACTCAACACTGGCAATTGGACAGTGCCCTCCACAGCACTTGAGGGCAGCAGGCTGAGTGAAGCGGTATAGTAGCTATGTCAGTTCAGTCCACTCCCTGCCCCTTAGCATCTGCTGCCTGAGGCAGCCATCTCACTCTATCTAATAGTAGGACCACTCACAGCTAGAGAAATCTCATAAACAAATATTCCTCATTTTTCTTGATGGTGCTCTGCCATAGTAAGAGACCAGATATGAGAATTAAGAAGGATTGATTGGCCTTGAGTCTTTCAACATGAGGGGTACCATGTGCAAAGACTCATAATGCAGAGACTCACAAATGTGGACTTAGTGCATCTCTCTAACCTAAGGTTACCAGAATTTTTCCAATGAATCTGGGGACACTTTTCAACTTCAATGGATTTTGTATGGGGACTGATTTGTAAATCTGGGGACTGATCCCGGGAAATGGGGACGTCTGGTAACCTTACTCTAACCCCAATAGTTTTAGAAGACACTTGAGAATAACTATCCACGAGGCAAAATAAGTAGTTGTGCAGCTAAGCTTGGAAAGTTTGTTCTGTTAGTCCATTTAGGGACAGGCAGACCAAAAAAAAGACAGAAAGAAGCAAAGTTATAGAGAACAATTAAGTGTTTTAAGGTTCCAGAGTGAAAGCACTTGAAGTGGGTGCCACTCTTGTTGCAGTGAACAACCAGTCCTCAGTCACTTGCCTTTATCAAATTTATGGATGGTTAGTTGGTGCTAGCAAGTTCAGAATATTTTAGAGCTAGGCTTTTAAGTTTACTGTTTCTTAGCAAGGCTTAACTTCTTATTGGACTTTTAACAAACTGCACTTTTCCCATGACGCAGAATCTCCTGGAAACCGCTTTACCATGAAGGCTCAGTTTAGATTATCCTCTAAGTGCAAAGGCAGGATTTCTGTTGTTTTGCCTGAAGTTGTCTTCTAGGTACTCAGGCTGAGGAAATTTTGCCCTAAGCCATTCTTCAGCAGGCATGAAGCAAAGCGCAGCAGACCCGTGTAAGCATACAAATGCTACTTAGTCTCAAGCCATCAACAACAACACAAGGCTATTGCCTTTAAGAAAGGCAAGAGGAAAGCCAGGATAGTAGTTGGAAAGAATCTTTAGGTTGTCTCCCCACAGAATGGTTAAGCCTCCTATGGCTGAAGTCTGTCAGATTTGGGACCAAGTTTCTGTTAAATGTTCTACATTTCCACAACTGGCAGCATAATTTCCTACTCTGACTACTGGGTAATAATAGGTGGTCTAATACAGGGGTGGGGAACCGTATGCCAAATCAGTATTTGTTTCTGAGTACAATTCAAAGTGTTTAAAGCCTTAAACGGCCTCAGCCCAGTATACCTGAAGGAGCATCTCCGCCCCCATCGTTCTGCCCAGACACTGAGGTCCAGCTCAGAGGGCCTTCTGGCAGTTCCCTCACTGTGAGAAGCAAAGCTACAGGGAACCAGGCAGAGGGCCTTCTCGGTAGTGGCACTCGCCCTATGGAATGCCCTCCCATCAGATGTCAAAGAGATAAACAACTTCCTGACATTTAGAAAACATCTGAAGGCAGCCCTGTTCAGGAAAGTTTTTCATGTGTGACATTTTAATGTATTTTTAATCTTTGTTGGAAGCTGCCCAGAGTGGCTGGGGAAACCCAGCCAGATGGGCAGGGTACGAATAATAAATTATTATTATTATTATTATTATTATTATTATTATTATTATTATTAGTGTTGCTCATGACATTTCAGGCAACTTCACTCAATATTACTGTTTTTGGTCTTTTAGACTTTTAGAATATACAAAGTCCAAGGCATAAAATGATGATGTTTATGGTGCATTTCAGGATGAAGACAGTCAGTGTGATCAGAACATAAGAAGAACCCTGCTGGATCAGAACTTTGGCCTACCTAGTCCAGCAGCCTGCTTTCACAGTGACCAACCATCTGCCTGTGAGAAGCCTACAAGCATGACATGAGCACAGCAACACCATCACCATTTGCATTTTCTGTAAGTGGTATTCAGAGGCCTATCACTTCCAATTGGAGAGGAAGTGCACAGCCATCATGGCATGTAGTCACTGATAACCTTATCTTCCATGAGTTTTTCTGAGCCTCTTTTAAAGATGCCCAAGCTGGTGGCCATGGCAACATTCTGTAGTAGTCAATATCAGAGGTGTTGCGTGGAAGTTCTTTTTGTCTGCTCCGAATATTTTAAAACACAAACAGCAAGTTGGGCAAGAACAAAATAGCGTGAACAACTACTACTCAAGTCTTACGAAGAAGTAAATAAAACCCTTTAATGCATAAATGGAATAAAATAATATGTTCATATTGATAAGTGGTCAACAAACATGTGTGACAAATAATAATGCCTAAATGATATGGTCAAATTATCACCCAGTACTCATATCAATCAAGTTGCCTTTGGAAATCCAGTCTTGCAGAGGTTCTACATCCAACAACAACTGTTCACATAACTTCCACTTTTGTTCCTGCCCCTCTTGCTGTTTGTGTTTTATCTTGAAGGTTGGGTTTTATTCTATTTTGCTTTGGTTTGTCCTGAATCTTCCGACATTCAGCTTCATCGGATGACCCTGGCTTTGATTAATATGAAAAATGGAGTAAAATTTCTATCCACTTTCATTATGCCATGAATAATTTTATACGCAGGCAGTTAGGCCAAAATTCCTTAAATAAGCAGTTATGCAGATACTTTTCCTTTGGCCCTGTCAGGGAACTGACATCAGAGGAAAGGGAGGTGGTAGGGCTCCCAGAGGCTGGGAGGGAGTCAGCAGCTAAAGCAGGGACCAGCAGGGGGAGAGAGGGTACTCTGGAGGAGGATCTCATGAATGCTGAGAGAGACGCAGCAGCCAAGGCAGGAACTAGCAGGGAAGAGGGAGGGGTGAGAGACACGTCCAGCGAGAACAGCGGGGAGGTGTCAGAAGCAACCATAGGGAGACCCATGCTTCGCCGGAAGCTGCCACGTCGTGAGTCCAGGAGACGCGTTTCCGTTAAGGAGCTTCTTTGCTGGAAGCGCTTCCGCAGACAGCCACTGTCAGACTCTACGAGTGACTAGAGCAGACATGTTTGAGGAGCTCTGTCACACACAGAGGTTTGTGGAGCCGCACAAACTCTGAGGGAGCACGATTTTACGCACAAGCAGCTAATCATCCCATCATAGCAGTCTGACAGTCTCTGTACGCTGCCTGTGCAGGAGAAAGCATCATGAGCGACCCAGCCGGAACCGGAGGAGCAGGGGTTGGAGCTGGTCCAAGCTTGGAAGAAAGGTACCGAGCGTTGGAAGTCCAACTTGCGCTGCAGACGGCGAGGCTTGAGGAGAGAAGGGCTCAGGATGCAGACAAGAAGGGGAGAACCACTCAGTTCCCCAGAAAGGTACCAGGATTGGTGCAGAAGTTTGGGGGGGACCCCAAGGATTACCATGCCTTTAGGACAGAGATGCAATATGCCCTTAATGTGCAGTTTGATGAGTTCCCTGATGAGGAATCGCGAGTTGCTTTCGTAATTGGGCATCTTGAGAAGGGGGCGCGGGACTGGGTTCGACCCCTGATGGCAACGCACAATGACATCCTAAAGGACACTATGAAGTTCTTTCGTGCAATGGATATCATGTTTTCCAGCGATATTGAGGAAGGGGTGGTGCGCAGACAGCTAATGGCTTGCAAGCAGGGAAGCCGATCTGTCCGTGAGTACTGGACTGAATTTACCATGCTGGTTCACAGATTGGGGTGGGATTTATCGGCGGCCCCCATTCAGATGCTATTTGAAGAAGGTCTTTCTTCGGCTGTGAAAGACGAACTGTCCCGGAGCCCCAGAGCGGTGTCTATGGATCAGCTGACCAAATCTGCGCTGACCATAGGAGCGCGCCAGGAGGCAAGAGCCTTGGAGAGGCGGGAAGGGAGAGGGGAACGTTGGAAGGAGTTCCGCATTCCAGACATTCCTGAGCCAGCTTTCCCGCCGGCAGAGCCGATGGAAATCGGAACAGCGCGCGCGCGCGCAGTTTCAAAGCCCAGTGAGGGGGCTAAGAAGGAGGGAAAGGGCGCCCGGAAATGCTATCTCTGCCAACAGCCAGGCCACTTTGCCAGAGTCTGCCCCCAGAGGAAGGAATGGCAAGGGATGGTGGGAGCTGTTGAGGGAGGAGAGCAGGGAGAAACGGAGCAGGTAAAAGCCAACGCCTGGTTGCCACAGTCGGGGCACTGCAGCCAGGCCAAAGAGCAGTGAAAGTGCCCGTGCCAGAAGCTCCTCAACCTGCTCTAGTGATTGAAGTGTCGCTAGAGCTGCAAAATGGACACCCCCTAAAAATAAAGGCGCTGTTGGACTCAGGCAGCTCCTGCAATTTTATGAGCAAGGAGTTTGCTGCTGAACACCAGATACAGACGATCCCTTTAAGCAACCCCCTGCAGGCGACCACGATCGATGGCAGGGAGCTGTTGGGAGGAGGAGTCAGCTTGCAGACTGTCCCAATGATAATGAGGGTGGCAAGGCACACAGAACTGATAGCGTTTAATGTGGCCACCTTGGGAGGCGCTCCCATTATTTTGGGAATGAGCTGGCTAGCCCTACATGATCCGCTGGTGGGCTGGCATCAAAGAGTGGTTTCCTTCGGTTCAGCACATTGCTTAGAACACTGCAAGGGGGAAAAGGGTTCAGCAGGGGCCCAAGCCACCCTAGCAGGGACTGAAGTAATGGAGAAGGTGAAGGTACCACCACAGTATGCAGATCTCAGCGACGTGTTCAGCGAGAAGGAAGCTGACCAACTACCCCCGCATAGGCCCTTTGATTGCCAGATCAATTTACTCCCTGGAGCACAGCTTCCTGTAGGCAAGTTGTATGCCATGTCAGACAGGGAAATGCAGGAGTTGCGAGAGTTCATTGACAAGAACCTGAAGAGAGGCTTCATCAGAGAGTCCAAAGCAGTGGGGGGTAGCCCAGTGTTTTTTGTGGATAAAAAGCACACGGACAAGCCGAGACTTGTATGTGATTTCAGGCGGTTAAATGCAGTGACAGAACCGGTGGCTTTCCCTATGCCCAGGCTTGATGATATTTTGACCAGGGTGCGGAAGGGAAAGATTTTTACAAAGCTGGACCTAAGGGGGGCGTACAACCTAATACGTATAAGGAAAGGGGATGAATGGAAAACCACCATGTTCACCCCTTTGGGGGCATTTGAATATCTCGTGATGCCTTTTGGATTACAAGCAGGCTCCGCGTGTTTTCAATCGTTCATGAACCACGTACTGGGGCCTTTGCTCTACAAGAATTGCGTGGCCTTCCTAGATGATGTGTTGGTGTATTCGGAGAATGAGGAGCAACATGTGAGAGACGTCAGAGAAGTGTTGAGCAGGCTGCGAGCCAACAGGCTGTGGGTGAAACTGGAGAAGTGTCAGTTTCATACCAAGGAGGTGGAATTCCTGGGGTACCGCCTGTCAGACAAGGGATTGGCCATGGATCCCGGCAAGGTTCAAGCAGTGCTGGAATGGAAAACACCCAAAACCAAGAAGGATGTGCAGAGGTTCCTAGGGTTTGGAAACTTTTATCGTAAGTTCATCCGAAACTTCGCCCACCTGACGGCGCCCATTACGGACTGTCTCAGCAGTAAAAAGAAGTTTGTTTGGACGGCGGAGGCGGAGCGAGCGTTTGAGGAACTGAAAAGGGCCTTCGCCTCTGAAGGACAACTTCTGCATGTGGATTTACAAAAAAAGCTGAGGGTCGAAACAGACGCATCTGACAGAGCCATAGGGGCGGTGCTTCTTCTTCAGCAGCCGGGGAAGGAGGAGTCAGAGTGGCGACCGTGTGCCTTCTTTTCGCGAAAGCTGAACAAATCCGAGAGGAACTACACGGTGTACGACCGGGAACTTCTTGCTATCCATGAGGCTTTCCGGAGATGGAGGCACCTGCTAATTGGTGCACAACATAAGGTGCAAGTGTGCACGGACCATAAGAATCTTGAGTATTGGAGAACTGCGCGAGTGCTCAACCAACGGCAGTTGAGATGGGCCCAGGAGTTCTCCAAATTTAACTTTGAGATTTGTTACGTGCCAGGCCCAGAGAACGTTAGGGCGGACGCTCTCTCACGCAAACCTGAATATTTGGAGGGGGAGGGTGCACCCGAAGAGACCCATGTCATTCCCGAGGACCGCTGGGTGTGTGGGGCGGCATTGGTGGGGCAAAGGGAACTGGTAGAGGGAACAGTGCAGGATGAATACGCCCAGGACAAACTCAGGGGTCTCAGGAGGGAGGGAGACAAACCCGGGGGTTTTGAGGAGAGAAACGGGGCGTTGTACTACAAGGGAGCGTTATATATACCTGAAGGGGAATTGAGGGAAAAGGTACTCAAGCAACTGCACGATAGCCCCACAGCAGGGCATTTTGGGCAACACAAAACCATGTGGCTGGTTACCAGGGAATTCTGGTGGCCCAAGGTCAGGGAAGATGTGCGGGAGTATGTGAGAGGGTGTGACCAATGCCAACGAGCCAAGGGGGAGAGGCGGGCACCGGCAGGTTTATTAGAACCACTACCCACACCTGAAAGACCATGGGAAACAGTGGCAATAGATTTCATGACTGATCTGCCAAGGTCTAGAGGGAAAACAGCCATCATGGTTGTGGTAGACCTGTTAACCAAGATGGCCCACTTTATAGCCTGCTCACATGCGGTCACAGCAGAAGAAACCGCTAAATTGTTAGAGAAAATGTGTTTAGGTTGCATGGCGCCCCCTTGAGGGTGGTTTCAGACCGAGGGAAACAATTTACTTCCAGGTTCTGGAGGAAGCTCATGAGCTTACTGCATGTAGAGGTTAATTTCTCAACTGCCCGTCATCCAGAAACCAACGGGCAGGCGGAAAGAGCTAATGGTGTCCTCCAGCAATATTTGAGGTGTTATGTGAATGACAGAGAGAATGATTGGGTGGAGAAGCTGGCGTTGGCAGAATTTGCCTACAACAATGCAGAGAACGTGTCCACGGGGATGAGCCCCTTTTTGGCTAATCACGGGTGCCATCCCCGAGCCTTCCCAGGGGGGGAAGGGGAGAACTGGAGCGTTCCAGCTGCAGAACAGTTCGTTGAAGAAATGGAAGCGATCCATCGCCAGCTCCAACTTAACTTAAACAGGGCTAAGGAGGAATATAAGAGACAGGCAGACAAAAACAGAAGGGAAGGTGAAAGCATTAGGGTGGGGGACCAGGTGTGGCTGTCTACCCAAGGGTTACCATTCAAAGGGGGTTGTAAGAAGTTAAGACCCAAAAGGCTGGGCCCATTTGAAGTCACGCAGCAGGTCAACCCAGTGGCTTTCAGACTCCGGTTACCGAACCACATGAAGCTGCACCCAGTTTTCCACAGGTCGTTGCTGTCACCGTATAAAGGGGACAGAGAAGGGAGGGTCAATAGGGGACCAGCAATGGAGGAAAAGGAACACAGCTACCATGTAGCGGAGATTCTCGATTCCAGGTGGAAGGGAGATCAAGTAGAGTATTTGGTAATGTGGGAAGGGGAGCCGGAGTCGGAAAACACCTGGGTCATGGCAGAGGATGTAGATGACGAGGTTTTAATAGAAACTTTTCATCAGAGATTCCCTCGTAAACCTCAGCCAGTGGCGAGGTTCCGGAGGGAATACTTTGCCACCACCGACGAAGAAGAAGAGTTGGAGGGGTTCTCTGATTCCGAGGCGGAGGAGGATTCAGCGCGCCGGAACGAAGACCGATGGAGGGAAATGTTCGAGACGTCTGAAGATGAAGAGGATTCTTTTCGGGGTTTTATCTCCTCACCGCCCAGAGGAGAGAGTATGGGTGGGGGGGAAGGGGGCCCTGGAGGGGAGGTGGATGTCAGGGAACTGACATCAGAGGAAAGGGAGGTGGTAGGGCTCCCAGAGGCTGGGAGGGAGTCAGCCGCTAAAGCAGGGACCAGCAGGGGGAGAGAGGGTACTCTGGAGGAGGATCTCATGAATGCTGAGAGAGACGCAGCAGCCAAGGCAGGAACTAGCAGGGAAGAGGGAGGGGTGAGAGACACGTCCAGCGAGAACAGCGGGGAGGTGTCAGAAGCAACCATAGGGAGACCCATGCTTCGCCGGAAGCTGCCACGTCGTGAGTCCAGGAGACGCGTTTCCGTTAAGGAGCTTCTTTGCTGGAAGCGCTTCCGCAGACAGCCACTGTCAGACTCTACGAGTGACTAGAGCAGACATGTTTGAGGAGCTCTGTCACACACAGAGGTTTGTGGAGCCGCACAAACTCTGAGGGAGCACGATTTTACGCACAAGCAGCTAATCATCCCATCATAGGCCCCTTCCTTGTCAGGCCTTCTCTACTTCTGGATACTTGCCCTAATTCTATCTATGGATTTCTAATTTTAATGCCAATCACCAATTTGCAAGTGCTCTTATTTTTGTCCACAGTGCTTGAATCTGTCCTAAATCTTGCCTCATCTTCCATGACTTGATGCAGTTTTTTGGAGTGATGGACTCAGCTCACTTGACACATGACATCTTGGCAGATTCCACTGACACTCAAATTGCGAAGATGGTGTTTTCCTAAGAAGGTAACCTGAAGCTCCTACTGCCATTCTGTGGCTTGTCTGTGAGCCAAAGCAAATGCCTCAGTGCAGCTGGGGTGGGGCTGATTCTGAATGTTACTTTAATGGGTATTTTCAAAATACTAAATATTATTGTATTAGTTCTCTGTGCCTTCATATTTGGGAGTGGAGTGTCCAGCTTTTTTGGGGGAAAATATGTGTGTACAAAACCTTCTGGAGTCAAGCTGAAGAATCCCTTTGTCAGTACTTTGTTTCCCTCAAGATAGGACCCATTTCTTAATATGCTACCCTTTCAGCATATCCAGGCAAAGAACTGTACTATTTAACTTTTATTTTTTATTTTTAACCATTCTGTGACAAATAAGACACATTTCTGCAAAGAGACCACTTCAATACTAGGGCTGTGCCAGAGGTTTGTGGGCTCATACTTTCTGTGTGAAAAAGGAAGCTTTCAAGTACTTGAGACTTTTCCTGAATAATCTCCCCAAATGCCCTCATACCAGACCAGTCCAACACATTGCATGGCTGCAGAACATTTGTTGTAGCTGTTGCTGGTATTGTTGCAGTTAAAGCCACGTTTCTTCTGCCTGGTGGTGACAATGCTGTCATATGCCTAAAGTTGATTGCATTCAGTGACTTTTTGTCATGTAGCTAAGCATCTCACTTTGCATTAGCTGACTTTGCCCTACTGGCTATGTGGCACGAAGAAAGCCAGTACTGAACTAAAAAATTTTTCTAGAGCAGCAGCTTATAGGGACTTACTGTAGTATTTGGAAACAGTCTGATCTGTTTGGGATCGACTCTGTGTTATTCTAATTTGACAGCCATCCAGAGTGGATTATACCTGCCAATTGTCAGGCAGATCTGCCAAGGGGTGTTTGTGCAGGGAACTTGTACATCATTTATTTATTTATTTAGATAAATAAATAAATAAATGTCTCTTACTTTTTATTTTATTTTCTGCCATAACTGGAACCAAACACGGTGAGTGGAGTACACTGGGGAAATAATTTCACTGTGATTAAAAGCTGGACCTTTCTATCAAAATGAAATATGCCCCCATGTCTACATCCCCTTCCCTCTCAAGCTCTCGGTGTTTCCCCAGTCAACTTGCTTTCATTTCTCAGAAAGAAAGAAAAAAAATGCGTGTGCAGGTGCCATTTTGCTTTATGGAAAAATCCCTATTGACGCACCTTGTTAATGGCTGTCCTACTCAGGAAATGTGACATCATGACCTGAATCATTCCAAATCCCCATGTTATTTGGGGTTCACACAGAGTCAATGCACACCCCTAATAGACACTGAACTGAATCATATAACCCAAGCAATTATTTAGGTTGCATATGCTCTCTATCCCAGTCTGAAATCCCTTCAAGCTACAATGTCCCTGATTGTATAGAAAGCCTATGTATGCACAATTTGCAGTCATTCAGGCTCTGTGCAGATGAACTAGATCAATGTATGGACAACTGAGGATGATGCTAAGTCTTCGCACACTACCTGTCCTGTTTCCGTCAACTGAACAGGGCTTCGTCAATCTCATCAATCAGACTACTACCTGTGAAAGTTCATGTCACAATAAACCTATACCTAAAATGTCATTGCCTCTTTTGTCATATTAGGTAAGTAAGAGAAGGTTAGGCAGGTCTGAATATTGCAAGGCCTATACCAACAAATGCATAAAGTGTGAACTTGAGAGGCTGCCATGGACTGTGAGTAATCCTGAGCACTATCTTTGCTATCACTCATCCTTGATGGAAATGGGCAACCCTAGACCTCAGTGGCGAAAAATTGCATTTGTTTGTCCTTTGCGAGAAAAACTTAACAATTTGCCCTAAGTTCCACTTCCCTGCAGAGATTTATTCCTGGTGAAGCTGGAAGGCAGCTGATGTTATGTCATTTAGTAACACTAAACGACCAAGCCAAGCATTAAGCCAATTATATCCCACAAATCATTGCTCAGCAGGGCAGCACTCTCACTTGAGCAATGGGCCAGCGGCTGCAAGGATCAGCAGGGAATTAGCATTGATTGGTTGCCTGGGGACCAACAAGACAGCCCTTCTACCAGCCTTCACAGACCAGTCAATAGCCCCGGGCTGCCCTTGGCCTCTTAAATATGTTCAGTCCCTCTCCTGCCGAGACTCAGAATTCCAAGACAGAAGTCCTGTGGTCTGGGACTGCGGATGGGCTCTGGGGAGATTACTCCTCCCTGCAGAAAGCAAAATATCAAATCCTTTGTGTCTTTTGCGGGGAGACAAAAGAAAAAGAAAAGGACTTTCAATGCGGTGTAGGGAAATGGAAATAATTCTCAGATGCAGCCTTCATCTTCTTTAAAGACCGCAGCGTGGGGCTCCCCGCCTAGGAAGTGAGCTCTTGCATGATCTCATGTACAAAATCTAACATTTCTGGATATAACTCCTGAATTTATTTACAATGGTTTAGGCTAGTATCACTCAGGGCAAAATGATAGCAGTGATTGCTACCATCTATGCCTTAAGCTTTGGGAATGGTCACACCATTGTCTTTACTTGATCTAGCCATCATCACTTCACCTGCCATTTGGGGTCCATGTGGGTGTTTCTAGAGATCAGTATCTCTTCTCTGCAGTTAAACACTAATATTTTCTAGTGTGACAAAGAAAATGTAGATGCTTTGCCAGCATACTAGCTACCCAGGATGGGTAGGGTGGCTGATGGTTCAAGGTGGGGAGGTGACTTAGGCACATGAGATGAAAAGCTGTGCTATGAAACATTTGGTTAACCATTAAGAAGTGGGATTAAAAAGTGGCAGATGAATGGATAAAATGGCCCTGACTCCCTAGAATCATTCAATCTGGCCCCTCATGATCTATTTGGTTCTTCATAATCAACTGCCTTTGAACACAGAGGGCAATTCTACCCTGCAGAAAGTGAGGAGATCAACAAGTACCATTTTGTGTCAATAACAGCAGTTCCACCCAGCACAGCATTTCCCAACCTCATGTCCTCCAGATGTTTTGGACTTCAGCTCCCCTCATCCCCAGCCATGGCCCTTGCCAGCACAAAGTATCTGGATGGCATCAGATTGTGGAACACTGACCTAGCAAATACTTCTCTTCTCAAATACCACATTTCAAACTATAGTAAGGGGTACATTCAAATTATAATGATTATAATGCTAGCACTTCTGTTCCATTTTCTAATGTCTCTTCCGCAGTGCAGTATATGTTGCATTATGGAACTGTGGAATTATGACTGCTATACCAGCATGTCATGCTACATTTCATTCACGCCACTGGGTGTGGTGTGAAACAACACTGAACATACTTACACTCCCCCAACCTGTTCACACATGCGTGCTTCCGTTCCCACATGATTCCCTCATGAAAGCAGCAGGAAAGAACTGTATACTGGTATACCACCCCGAATGTCATCACTTTACTCCTGTGACTTTCTGGGCAATGGGGTTGTAATTAACACAGAAACAGAACCAATTGACAAGGAAATGAGTGCTGAACATCACCTATATTCCACTAGATTTCTGTAAATGGGTTTTATGTATTGTGAAAGATGAAATATAAGGCAGAAATTAACAGTTTGGGGAACATTAGGGAAATGGAATATACTGTCATGTGAATGCAGCCAAAATGGAGAAAGATGATGTGGGGAGAGCTTTCCACCCACATTTTGGTGCAAGAAGAATTCACGACAGCTATTTGTCCTTAGCTGCTGCAAATCCGTCTTCATTTTCTCTTTTTTATATAAAATATTTATTAAATTTTCACAAATTATATAAACAAACACAATTCAAACAAACACACATACAAGAAAAAACAAGCATAATTTCAAATCCTTATTTTCTTAAAACTTACTTCCCCGACCTCCTCATACCTTCCCTTTCTGCATTCCAATTTCAAATATTCAGTTCAGCAAATGCTCTCCCTTACTTCTATATAATTATTAACCTTTCTTTTCTTTTAACTTGATCTTTACAGCTGTAATCCATTTAATTTCTAAAACAGCATCATTATAACACTCATTAATTTTACAATGTTTCTTAAGATAGTTCTTGAATTTCTTCCAATCTTCTTCCGCCGTCTCCTTTCCCTGGTCTCGGATTCTGCCAGTCATTTCTGCCAGTCCCATATAGTCTATCACCTTCATCTGCCATTCTTCCAAGGTGGGTAGATCTTGTGTCTTCCAATACTTTGCGATGAGTATTCTTGCTGCTGTTGTAGCATACATAAAGAATGTTCTGTCTTTCTTTGGCACCAATTCGCCGACAATGCCCAAGAGAAAGGCCTCTGGTTTCTTAAGGAAGGTATATTTAAATACCTTTTTCATTTCATTATATATCATTTCCCAGAAAGCCTTAATCTTTGGGCATGTCCACCAAAGGTGAAAAAAAGTACCTTCAGTTTCTTTACATTTCCAACATTTATTATCAGACAAGTGGTAAATCATGTACCACCTATAAATCATTTTCATAATATTTTCCTTTAAGGCGTTACATGCTGTAAATTTCATACTGGTGGTCCACAACTGTTCCCAGTCAGCAAACATAATGTTATGACCAATATCTTGTGCCCACTTTATCATAGCTGATTTCACTGTTTCATCTTGTGTATTCCATTTCAACAGCAAGTTATACATTCTTGACAAGTTCTTAGTATTGGGTTCTAACAGTTCTGTTTCTAATTTTGACTTTTCCACCTGGAAGCCAATTTTCCAATCCGTCTTCATTTTCTCAAGTTCATGCAACTAAAAAGCGGGGAGGGAAAGGGAGAAAAGAGTGAATCTCCTAGCTATGAAGGCTATCGTCAGCTAAGAAGGCCTCCATCTTGTATTCTCTCTCTGTTATCAGCCTACCTGTCTCAAGCTGATGACCTGCAAAATTATTCCAGTTATACACAGGAGAAGTTATTCTGGCAAGGTTAAAGAGGGAAAGGATCATAGCCTTGCAAATAGTTTAGTATCCAGTGCCACAAACCTTGGGTGAAACTCTGAACAAGTGAACAGGAGAGCAAGTCCCTCTGAAATCCTTTCAAATATATTTCTTTATACAACAGTGCAGATGACCTCTATGTTTTTCAAGAGTGAATAGAGAGAGAAAATGAAAGCCGAAGTTGATGCTGGTTGTGCCCTGTGTGAGACACTTCACTGATTTCCTTGAACTTTCTTGATAGGTCAAGGCAGTATGAGTCCCATCATCAACCTGAGAGTGTTGTTGATGTGCACAGAGTTGTCGGGGGTGTGTGGAGCTAGTCCTGAGCATTCCCATATGCCGGAAGAGTTCTATCATTAGGTAAAGAGCAGGATGTCTCACCACCAGAATGAAACAATTCTACCCAAAACACCCAGTGATGCTCCAATATAAATCATGCCTCACCAACCATAACCTTACTGCATGGTGAAATGGCTCCTATAAAAATTTCATCATATGAGCACAGGGGACTGAAGGAAGCCATTTTAGTACCCATTACGCCAGGCTGGAAATATTATACAGAGCAGGAGACAGACGCTTTCCTAGAAGAGCAGGGCAGCATCTCTTTGATGTTAAAAACAACAAAGGCTCCAACGAACAGAGAAAGGTAATACAAAGGTGTCAGAACAGCAGACTGTATTTCAAAGCAAATATCAAGAGATTGGGGGTGGAAAGAAATATCCTCGGAAATAAATCACGCATCCCCTGCCTCATAGCTACTCAGCATCCCTTGTAAAAATGAAAGCCCTTTGAGGACCCCTGCTTTGGCTCTGCTTGATTCACCCACCAACTGCTGGGCATCTGTGTAGCACTTCTCATTTCAGGGGCCAAACTAGGTGTGACAGCAGCATATAGAAAGTTTGTGTGTGGATGTGCAATTTTTCAACCAAACATGGTTGGGGGTTATTGACCCCTGTGCATGTCCCTACCTATCTCCCACAAACTACAGCTCCCAGAATTCTTTGGGACAAGCCATGTCCGTTTAAAGTGGTTGGAGATGTGAAATATGCCACCAGGTGTAGTGTCTGGCAGGAATGGATGACTCCATCTATTTTTGGACCATTTCATTTTTACATGTGTCCATTCTGTTGAGTTTCCACATTAATCACTATGTTTTTATTTTAAAAATCTATACTTAAATATGTACTTAAATACACATTTCATCATAAAATATGTATTTAGATACATACTTTATCTCAGTGTATGCATTTCTAAATGTTTTCCTTTAATAAAATACATTTTTAAGTGCATCATGGTGCTTTTTAAAAATCGAGACAGGAACTGTATCATGTAATTCACAGAAACATGAACTCCAAAGAATAATTGCATTCTGATCAGTGTATTAATCCAGGTGGCATGAAAAAGGTCAGTTTGATTAAAAATGCAGACCAAACAAAATTCTCCATCCCTGGTGTCTGGGCATGATTGCATACTGTTTAGCAGTCTCTACTTGACAATTATAGTCAGGGAACCTGGAAGAGGTTAGCAGAGAGGGCTAAAGCACTCACCTCCTGCTAAAAAATATTGGCTGGGACACAGGACATGGACAGTATGGTGAGAAATATGCAGCAATCCTATGGACCCCACTCAATGGGAAAGACAAAGGAGAAATAGCTTAGAGGTCTCCAAGCGAGCACATGACAGCAGATTCATTTAAAATCACTGCCTTCCTTTATCCACACCCTTCCAACAGCTGCACAAAGTAGCTTCAAAAATACAATTAATGTATTGCATCCTGTTAAAAACACCTAAGGTTGAAACCTGCTACAAGCTGGACTGCACAGGAATAAATCTACTGGAAAAGATTGCAGTTATTTGACAAACATAGCTATTTCGTAATCAATTTTCTGAGCTGGAAACTTGTCGTATCCGTTCTATTTCTTTTATACCCCCAAAGTTCTGGTGCTTATTTCCATGTGACCTTGCCATGCATTTATTGATGATATCCTGGGGGTTTCCATGGCAATGGAGCTCAGTGTCACAAGACGCTACTCTTGAGGTCACACGAAAGCAAAGTAGGAGCTGGAGACTGATAAGAGCACAATCCAGATCCATCTAGTTTATTAAAATGCTATCAATAGGTGATGGTGGGTCCCGCCTCCCACTATTGTGCTTTGCAGTCTTATACATGCTTTCTTCCTTTCCCCACTACAGATTCAAAATGCCTACTTAGTGCTCCTCCATTTGTTTGTTAGGGTGGAAACGGGAGAGCCACATACACAACCTCGTATTTTATAACCACAGGACAACCGGAACACAAAGCTAGACTTGCAATAGGCCCCCTGGTGCAATAATGTGTGTTAATTTACTATAGGCCACTCTATGTACAAAAGAAATCAGTATCAAAATTATTGCAAGAAGGTCAGTCTCTGAGCTGTTTTTCCTCTGATCTTTGGGCAGCAACCGGCAGGCAGGCGACAGGGTCTTATTTGCAGACTGTAAGGCAGAGAGAAGACATCTTAAGGGATTATTAAAGTGCTAAGAAGCCATTCTCTGTTTAGATCACCAGTTCAAATCCAGCTTGCAGAAAGTTATTATCGCCTGATGGCTGTTCGGTGGCCTGGTGAACTGCATTGATCTCGTCCAGTCCAGCCCTCAAGCTTTCGTGTCAGAAAAGTGTTCCCACAATATTTTCTGGCAGGATCATCAAGGGAAAAGAAAGAGGGTTGCTTTCAAATGTGCTCCAGGTGTTTTTTCAAGGGGCAGTTGAGTCAAGACTATTTTTATTTTCCTGTGAAAATCCTTAAAATGGAACAGAAAACAGTCTCCTTCTTCCTTCTCCTTCGTCCTGGAGGTGGGGGTATCTCTGGGTTCAAGAGGCTTGCCCTATATTAATTTTAGTGAAGCATTGTGCTGTCAGCTCAAGTCCCCCACTTTTCCTTGATTTCATCCTCCTCCCTATTTCTAGTGTGTTCTCCCTTGCAGTGAGATTTGGGTAAGGGAAGTAGGCAGGTTTATTGTGGCACAGTGGGAAAGAGGAATAAGAACTTGGATCTGGAGGACAAGGCTATCAACCAACTACAAGCTGTGATGGCTGTGTCTTCCCTCTACGGGCAGAGTCATTTTGCCTCTGACTGCCAGTTACTAGAAATCGCAGGTGGGCAGAGTGGTGGTATGCTCACAGAGGCGTACCTAAGGGTTAACAAAACTGGTCTCTGCTGGGGGTGAAGGCCCAGAGGGGTGTGTGTGTGCAAAAATCACCTCTCAAGTGTTGGAGTCCTCCCACAACACCTACAGAACACACCCTGGCTCAGTGCTCCAGCACCTGCTTTGCCAGTAGAAGCAATCTTCCAGGATCTCCAGCAGGAAAAGCTGCTGCAGGAGGGAATGGAAAGGGGTCCTTGGAGCAACTTCCAGGCAGAGAGCAGTGTGTATGCCCTGTCTAGCCCCACTCCTGTTTTACCTTGTGAGTATCATACACACAGTGTGGGTGGCGCTGTGGGTTAAACCACAGAGCCTAGGACTTGCCGATCAGAAGGTCGGCGGTTCAAATACCCACGACGGGGTGAGCTCCCGTTGCTCGGTCCCTGCTCTTGCCAACCTAGCAGTTCGAAAGCACGTCAAAGTGCAAGTAGATAAATAGGTACTGCTCCGGCAGAAAGGTAAACGGCGTTTCCATGCGCTGCTCTGGTTCGCCAGAAGCAGCTTAGTCATGCTGGCCACATGACCCGGAAGCTGTACGCCGGCTCCCTCGGCCAATAAAGCGAGATGAGCGCCTCAACCCCAGAGTCGGTCACAACTGGACCTAATGGTCAGGGGTTCCTTTACCTTTATCATACACACAAGTCATGTGCATATAGGGCTAATGATTGGCATTATAAAAGCAAAAGGAAGTGAAATACTGTTTCTTTTTCTTCTTCTTCCTAGCTGACATAACAAGCAGGCATTTATAGCTCGCTTGGGTACAGGAGCCACATACCAAGAAGCAGTTCTTCCTGAGATTTAGCATCCGGCTCTCTCTGCGCCTGAGATGTGGGCTGGGGAATTCAGTGCCGACTCTTGCTGAAGATAACCTAACAACTGCTTTAGATGTATTCTTTAAGCAAACTTTAACGGGTGGATTAACACAACATGGTCCAGGAAGGTAGAACAATAGGGCAAGTCCAGGCTTGTCATAGAAAGTTAATACACACAAGGGATTATTTGCTGGTGTGCGGGGAATGGTAGCAACTAATAACGGCGTGTAGTTTGGTCCATTCAAAATGGAGGCCATCTGTCCCATGCAGAAAAGCAGCAACAGAAGCTTATATTTTGACTCATAGAATCATAGAATCTTAGAGTTGGAAGTGATTTAAAGGGGCATCTAGCCCAAATCCCTGCAATGCAGGAATCCATGACAGATTGCCATTTTACCTTTGCTTAAAAACCTCCCATGAAAGAGAGTCCACCACCTCCCAAGGGAGTCCCTTTCACTGTTGAACAGCTCTTACTGTAAGGTTACCATTTCCCCCCCCCCAAAGAATCTGGGGACACTTTTTTTAAAAAAAAGAGAGGAAAAAAGCTTATTTAAAAAGATTGTTTTTTTAAAAAAAATAAGAAGTAATATCTTCTCTTCTGTGGTCTCCTCTGTCACCCCAACCTGCTCTCTTTGAGCGCTAGCCACCATGGAGTAGGCTCTGGTCAGGCCTGGGCTCGGCCATGTGTCCTTGCCCTCCTGGTGCTCTCCTACCTCTCCTCCTCAGCAGTGGCGGTGGCAGCACAGCAAGATCGGGGCTCCCCTCTTTTTTCTCCTTCCTCTTTCTCTCTCTTCCTTCTCCTCCTCTCCTCTTTCTCCCTGTGTCGGCTCCAGGGTTTTTCCTGGCTTGGAGTGCTGCTGAGCAGTCGGCCAGGTGGCCGGGCGCTCTTGCTCCCAGCTCGATTTGGGTCGGGGGGGTCAGCAGTTCCCCCAGTTGACCCACCCCCAGTTCCCCCTCAGCAGTGGCAGTGGCAGTCTCAGCAGCTCGGAGCCAGCCTGGTAGTGCAATTGGCTCTGGCTGGCTTCAAGAGCTGCTCACTGCCATGGTGCCCACCTTTTTGCCTCGCCGGAAGTCCCCATATGATGTGTCTTGTGCCGTTGAACCAAGCACGCAACATTCATTCCCTGCTAATAAATCTACAACACTTAAAATATAAATCCAGGCACATTAAATGAAATCCGAGGACATTCCAGGGACAGATTTTGTCCAGGGACAGATTCGTAAATCCGGCGACTGTCCCCGGGAAACGGGGACATCTGGTAACCATATCTTACTGTCAGAAATTTTTTCCTGATCTCCTTTCTTGTATCTTGAAGCTATTGGTTCAAGTCCTACCCTCCAGAGCAGGAGAAAACAAGTTTGTTCCCTCTTCCATGTGACAGCCCTTCAGATATTTGAAGATGGATATCATATCTCCTCTTGGCCTCCTTTTTCTCCAGACTAAACGTACCCATTTCCCTCAACCATTTCTCATAAGGCTTAGTTTCCAGACCCTTGATAATCTTGATCACTCTCCTCTGAACACGTTCCAGCTTGTCAATATCCTTCTTAAATTGGGGTGCCCAGAACTGGGCACAGTATTCCAGGTGGGGTCTGAACAACTGACTCAGACAACTCAATTCAGCATGTTCTTCACAGTGCAATCCTGTGATGGTTACTCAGATGTAAGTCTACCTATGTTGAGTGGGGCATCCTCACTTAGGAGATGGGGCCATACACCAGGACACAACATTTAAAAAAAAAAGTGCATGCAGATGGCCCCATCTTCAATCTCTGGCATCTCTAGGTAGGGTTTTGAGAGGTTTCTGCCTGAAACCCTAGAGAACTGCTGTGAGTCAATGCAGAGCAGGGGTGGATATTATGATGCCCTCCGAATGCTCTTGGACTATGACCCCCATTGTTGTTGCTCAATAACCATACGTCAGGCACACCCATGTACATTGAATCCTAATATTTTCATGGTGTCTTCCCCCTGCCTGCCCGGCCCAACACATTTGGATTCTGCACTTTTTGTTTTCAAGCTGCAATTTTGCTGAAAGCTTCTGTCATGTGAAATCCACATTCCTCCTCATCTCTCTGAATATGTTGGCTATTATGAAGACAAGAGTACTTTAGTTCTTAAGTGTTCGTTGCTTTGCTTAAGTGCCCGTGATTTGCACATGAAGTGGTAGGTAGGTATGCTTGTTGTCACTCAACAGCCTTAATTGGGTTCGGACAGTCAATTGTTTTGTGTTTGGAAAGGCATCTGCATCACCTCACAAATTGGCAAACACAACGTATATCTTTTCCCCTCATTTCACATGCCGGAGTTGATTAAAGCCTTGGAGTGTTGAGTGCCTTGCATATTAAAGGTTATAACTCGCCGTGTGATAACATATTGCCCACTTTGATAGCCCATGATTACTAATCTGGTTCTTTTAGTAAGCTGCCTTTCTTTTAGGCTTCCATTGCACCCACGAGGGAAGGCTGGTTCTTAGTTAAGGTATTGCCCATGAATTGCAGTGTATCATATCTTACTAAGCAGTGTGTGGAGAAGTGAGAGAAGTACAGGCATTTCTGAAGTCTTTCTAGACCACCAAACATCTTTGGATGGGGCATTGGAACATTTCCTTCCATTGCCCCCTTCCCCCTTTCCTTTCTTCCTCTCCTTTCCTTTTCTGCATGACTGACACAAGACTGTATAGACTGGACCAAAGAATACATGCAGAGTGGATGCATTTTGCACCACGGTTTCTTAAGCCTTTTTTTTTAATTTGGGCTTCCTCCCCCAACCTTCTGCCTCCTAGAATTTTGCCACCAAGTGTTCACCATCTGGAGATGATAGATAGATGATAGATAGATAGATAGATGATAGATAGATAGATGATAGATAGATGATATAGACAGACAGACAGACAGATGGTAGATGATACATATATACGGTATATCCATCCATCCTTTGCCAGCACACAAGAGTCTCTAATCTAGGCAAATGCTATGGCAATGTTAGAAGGGTTCCTCTCCCTCTTTTCCATCTCTTCCATTGTCTTGTCTGGATAAACTCCTTCTTTCAGGTCTGGCTTATGTAATTTCGTGTGTGTGTGTGTGTGTGTGTGTGTGTGAAAGAGAGAGAGAGAGAGAGAGAGAGAGAGAGAGAGAGAGAGAAAAGGCACTCCTTGGATGAGTTTTCCTTTCCCCAGCTATGATGTTCTGATGTGTATGCAAATAAATTCAAGTAATTATGGTAAATTTGTATGTGATAATATGTATTGTGTTAAATGTGTACATAAATATATTAGGTAAATTAGGGTAAGTATTGGGCTGGGAGGGGGAGTGTGCTTGGAGTGTTGGGCGTGAATGGTTATTGGACAGGAGTTTTGATAGGGAGTTTGAATACTGTTGGGAGGCATTCAAAAACTGGAGTGGGATGTAGAAGAGAGTGTTTGGGTGGTTGGGGCAGGGTTAGCGAAACAGAGTAGGGTCAGAGTTGTTACTGATCATGGTTTTGTGATAATGGTAAGGAAGGTTTTAGCTTAGGTAGATTGAGAAATGTAGAGAGTGTTTAAAATACCTAGCTTTCTGTACACCTTGGAGACAGAGAAGGTGGTTTAGGGAAGATTAGGTAGAGCTGAGGGTGGTGCCAGAGAACCACATAGCTTTGGGGAAAGTGGTGTGATGCCAGCCATTGACTGATTTTGAAGTTGTAGCCACCAGAGGCCTAGAAGGGCATGCTGCTCCTCTGGAAGAGTTCAAAGTCCCTTCCTTGGATGTTCTTTCCTTCTCTCTAAAGTAAATCTATCTAGCCTCCTTATTTATGAAGGCACCAAGGAAAGCATGCAGGTACATCTCTCCCTTACTTGGCAAATGGGTGAAAAACACACACAAAGAAGTGCCCAAGGTCTATCTAGTCCAGCATCCTGCTGTCATACCAGCCAAACAGCTGCCTCCAGAAAACTCCCAGGAAGGCAGCAACCATCTCCCATTGTTGCTCTCCAGCAACTGGTAGTGTGATACATTTTTCTTCTGAAACATGCAGGCTGCACAGAACCATCATAAGTGGTTGTCACTAACAGCCTCGTCCTCTACAGATTTGTCTAGTTCTCTTTTAAAGTCATCTGAGCTGCTGGTCTACAAGACTGCTCAGAATTCTAGAGGTACTGGGAAAACTGACAAGCACCAGGGACACTCTGAAATCTTTAAAAAAATTATTGTATTAATATTTAATAACATAGTTCAGCATTGCTGAGCTTGCCAAGTGAGCTAAATTTAGGTTCTAGCTCTTCAGCCTTGACCTCCCTATAGCACCCAGATCATTTCAGGTCCCCTCATCCCCAACATTTCTTGATATGGGCTTGCTTCGATAGCAGGTCCCTCTCAGAATTCCCAACATTCTCAACACACACGCAACACACAAAACACATAGTATGGAAACCCAAGTTCAGGGCCGGATATAGGTTTGATGAGGCCCTAAGCTACTGAAGGTAATGGGGCCCTTTATATGTCCAGCTGTCCTTTGTCAACAACAAATTACCGCTGTTCTTTGTGTTGAATATATGCTATAAGGTAATTTATGGACCTAATGGGTATCTAAAGCCATTTGCACATGTTGCCATGCAACCAGTTCATGCAGAATGTAGGCACCCTATATGTAGAAATGAGCAAACCAGAGATATTTTAGGGAGTAGGCTAGCAGGCGGGGCCCATTACTTACGTCATAGGAGCCTACACAACAGAAAACACTGTATGTAGATTTTATTTGATTTGTTTTTTATCTTATATTTTGGAAATCGGGTCCTCCCTTAAAGAGGGCACGTATTGCGGTGAGACCTGGACAACCGACTCCCTGTGTTGTGGGTGGGTATGATTGGTCAGCCACAACACCCGATTGGTAGGTCCCTCGTAGCTGGGTGCAATCTGGCCAATGGGACGCAGTCTAAATGGTTCAAGGGGCCTATTTATGCCCATGCACGTGACCCAGAGCTTCCTCTTTCAATGCATGCATTCAGAACACCAGCCCACCTCTCCCTACTTTTAGGGCTTGCTATGCCATTGTGTGTCGTCTGTAGTTGGGACAGGGGCACAGCAGGAATTTCCCCCACTTGGTTGATTGGCTGTTGCCATTTGGGTTTTGCCTGCCACGTAGCAAATCGTCACAACTTGTAAGGTTGCAGATAGGCTCTGGTTCAGGTGATAGGGATGAGGGAACACTCTCGCCATCCCTATGTGAAGGGTATTCCGTTAAAGGAATCCAGGGACTCAGATGGTTTGGTCAACCCCTGAGAGGGGCTTGTGCCCGTGCCTGAGTCCAGGGGGACATCTGGGTGGCGGACATAGTGCATTCCCGACTTTTCACTTATCCAGGTGTTCACCCTTGGCTGACCTGAGCTGGAACCCTGGGTCAGCGCTACCTGCATGGCAGGGAGCTAGTCGAACCAGAGCCTGTGCAACCAGTCACTTTCTGTAATCAATAAAGCTGTGGCCTAAATTCTGCCAAAAACCAAAGCCAAAATTTGAGTCAAGTGTGAACTTATTTAGGGAGGAGGTTTCTAGGTCTGAACAAGCAAATGTACATCCATGTGTTTTTTTCCTTTAATTTTTTTGGGGGGCCCAAGAGAGTGAGGCCCTAAGCTACAGCTTGTTTAGCTTATAAGTAAATATGGCACTGCCTAAATTGGAACCCTGACTGGCTCCAGAAAGCCTGTTTAGCATCTTTCCACTGGCTGATGCAAGCAAGGACCCTGCCAGTGGCACTTCTGCCTGACCACACTTTCAGCAGGTGGAAGCAGGGAGCTCTGCAGCAGTGGAGTGATGCTGGTGTCTCACTACAAGCAATTGTCAGTGGGAGGTTGATGGAGGCTGGCAGGGATTATAGGAGGGATGTATTTGCCCAACCCCTCCCCATCCTAACAGACACAAAGGGACTTGGAGTTGCTCTGCCAGTTGCACTTGATTCCTCAGAATGAATTTTGGGATGCAAACCATACATGTGACAAAGAATACAGAACCAGGTAACTGGGGCTATTCTGAATTCCTTAATGCAGAATAAAAATGTTTAATGTTTGATTATCTTTATGTATCCATCTGCATCCCCTCTCTTCGATTCTGCCTCTCAAAATATTTCATGGATTTAGAGAATGGAGGTTGTCACATCGTTAGTCCTGGGGTACTGCAGGGACAAAACAGATGAAAGTAATATATTAGGGACTACTTTTGTGCAGGAGTATGTAAGCTGTTTTATATCAGTTAAGTTGTCACAGCTTTCCCCAAACAATCCTAGGGCTTGCCAATTAGAAGGTCAGCCGTTCGAATCCCCATGACGGGGTGAGCTCCCATTGCTCGTTCCCTGCTCCTGCCAACCTAGCAGTTCAAAAGCACGAAGTGCAAGTAGATAAATAGGTACCACCCCAGCGGGAAAGTAAACAGTGTTTCCATGCACTGCTCTGGTTCGCCAGAAGCGGCTTAGTCATGCTGGCCACATGACCTGGAAGCTGTAGACCGGCTCCCTTGGCCAATAAAGCAAGATGAGCGCCGCAACCCCAGAGTCGTCCGCGACTAGACCTAATGGTCAGGGGTCCCTTTCCCTTTTTACGTAAGCTTTAGGACTGGGCAAAATTCTTTATCAGGGAGCATAATGGAATGTTCTATAAAACTTAACTTGCATACCCTAAAACCAATCTTGAGTTGGTCCGTAAAGGATATTGATTTCCTTATTTCTGATCATCACTGGCCTGTGCACATGTGCTACTTGGGAGGCAGCGCTCATTCAGTCATGCTCTCTCCAGGAGTTATCTGGCTTATCCCAAGCTTGCTGATGGAATGAAAATTAATGAGATGTCAGGAGCTGGTTTTACTGGAGGTTCTGCCCATTTGTCTCTAACTAGACACTTATGCTTTAATGGAAGAAGAAGATTTTTTTTCCCCAGAAGCTTTTAAAAATTACTGCTCCCAGTGACCCCTTTTGTTTCATTCTGCCCCATCTCCCCACATAATAAGCCCTTCTGAATCATCCTTTTCCTTGTCAGTTTAATCAGACCCTCAGAGAATTAAAACCAACTGAGGCATAAATGCTTAAAGGGAGGTGCTTCCAATTTGGCTATTTTGACTGACCCCCTTTGGGGAGCTTTCTTCTGAAGGCTGAGCATTTGGAAGAAGGATGGTGTTTAATGCATCACCGTTAGTGTCTCCTCTTCAGTGCTCTTCATCCAACCAGTGGCTGCTTCGAAGGGAGGAGAGCAGGTCAGAGAAATGAGTGAGGGATGGCTGCACTAAGTGAGAGCGGAGGTGTGCAATGTGCTGGGAATGGAATATGGGATGAAGGAAAGCTCTATAACTGCCAAATGTGCAACCGGAGGCCAGATTCTCCAGCTGCTGAGTGAGTCATATTGCACCACGTAAAGGCTGGGAGATAAATAACAGAAGCAGAGCTGGAATCGAACAAAAGTTTATCCAGTTCAGCCCTATGCTGTAAGACTGCTCATCAGCCATAGTCTCCACCTCACAACCCAAGCAACAGAATCCAGATAGAAGACTGCCAATTTTTCAACTGGCTGCTGCAGCTGTGCCTCTAACAGCAGGTATTATCAGCATGTGATCATGCATATTTTCATGCTCTTAAAAGCACATCAAGTCACTGAGAAGCAGAAACAGAAGCAGAAGAAGATGCTTAAGTCTGCACACATGAACCTTCTTGCATTCCTCCCAACTCAGTTTTTGGCTATGTTGGATCCATTCCACATATAACCCCCCACCAGTAACCTTTGTTGTGGTGGCAATTATGGAACCTGGGTTCAAATTGTAGTGGGGAGAATGTAAAAGCTCCAAAATAGTGCGCAGTGCCTCCTGCACACCAGCACCCACATTTCATGAAAAGATGTAAAGGAAGCTACTAGTGGGCAACTTAATAGAATGTGGGAGGGGGACAGAACTAGGATTTATGTAGCATGGACACCATCCTTACCAAAGTACAATTCATAGGACAGTTTGGGGAAAGCTGTGACAACATAACTGGTATAAAACATTTAAATTTATGGGATATATATGGTTTCAATGTAACACTTGATTATGTTTAGATGGTGGAAGATTAGATAGGTTTAATCCACTATGATCAACCTCTGTTCAAGTCCTATGTAGAAATTTAATACTTTTCACCATCTCTATGCCTGAATTGGGGGGGGGGCATGATCATGGTGTGAGGCTCCCCCCTCTTTGTGTGCTTAATGTTTCTGCAAGCAGTAGGGCTCTGGCACAGTGGTCCATGGGCATAAGCACCTTTCACACTAAGTTTATACAGTGGTACCACGAGTTATAGACACTTTAGGTTACAGACGCTTCAGGTTACAGACTCCGCTAACCCAGAAATAGTACCTCAGGTTAAGAACTTTGCTTCAGGATGAGAACAGAAATTGCATGGTGGCGGTGCAGTGGCAGTGGGAGGCCCCACTAGCTAAAGTGGTACCTCAGGTTAAGAACAGTTTCAGGTTAAGAACGGACCTCCAGAACGAATTAAGTTCTTAACCTGAGGTACCACTGTATTTATGACACCCATAGCCTTATCCTAGGCACTAAGTTCATCTTTACATATTCTTTTACATATTTCTGACATCTACCATAATTCAAAATTCTTAGAAATGAGAAGGGAAGAGTATTTCTTAAATGATCTCACTGGGAACATTATTGGATTACATGGAGGCGTCTGCACATTTGAAGCAATCTGTGCTATGTGAATTTTCGGACAGAATGGTTTGACCTTTTGACTCCAGGACAGCCCACGAATTCTTGATTGAATGTAGGAAACAAATTCCAAAATGACCCAATTTCTCTCACTTCTAGGTTGCTTTGACTAAAACATCTCACAATTCTAAAGATGAAGCAGATTGCAACTTTGTTGACATAAAATATCGCCTACCTAAATGAGATATGAGCAGTGTGGAGGGAGTCTAGCCAAATGCACTCTTAGTGGAACTCTCTGATTTCCTTTGTGTTGTGAAGAAGGCACACCACATATGAGCTCTCTTCATCCCCATCTCAGCTGCTTGCACCATACATGCAGAACCCTGAATAGCAACTCCCAATTTGACCTGATTCAGCTTTGTGGCACATTTTCATTCTCACTACATGGGCAATGTTTTCCTATAGCCACATTGCCAAAGATGTGAAGGAACAAATCTGTTCACCAATTATGTGTTTTGCTACTAGTATTATTAGTTATTGAATTTGTTAGTCACTTTGTCTTGCCCAAGGCAACTCCAGTGACTTACAGACAAAAAAACCCCACATAGATATATTAAAACCAACATTTATAAGATCCTGATGGTCCCTTTGCAGCTGCAGCTGTACCTGCCCCACACTTGAGGCTGCATATGACATCAGGTGTGAGACAATTGGATGTGGTTCGAGGAAACAACTTCACAAGCCAAATTAGGACCCCTGCCAAGCCTAATTAGGGCCCTAATTAGACTTGCAGACCAGAGGTTCTCCATCACTGTGCCAGGGATAAAAGAAGCTGAGCTGAAAGCAAGAAGGCTGGAAGCTGTATTGTCAGTAGACCAGGATGAGCTGGTATAAATTGTGTTATTGCTAGAACTTGGCTAAAGTAGTGAAATGGCATAGGTCTAGAGAGAAGTGTTTTTCCATGTTATTTTCATCTCCTAATTGCTCTTATGGTCAGCTACCAAAACTGTTTGTAAAATCTGTTCCACCTAGAAATAATATCCCTATATCTGTGATATTATTACTGTAACTGTTGAGCTTCTCCCTTTTGAAATCTTTTTAAAAAAACCTAAATTCATTGTTAGTTAATTGTGTAGTTTTCCCCAGCCCTGGAAATGTAAACAATAAGAGTCCAGGATCTGAGAATGCCTATGCATGGAGCGAAGGAAGGCCATTCATTATAACAGATGGGACCAGAGCCACAGGTCCACAGTCTTTTTACTCATACAATCCCTTCATGTGAGTAATGCACAAAAAGGGCATGGGTGATTGGGTTTTCTGTTGTCAGCAGCATACGCTCTTCAGTATCTCATAAGCAGCCAGCTACAGATTACACAAATGCATGTATCTGACCCATGAAGCCATTTGTAAGATGAAAGGCTGCTGTGGTGTGAGGTGGGGTTAGAGTGCAGCAACAGAGGAGAATGGAATACTTAACACTTTCCCCATCTGCCGCTACAAATTACCTACCAAATGGCTTCCCCCTGCAAAATTCCAAACACATGATAGGACAAACACAGTTTTTCTGTTGATAAGCCAGATCAGGATGAAGGGGTGGGTGGGATTTGTAGGTGAGGAATAGCAACTGGTGATGGGATTAATACTGAGTCCGTGTGTGCATGCCTACGAAAACACATGCTCAAGTTGCTTCTCCACTCTTACTGTATATATCTCTCCCTCCTCAAAACTGTTTTTCATGTTCTTAAATTGCAGATTTCAAAAAATGCAGTCAAGTGTTAATATGATCAAAAACAGTACTTCTTTCCGCAATGATTTCTTCAAGGAAGGCTTGAACCTATTCTAGTACATAATGAAATCATGCCAATGTCCCAAGCTGCTTTTCACTTTAAAAATATGTCACCAGGGCTCAGTAACATGCATTCACTTTAAATGTGTAGGTAGTTCCTGATTTGTTTATATGTGCAGGAGGTGAACTGGAGGCTAAAGGGAGCTGACAGTTGGAATGGCCCTTAAATCTGAAGCCCCACACTTCAGGGGCTTTTCTGTTTCAATAGATGCTGTTAAATAAGAGCAGGATGATGGTTATAACTAGATGCAGTGTGGGTGGAATACTGGACTCTCTAGAGATACCTAGTTAATTGTGAATGATCTGACACAGTCAGCATGGGCATGGGTCTAGAAATATCTTGGAATCTATTCTCTGCAGATGAGCTGCAATTTGTTGAGTTAGGATAGGAAGCCTGGGTTATCAAACTTGCAGCCTTTACTGGCCAGACTGTTAGTTTGCTCTTCAGTGACACAATGCACAAATAACCAGAATGGGAGTCCTGATCTAGATGAGGACACTGACATGGGTGTGTGTGCAAGGGGGATTAACCCTGTGCCCCCCACTAGGGATGGACGAACCTGTCAAATTCAGGTTTTCTCAATTTCTCATTGTTTTTCCATTCTCATGTTCCCCACATTTTATCAATTAGCATTTTTTCATGAAAATTCATCATTTTAATACAAATTTCTCCAAAGGTACACGTTTGTGTTTCCAATCTTGCCTAATGTAGACATTTTTGCAAAGCATTTTTTCTTATATCTTTTGTAATATAATGCTATTTTTCTGTTGCTTTCACTGATGCATGCATTTTAAAGCACATTTCTCTTAGTATATGCATTTTTGTAAACATTACTTGGCTGGAAAACTGCACTGCAAAATTTGGAGAAATGTGAATGGCTGGGTTTGGTTCATGAATTGTTTCAGAAAGTGAATGTTAGATCGATTTACCTTCAAATGTGAACAGAATCGTATTTCTTCTCCATCCCTAGCCCTCACAGCAGTCTCAAACCCAGATTGGGGGCCATTCACCTGCTGGTTGGGCACAGAGGGGAGAAGCTCCCATTGGCATTTTCTCCATACAGACAGAAGACACAGGGGGCCATCTCAGTAATCAGGTGGGTGATAAGACTCTGCTTCCTTGAACAAAATTTTTGATAGCAATATGATCCGGATTGTGAGTGGAGAGCAGGGTATGTGGTAAAGGGGGTGAGCAAGAGACTTGTGAATGGAATTCTTTGCACACCTTAAATTTTGCTCTTTCCACAGGCTGTCTGATAAAGATTTCTGTGAAAGTCAAAAGCTTGCAGACACCTACACCAACCCAAGTCCATCTAATATTAGAGGTGGTATCATTTTACACACTCTACCTCTCCTGTCTTTCTGGACAAACATGGCAGCCACTGAAGAAGATGATGTGGTCTGGCATGGCAAACGTACATTTCCTGTTAACAACATTGCCATACAACCCACACACTCAGTTTCACTCCCTTTTCCCTCTCTGTCATTAATGAAGCTGATGGGAAGTGAAGAGTAATTGCATTTGCAGCTGACAAGAGTTAGAAGCAGCACATTGCTAGGAAATGAGGGCTTGGCAAAGGCTCCGGTTTGGAGGTGAGAGAGGGCAGCCAAGTGAAAAAAACGAGGCAAAATGGGCCTGTCAAAGCAAGTTTGCACTGTTCAATCCCAGAGGCATGAAAAAAAAACAACAGGGTGCAATGTACAGGAAACAGGTCTGAGAGCAGCAAGAGCTGGGCATGGAACCAGACAAAGGTGTTTTTCCACCCCCTGCAGATAAGACTTTGCATTTTGAGAGCTACATCCCCTCCAGCCACTAGGTAATACTCTACAATTTGGCTTTGGGAATAGAGTCTTTTTATATATCTACCTAGTACACCCTCCAGAATTCATCCCTGGCTTGTCTTTGCTGAATTAAAGGCTGCTGTGTTTCTCTTGAGTTCTGCTCTCTGGCAGTTCTGGGTTATAAGGCAGACTTTAATCTCTCAGACATGGGGAGCAGCCATTGTTTGTTTATCCCAGAATCCTAGGTGCATATAGCCTGATTTCTGTAGCACCCAAGAGGGACTTATTTACCTTTGCAATCTCCATTTTGGAACTGAGCCTAATTCGTGTGCATTTTTTTTTAAAAAAAAACCCTCAAAACTCCTGCTTTGTGTAACACCTTCCTTGAGGAAAAGTTAGGGAGAACCCAAATACTTACCAGATTTTTTTGACATTTTAGTTGGTCTTAATAAAGGTGTTGTCCAACAGTGGATTTAGTAGGGAGGGGGTTTCTTATAGATTAACATTAGCTACCTTTGCTTTTTAATATCTTAACTTTCATCTGCCTCTTCTTTCCATCCATACAGATTACAGTGGTACCTTGGGTTAAGAACTTAATTTGTTCTGGAGGTCCATTCTTAACCTGAAACTGTTCTTAACCTGAGATACCACTTTAGCTAATGGGGCCTTCCGCTGTTGCTGCAGCATGATTTCTGTTCTCATCCTGAAGCAAAGTTCTTAACCCGAGGTACTATTTCTGGGTTAGCGGAGTCTGTAATCTGAAGCGTCTGTAACCTGAGGTACCACTGTATTCTGATACCCACTCCCAAGCCATCCAGTTCAACACTATGGTTTGTTGACTCCTGCAGGACATACTTTATTCTTCCATCCCATGCTTCCATTTTTACAATGTTGTAATACAGTTATCGACTCACACTAGCATGCAAGAAAGGGTTAACCTACGCCCTGAGCTCAAGTTACTATTGGTGGGACCTAGCAGGCTCCCCGCAGCATTTGCTTCCTACGTCTCCCCCCGCCCCCATCATTCCCTTCCTTGAAGACTCTGAAGCCCTAAGCAATGGCTCCCAGCGCATGTATGAAAAACCACATGAAGCTCTCTAAAAGGATATTTTTACAGCCTGCATCTATGCTAAGGCAAAGACTGCATATTTTGTAATGAAACAAAGTTCTTTCTTTTCAAGTTGTTTGAAGCCTTTTTCTTTCTCTATTTTACTGCCAAAAGATGGAGACTTGACTGCTGTAACTGCTGAAACTCTGTGATTCTGTGTCTTCACTTACTTGCTAAGCCTCAGTAATTTTGGGGAGAATGCTTGTTTAAAGGTGGATGAGGGCAGACGTCAGTCTAACAATTTTTTAATATGATTGGAGCAATTGCCATAGTATTAACTGCTACGAAAGACTAAGAATCCCCTTTTTAATTTTATTTATTTATTAAATTTACATACTGCCCTTCATCCTAGGATCACAGTGCAGTTTACAGAATAAAAATACAAAAATACATAACACAATAAAACAAAACTAATAACTGCCTCTTCTACACCTCTCCCTCCAACATGCAACTCAACATGCCAGCTGGAATTGATAGCTTTCACTCACCTCTGCCTCCCTCTGCATTGGGCTTCTTGTTTGAACCCTTTCATTAGTGCCTTCTGGGGTTCCTCCTGACCTGCAACCCCCAAGGCTGCTGCTGCTTTAGCATGTCGGCTGTTTTGGGCTCCTTCCAGTGCTTGAGTTCCAGCTGCCATTTCCTTATGACGTGGTGTATAAGGAATGTCTCCCTATGAAATTGCACATCTACTTCATGTGAGTGGTGAAGAAACAGCCGCTGAGAATGGGGTGTCAGCAGGCACTTCAAGATGCAGAAATTGTCACAGAAGCAATATAAAGAGAAGGGCCAGTGGTCTAGTTTGGGAAGTTTATTTGGCCCATGAGATGCTTACTGAAAGACAGGGAATAAAAGCTGCTGCTCTTCTATATGGGAAGAGCTTCTGTGTGGAAATAGCACAGGACTGTACAGTTGTTACTTTGTCATAGATTGGAGGCAGAAAATGAATGCATTTAATCATCCTTTAAGAATAGCAGCTGTGAAGGCCAATAATCCACCCACCACAGTCCTTCTGGCTCACCCAAGTTTCTGTTACCCCCATGAGGGAAGATGCCACCGGAAAAATGGAATTTCCTACCTGGGTCCTATAGTAGTTGAAGGAGGTGGTATTTGGTGTTACCACCGAGTGTGGGGGAAAGGGTTAAACCCCTTCCATGAGATGCACAGTCCCAACCTTGCTGCCTGCCCATTTGCAGCTGGTCTGGTTGATGGGGAAAACAGGCACATTAAATGCATCCATTGTTCAGTGTGACATCTATTTTGGCCCTGGTTGCATATGCAAGGAGGAGTGAGATCATGCCAGCTGGCACTGTTCCTCACCTCAGGAGCATTTAGTATGACATGTGCGCATAGCCTACAAGTATAAGCTCTGTACAGATGTTCTGTTAAATGCATGTAGGGGTGGGTCTGGTCAGTGCAGTACAATACATAGGTTCAGTATGCATAAACGTAACACCTGCACAGTCCTCAAATGTAGCAAGGCAGAGCAGAGTATGAGTCACTCATGTACTCCTTTCCCAGTGCTTCCTATAATGTGCAAGGCAGCCCTCAGCTGCAATATGATGTGTGAATATGGGCCTTATACATTTCCCTCACGGGAGAGCTATACAAGTTCCCAATTCACACATGACCCGGAAAATACAAACAATGGCTTTATGAATAACACACACCTGCTTCTCAGCATTTCCTCTGCTGTGCAAAGCTTTATGGGCATTTGTTGCATAACTTGCCAACCTCAGCCCTGAATCCTTGCCAAAATGTCCTGAATTTCACAAGGCAAAGCTGTGTCAGTAGGCAGAATGCATGCAATGTATGCAAATCTGCTTCTTACCCTTCATTTGCCAGATAGATAGATAGATAGATAGATAGATAGATAGATAGATGACATATAGAGAGATAGAAAAATTCAGAAATTTGCTCTAACATTAAGCCATGATAGTATGTTCCTGAAAGGATACAAACACCATCCTCTGCCCTTAGTCAATAACATTTATTTCTAAGATGCTATTGTGCTTTGGCCCATAAAATCAGGATTAACATTTTCCTTCCATTTAATCCTGGTTTCACTGTACTGATGCCGGTGAAGGCAATTTGGCTCTTTGTGTTTAAGAAGAAATTGATAATTGTGTAACAGGGTATAACTTCACTTATCTAAATGGCCTGGGGGAAATTCAAAACACTAGGATAATTAAATTCTCAGAAAATAGAATGCTCTTTACGCAGAAGCATATAGGGCTACAGAACAAGGGGCAACAAACACACAATGAATTTAGATAACTAGAAGCTGGAGATAACTAAGGCTTATACATGGCAGGCTCTGCTGGGTATAATACTATTATAGCCAACAGGGACACGGGTGGCGCTGTGGTCTAAACCACTGAGCCTCTTGGGCTTACCGATTGGAAGGTCAGCAGTTCGAATCCCCACAACTGAGTGAGCTCCCGTTGCTCTTTCTCAGCTCCTACCAACCTAGTAGTTTGACGGCTGCTGTTGCTGCTTGTGTGAGTGCTGGGAAGACCGCTCCCGCTCCTGCCAACTCCATCCGGCCTAGGGGGCGGGGCCTGCACTACCACTACAGTTTAGAGGCCTGATCAGCTACCGGCAGCAATGGACAAAATGGTTTTAAATGTTTTAATTGCTTTTAATTTGCAGCACCTTAAATGGTGGTGGTTGTTTTTTATAATATTATATTATTTCATTATTTTATTTTTGCTTGGGGTGGGATAAGCATTTAGTCAGTGCTATTGTTTCTTGCTTTGTTTTGTTTTGTTGTTATTATTATTATTATTATTATTATTATTATTATTATTATTCTGTTAAATTATTATATAGTTTGTATTTTGCTTTTTAAGGGGAAGGGTCATGGCTGCCTGGGAGTGGACCTCAGCTAATAGATTGGGTGGGGCAGGTTCCACAGGGGGGGATGTATTGGGACACCCGATCTCAGTGATCACGGGCAGGAGGAGGAGTTATGCTAAGACCAGACCATGTCATTTCCGAGGACGCAGGTTTAGTCATTGTTTGAGGACTATCCCTGCCTCCAGGTCTGGTCCTGACCGGAAGGATACAGTAATC
Organism: Podarcis vaucheri; assembly: GCF_965113315.1. NCBI lineage: Eukaryota > Metazoa > Chordata > Lepidosauria > Squamata > Lacertidae > Podarcis > Podarcis vaucheri. Next base: position 39,334,462 of record NC_138763.1, read on the forward strand.
AGCAAGGGAAACCCACATGACCTGAAAGTGTTGCTGTGCAATGCCAGGTCAATGATGAATAAAACCACTGCCATCCACGACCTGATTGTGGATGGAGGATTTGACCTGGCATGTGTGACAGAGACCTGGTTGGATGAAGCAGATGGGCCTGTCCTTGCCACTGCTTGCCCACCAGGTTTCTCTTATGCACAGCAACCCAGGTCATGTGGGCGGGGAGGGGGGGTTGCAGTGATTTTTAGGAAGTCATTAGTCTGCACCAGGCATCCTATTGGAAAGACCCAGTTTTCTGAGTGCATGTTCTGGAAGTTGGGCAATAGGGGCAGTACAGGATTCCTACTGGTGTACCGACCTCCCCGCTGCACCAAGGATTCCCTGCCCGAGCTGCTTCAGGTTGTGGCGGATACGCTCCTGGAGACACCTAGCTTGGTTGTCCTGGGGGATTTTAACATCCACGCCGACACGACCTTACAAGGGGCCGCTCGGGACTTCGTGGAAAGCATGGCCTCCATGGGGCTGTCCCTGAATAAGTTTGGCCCAACTCATAGCCGTGGACATGCCTTAGACTTGGTGTTCACCTCTATGGATGTTGGTGATCTGACACTAACTAAAAGCGAAACAAAAGAAGTGCCATGGTCAGATCACTTCCTGGTGCAACTGGACTTCTCCGTGACCCTTCCCCTCTGCAGGGAGGTGGGACCGATTCGGATGGTCCGCCCCTGCCACTTAATGGATCCAATTGGCTTCCAGAGAGTGGTAGGGGATGCTTTATCCCAAGTTGATGGCCTTTCAGCTGATTCCCTGGTGGCACGCTGGAATGCGGAGTTAACCAAGGCTATTGATTGTCTGGCTCCGAAACGCCCTCTCCGATTGCATGGAGCCTGGACAGCCCCGTGGTTTTCCCCGGAGCTGAGAGTGATGAAACAATGGTTGAGACGGCTAGAGCGCCGGTGGCGGAAAACTCATTCTGAATCAGACCAGACACGGGCTAGAGCTCAACGTTGAGCCTACCAAGTGGCAATGGCGACAGCGAAGAGGGCCTTCTTCGCCGCCTCCATTGCATCTGCAGAAAACAGCAGCAGGAGACTTTTTCAGGTGGTTCGCAATCTATCGGAACCACCTGTACCACCGGGGCCTGGTAGGGACTCCAAGATCTCCTGCAGTGCTTTTGCAAAGTTTTTTGCAGATAAAATCGCTCAGATTCAGAAGGAGGTAGACTCCACCGTGGGAGCAGGGCCAGGGCGGGAGAGTGCTAGAGTTCTGTCTGGTCCTGTTACATGGGATCAATTCCAATCCAGGAAGTGATCAATTCCGAGTATGTGGACAGGCTGCTTGGACAAGTGAAACCAACCACCTGTCTCCTTGATCCTTGCCCATCCTGGCTGATAAAAGCGAGCCGGGAAGGGCTGGGCAATGGGCTCTGCAGCATGGTGAATGCTTCCCTCTGTGAGGGAGCCTTCCCAGACCCACTGAAAGAGGTGGTCATTAAACCGCTTCTTAAAAAAACATCTTTAGACCCGGCCAATTTGGCCAACTATTGCCCAGTCTCAAATCTGCCATTCTTGGGCAAGGTGATTGAGCGAGTGGTTGCTGAACAACTCCAAGCACGCCTGGAGGAAACGGGCCATTTGGATCCCTTCCAATCGGGATTCAGGCCTCATCATGGGACTGAAACTGTCTTGGTCGCGCTGGTTGATGATCTCCGGCAGGCTAGGGACAAAGGTGAGAGCTGTTTCCTAGTTCTGCTGGATCTCTCAGCGGCCTTTGACACCATCAACCATAACATCCTTCTGGACCGTCTAGAGGGGCTGGGAGCTGGGGGCACTGTCATACAGTGGTTCCGCTCTTTCCTTCTGGGCCGTGTCGAGAAAGTGGTGGTGGGGGATGAGTGTTCAGACCCCTGGGCTCTCACTTGTGGGGTGCCTCAGGGTTCTGTCCTCTCCCCCATGCTTTTTAATATCTATATGAAGCCGCTGAGAGAGATCATCAGGAGGTTTGGGCTGGTTGTTCATCAGTATGCGGATGATACCCAGCTCTACCTCTCTTTCAAATCAGAACCAGTGAAGGCGGTGAAGGTCCTGTGTGAGTGTCTGGAGGCGGTTGGAGGATGGATGGCGGCTAACAGATTGAGGCTGAATCCTGACAAGACAGAAGTACTGTTTTTGGGGGACAGGGAGCGGGCTGGTGTGGGGGATTCCCTGGTCTTGAATGGGGTAACTGTGCCGCTGAAGGACCAGGTGCGCAGCCTGGGAGTCATTTTGGACTCACAGCTGTCCATGGAGGCGCAGGTTAACTCTGTGTCCAGGGCAGCTGTCCACCAGCTCCACCTGGTACGCAGGCTAAGACCCTACCTGCCCGCGAACTGTCTCACCAGAGTGGTGCATGCTCTAGTTATCTCACGCTTGGACTACTGCAACGTGCTCTACGTGAGGCTACCTTTGAAGGTGACCCGGAAACTGCAATTAATCCAGAATGCAGCAGCTAGACTGGTGACTGGGAGTGGCCGCCGGGACCACATAACACCGGTTCTGAGAGATCTGCATTGGCTCCCAGTACGTTTCCGAGCACGATTCAAAGTGTTGGTGCTGACCTTTAAAGCCCTAAACGGCCTCGGTCCTGTATACCTGAAGGAGCATCTCCACCCCCATCGTTCAGCCCGGACACTGAGATCCAGTGCCGAGGGCCTTCTGGCGGTTCCCTCATTGCGAGAAGTGAGGCTACAGGGAACCAGACAGAGGGCCTTCTCGGTAGTGGCGCCCGCCCTGTGGAACGCCCTCTCATCAGATTTCAAAGAGATAAATAATTACCTGACATTCAGAAGACATCTTAAGGCAGCCCTGTTCAGGGAAGTTTTTAATATGTAACGCTGTACTGTTTTTAACACTGATTGGGAGCCGCCCAGAGTGGCTGGGGAAACTCAGCCAGATGGGCGGGGTATAAATAATAAATTATTATTATTATTATTATTATTATTATTATTATTATTATTATTATTGAAAGCATGCCAGTGCAAGTAGATAAATAGGTACCACTGTGGCAGAAAGGTAAACACCATTTCCATGCACTCTGGCTTCCATCATGAAGTTCCGTTGCGCCAGAAGTGGTTTAGTCATGCTAGCCACATGACCCAGAAAGCTGTCTGTGGACAAACAGTGGCTCTTTCAGCCTGAAAGCAAGATGAGCGCCGCAACGCCATAGTCACCTTTGACTGGACTTAACCATCAAGGGGTCCTTTACCTTTTTTACCTTTATTATAGCCAGGATATCAAAGTCCTGATCTTTTGCAGAGCTCAAAGCTTTGGAGCATGCCCACTTAAAAACCATAGCTATTCATTTTGGGACAGGGTATTATTGGGACTAGAAGCACGTCTCCTGTGAGCAAAATGTTGCCGCTGGAAAGGGATGGGATGCATACGATGTTGGCGCAATTGTGTTTTGGCTTCAGTGGCAAACTACTTTCCCTATCAACAAATGCTGCATATAGCTGTCTTGCTGGGAGCCAGGTGACTGATTTAAGAGTGCACCCAGTAAGTGGTAGCTAGTCACACATTTCAGGAGCCTCCAGAGTGTCCTTATTTTGTTGGAGGGATTCAGGTGCACGCCAAAAATTTAGGTTTGCAAAATTTAAATGGATTAAAGGACTGTGTCACCTAGGACAACAGATTCTCTTTTAAAACACACACAACTGGCTGTTTGCAGTAAGGAAAGTGACAAGGAATTGCACTAAAATGTATGGTGTGAACCAGTGATTAATGACAATGCATATAAACACCCCCCATGCAATTTAGGATGAATTTAAATTGTCATATAACTGCCCCCCCCCATGAAGAAATGCTCAGTAAAGTCTGGCCATAATCTAACTTCTGCTTAAGCTCTGTGTAAGCAAAGCAGGGCCTCTGTAGGAGCCCTTCCTCTAGCATGGAAGAGCCAGTGTGCTGTAGTGGTTAAGAGCGGTAGTCTCGTAATCTGGGGAACCGGGTTCACGTCTCCGCTCCTCCACATGCAGCTGCTGGGTGACCTTGGGCCAGTCACACTTCTTTGAAGTCTCTCAGCCCCACTCACCTCACAGAGTGTTTGTTGTGGGGGAGGAAGGGAAAGAAGAATGTTAGCCGCTTTGAGACTCCTGAAGGGGAGTGAAAGGCGGGATATCAAATCCAAACTCTTCTTCTTCTTCATGATGATCTCCACCAGCAGAGAGGCATATAGGCGAAGCACATCATATATCTGCCTGGTGTTATGCTTCCACATGGCAAGTCAGCAAAATTAATGGTTCGCATGTCCTGCCACCCATGCAGAGAAAATAATTAAAAGGGAGAGGAAGGAAGAGGTCAAGGGCTGCCACAGCTTCACAAAATAGCACTGTGTGGTTGGCTGCTGCGATTGATATTGTTCATCAGCCATCAAGCCAATAATTGGCTGATTGCTGAGGAACAATGTCAGTCATAGCAGCCAATCACACAGCGCTAATAAGCTATCACATTATGAACAGTGATAGCTATCAAATACCGACTGTCAGCTACCAAATGCCGAACATTCAATATTAATCTTTTTGTGTCCACTGAGTAACTGGAAGCAGTTAGGAGGGTTTTTCAGCACCGGACCAGTGGACAGGTACCACCCCCAAAATTGCTCAGCTGTGTGTTTCCTCTGCATCCACAGCACCAGCCCACTCTGTTTCCTTCCTACATCTGCTGATCCATTGTGCAATTTGTCATACTCTCAAAGGCAGTGCAGAGCAAGATGGGCAAAAATTGATTTTGTAGGGCAGGATGGATAGAAAGCAACAGCACACTGGGGTTTCTTGCCTACTAGTACAGCTGAATATATAGAACCGTTCTGCTTTGCTCCTGCACCACTTTCTCAAGGATTTTCAAAAAAAATATTCTAGTCTAAAGCCACCCCAATATACACCAATTGCTTGTTAGGAAGGAACAACCAGTAGACCTGGCTTCCCAGAGATGAAAAATATCTTCTTAATTGAGATCTAAATTTAAAATCAGTAACTTTGAAAGATAAAAAAAGACCTTTGTACCTTCCCCTCTTCTTCCGCTAAGCCTGATGGGTGAGTTGCACCAATTAAAAACACCTTGGAAAGATTAACAGTGTTTTAAATAGCCATAGGGGGAGACTTCCCAGTCTGCAGTGAATAAAAGGGGTTGGGAAGGAGCAGCCCCACTCATTAGCAGCATAGCAGAACTGACGGCTTCCACCTGCTGGCTTCACAAATGCACTCGGAAGTGTAGGCAAGTAGGTAGAGAAAGAGCTCTCTTCAGCTACACCTTCCAAAGGAAGGAAGCAGCTTCCACTGTGGCACAATAAGGAACTTGCAAGGTAAGTGACCTTTGGGGGCACAGAAAACGGAACATTCCAGCTAATGAGACAGAATGACATCCTGGCAGGGAGCAGCAAGCTCTGGAGATGCACAGCTTTACTGATCCAGAGGCTGTTAAATGCTGAACTGTTTCTCTCTTTGCTATTAGCAGCCTTAGTAGCCAGCCTTCTCCCCTGCTGGAAAAAAGAAAGAAAGGCAGTGCTGGAATCCCAAACGCTCAAAAGAGACGCCCTCAGCCCTAAGCATCGGGAGACAGAGTTTGAAATCCACACATACCTTGTTTGTTTAAAGAGTCAAGTGGAGTTTCTTTCTATTTGGATACTAAACATCTACAGCACACTCCACTTTGATCTCTATGCACAACCAATCACGACCAAGGTTGCAATTTCTTTTCCTGGCAGGGGGCTTCTCTGCCTTAAACAGTTGTCATAAGCAGAAATTCAGCCCACTCAGTTCAGGGGCAGAGCTTCATGCTCCAGCACTGGGGGCGGAGAGCATGTGGGGCGGGGCTGGCATGTGTCCCGGGGGCGTGGCATGCCACCTGCAGGGGCAGGACGCCCAGGGCAGGCGGTGGGGCAGCCGTGATGGAACCCCACCAGGATCGCGCTGCTGGGGGCAGTGTGCTCCCCCCGCCCCCCTCTTCCTCCGCCAGTGACTCAGTTGCCTTCACATAGAGATGCAATGATGAGAAAAAGCTCCCCCGGGTAGTTTTCAATATGATGTACCACTGTTACATATGATGTACCTCTTAGGTGGGTGCCAGTTTATTTAGCAGCCAGAGGCAAAGCACACAAACCCCTCTGCCCCAAGCCCTCTCCTTGGCAGCCTAATGCAAGAAGCCTTCTACTTAACGCTGCTGAGGGGATTGGAAGGTATCCAACATAGGAAGGTGCACTCTTCACTGGACTGGCTACTACTGAATCCTTAATGGAGATGGAACCAGGTCCTAGTATTAACACAAACAAATAAGGGCACATAAAAATGTTGTAGATAAATACATATGCTCTTATGCTGTCCTTACGGAGCCATTATAATGTGTCATTTTTCTTAACTGAATTAGTCATACTTTGTTGCATGAGAGCAAATAATTTCCCCCTCTTAAAAATTGTGTATGTGATTAGTTCTGAGCTGGGTTTTCAATTTGGAGCATTTGCAGGGGGATACCAGGGTCAGTCATTTATTCTGAGAATTGTGGATTGGCTCCCCGTTTTCTTCTGTGCACCTGCAGGCTTCCTTTCCTTGATGCAGGCACATTTTCATAACGCTACCTGGGAATTGTAGTGGAGGGGTGGGGGAGAATTCTCCCATGGTGGCAATTGTCACACTGGCAGTCACTTGGAAGGAGGCATCTGTTTGCTGCAGCGTGCCCCCTTCAGTTTTCCCACCTCCTTCCAAGGTGGAAGTGGAGCCAGATCCCAGAAAATGACAGGGTTTTTTTAAAAAAAGTTTGTTTTTTTAGCCTCCCCTGTACCCCACCAAGTGATTGGACTCATGAATTGATATAAAGGTCACATTCACCTTGGGGGCATATATGACTTTTTTGAACTTGGAAATTCCTGGGCCAATTGATTGCCCAGCAGCCAAGGTGTTATTCTGTAAATTGCATTCCCATTGCTAAAAGTTCAAGCCAACTGCAGCCATAAATGACAGTTTCATTAAGAGCAGGAGGTGAAACGTAATCAGCTTCTGAGCATGCACTAATGGTAGCTGCTGGCTTGGAGCTCCTGATCCGACAAATGCCTTCTGTGCAGGTGCAAACTGGCACATAGTCATAATAATCTTGTTTTGCATTCCAGGTCACATTTAAAGGAGACTCAACCTAATTCATGCTTCCCAGAACAATATAGGAACCAAAGTATGGCCATCCTTTGAAAAATTGCACTGTTCTGAATTTTGAAATGCAGTTCTCCAACTAAATGCAGTGGTACCTCGGGTTACAGACACTTCAGGTTACAGACACTTCAGGTTACAGACTACACTAACCCAGAAATAGTACCTTGGGTTAAGAACTTTGCTTCAGGATGAGAACAGAAATTGTGTGGTGGTGGCAGCGGGACGCCCCATTAGCTAAAGTGGTACCTCAGGTTAAGAACAGTTTCAAGTTAAGAATGGGCCTCCAGAACGAATTAAGTTCTTAACCCAAGGTATCACCGTAATGCATTGAAAAAATGCACAGCCCAGGCAAAGTGTGCATCTAAATGCATTTATTGGTGAAAATAACATACAAAAATGGCTTTGTAGTGGTGAAAATTGCTTGCAAAATGGTACAGTTGGCAAAATTACATGCCAAAATGTGTATATTAGGATAAATTTGTAATAAAATGCTGACAAAGTTCCACGAGGGCATTAAAAAAATTGGAATTTGCCAGCTGATGTAGAAATATAGAGAACTGGGTTTAGGGACTGAGAGAAACAGAAATTGGCAGATCTGCCCATCCCTAATTCCAAACACAGTAACATTTTCAGGGCAAGGAAGCTTTCCTTAGGATACATCAAGGCATTGCAAGCTGGGGGGATATTTGTATTCAAGACCCATTATCGCGAAATTCTAGCCACATTAATGCTTACAAGGCCACACACTGGGGTTGGGACCCTGAAGCCCAGTCCCATAAGATGAAAAGCCAGCTCACAAGATCATACGACTAGGACCTTCCTAAATAAAGATGGGGGAATTGTATGTTTCCATGCTGAGTTTATGCCTCAGCAGAAAACTGTGAGGTTGAACGATCCATTTTGAGAATGATTAATGGCATGCCAGCTCCCAGGCGAATTCAGCTGTGTCTCGCCACTGCCATGGGGGAGTGTAGGAAACAGTATTTACTTTTCAGAAAATCAGAGAGGGTGGGTTGTTAGCTTTGTTATGGTTTTGGTTAGCAAATAGATGCCTGCAAATTGACAGTCCTGTGCCAAGAGCACTCAGCTGAAGTGCTCTCGTTCCATGTTGGAAGGCTGCTTTTTGGTATTTGCTCTCAGCCTTCTGGTTTATAGTGTGTGTGCATGGCTATGAAAAGAATTAACTAAATGCTAAGTGCATTGTAAATATTCATGCAGAGGCTTCAGTCGGCAATAAATGTGACACAAGCCAGAATTACAGAATTTCCTTGCCATAGGCATGTAACTGGTCCATGGTAAGCATTGCTTACTCTTCCTCACAATCCAAGTATTAGGCACAAGGAGGTGCCAAAGATGCCAGGATTTCGAGCATATGAGACAAACAGTGCCAAGATCATAATAACTCTTGAAACTCATCACAGAGAAAACTGTAAGGAATACCGTGAGGCTCACATAGGGAGTTACTTAAGGCTGGAGATGGAGGAAGAATCCACCAAACTCAGATCAGACCCTCCAAGTGTCCCTATTTTCCAGGACAGTCCTGGATTTTCAGAAGCCATCCCAGTTTCTGTTTTGATCCTAGAATGTCCCACTTTTCACCAGAAGGTCCCCATTCTCATCAGAGAAATGTTGGAGGTTACGGAATTATGCGACTCACAAACCGAGGAGATTCAACCTTTAGAAGACATCGGAAGGCAGCTCTGTATAGGGAAGGTTTTTTAAAAAAAAATGTTCTGTTTTATTAAATATATATGTATTGGAAGCCACCCAGAGTGGCTGTGGCAACCCAGTCAGATGGGTGGAGTATAAATAATGTGGATTATGACTCTGATTGGTTCATCTGTCCATTTCAGAATTTGCAGGACCATACTGTCACTTGTGGAGGCATGAATACCAGAAGCAATCAGTAAATCCAGAGCATTTATATATATATTTAAAAAATAATTAACTTTAACATATCATTACAATTTGTACAGGTAGGTTTGAGCAACAATAATACAAAGACAAAAGAAAAGAAAAGAAAAGAAAAGAAAAGAAAAGAAAAGGTTAGTTCTTGTAGTAATTAGTAGCATATTGACTGTAATTACCGGTAAATGAAGTGAACTACGATGAGTTTTATCTAGGCTACTTGGATGTTCCAGCATAAACAAAAGTGGAGAATCAGGCTATCCAGATCATTGCCCTTTCAGGTTCCTTTTGTGCCAGTATTTCGTTGGATTAGCCATTCTACCTTCACCTTTTCTCAACCAAAAAAGTTACCTAAAAGGGCCAGGTGACCTAAGGACTCCTAAGTCCTAAGGACCAAGGTAAGTGCAGGATCAGAGAGAGGTTCTCCCTCTGCATTTGCTTTGTCAGGGTTATTTGGTGGGGAAGAGATGTGATTGATTTCAGGAACATTAAAAGCAAGAAATCCTTTTGTTCTCTCTATGCTTTGTGGTTGCCTGACAACGCAGAGTTCCTAAAAGTGCTGAGTCTTGAGATCTCCTGCATGGGCCTAGGCCTACTTCTCATGCATTTTACATGAAGCCTTATTAGATGGTGACTCCTGCTATTTCTTCCTCTTCATTTATTTATCTAACAGCTTTTATATAACTTTTCATTATAGTAAAACCTCTAAGCAGTTTACAAAAATATTAACATTATAAAAAGTTAAACCATTTTAAAAAAATGATTAAAATTAACATTAAAAGAGATGAAGGCATATCCGTATCTATGTGAAGGGATAGGCATGCCTAAACAAATATGTTTTAAGCAGGTAAAAGTACCTACCTGATGTCAACAGGCAGGCAGTTTCAAAGAGTAGGCGCTGCCACCCTAAAATGTTGATTTCTTACGACTGTGGAATGAGCATTATGTGACACATAACTGTGTCAGTTCCTTAGATTGAAAAAGTTGGAATATCCAAGATCGAAAAAGTTGATATTGGGTAAGGTTACCTTGCAAGATGACCTTCCCAGCCTTTTTAAACTAAAAAAATGTGAAAGTCAACCCCCCTTTTTTTTCTTGGACAATCCTTGTAGCATTCATAGAAGGGACCACAAGGGTCATCTAGTCTAACCCCCTGCAATGTAGGACTCCTTTGCCCAACATGGCAAGCCGCAACCCTGAGACTGAGAGCCTCATACTTTACTGATTGAACTCCTAGGCTAGGAGTGGTGGAATAATTTGTAAGATGGTGCAAATGGTTCTTGGCTTCTATACCACAACTAAGGATGCTGTGCTTATTTTGACCATAGTTCCTAAACAATGTTTTCAGTGTAATACCTTGCAAAAAGTCTATGTTTCGTCAACTATGCAGGAGAAGGAGGACTGTAGAGAAACCCTCGTTCTTGAAAGTCTAGTGAAAATGATAAACTGCCAGGATCTACTGCAGTATTGTTATCAGAAGGGGTTTGTGCAAGATGAGATGAAGAAGAGCAAAGTGGGAGTGGATTCATCAGGGGAGTCTTTAGCAAAATGGTGGACTTTGAGGTCTATTGCTTGTCAAGGGGGAGTGGATCATTATACTCCACAATCCTCTTCAAAAATAATGTGTGAGCCTCAAAACTGTTTGTGCCAGTATTGAGCAGGGAAGTCTGAAATGTGTTCAGCTAAAGTCTCTTAGAAGCTTCCTTGGGGACTGGGAATAGTGCAGATGATTCTGGGTGTGTTGAGTTGAAGACACCTCCAAACCTTCATGCTCAGTGTGGGAGAGTTCAGGGTAGAGCAAATGCAGCTGGCACATCCAGGAACATTGTGGGTAGATCTAACCTACACACACCCCTCCCCAGTTTGAGCCCTCCCATGCTTTCTGAATGATGGAGGCTGTTCCAGTGATACATATACCGGCAATATAAAGCTGGTTGCACCATCCAGGTGTGCTTGGGTGATACATGACATAGACAAATTTAATTCTCAGATTACTCTTTCCACGGGATAGGGTTACGAATGCAGGAAACAAGTGTGATGACATTTAGAATGATGCATTAGAAACAGCCATTGGCCTCAGAGTAAGTTGTGGGTTAAGGTTTGTGTATTTGTGCTGCACTCAGATTTGATGTCAGACTCAATAAAATTAGTATTCGGACTCTGAAACCTCCTGAATGTCAACACTTCAGTATTTGTGGAAACATTTTCTTTTTTTTAAAAAAATGAGGCCAAATCATTGTTTGCTGGCTGGGGTACCCCAGGTAATGAACAGAAAAGTCATTTTATGCAAAGACATACTGCCTCTCACAATGAGGGCAGTAGGGTACAGACTCTTGGAAATGGATCCTCTTTTTTATTTTAACTTGCACTGCTCTTTAATATTCTCTTGGGATATTTAAAAAGAAGGTCATTGTTTAACAAGTCAGGCAGACCCCCCTCCCTCCTTTCTTTTGCCAGCAGTTCAGCAATCTCTAGATAAAGTTAATATAATGCAGGGGCTGCCGGAGGGAGGAAGCCTGTCGTAAGGCATTACCATTGACTTTGCCAACATGATAATATTGTCCTTCATCAGCAAGAGGATTAGGAGCAGGAAGGACTGCGTGGTGCAGTGGATTAATGCACTTACCTTCCAAGGTCAAACACAGAGCTTTGATAGGCTGTAGCATCTATTCTTGATGTACACAGCAGTGGGGGGGGGGACTGCAACAAGTCTGGGAACTGAGATGAGGCGTATGCAGGCTGATCCCACCCATGTTACATTCATTTTGGATATGCTTTGCAATGCAGAGACAGATTCATTTCTTACCTTTTCTCTTTTGCAGTGTCAGCTGGGTGGGAGGAGACCCCCTCCAAGAACTCCCTCCCCACAGTGAGTCTATCTCCTCCCTGCTGTTATAAGTAGCTGCTGCTGTTCCTCTCTCTTCAGCATTGCCTCCGCCTTCTGGATTGCCAGGCAAAGAGCCAATGAGCAAGCAGGCGGTGGCATCTGCTCCTCCTCCTCCTCCCTGTCATTGTTATCTGAGCCATGCCTGACCATGCGCCTATGACACCAGCCCTGATGCACAGCCAGCAATATGGCAGCTGCTTGTGAATTGCCCAGGATTTGATAGACCTGATGCAGGAATCTCTCCCAAAATTAGCTAGGCCTTGTAACCTTCTGTAGCACCGTAGATTCAATATGGGGATAAAAGGGTGCTTGAGAGATACTGCAGTGGGACAACAAGGTCAGATGAGCAGAAGTACAGTATATAGAAACAGGCATAAAAAGCTCATTGGCTCTCTGTTTTTCTTCAAAACATCAGGTGCAGACTCTACCATTAGGCAGAGTGAGGTAGCTGTATTAGGCAACAGATGGTGGTAGGCATGAAAGTGGCCAGTGTTCAAGCAAGATTCAAATTCTAGCTTGGTCAACTTCTATATGTAGAGCAGGGGACATCATATTGTCCTTCAGCTAAGGTGGAAAAAATGTTTTGGGGCAGCCCTTTAGAAAATTTACCCTGAAGGTTCCTCCACTTTTTCTGTATTCATCGCTGATTTTCAGTGTTCAGCTGCTAAAACTTACTTTACTGTAGAAGCCTATGGAACCATTTGTGACCTGGGACACAACCTGATCAATATGCAGGTGATACCCAGCTCTGCTTATTTGTCAGAACTGAATGCGTCTATGCAAGTTTTGGACCAGTGTTTGGATGCAGTGGTGGGCTGGGTGAAAGTCAATACTGAAAAAAATTTCTGCCAAGATAGAGAGAGTATGGATAAGTGGTTCCTGCATCCAGAAATGAGGCAGATTACCTACTCTGGATGGGAATTCAGTCTCCCTTAAGAAAAGGTGCATAGTCTGGGTGTAAGCTTGGCTCCATCTCTGTTACTGGTGGCTCAAGTGATCCCTGTGGCTAGAAGTGCCTTTTCCTTGTTCTGGCTTGTGTGCCAGCTAAAGCACTCCTGGTCACGGTGATCCATTATGTATTTATTCTTTATCTGGGGGGCGGGGATTGTGTACCGCCCACATTAAAAAAAAAATATTATGGTGGTGAATTAGATTCATTAAAGAAGCAGAAAATAATAACAAATCAACAAATCGGATTAATACATCAACATCCATGCACAGCTCTGGATTACTGTAATACTGCCTGTGTGGAACTCCCCTTAAAGTTCGTTTGGAAACTGCAGCTTGTGCAAACTGCAGCAGTTTGACTGCTAACTTGAGCAGCCTACTGTGAACACGTGACACCATTGCTCAAGGAGTTTGCTACTGGGACAGTTTGCTACAGGAGCAAAGTTAAAAGTTCTGTTGCTGCTTGATAAACAACACAGCACTTGGTTACCTGAAGAAATGCCTGTGCCCATATAGACCAGCCTGATTGTTCAGATCTCAGGATGAAACTATCCCAGTTGCACAGCAGCCTGTGGGAGTCCATCTGGCAGCAACCAGGGGGCAGGGCCTTTTCTGCTGTGGCACAAGCTAGTTGTATCAATTGAATTATTGTACAGTGGTACCTTGGTTTAAGAACAGTCCTGTTTATGAACAATTTGTTTTATGAACTCCACAAAACTGGAAGTGGTGTCCTGGTTTGCGAACTTTACCTTGGTCTAAGAATGGAATCTGAATGGTGGAAGGGCACCAGTGGTGGGAGGCCTCATTAGGGAAAGCGTGCCTCGGTTTAAGAATGGTTTCAGTTTAAGAACGGACTTCCAGAACGGATTAAGTTTGTAAACTGAGGTACCACTGTATTGGTATTTGTGTGGCAATCCACCTTGGAATTTTTTAATGAAGGGGATATAAACATGTTTTAATTAATACACAAACTACAACTGTTCTGACAGTTTCACCATAGGCAGAGTTATATATTAAAGGTAAAAGGACCCCTGACCATTAGGTCCAGTCACGGACGACTCTTGGGTTGCGGCGCTCATCTCGCTTTATTGGTCGAGGGAGCCGGTGTACAGCTTCCGGGTCATGTGGCCAGCATGACGATGCAGCTTCTGGCAATCCAGAGCAGCGCACAGAAACACCATTTACCTTCCCTTCTGGAGTGGTACCTATTTATCTACTTGCACTTTGATGAGCTTTCAAACTGCTAGGTTGGCAGGAGCAGGGACCAAGCAACAGGAGCTCACCCCATTGCAGGGATTCAAACCGCCGAGCTTCTAATTGGCAAGCTGTGTCAGTATTTGCTGGGGGGGGAGAAGGCGTTCTAACTGAATAAGTTCCTTCAACGATATCGGCTGAACAGGACTGGATTGAAACAGCATAACATGCCTGGATCAAGATAAAGGGAGATAGCTTTATGAGCTGATGCAGATGCTTTTAGCTTTGTTCTAAAACTGAAGTGTGTAGCAGCCTAAGTGTGCAATAGCAACAATGTTAGCCATTCATTCCAAAGCAGTAGAAACCCCCATTTAATAATGGCCAATTTACTCCTACTTAATACTACTTAGCATTCATTTAACAGAAGTGCCAGAGACTCTGGCACCTCACCATTTTATTCCATTGTGTTCTGGGTGATATATTTAGAAGAGAAAGTGGACTAAAGTAATGGAGGGGGAATAGGAGATTGCATATACCCTCTGGTATGAGCAAGCCATAAACCTTAGGTTGACCCTCTCAGTATGATAGTGTGTTCTTTTTTCAGGGGAGCCCACAAAGGCAGTTTTCCCAAGCTTGCATTTATACTGCAGAGGATAAAATAAAAATATATCAGAAGCTAAAAGTGGCTCTCCAGGGTTTCGGAGAAGGAACCATCCCAGCCCTACCTAAAGACGCTGGGAGTGAAATCTGGGGCCTTCTTCATGGTAAGCAGATGCTTCACCACTCAGCTATGGCCATTCCCCTCCCTAGAAGCAGCAGAATGCAGTTTTGCATTCTTTCATTCATTTTATGTCTCTCTATGCTGCCATTCAGCATAAAAATTCTCAGGGTGGCTCACATAATAAAGCCCAGCACCAAATGTCAAAACAACAGTAAACAGCCTAGAAATTATACACAGTAAATCCAGTCCAGCACCAGACCAGAGTGAGTCCTTGCAATGATGCTGTCCAAGGCTCCGCCTGGTACAATCATGAGCTCCAGCCCAGCTCTGTCACTGGCCCACCATCACTTGGACCACCACCCCACTCAACTGCCAGTAAGTTAAATGGCAATAAGGTGTCTATATCCATCAGGTACTTTGCAAATGCTGTCGCTGCAAGATACTCCCACCAAGACTTCCCCACCTGAGTGAGTGGTGGCTGTGGTGGGCCATCACCATCTTGGATCCCTCAAGAGCCCTTGAAATCACTATACCACATGTCATGACCCTATTAACCTCTAAGAAAATGAGGTCGGCTGACCTGTGGTCCTCCAGAAATCGCTGGACTACAATTCCCATCCTCCATGACCACTGGACATGCTGGCTGGGGCTGGTTGGAGTTGGCGTCCCACAACACCTGGTGATTCACAGATTCACCACATCTCCTCTATCTTGTAGACTGCTGGTTGTTCAGGGCAAGAGTCAGCTTTTTGCTTTTGTTCAGCATCATGTATACTAGAACAATAATGATAACAACATCAGCAAAATATAACAAGCTGCATCACTATTATTACTCAGGCTCCCTCAAACTCGGCCCTCCAGATGTTATGAGACTACAATTCCCATCATCCTTGACCACTGGTCCTGCTAGCTAGGGATCATGGGAGTTGTAGGCCAAAAACATCTGGAGGGCCAAGTTTGAGGAAGCCTGCTCTTACTATTATGCAGAAATCACTAAGATGCTGTCTTCCCAGGGAAAGGCTGGAGCACTTTCAGGCTTGAGAGTTTTAGTACTCTTTCTGACTGAGAGGCACAAAGCCACTTAAGGGACACTCAATTGTCTCTAAATTAAATGGGAATAAGGTGTCTGAATCCCCCAGGCACTTTGCAAATGCCAGTCAAGGCATTTTCTTTCCCTTCTTGTACAAAATGAAGACTGGCGTATTTGGCTGCAACAATAACTGAGCTATCTCCTGATCAAGGCAGAAAGGAAGATCTGAGCGAGATTTATGGGCTGTCTTAGCTAGCTTTGCTTTTTCAGTGGCTCTTTGGCTGGTCAGATTCCCCACCAAGAGACCTGAGCTTCTGTGTAATGTACAGTGTATACATTTGACCATTGGGAAAACTTCTGCAAACCCCCACTGTGCAGTATATGTCATGAGAAAACAAGTCAGGGTTCTAACAGAGGCAGGAAATGGCCGTGATCTGCATTTACATCTTCACAATCCATATCTACAGTGGTATTGATGTCAAAAATGGGAGTAAGTTAGTTCCCAGGGAAGAAACAAACTCACTCGGTGCTGGCTCCAGGTCTTCAGGTTAAGATGCTCCTCCCTGACCACTTGCTCTTCCTCTCCTTCCTGTTCCAATCCCTACCTGCATAATAGTGGCAATGGCAAAAGGAACAATGACAATGGCACCAGTGGTTAATAGTAAGGCGCTGGGTGAACCTCTGTAGGTACCCAACAGCTCCAAGTCCTGATGTCTGGCCCTGTGTTCCTTCTCGCAGTCCCCTCTGCCCCTCTCACCCATTCTTCTGGATGCCTTCATTGGATGGGCCAGCCTTTTTCATTTTGGGAGCATGAAAGGAGAGATGGATAAATATGGCATTTCAGTTTTTCATTTTCCCAGCTTTAAATCCAGCTTGCCACATTTCCATATGAGTTTCCATTTTGAAAAACAAGCCTCAAAAGAATATCTTCCCCAATTTGTTATCGACTTTAAAAAAAAATCACATTCATAGGCTACTTTTCAGAGTCCCTTTTCAAAAGCAAGTTGTTTTCACTTATATATGCAATTTTATCACACTTTCCCCTAAGACATGCATTTTTATACTCATATATTGGCTGAAGAACCACTTTTGCAACATTTGGATAGGTACAAATTGTGAAGGATAGCTGTGGTTTGGTTTGTGCATTGTTCCAGGAAGTTTGAATTGCATAATTTTGCATTAAAATTGAAGATAATTATATTTCTCTTCCATCTCTACTCAGCTGGGATAGAAAAAAAATGCCATATGTTATACACAAGGTTGGATTTTATTTCAAAAAATGTGTTTTAGCAAAACATGGTTATGTGACTATGTGATGTGTTTTACTTAAATATTCAGGAGCCAGAATTGAAATTGGAGTTTCAATTCTGCTCATTAGTTCCTTATCAGTTCAATTTTGGAGTAGTATGATTGCTAAGGGTGTGAGATGCAAGGAAGGAAGTCAATAGGCCACAACAGGATCTTGTTGTCTTTCATTGAGGAGGAACTGACAATGAAAGGAAATTTAACTGTCTACTTGCTCAAGCTGCAATAGTTTGCCCACCCCCAAAGCACGTTGGTTGTGATGTGGAATGTAAGTTTCATTATCCCCAGTTGGCTAGTGCCTGTGACATCAAAGGTGACAAGAAAATCAATATATATTCAATAGAAGGTGCTTTTTCTTGTTTTATTTAGTTCAGTTCTTCTGGCTGGAATGTGTTCTTGAACTGTGATAATGCCTCTTGCTTGTCTGGATGGAGAGATACAGGGAATGGAGCCTGGAAACACCTACCTACCTGCGTACTTTGTACTATTGTACAAATGTGTCACAGCCATTGGTTTGTTCAGTTTTGGCCCCACCCACCACTGACATGTGGTCCCTGGAAAGTTCTCCACAATGAAAGGTGACTGGGGGGAAATTCTATTTGCCATCACCAACTCCAGTGTACAAGGACAAGATACAGCACTGATGGGGCTGGGCTTGATAAAATGTCATGCTATGAATAAAATGAGCCTTTTATTGTTTGAGTCTTAAAGATAACTGATGGAAGAAAGCCACAATTTCCTAACACAGATACATTTTATAGAAATGGTTTGAGGTTAGCATCAAATGAAGACCACATTTCTCCTTATTTACTTTCCATGTATTTGTGGTCTCCCTGCTTGACTAATAATCAAGGAGCAAAGTCCATCTGCATTTGATCTTTCAAGAAAGCTTATGTTACCATTGCTTTGCTTCGCAGGAAGTTCTCTGATAGCTCTGATTTTATATGTTGCAATATACCAGAGTAAATTTAGACCGAGGATATATGATTCATGGTATCACTAATATTTCCTTCTCCCCCTTTTATTAGGATATAGCTGCAAGTCCAGAAACATGTCCCACTAGCACAACTTCCCTTAAAACAGGACTCAGCTATCCCTAAATCAAAGTCGACATTCTGCATTACCTTCCTTTCAACTGTGGGTGACAGAGTGCAGAATCTCTCTTTCTTACGGTCATTTCTTACATTCATATTTGATTTTGAGCTGCCAGTACTGCTTATGTTGAGGCAGAAAACCTTGCCATGATGTTACCTAAAAGTTCCAGGGAAGAAAGGAAGGTTTGGTTAGTAGAAATGGGTAGCACTTTGAAGGTTGCAACCTTTCCCTTTCTGGATGTCCTTCCTGTTTAACGTATCTGCTCTCCGACCTTTTCCCAAAATCATTGTTTGCATATGTCACAATTATCAATCCAGCCCTTCCTTGAATGTTTCGCCCAGGCTTTCTGTCTCTTTCTGCAACAGCTTTAGACAGGATCCTCACTATTATGCATTAGACTAGCACATGTGATGCATTAGACTGCACATGGCTGGAAGACTAGCCATTCTTCCCTTGGTGGAACTTCTGTTGAAATTTTGAGGGATCTATAGGAATTTCAAGGAAGCTAGAGGGATTTTGGTAAAATTTCCAATGTTTCTGTCTGGATTGTTGGATGGTATTGTATATTTAATAATATGAGCTGGTGGCACTTTTAAGTTCATAGGCTCTGTTCACACACAGGCACAAGCAATATATGGGTGCAGTGCTGCTCCCATGGTTATTGTACATGACCGGAAGACAATGTCAAAGAGCCTATAGTAATAAGAGGGAATGTTCACCTCACTGAATATCAGGCTTCTTTACTCCTTGCTATTTTCCTTGTGCTTTTAAAGACTAGCTATATATGAGTGCCTGCTTTTAAATGGCACATTAAAGCTGATTCTTTCTCTAAACAATATCCTTTTTCTGGTGCTGTGAAATGATGTTCTTATTCTTAGTCTTATTAATTATGCATCCACTGAGAGCTGGTGTGTGTGTTTTTTTGAAAAAAGTATAGAATGCCAGAAGTGGAAGAAAAAAATGCACTCACCTTACTGTTAGAAGCCACAGAACACTGTTTCTCAAACTGCCCCCTCCCACCCTGCAGACCACTCGAAAATTGCTGCGGGTTTTGCTTAGAATTTATTCTTCCCGTTGCAGCAATTGTAATGCGCTGCGTGATTTTGAATTGCGTTTTTACACTCAGGGCTCTCCCCCCCCCAGCCAGAACTCACCAGAACTCAGTTCTGGCACCTCTCAGGTGGGCACCATTGTCATTATAAGAGAACAAGGGAGGCATTCATGGTGAGTTCTGGCATCTCTTTTTCTAGAAAAATAGCACTGATTACAGACATACTATGGACCACCTGAATGAAGCTCATGGACCATTGGTGGCCTGCAGACCACAGTTTGGAAACCCCTGCTAGAAAACAAACACTCTGTGGTTTCACTTGCGTCTGGGTGAAAGTGTATATGTGCCCTGTGGAACATGCTGCTTTGTAGTAGGACAGCAGGAATTCTGTGTATTGCTATTTGGTAAGGATGTGGGGAACTTTCCTGTGCTTGTACGTGTTATAAAAATCATTTCCATGTGCATTTTTTAAAAAGATAATCACTCCACACCTGACCATGTGTTTGACTTTTAAAGTATTCCTGTTTCCTTCCTGCAGTTGACTCACACATTTGCAATGCCCTATCTTAGTATTCTTCTCTACCTTCTACCCACACACCTGCTGTTTCCTGTTAGGAGTAGCCTTTCCTTATCTCTCCCATCAAGCTATCTTCTCCTTTACATTTCTCCGCTGGTCTTTCATCAACTGCTTTAGCATGGCATGCTTTGTGTAAGATACTACCACCTAACCTTTACTTCCATGGATGCTGTCACTCTTCATATTCATCAACCCTTACTTTTCCTTTGTACCATTGACCTGCATTTGGTATGTGGCTCCTCTAAGCATCTGTTCTGGCCTTTGCAGCGGGTCTGACTAACCTGTGGTCCTCCAGATGTTGTTGGACTCCAATTCTAACAGCTGTACCCAACATAGTCAAGGGTGATGGGAATTGGAGTTCAGTAATATATGGAGGGCCTAATGTTAGCCACCTCTGATCTACAACATTTAATGAAACTTATAATGGTCAGTTGTTTAATTTACGACTGGCTCAATGAGATGCATACAGTGAAACATTTTCCTGATTTGTTTTGGTCTGCTGCATCTTATGGACAGGAATTGGCAGTGCTGGTAGATGGGGTCAGCCTCAGAACTCTTCTGCCCCATTGAAAAAGAGAAGTCCTTCCCAGCTTAAAACCCCCATTAGAATTCAACTATGGGTCTCTCAGTCCCTCTAAAGCAGTCTGGATATGAGTTGCTATGGGCTATTTCATTCTTCCTTGAGAACCTACACAGGACAAGTACAGAGGACTCTCATTTGAGGCAATACAACCTTGACTATATTAGTGATATCCTTCATACTTTGAGAACTTTGGGCATGAGGGAAATCAGATCTGTGTGCAATAGCCTTAAGAGTAATAATGTTCCTGTTAGCTCCAGTAGAACAGGTGTAACATCTGAAACTCAAAAGTATTTGGCCACAGTGTGTTCATAGCCTCCTAGAGGAAGGGAATCTGCTGTAAGGCCAAAGGAGGATCTAAGAATCAGAATGGAAGTATTCAGATTCTTCAACTGGCAACTCATTTGTTGAACTCTTCTACCTATTACTAAGGATCAGTGCTTAAATTGCAGGTGTGTGGGGAGTGCCCCAGTCCCCTTATTCTTAATTATAGCCTGCTTAGATACTGTTTTTTAGAAGGTTTTAAGGGCACAATTTGGGTAAAATTGGAGAGAATAAGGGTGTGGAATTGTAGATTTCATTACAGGTCCACCTAGTTTTCCACACATAATTTGAGCACTTTTAAAGATATAATAACTCACCCTGGGACTTTAGGGTGAAGGGCAGGGAATACATTAAACCACCACCAACAACAACAACAACCACAACAATAACAAACATTATTGCACAGTATCCAGCTGTAAATAATAATGGCAACAACAACAACAACAGGCTTCCTGCTATTGCTTATATAAGAACATTAGAATGTCACAGTGTTTAGGACAGGCTTCTCTTGTCTATGTTTTTCATAGGTCATGTTCTAATCCAAATAGAAATTACCCCTTTCATACAGATCATCAGCCTATGGCCAATATTTTCTAATTACCTCTGCCAGAAGTGGATGTAGATTAGTCATTTGGAAGTATCTCCAATCTAGATCCCATAGAAACCCCCCAGGACTCCACTGTCATGTTAAATGTCCTTTTCCAATTGAGTGTACAAAATAAATTTTACAGCACAAGTTAGTTTATAGAGAAAGAAAGCCCCTGGGCACATGGTTAAAATTGTCCCTTCATACAGCTGAACACTCTGCATTGCACTTTAGCTTCCACATATTTATATGAGTAGGAAAATTGTTGTATCGAAACACGTATCTGAAAAGAAAAACATAATTGAAACAAGGTGGCCAAGATTAATTTATGTTATCAGGTGTGGTTACCAAAGCAGTAAATCATTGTTGGACATAAGCACTTATCCATATTTTCATATTAATACACAGAACTCACCAAGTCAAAATGTAGGGCTTCGCAGGACTGGGGCCTTCCTAAGTTTGTTCTGGAGAGGCAAGGCCACGAGGTAACTCACAGCACCCTGTGGCAAGAGCCGGGAAGGGATATAAGGCCAGCATTTCCCTTCGGCTCTTTGCCACAGCAACACGTTTCCTGCCTTGCTGCATTTGGCTTCTTGCTTCCTGATCCTTGGACCTCAGCTTTTTGACTCCTTGCTTCTCGACCCTCGGACCCTTGACTTCATGACTCCTTGCTTCTTGACCCTCGGACCCTTGTCTTCATGACTCCCTGCTTCCTGACCCTCGGACCCCTGGCTTCTGGACTCTCGTTCCTGCTCCCACCCCACCATCTTGCCCCTGACCCCGACGTCCTCAGCCAGGATTTCGATCATCCGTAGACCAGACCGTGACACTGTGCTTATATTTTCAGCCATTCCCCCCCCTTCCACCAAAGATGGATGAAAAGAAATTACGTGGAAAAATGTTGGGGAACAAGAACAAAAATGACACGGGAAGGGGATGCAATAATATTTTAGTTTTAAAAACCTCAACAACATTGCAAGGTGACTGAGTAGTGTGTGTATTCCTATTTATCTCATTGGGTTTTCTTTACAATTCCAAACCAGTTTCTGGCACTTCTCAGCCTCCCACACTGGCTGTGATGCCGCAGGAGGCACAGAGCATTTGCCTAGGGACTTTCCAAGAAATACTGCTATCTTGGAGGCTGGTTGAGAACTTTCAGGGATTTTTTTTTAAAAAAACAACAATATAACAAATCATTGAAGGATTCTTCTAGAAAGTTCAGAGATGTTCTTTTTTTTTAAAAAAAAAAGGTAAATCAAGAACATGAATAGCTCTTGGTCGTCTCATACCATTTTAAAGGAAAAAGCAAGAAAAAGTGAAACCGACCAACCTCCCCTTTCCATGAAAATTTTACCAAGGGTTTTCTGTGTCTCACACCCCAAAGTGGGAGAAATATACACCCACTTTCACAGGAGGGCAATTATACTTGTCAAATGGGGTGGAGCGTTAAAGGTCCTAACAATTTAATGTCATGGCTTGGGGGGGGGAGTGGCCCTGTGGGCCAAACTGGGACTGTGCCAGGACTAGGCAACATTCACACCATACATCTAAGCCACTAAGAGAACACTTTAAACAGTCACAGCTTCCCCCAAATAATACTGGGAGCTGTGGTTTGTTAAGGGGGCTGTGAGTTGTTAGCAGGCCCCTATTTGTCTCAGAGAGCCAAACCACTCAGTGGGATTTAATGTCAATCTCTCTTCACAGGGGAATGCTGGTTGTAGCTTGGTAAAGGGAAAATGGGAATCCTAACAACTTTCAGCACTTTTAACAGGTGACAGCTCCCAGAAATCATGAGTGTTTAAAATGGCATCACGGGGTTTTAAATATATAGTGTGGATGTAGCGAAATTATGCCTGCTGTTGAGGAGATGGCAGTTCCCCATCTTGTCTTAGCCACCCCCCTTCAGATTTTATAAAAGTCTAATAAAAACTACAATGCCATGCTCTAACCGGAGTGAGTTAATTTAATTCACTCTATTTTTATTTTTAATAGTTTCAAATAATGAGTAAAAGTGCACAATCATCATGCATATGTACTACATACTGGTCTGGTTGAGGCCCATGAGGATGCTGGACAAAGATGTGGAATAATGTATTGGGAGTGATATGGAGAGACTTCCAGTAGTAACAAGGAGCAGATAGTGGCTGACTAGGACATCAGCACCTAGGAGAGTTCCAGCGGACCATTGATGTTACAGCAGCTGTAAAAGTCAGGACTCAGGAGCTTAAGTGAGCTGTGGCAGAATTGATCCTTCAGGATCATACAGGACGACCAAGGCAGGCTCACTGCTGGAGGTATTTGGGATACTGACAAACAACAGAAATATCTGCAATGCAGCCAACTAAAATAGGTCTCCTTTTTAAGGTTTTTTGTGCAGCCGGATGCAAACATTCATACACACATAGTTGCTGTCCCAGTATGCAGTAATATTAGAAAACTTAGCTAGTCATTTCAGCTGCACTGTGGAAGGGATCCAGATGGCCTAAGCCCCTTCTAATTTCAGCCAGCGCATCTCTGGGACAACCTCATGCTGTGGTGTCTAAAACGGCTTCAAAATGATCTTTGCTATCTGACTCAGTCCTGACAGGATCCAGGCACCATCCTCCCCCAGGGGCATCACTCAGAGGCTTCTGCTCTGGAAACAAGCTCCCCTAATGCCTTCCCTTCAGACTCCTGTTATGAGTCATTCTCAATAGAGAAGATTCAACGGGAGCATATGACAACAGAATATGAAGTGGCACCCCAAACTGAGTTGGAGTGTATTCTCTGGAGGAAGGATAGGAGAAAGTGTGCATTCTTAACTTCTGCAATTCTTTCACACTGCATAGGCCACACTGGTCTCTTTCATGATTTATTTATATATCCACATAAGGAACATTCCTGCTTTATCAAAATTAGGTGTGCTTCTGAGTAAAATCAAATTTATACTGCTGTGAATTATTATTGCTTTCTAAGCAGTAATAGTAAAAAAGTCACGCTGTTATATTTACAAGATAATAGTGAATAATAATAATAATGTCTGGTGCAAAATTGGGAACCTGTGGCCCTCCAGATGCTGGAGTTCAGAAACATCTGGAGGGTCACTGGTTCCCCATCTCTGGTTTAAGACAATTAATTAAGTGAAGGTCTCTTAGTAAATATTGAAATTATAGACCAATATTTTTGTTTTGTCTTTTAGTCTGTGTTGTTGTGGGTGTTGATGTTATTATTATTATTATTATCATTATTATTTGTGAATTGCTTCCTATGAAGGATCTCAAATCTATTTCACAATACAATAAAAAAATATACAAGACATATTCAAATGTTTTAGATGGGACTGCTTCATGAACTTATGAAAACAAAATCCCACAAAAAAACAGTTATTTTGGCATGAAGCTCTAGTTCAAATTAACTCAAATTAATTTTCCTCTGATTGGCCAAAAGGTGGGTTATACACATACAAACGCTTCTTTATTGGCATCTTAGTCTACCTCTTTTGGCAACCATAAATCTGATGCCTTCAGGCTATTACATATGCATTCATATCCACATATACCAGTTCTGCACTATTTGTGGCCCATTGGGCTGAATGCAGCCTCTCATTCATGCACTGTGTCCTGCCAAATGCTCAACAATGCCTTTCTTCTTTCAGTCCCAGGTAGGCAGCAAATACAAGAGATTCACTGAGTCCCTGGTGGACTATTATAGGTGTCTTGTGGGATGCATTTGTCTTGGTGGATCATAAATCACACTGTCCTGACATATATACAAATGCATGCAGGGCTCTTTTCACACACTCACCCAACTGGAGAATCCTGTATGTGCAGTGGTGCAAGCACTAACCAAATCTATGATGCAGACAGCATATGTCCACATCAGTTCATGTATTTGCTGACTTCACATCATTGTTCACTCTTTAAGATTAAGATAAACACAAATTGGATGTGTGTGCATCACCATTTACCTACATACTACTTACATCATATGTTATGTCATGTGAGCAGGGGAAACATGTACACTTCTTGTCAGACATACAGGAAGGATGCCGGGTTTAGTGAGTTCAGAGGAAGCCTGCAGTATCCCAGAATAACTACTTTTGTGGCTTCTGATGAACCGAGCGCTGTCTGTTATGGTTTCTTCTCTTTCTTCCTTTTCTTTTCTTTCTCTCTGCTCTCCTAGGTAGTCCATTAGGGTGGAGATGAGGTGCCCAGGCAGCCAGTCAGGCATGGCTGTGATTTGCAGCTCTGGCTAAAGCCCCTATAGAGTGTCGCTCAGGCTTTATAAAATAAAAACTAATAAGAATCATAACAATATTGTTTTCCGTCTGCAGCCTGCAGCAAGCCCAGCGCAACATGGGAATTGACAAATAAAGGCCATCAACGTCTCCTGGCTCTGCCAGCCCATTGCCTCCCACAACCTGAGTTCCCCTCCTCCTGCTCCAAATTGTTTTGAAAACATTGCATCTCCCATGCCTATTTCATTTCTGCAATGAAGTCATCAAACATGATGACAGGGACTTTCCAAGAGTGAAATCAATCAGCAGCTTTCCTCTTTTTTTTTTTCTTTTTCGGCTCAGAGAGGAAATAGGTGAATAAATTCTAAATGAGACAAAGGGACGGCAGAGGCATAATGGACACGAGGAGGCTTTGTATGGGAAATTGCAGGGAAGGGAAAGGCCAAATGAACCCCAAAGAGGCAGGAACTCATTCCTGAAAATTAAGTATTAACCAAGCCATTTTGGTCATCTGCCAAAGTTTCCCAAATGCAATGTGCAAAAAAGGGATTCAAGCTTTCTCCATCCAGTTGGGGTAACGTCACATCATACATTTTAACACATACACATACACATGAAATTCACGGATGCCAATACACTTGAAATATGTATACAGATTAGGGTTGCCATATTTCAATAAGTGAAAATCCAGACACAGAAAATACAGAGCTTTCTTGGGGGGCAGGGCAAAGTTGTGGAGCTTTGGGGGCAAAATGGCAAAAAAAATTAAAATGAACGTTTTGGAGCTTTTTATAAAGTAAAATCACCAAAAACGACACTGCTGACATGTGTTGCCAAATGAAGAGATTTTCCCGGACATTTTCGCCAGTTTGCTCCCGGACACTGCTTCCGACAGCAGTATTCCTGGTATGTCCAGGAAATTCCAGATGTATGGCAACGCTATGGATGAAATACTTCTAGAGTGTGCCCCCAACCCCCAAGTAGGGCTCTGGTATATGTTGTGATTGCTTCCACAGAAGCTTAGAAAGTGGTGCAGAGTGCAAAAATGAGCAATGAGTGTCTGGCGTCACACAAATGATATGAGAGCACATAACAGAGGGGCAAGATGACCTTGCTCTAACTGTTATCTCTGCATATGAAACTCCGAGCTGGCTTGCATTAGAGAAAGCTGGCTAGATGGTGACTCATGCAAAGCTGGCACCATGTTCCTGGGTGCATGGTCCAACAACCAATCCAAATCTTTTTAACGTCATAGACCAGCATAAGATAAAAGTACCTCCGCATATAAATAAAACATGCTAGATAAGCAATAGGGCAACTGCAGTATGGATGCAGGGTTGGGTGGGACTATCATTAGAACATAAGAGACCTAATGGATCAGATCAAATACCCATTTAGTCCATCATCCAGTTCCCACAGTGGCTGTCCAGGTATCTATGGAAAGTCCATAGCAGCATCTTCCCATTCATGATTATCAGCAACTGGTATTCATCTCTGATACTGGCAGTGGTACATAGCCATTATAACTAGTAGCTGATGAAAGCCTTATCCTCCTACTTTATTGGGGTTTGATGTCCTCATCAAGATGACATCCAGTGTTCAATTTGTGCATTTTGTGTGGGGCAAAAAGGAAGTTTTTTTATGTAATAGTGTCCTGGCTGCAATGCAGTAATTTCAGGTGTGGTGTTGGGTGTTTGTTTGTCATATTGTGTGCTGTTTTCTTTTCTTTGTATCTATTGTCCTCCCCAAGCAGTGGTGGGCAGTGGTGGGATCGGGGGGGGGGGGGAGTTAGGTAAGGAATTTAATAGCTTGGACTATTTGCAATAAAAAAAGTATTCAAAAATCAAAGAGTGAAAGCACAAGGCTATGCAATGATTATATAAGCAGTAAGGTCACTTATTTAGAAATTTAAAATTGTGGTTCATATTCCATCCTCAGAAGAGACCCAAACAAGTGCACGTCTTTGATCCTGTCCCACTCTTTTGTGAAAACTCTGCAGGTGACATGCATGCACGCCTGCTAAAAAAATATAGAAAATTCAAGACATTACATACTTCTCTTTGTTTTGAAGTGCCGAGTCCTTTATTGATGTGTTATGAAACACAAGATTGTGACAAGTGCTACAGGTAATAAGCTTGTCCTCACAGTCTTTGACTCAAAATCAATATGTCTCTGTAGAGGAGGGAGCCAATACTTCTTGGCTTCAGGAAAGGAAAAGGTTAGGATTAATAAAGGACCTTTATTTTAATAACACGTTTGGTTGATTTGGAAGGCATGTAAACAAAAGCTGATACCCCTGAAAGCCCCGCTGAAAATCTGTACTTGACGTAACCCAATTGTTGTACTGCAGAGGGGAAAATCGATCCTTTCTGGAAAGAACAAATTCTCATCATTTGATGTAATAGATTTATTCTTATTTGATTTTATAAATAAATCACATTTATTTTCAATGACCTGCTCCTATAAGCTGCTGTGCTGGCAAAATGGCGGTGGGGATGGGATGGCTGTAGTGCTTATGTAATGGCACCACCTATGGCTTTGGACAGGTGCAAGAAGCCAAACCAGGATATCACAGCGGTAGTAGTGGCAGGTACTACCACAGAAGTCAGTGCACAGGGTGCTGTACACCACAATATTAAGACAAGAGATGAGAAAGGGGGTGACACATCAACCAGAAACCAGCACTGTGTGCAGCATTCAGCAGCAGCATTCAACCCTAAACATGCAAACATAGTTGTAGTTAACTCAAGCCAATTTCAAACTTGTAGTTAAAATTACTGAGACAAGAGTATCAATAAATGTTTTTTAAAATGTCTTAATTTATAAATATATGTTTTGATTAACTCAGAACAATCCTTCCTTCCTTCCTTCCTTCCTTCCTTCCTTCCTTCCTTCCTTCCTTCTGGGCTTGTGGGCAGTGCCTGGTGAAATGTTGGAAGCTGGGGTGGAGCAAGATCTCAAGAAGGATTCCTACTGCTAATGGACTGGGGAATTAACTGTCTTGCTTAATTATTTGCCCTTCCAGTAAAACATTGCTATTGCAAAGCAAAGAAACCAGGATCCATCTCGAAAAGAACAGGAAATGGCTCTGTATGGGCCAGGGTCAACCTCTACTTATGCATATAGATTGGTATTTCTCAGTCTTTGACATTTCTGATTTGCCTTCAGTCAACAGAAGACCTTCTATTATCCAAATGCACTGCCCTGTGCAGGTTCTATGTCCAGATTAGGACCAGATTTAGGAGACACATCAGTGAATTTCAACAGATAAACATCATGGCATCCACACATCTCCCATACAAGAAATGGGCATGGTAGAAGACAAAGCACAGCACATATAAACGATGGGTGGTCCATGAAGCTAAGGGCAAGTAATTTGGTGGCAGCTTTTCTGCGGTAACTATAACTAGTTTTCTTTGAACGCGAGCATCGTTTATCAAACCCTGCTTGGCTGAATAGCCCACCATAATAACATTGTTCCCACAGCATCTCTTCCAGTTCTTTGCATGCAATGTTTTCAAGTCTTCTGCTTTATTGTTTCTGAAATGCACTGTATCTTTTAAGCTGCACAATAAGTGTTCTGTCTATTTGAATCCCAGTCACGACATCAGGATGTAGAATTGTTAGGAGTTTTCTGTGTTGTTTTTTTTAAAGTGATGTTCCAATCTTGATCATCTTTGCATGGGGGTGGGGGATCTTTTCCAACCGAAGGGCTGAATCCCTATCTGAGAAGTCTTCCAGTGGTCTAATGTCAGTGAGGGACAGGGCCAGATGATCAAGGGAACAGGACTGCACAGGCTTGAGGTTCCCCATCCCTACCTTGCAGTAAAGCGGTTAAGGAGACCAAATAAGGCTCTGCGGAGGCCTGGCTTGTCCATTGACCTGTTGCAGGTCAATGACTCATGGAAGATGGCCATCATAGATCATAAACTGAATCTGGAACCAGACTTTGGGGTCAAGGACCAGGTTCATGCACCCCAAATAATCAGCCAGACAGTGGTAATTTCATTGACTATAACAATACAGCTAACAGAGAGGTACAAGAATCTGCCTTAGATCAAGTCAGTCCATTGATCTACTTAGCTCCACAATGACTATGGAAACATAGTAAAGGTAAAGGGACCCCTGACCATTAGGTCCAGTTGTGACCGACTGGGGTTGCGGCGCTCATCTCACTTTATTGGCCGAGGGAGCCGGCGTACAGCTTCCAGGTCATGTGGCCAGCATGACTAAGCTGCTTCTGGCGAACCAGAGCAATGCACGGAAACACTGTTTACCTTCCCGCCGGAGTGGTACCTATTTATCTACTTGCACTTTGATGTGCTTTCGAACTGCTAGGTTGGCAGGAGCAGGGACCAAGCAACAGGGACTCATCCCATCGTGGGGATTCAAACCGCCAACCTTCTGATCGGCAAGTCCTAGGCTCTGTGGTTTAACCCACAGCTCCACCTGCGTCCCTCCACAATGACTATGGAAACATACAGTGAGTTAAAAGCCTTTTCAGAGCCTTTCCCAGCTTTACATGCAGATGTCAAGGACTGAATTTGAAATCTACTGCACGACTGAATTTTAAATCTACTGCTAAGCCACAAGCTTTCCCCCATGAATTGGTCAGAAATACCTGGATTCCTTGGAAGTAACTGAAAGGACATTGCCTCTTGCACCCCACCTCCCCTCAAATGGTGACCCTCCTGTATAAGCAAATGAAGGTGAAAATGTAACATATGGGCAAGAATATAGTTATGAGTAGAATGTTTATGTCCTAAAATAGTGTTTGTAACTGTTGTAGTACAAGAATAAAAGGCTACGTTTATCCACCACAAATGTTTGGACCAGCAATGCAGTCCCATGGATTTTGTACATTCCTGTTGCTTCTGTATGTCATGACATCTGTTTAGTGACCTGAGTGCCCGAAAGCCACACACTAAAAATATAACCTTTAGGGAACCTGTAGAGTTTCCTGAGTCACACCACTTGGTGGCTGAGATGCCTTGAAAGATGCTGTGGGAAGTTATTAAAGCTTTGTGTTTTCATCTGCTCTTCACAATGCATCATTTATTACACTGGGAAAATAAACCACTCCGGTTAATACACTGGGTTGAACAGCAAAGGCACAATTACAAAGCAATGCAATCACCACAGCTACAGACGGCTACAGATAGGGTTGTGCTGTGTCCCACCCCCCTGCTTCTTGCCAGGTGGTTTTGTTGAGTTCAGGTAAAACATCACAGTCCATTATCATCAGGTCTCCCACCTCCTGCTACTGAATTCACAGTGCAGCAAAAAAATTAATTTGGTGGATTTCAAGATGCACAGTTGCCAGCTACCTCCACCGACTCCCCATCTGCAAGGAAACAAATTTTCTCCTTAAGCACTTTATACTTGACCTGCTCTTTTCTCTGCTAAGAAAATTGAGGTCAGTGAGCTGGCGTTCAGCAGAGGCGGCGGCAGCCGAAGGTGCAATCTGCAAATGCTACAGAAACGCCAGGCCCCAGTTTTCTGAACTACCTCCCGCTAATGGTGGGTTATCAGTTTTGTTTGGCATTTCTCCCCATGTCTGTGTCTTGAGTGATCTTGCACAACTGAAATGCCTTTGAGTAGGATGGGGGACCCACACTCCCAAGCAGTCTAATGTTTTCTCACATCTTTCATCTTCTGTCCAAAATGTTAGGTCTGGCAGCTTCAATAATAAACAAAAATAGGCACAGAGATGTTAGGTGAGAGGTGAAGTGGTGCTGCTAAGAATCAGAAAAGGGTTTTAAAAGATAGGCTAGACTGAAAATAAACACTTTCTGTTGGGGACATGGCTATAATTTAAATGCCCCCTTTGAAAGAATTGATTGGGGGTTGCTATTGTTATAATTATTATTTATTCAGTTTGTATACTTTATCCAAATATCCCAGGGTGGTTCACAACAGAAAATACAAAATGAGAATACAAAATAAATAATAAAACAAAAACACAGTATTGTGGTTGGAGTTTTAGGACGATTATGCTGGCCAGCAATCAGGTTGATTTATTCAGGATACATACCCAATGCCTATGCCAAAACCAATATGCATCTATAATCAATAAAGGTATGGCCATTTCAATCCCAAGCCGGGTCTTGTCTTTCTTTACTGCTCTTATACTTCCAGCCTCCTTCCCCACCGGTGGCCTCCCACCCACTGAGCATAGACCCGCAACACAAGTACAAAATACAAATGGAAGAATTGTACTAGAGAAAGAATTCATGAAGTTACTGGCCAACACAGCATATGCTCAGTGCATTTGGCCACTCTTCTTATTTGCAGAGTGAACATTAGCGGATGGCAATTTTCTCCAATTTACTTCATTAAAATTATTCAGCAGATGGTATTTATCGTTAGCTATATGTGCTGATTTTAAGCAGGTCACCAATGTAAGTACTTGATACCAACAGTCTGAGCGGTGTCAATTAGCTGACATTAACCACAGAAGGCAATGCTGTAATTTTCTTCCGCTAAGCTGGCTTGATCTATGTGAATATTTAAGTCCTCCATCTAAATGTACCTATATTTGGCAAGGGGTCTTGACAAATGGCCTTGCTTCAGGAAAACACAGGAGGACTAAATCTACAAGATGCTTAAGCATGCTCTCAACATTATTCAAGTGAGTAATTTATCTGCATTCGTTGGTATGGTTGTACTTAAGGATTTCACCGAGCAATAGATGCTGTAGAGATTAAATGTTATTCAGAGAAGCATTGTTATTATTGATATTACTCAATTATGAAAACTTCTTGAAGAAAAATACACTCTCTTATTTTTCATACTCTGCCCGAGGCATTGTTCCTAGAAATTCTAAAGCTGTGCTTCCCAAACTTAATGTGGTGGACCAGCAATTCCCCACCCCCTTACCACCAGTGACTAACAACAACAACAACACTTTTATTGTTTATTTGTCACCCATCTGACCGGGTTCCTCCAGCCACTCTGGGAAGCTCCCAATGAAATATTAAAAACACAGTAAAACACCAAACATTAAAAACTTCCCTATACAGGGTTGCCTTCAGATGTATTTGAAAAGTCAATTTTTATTTCCTAGACATCTGGTGGGAGGGCATTCCACAGGGCAGGCACTACTACCAAGAAGGCCCTCTGCTTCGTTTCCTGTAACTTCACTTCTAGTAGTGAGGGAACCACCAGAAGGCCCTCAGAGATGGATCTCAGTATCTGGGCTGAACAATGGGGGTGGAGATGCTCCTTCAGGTATACAGCGCCAATGCCATATCATATTTGGTCCCTGAAGCATTCCACCCAAACTGGACTGTGGTGAAGTCACTGCAGACTGGCAGCCAATGGCTCATGGATCAGCAATGGACTGTGTACCACCACTTTGAGTAGCACTGTTGTAGAAAATACAATACAATTCAGTAACTGGATAGCAGATGATTAGGCATCCCAAGCATCTAATAACCCATACTCTGAAAAATTCTAGTGTTTTGGATATGTCCAGCTAAGGGTAATGGGATTGCTGGATGAGACTCAAGGCAGTGCATTACCAGCAAGATATCAGAAAACAAGTTCCAGGGAGATCAAGGACACTTCCCTGGAAGTGTGATGTGAGTATTGTTGTGACAGAACCAGAGTTCAGTTGAGTTAAATAGGAGAACAGACTTGATGACTGACTAGGCTTTGGCCTTTGAGTGTCAGCTGAAAGCTTTTTTAAAAAAAAGTCAGAGTCCTGGTTTCACCTTGTAGTGATGCTTCTGAGCAGACTGCAAGAAATGCCTTCTGCAACTTCAAGTAGAACCTTAGGGGACTGAGGGTTTAACACTGATAGGGGAGATGTTGCAGTCTCCATGCTTGGGGAGTCTAAGTTGCCGGTTTCAGAGGCAGATATACCCTTTCTCAGGGTTTCAAGACAGTTGGCCTCCCTTGAATTGTACCTCGGACAGGCTTCAGGAACATGGGAGACTTTCTGGGGTAGCCTCTTCCACCTCAAAAACACTTGGTGAGGAGACAGCTTGAAGCCAAAAAAGTGAAATATGTTCACAGTTTTGTACGGAGATGACTCTTGGTTCTATAATTCTAAATATTTGGTGCTGTCTTCCTATCTAAACATCCTTCCATTTGAATTGCAGCTTCATTTTGCTTTATAGGATCCACTAAAAGGAATTGTGAGTGCTTATGTAATCCTAATCATAGAAAAGGAAAAGAAGAAAGCTTGATTCATATATATTTGGTTTTTTTTAAAGCCAGCAAATTCAGCACAAAATCTACTTATCTTGTAAAATGTGAATAACATAGTTATTGGCATATTAGTCACCAACACTTAAATAGGAGAAAATGAAAAGCTAGTAACCTCATAAATCTTACACCTGCTATATAATAAACAAATATATTACTTTCATCATGTACTACTCTTACACTCCATTTAAAGTAAACAAATATATTTCTGGGATCACCTTCTAAGAAAAGTATATTTCATCAATGCATGACAGGTAGAACATTATTAGGACTTCTTATCGTTATTTATTAGAAGTATTAGCATTACAATATGTAAGTATTTTCATTTAAAATATCATTTAACAAGAAATATTATAGTATAAGTACATTGCTCTGTTGTTAGCTGTAGGCAAAAGATTTAGGCTGCAATGCCACATACAGTTAGCTTGCTTAAGATTGCACTCTTATATGGAATTACTCAGAAGTAAGCCCCGAAGATAGGGACACGGGTGGTGCTGTGGGTTAAACCACAGAGCCTAGGACTTGCTGATCAGAAGGTCAGCGGTTTGAATCCCCACGTTGGGATGAGCCCCTGCTGCTTGGTCCCTGCTCCTGCCAACCTAGCAGTTCGAAAGCACATCAAAGTGCAAGTACATAAATAGGTACCGCTCTGGCGGGATGGTAAACGGTGTTTCCGTGCGCTGCTCTGGTTCGCCAGAAGCGGCTTAGTCATGCTGGCCACATGACCCGGAAGCTGTACGCCGGCTCCCTCGGCCAATAAAGCGAGATGAGCGCCGCAAACCCAGAGTTGGGCACGACTGGACCTAATGGTCAGGGGTCCCTTTACCTTTACCTAAGCCCCAAAGAAATCATCAGGACTTACTTTTGAGTAGGTATGAATAGGGTTGCACTGCAAATCCCATGTTTACAATGGGATTTAAGCACCCTGCTCAGGTATATGATTGCAGTTTATATAAACACACTTTATTTTGCAATTTATTTATTTGTTTCTTCTTTATTATTTAAATTTATAGCCATCCTTCTCCCCAAAGGAACCCATGATGGCAAACATGTAACTGATAAAACAAAAGCATCTGAAAACAGTTCCAATACAGATGCAGACTGGGAATGTTCTCTACTTAAAACATTGGTTGGAAGAGGAAGGTTTTCAGTAGGCACCAAAAAGACAACAGAGACAGTGCCTTTCTCATATTTAATGGGAGGAAATTTCAAGGGGTAGGTGCCACAGCACTAAAGGCTCTATTCTTATGTTGTTATCTTATATCCTTGGTCTAAATAAGTGGAGTAGGAAGGAGCCACTTCATGATCAAGTATCAGGGTACCCCAGTAAAAGGGTCTGGTAAAAGGGAAGGCTTCTGTCTGAATGCCCAGACAGGGGCTAACAGGCCACAGAACTCCCAAAATGGTGTCCTGGAGGGATCACCCTATTTGATGTGCACCACGGGGTGATCCTTAACCCAGGATCGACTCTGATGAAGTAATCAGTCAGCAATCAGGCTGGTTGATGCAAAATACTTACCCAATGCCTATGCCAAAGCCTATTGACATCTGTTGTGGCCACTTTGATCCAAAGATTGATTGTGCCTTCATAACAGAATAAAGTTGACTTGTATGGAAAGTTCTGAAGTCCAGTTTTTTATTTTTGGTATTAGAGGTGATAACGTTGTGCGCTTGGTGGGTAGCGGTGGATTAAAAGTAAAGAACTGGTCTAGCCTTTGATGGATGGGGGGGTGGGAAATCTCATTCTAAGGTTTTTTTCTCTCCCTAATTGGGCTAATAGCTGAAGAAGTATTATGGGAAAGAAAGAGTATGGCTAATAGTTGAGGAAAGATTATGGGTTGAATCCTTTTATCTAGCAGATGTCTCTGCTAATGGAAGTAACAAGGCAGCTGATTCTTGCAGATATTTCCTTCTTCTGCAGCCCTCTGAATATCCCCATGAAAGGGTGTGCACATGGCTGAAGGAAAAATGTGGGAGGCAGCAAAAATTCCCCCCTGTTTATCCTTTCACTAGCAGGATCAAATAGCACTATTGGATTCAACCCTTTGTTTTTAAAATGCATTTTTCTTATTATAAGGCTGTTGTTTTAAGTGATGGGGGAGAAGAATACTTAGAAATCTACTTCCCCATATGGAGGGCATTTTGTGTTTGGAAAATAATCACAATCACACAATCTTGATCACTACAGTTTCGTTACTCTTTTCTCAAGATGGATGCAGCACTTTTAATGGGCTTAACATGCTTTCTTCACAAAGAAGATTGTGAATGAGGGCAATGTTTTTAGACCAATGTTGTCCTCACTTTAAATGGGCCACAAACCCTGGAAAAATACCAAAGGCATGTGGGACACTTTTTACTACTGAAAAGCACTACTGTTAAGCATTTTTATGAAGAGCAACTCCATTTCAGCTCAGCCCCCCAAAAATAAATCTTTGGCTGCAGATCTATACACACCTGGGGGAAGGCTCTGCTAAGCTCGGACTTACTTCTGAGTAAACATGCATAGTATTGGGCTGTCAATATATTTGACTTTTTCAATTGCTTTCATTCTAGAGATTAACAATCTCCAAAGAAAATAAGCCATATGTAATTTACACGTCCTTATCTCTGTGGAATATTGCCAAGACTCTGTTGGGAGACTACACAAACAGTGTTGTTGCCCTAAAAGCCTTGTTATTCACCTCCCTTTTTAATTTGGACTGAAGGATAAGATATTAGTTAGCCCTTGCTGGTTGGCGCAGTCAGTGTGATACTCTAAAGAAACCTTTGCTGGCCGTCTGTTTTCATTTTAGACTTACATGAAAAATTATCAGCGAGGGGAAAAAGTGCTAAGGCAAGACTTAAATCCTTTGGGCTTTGCTTCGTAATTGAAGCATTCTCCTGAATTTTTCTGTTTTATCCTGCACTAAATTTCCCCAGCGACTTTTTGAAGTATGCAGGCCAATATCCCTGAGCAGTAGTCCAACACCAAGCAATTATAGGCAGGCGAATGGTCAGATGCAAGGAAGAAGTTACAGGGAGAGCAAACAGCTGTAACTGGAAAATTCACCCTTCCTAACACCGGGTCAAATGTAGGTAGAAGCGGGAGGGCGGTGTTCTTCTGGTCTTTCAATGGGAAATATGGTATCTTTACAGTTCACTAATTGTGCCTAAGCCAATAACGCAGATGTAGCACTGGCAATAGTAGTCATACGGTGATGAAGGCAGCATTCCTACAACTCACCAGCAGGCTGCTACACAAGGCACCTTCTGCAGTATACATTTAAAGCAGTATCATTCTGCTGCTTCTTTGACTTCCTCCAAAGAATCCTGGGAATTTTGGTTTGTTAAAGTTGCTGAGAGGTGTTAGGAGACTCCTATTTAATTCACAGAGCTGGTCTGAGGAGCTCACTGGAAATAGGGATTGACTGATGAATCACTCTAAGAATTATAGCTCTGTGAAGGGAATAAACAACTTGCTTCACAAACGACAATTCCCAGCATTCTTTGGGGGAAGCAATGGCTGTTTAAAGTGGTATGATGCTGCTGGTGAGGCCTAAGACTCCACACAAGAAATTCACAAACATATACAGTGGTACCTCAGGTTAAGTACTTAATTTGTTCCGGAGGTCCGTTCTTAACCTGAAGCTGTTTTTAACCTGAAGCACCACTTTAGCTAATGGGGCCTCCTGCTGCTGCCACGCCGCCGGAGCCCGATTTCTGTTCTCATCCTGAAGCAAAGTTCTTAACCTGAAGCACTATTTCTGGGTTAGCGGAGTGTGTAACCTGAAGCGTATATAACCTGAAGCGTACATAACCCAAGGTACCACTGTATGTGTTTCAGTTGCTGACTGTGTGAGCTTCTACTTTCTCCTCTGGCCTCCCCAGTTTTACCAGCAACATTGTTAAAAATCCTAACTGGTCAGACTTCATTCTGTAAAGCATTACAGGACAGAGTCCAAAGAATCTGCAAGAATCTTCCATCAGAACACACTCTTTTTAAGGGAAATATGTGCCATCTTGGCTCTTTCATTCTCTGACCAACCACCTTCTGCCATTCTATTGCCCCACTATCTCTCATCTAATCACAGTCCTCTGAAGCACTTATTCAACCTTTTTTTTTTTTTTTTTTTTTACTGTTGATGCAGAGCCCTCATTGTACCTTGTCTGGAGTTTTTTTTCACTGTAACAGTTAGCATTAGTTTCATCCTTAACTGGTTCTTACCAGTGTTGTGATCAGGCTGTATTCTTCTGTTTGTGATACTGGTCTCACTGATGATGGGTTTTTGCAGAAATTCTATGACAAGTACTATGGAACTATGATTCAACATGCCATGAGGAACATCTTCTTAACAATATCCTTGGGAGCCCTCCTTTAAACAGCAGTGACATCTCTGTTGTAAGTTTCAGCCTCAAGAGCATGCAAAGAGATGCTGGCTGTTCTCCAGTTCTGAAACTTTGTTCCTTTTTCGATGCTCATTTTTGGGAAGTGATGTAAGACTTTTTATTTAAGCAAGCTTTCATTGGCTGGGGACACATATAAAGCTGTTCTAATTGCACATTTTAATCTGTACTTAGTATGGTTTATATAATTTTAATGGTTGTTACTCTCCAGAGCCTAAGGAATGTAAACATTGACTAATAAATACAGAAAAGAAAAGGGGGGGGGGGAATCTGTCCACTCTCTTAATAGCCCAAACGTGCAAACTTTTGCCCGTTTTCTCCATTCAAATGCTGTAGCCCATGCAGTTAAAAGAGTCTCATTAGTTCAGGCTCAGTGAGAAGCTATTCAGCAGCGTTTACTCTTTATAGGCTTTGTACTCACGTTTAGTGAAGTTATTCAAAGTTGCACTCTTTAATGATGGTCTCTTTGCATGCTGTGAGGCACCTGGCTAACTTTACAAATGTTGCTAGCAGGTCCACAGTGCTTCTCAGCACAGACAGTCATTGTGGAGGCCACAGGGAAGCAGGCAATATAAAGAGGTTACATGTATTGCTGGAAAAATCAGCAGTGCATGTATATTACGCCTGCCTTGAACCAAAGAGACATCTACATCGAAACTGTGGAAAGATTGGCAATACTAAACAGCTCCAAGTAAATAAAGGAAGATGTGGGGGAATGCCCAAGGCTACACTGTGACTCACGTATGTAGAAAGAAACTATGGATAGTTGCTACATTTGGATTGGCTGTGAATCAAATTAATCTCATTCTTTCTTTTTGTTTAGTATACAGATTGCACTAACAAAATAGAACTAGGTTATGACAGTTATATGTGAACATAAAATAACCCTGCTGGATCAGACCAAAGGCCTATCTGGTCCAGCTTTCTTTTCTTACAGTGGTGCATGCGAAACCCACACGTAAACCACAAGTGCACTCACACCCTCCCATTCCCATTCCCCAGCAACTGGTATTCGGCCCATGAATCTGATAATATAGTCATCATGATTGGTGATCATTGATAGTCTGGTCCTCCATGACAGCCTCGTATGTGCAAATCCCAGTCCACCAGACAGCTGCAAACAGAGCCATTGTATCACTGCAGAAAGAAAATGTGAGGTGTGTTAACCGAGTGCCAGACGTATATTTCACACAAAGAGAAATGTTCACTGTGCTGAGCTAGAACAGAATAAATCCCTCTCGGTGTCCTTCATAGTGTCCCACCTTTTCACACAAAATGTGGGGCACCACAGCATACAAAAGAATGGAAAGGCATCAAACCAGAAAGCCATCCACCAACCAGGACAAATCAGCCTCTGTGGCCCCAGCCATTGTATGGCATGAGCAGAGAGCATGTGCACTGCAGAAGTTTCCTGCTCAGCAAATAGCTCCAAATAATTCTTGCAAACACCACAGCTGGAAACAAACATTCACTAGGAGCTTCGAGTTAATCTGGCCTGGAGAAATATGCCTTTCCAAGCCCACATATGATAATAGCAAAAATGAAGCATAAAATTTTTTAAATCCACTGAATAAATTTTGTTGGAAGCCATTCCACTCCAGCCAGCACCCGGCCTATAGCTGTCCCTGAGGTGCCCTCATGCCACAGTGGAGGGTGAGAGTTGTTTTAACATACCACAGGTCAATCTAAGATAATAATGTTCATTTCTAGGCAGCAGATGGAATTCAGTTGCTGCAGCACAGCTGGAAGAATTGAATCGGCAGCCTCTTCTTGACCCACCGCTCTTTGAAGCCTATGCCCCACTGATCTGCTGAAGAGAACAGGGGAGACTGTTTCTGCTTTTGTACATCTACACTTTTCAACAGACTGCTTGGGAAGGGATTGCTCTTCGGCCTCCATTATTAGCAGGAGTAAAAGCAAAGCTGAACTGAGGAGTTCTAAAGGCTTTCATCCCCTGTCAACTGAAAAGATAGTATAACAAAATACACACACACAATCTCTGTACCTCTACAATGCACCAAATGCTGAGAAACCGAGGGCAAATCTGAGATCTTGCTTCTCCATGGCCAGGACACCAAGAGACCAGATTCTCTGCTGCCGTGCCCCTGTGTGGCATCCTTGACACAAATGCTGCTGACATTGCTGCTGCTGCTGGATTTGTAGGAGCCAAATATCTCCTTAAAAAAATTCCTGGGTCCCAGGTTCTATTCATAATTTCTGAAATTATTTAATGTGTGGTTTAATCAATGGATTTAGAATTGCCTAAAAAAAATAAGTCAAGCCAGCTTCCTCAGGAGATTGGCTGAGAAAGGTGCTCTTAAAGAATAAAAACAGGTGATGGGAAAGTCATTACCCTGAGAAAAGGTGGGACATTTGGTCCCAGACAAGAAGCGGGGTGGGGTGTTAGTTAGCAAAAGACAATACAGTGGTACCTTGGGTTAAGAACTTAATTTGTTCTGCAGGTCCGTTCTTAACCTGAAACTGTTCTTAACCTGAGCTACCACTTTAGCTAATGGGGCCTCCTGCTGCTGCTGTGCTGCTGGAGCACAATTTCTGTTCTCATCCTGAAGCAAAATTCTTAACCCCAGGTACTATTTCGGGGTTAGAGGAGTCTGTAACCTGAAGCGTCTGTAACCTGAAGCATCTGTAACCCGAGGTACCACTGTAACAGAGATGGGAGGGGGAGGTTGATGACACCACAGGGGAAAATGTCATTTTTGCACAAGGCTTGGGTTGCCTTTTTTTAGCTAGGGTTTTTGGGAAGAAGAAGGATGGGGCCAGGTGCAAAGTGGGCTGACGAATAGACAGGCTCTGTGAAGGAGACACAGAGATGGTGTTTGGGCTGCCTTTGAATCCAGTGCTGTGCCACCGTGGGGAGCAAGCCCCTCTTGAGATGTGCAGGTCACGTTGGCAGTTCTAGGTTTTGAGGCGGGTCAATTTTGCAACTAATGAACAAACCCACTCCTCTGTTTTGCTGTAGCCAGTCATTTAACAGCAGATCAAATGGTCCACTGCTTTTATCCAAGTCAGCAGTGATTTGCGCTTCCTAGATTTCCATCATGTTTTTGAAATGCCCACCCTGTGTTAAGTGGGAAGTTCAAGTTGTGTTTGTACAGTCTCTGTATCAATCCACAACATGTTCTGATGGAGTCTGAAGCCTACAGACGTTGGGAGCCTCTGCCAAGCCCTTTTTAAAAAGCAACAACTAGCATTCTATTGCTTGTTAGGCACCTGCTGAATAAAGCATCACTTGCATGCCAGCAGTTTTCCTTTCCATGGACAAGAGGGCACTTGATGGTTCTTACCAACACAACAGTCTCCCAAGAGGAAGCTTAGCCAGTCCCAGGCACCAGTCATGCCCAGGTGCAAAACACTCAACCTACATCTCTGGGTTTTTGCAAGCATTAAAAGAGAAAACAAACAAACCAAACTTGGCATCAATGCGGCACACTAGCTTACTCAGATGTATGCAAATCACAATGATTATGAAGAGTTATGCTTCTAGTAGTGCATAAATGCATCATAGGCAGAGATTTCTGGACTCCCCTCCTAGGAAATTTCACTAAGAGTGCCTCTTTTCTATTAGCCAGCCATGTATGTTCTCACAAAATTCAGCTGACGGTAGCAAATTTTATCCAGTTCCTTTTGATATTATTAAAATGGTCCTTACTTCAGTTTCCCTGTATGCAGCCCATAAGGACTCACCCAAATGAGGGGAGTGTTTGCTATTTTACTACAGCTACAATGGGATATACCATATTTTTCACTCTATAAGACACACTTTTCCCCTCCTGAAAAGTAAGGGGAAATATGTGTGCGTCTTATGGGGCAAATGCAGGCTGCGCTGTGCAGCGATCCCTCTTGCTGTTCTGGCTTCTGGGATTCAGAATATATTTTTTTCATGTTTTCCTCCTCCAAAAACTAGGTGTGTCTTATGGTCTGGTGCATCTTATAGAGCAAAAAATACGGTAGATGCTTTTCGTTAAGGGGAATGAGGGTGCACTGGTCATGTATTGGTGTCAGGGTGCAGAGTCATTTTCCTTCCAGTTGCTGATTAAACCTGATTTTTCCTGCAGCCAGTGTCCCTGCTGTTCTTTGAGTGACTGTGGCAGGCACTTCACTGAACAGTACCATTTAATCACTTACGCTCTCTCTACACACATACACACACACACACTGTTTAGCATCTTTTAAAGGGTGTTGTTGTTTTCCTTTCAAAAGAAATGCAAGCACTTCTCCTCTGTGCTTATGAAGCTCGTGAAAGGGATAGAAAGCCATGGACAACCTTATTCCTTCTCCTATGGCCATGACCTG
The DNA here is from genome assembly GCF_965113315.1 of Podarcis vaucheri. NCBI lineage: Eukaryota > Metazoa > Chordata > Lepidosauria > Squamata > Lacertidae > Podarcis > Podarcis vaucheri. The sequence continues at coordinate 39,376,954 of NC_138763.1, forward strand.
CTGTTTCTCAGCATTTCATTCCTTAAATGCATTTTTCCCTTTGAAGGATGGGCACTTTTCCACTTTCCCCAGCTCACATCAGATTGGCTCATAAATGAGCTGATTACTGAACCAATCAGACCTCTAAATATTCTCAGGAATAGCTCTTCATAGGGATGGAGGAGGAATTCCTTCCATCTGGTTTTGTGTTTTTGTGTTTGTTGTTTTTTGCAGTGGGCTGACCTGATCTGACATGCTGAACTTGCTTGCAGACTGGAATGCAACTCTTAACTGGATTACACCCTTATCTGGATTTTATGATGCATCTTTGGTGAACACTGAGTGCTCAGAAAAATACACATTTTACATTAAAAAAATGTGTATAAAATGCATAATTGATGGGGAAATGCATTGAAAATGTGTGTTTTCTGGGTTGGAAGTTTGCACTTCACATAAAAAGTATGTACAAAGTGTGCACAATTTAAATATTTTCATGTGCGCTTTCAAAAATTAATCAGCCTACAACAGCATACGACACACCTATGAATGAGCACCAAATAAACCCAAACAGCACAGAATTAAAACTGCTCAGGCTGTCCCTAGCCCTTAAACACAGCCTCCTAGCAAAACATCAGCAAAGCATCTCTATTGTTTTGCTAGGGCATACTTCAGAGCGCAACCTCCCCAGGAAAATGGAATAGGAGGCAAAATTGCACAGATTGTAGGAGACTTTCTTAGCTCAACAGCCAGCCATATCCAGTTCCATTGGGGACAGCTCTTCATCAGAGCCTCCTAGCAAAACACAAAGACTTTTTTCCTGTGCTTTCCTAGGGCGCTGCTTTGAAAAGTTAGCCCCCGGAAAAGTCAGGATGATGGGGATCCAGCTTTCAAAGGAAAGGCAATTCTTCTACAACTTGGGTTTTAATATGAGTTTGAGAAGAATTTGGGGGTTTCTAATCAGCATTTCTTCTTTCAGATAAATACTGCTTAGCCCTTGTTTTCAAACCAGAGCCCAGTGAAGTTCATGGGTATCTGTACTCCTCTCCTCATGCAACGGAGCACCCATCACCCATTTGTAATGGAGGATGGTGGGAAAGAAAAATTAAAGAGGTGGTCAGTTTTTCCCCTTTGACAAAGCTAACTGCCCTACAGCCAGAGCAAGGCTCCTCTTTCCAACTCCTTGCTGCCCAGCAGCTTTCTTCATAGGATCACCTTCTATTTGGATTAGGAGTCATACGTGTTTGGGAAGAGTCACATTGTTATATTCTATTAAATGCCAAGGAGAAACCAAGCAAATGCTACCAAAATGTTATTAGTCCCAGCCCCTCTCTGACATCATGGCAGTTTGGCCAATCCCTGAAAAAGCTTCTCCATTGCCACAAAATGTGTTCATTCTCAATTTTCTGAGTCTGTGCAAAACAACAACCTGTGTTACAGTTTACATGTCTCATCTGCAGAGACAGGCTCAGGTGCTGCCATATGGACATGTTTCTCAGCAGCTGCCAGCCCCCTATGTATAGGCTGCATAACTGATGTGCAAAACTGCTCTCACTGGTGCCTGTACAACATATATATATTCCCCTGTGGCTACAGCAGTATGCCATGCTGGTAAGGCCGGTGTTTTGTGTACCTCAGATTGCAATGTGTGAATCTACTAAAGTAACAGGGGAGGAGGTGTATAGTTTCCTTTTTGCAAAAGCAGTTTTCCAACCTATAGACTCCTGTCTGATTATCTGCACATGTAGCCTTCTCCAGCCAAGTGCCATCCAGACACTTTGGACTACTTGTCCCATCACCCCTGACCACTGGCCACATTGGCTGGGGATGATGGGAACTGTAACCCAAACCATCTGGAGGCTACCAAGTTTGGGAAAGCTGCAGCAGACTCAGACCTGTTTCACTTTTCTGATCACTTTTCTATGCATGTATGAAAGGGCTAGGTTCAACATTCAGTCAAGGCTGGACATCACATGTAATTTTAATTTTAAGCATGTTGTCTTAACGTCTAATTTTATTATCCACATTTATTTTTCAGTTGCTGATTTTATTTAGTTTATGATACATTTCATGTGAACTTATTTTTAATTTGTGATTTTACCAGCATTTTAATGAATATTTCATGTTGTTTTATGTAAGTTGCCTGGAGGTTTCTTATGATTAAATTGGATAAAAGTCTTGTTAAAGAAATAACAGTGAAAGCATGGACACCAGCTGTCGGGTTAGCGCTTTAACAGTCAGAGGAACAAGAACTTAGAGAAGCTGTTTAGGGATAAGATGTAAATGTTGGGCAGGGGCATTAAAACATTCTCAAGATGAACATCACAAGGATTTAACACCAGGAAGCTGCAGCCCTGCCCCCCTTACCCTTCATATTGTGTGCTAATCAATAATCTAGAGCAGAATGAAAGCCACCTATTTTCACATCACTCCAGAAATATGGTATCTGAAGAAGTGTGCATGCACACGAAAGCTCATACCAAGAACTAACTTAGTTGGTCTTTAAGGTGCTACTGGAAGGAATTTTTTATTTTGACAATGGCAGACCAACACGGCTACCTATCTGTAACTGAATCCAGAAATATGGAGAGAGTAGAGATGAGCAGGATGTCTTGGTTCTCCTCCAGCAAAGGTTCACCATTCCTGGTTTTCTCATTAAAATGCTCTGCAACTGAGTGAGGAAGCCTGCTGTCCAAGTAAGAGAAGAGCCCTCATTGATTAAGAGTCCTCACCCTACCCTGGTGACAAATTGTCAAGGTAACAAGAGAGTTAGACAGCTGCATGAGGAGAGGGTGTGTACCACCAATGAGTTTATTTATTGAAGCATCAGCTAAAACTGTAGCAAGCTCACAGCAAAGTCACTGTGTGCCAAGGGTTAAATGCCAGCGCTGTAAATCTCATAAAATGCTTAGCTCAGGTGCTGAATGTTTGCAGTGAGAAGGCTGTAGAAACTTAGTTTTCAGTTTTGCCACAGCAGGACAGCCTTGAAGGGCCACAGTAATCTATAACCAGAAACCCAGATTAATTCCCATTTTTGGAAAGAGGGTCAAGAAACATAATTTATAGTTCCACGCAGTACAGACTTGGCTAAAATGACAAATGCTGGCTTAGTTTTCAGCTCAAGCTCAGTGTACTCCTCTGTCTTAGCTTATGTGTAAAGGCTGGTCTCAGTCTAATTGAAAGGTTTCAGTGTTGAGTTCAAAACCAATTCAAAACTAGTTACAATTTGCAGCTAGAGGGTAACTGAAAACCTTGAAAAATCCAGTTGAAGATCAGTGTAGGTTTAAAGTTATTCAGCACATCATATAAACTAAATGGTAAAAGCAGACCTCAGTCCATGTTAAAAGTCTCAGCATTTAGCTCAATTTAAAACCACTTTAAACTAGTTTCAACTTTAAAACTTCCTTAGAGAGTCAAAGAAGGAATCTCTTGGATTCCCAAAGGGGCTTTGCCATTCATTCCTGCACTATTTGTTTGATCAGACCCCCAGCTTCTGTCTTGCTCTACTCAATTGACTGTTGGCAGTTCCTTCACCCTTTTCCTGATTCCCAGGTAGGTCCATGATTGGAGCATTTCCACTGTTCTACTGGTGTGACTGTCAGTCTGCTAGGAGTAAGGGAGCATTCCAGTGGGGGAAACTGTCCCTTTCCCTGGAGGCACTTTCTGTGCAGCAACACAGCACCAATTTCAAGACACATTGGAAGATGCCTTCTGGACAGGCCCTCCATCTTCTTCCTTTTTTTTTGGGGGGGGAGGGAGCAGCAGAAGTAATTGGTCAATTAGGAAGTTTTAACCAGTGTCTGCATCATACTGTATCTGCACTAATGCTCTCAAAGGAATAACCTGTTTAGGGAAGCTTTTAATGTTTAATAGGTTACTGTATTTTAATATTCTGTTGGAAGCCGCCCAGAGTGGCTGGGGAAACCCAGCCAGTTGGGTGGGGTATAAATAAATTATTATTATTATTATTATTATTATTATTATTATTATTATTATTATTATTATTATTATTGCTACAGCAGGAAATAGCCCTGCTTTAATGAGAGGAAAGATAGATCTGTAGTTACTAGTGGATCCTGGCAAGTAACTACAGATGTCTTCTTAGGCCTCTTTATTAGGGCATCAATTTTGAACTGACATGTCACATCTCCTAAGTTAATTCTGGGATATTTTTGTGAGAATTGTAATGTTTTCAAATCATACTCTGTTTTGTGGCTCTGAGATAATGTGACAACAAGAGAGACACTTTCCAGTTATGGGAAAGGATGCAGAAGCCAAATTCTCAGATCCAGAACCTAAGCCTGTAATGTAGGAAGAAAATTACTCTAAATTTTGCAGATGGCACATAGCCTCCTGAGGCACTAATGCAGGTGCCTAACCTAATCTGTTTGGACTTTGCATGCAGAGCCTGCAGTTGCCTCTTCATGCATTACAAAGCCCCAAGAAGGATGCTATCATAGACTGAAAGGTAAATAGAGTTCACAAATGCAGCTCAGTTAACCACTACAGTGGATGAGGAGGGAAATGAGGCAGCCCCCAGGCTGGACCATTCCAAACATGTCATTTTAGTGAAACTGAAATCAAAGTTAAGAGCAGGAGGTAGGGAGGATGGGGGGGGGAGACAGATTTTTGTGGCTGGAGGAGCTTTGAGATCTGGTTTTAACAAGTGCAAGCAAAGTAAGATTTACCTCCATCATGGGCTGATTGTGATCTGACTGCTCAATCCCATACTTTTGCATCAGAAGTACAGATGGAGTGGTGGTGGTGGTGGTTGTGTACACACTGTTAGAATTCCTGCTCCATAATTGCAGTCATGGGATTTTTGACTATCACATGATGGTGTATGTTTTGACTCCACAAAGTGGGAAGTGACGGAGACAGGATGTTTGTGTTACTGTGTTCCATGAAGTGGGACTATTGTCCTTTGTTCTTTCTCTTTGCTGTCTGATGCTAGAGAGAGAGAGGGAGCCATGTTGCAGTGCTCTGTGTGTGTTCATATTTAAATAAACTAGATTAGCCAAAATGCTGAGTTGCTGAGGTCTGTTACGCAAGCTGCGAAGACTCTGCAGATCCCTAAGTATGCCGATGTCGGTTAGCATCGGTCACTGTGATGTTCGGGCGGAATAAAGCTTTTGAAGCTCCCGAACGATCAACCAGGAGGGAGAGAACATGCCAGTCAGGCATGTGTCTCTGCCAAGGTCCTACTTGACTGTAAGACGAGCTCCTGACACACACTATACATTTAAAGTACATTTGAAACACACTCTTTAACTCAAAGAATCTTGGGAACTGTAGTTTACTTCTCACAGGCAGAGGGTTTTTTTCCAGGGGGTACTCAAAGGTACACAGTACCGGGACTTCTTTAGGTTGTTGTAAAAAATGGGGCACTTACTTCATGCACCTATTTTTCTAGAAAGAAAAAAAGTACTGGTCACAGGGTTGTGATTCTCAGCAACCCTTAACTACAGTGCCCAGAATTCTTTAAGAGAAAGAATGTGCATTGAATGTGCTTGAAAGGTATAGTGTTCACACAGCTTCAGTTTACTTCACATTTTAATGAAAGCCTACCCAATTTGCACTCCCTGGAATATGTAAACTGCCAGACAACTATACTTCAGAGTTTGCACTTCTCCTAACTTTCCTGTGCAGTTTTCCAAGAACTAGCTATGCCGCTGATTCTGCTAGATCTGCTCTCAAGCCTTTGATTACAAGGCTTTGTGAACACACAGAAATTCAGCAGGAAATGCTTTCTACATATTACTGTGTCAGAAAACACTTTAGCTGATAAGTTACTATGTTAGGCTGCTGAGGCAGGGCCATTAAAAAAAAGTACTAGCAATACAGAGAGGAAAAACGCAGGCAGAAGCAAACGTCATTGCCCTTGGCAGAAGCAACATATAAGCCAGACAAATTCTAGACATCCAGATTGTCATGTGGGAATACAGTTCCTACATTGTACCACTTTGGAAATCAGGTCTTTCCCTCAAGTATAGCACTCACCTTCTTCCCAAAAGCATATGGTTGGCTATGGTGGACACACAGTGATGCACTAGATAGGCCTGTGGTCTGATCCAGCTGAGCTCTTCCTGATATTTTGTGCAAATGGTCTTTATATGGGAGAGCATTGAATCATAGGACTGAATCATGGACGTGGGTAGTTCTGTGGTCTAAGCACTGAGTCTCTTGGGCTTCCTGATCAGAAGGTTGGTGGTTTGAATCCCCATGACAGGGTGAACTCCCATTGCTTGGTCCCAGCTTCTGCCAACCTAGCAGTTCAAAAGAATGCCAGCGCAAGTAGATAAACAGGTTCTGCTGTGGTGGGAAGGTAAACAGCATTTCCGTGCACTCTGGCTTCCATCACAGTGTTCCGTCACACCAGAAGCAGCTTAGTCACGCTGGCCACATGACCTGGAGAGCTGTCTGCATAAAAATGATGGCTCCCTTGGCCTGAAAGCGAGATGAGCGCCACAACTCCATAGTCGCCCTTGACTGGACTTAACCGTTCAGGGGTCCTTCACCTTTTACCTTTTCTTTACCTTTCCCATATGCATATCTTTAGCATTATGCCAGCAGTTTTTAGCAAAGCTTAAATTGGAACTTCCTGGTGGTAAGAGCTGTTTGACCATGGAAAGGACTCCCTCAAGAGGTGGTGGACTCTCCTTCATTGGAGGTTTCTAAGCAGAGGTTGAATGGACACCTGTCATGGACGATTCAGTTAAGATTCCTGCATCACAGGGGTTGGACTAGATGACCCACAGGGTCCCTTCCAACTCTACAATTCTATGATTCTGTGGTAGATATATTTGCTTGCTTTGCAGAAGTTACATCACATGGAAATCATCTCTAGGCAAAACAACTTATCAGACATTTTGAAAGATCCATGACTATATTTTCGAACACAGATGTCACCACATTTTACAGAGTGTCTCTCAAGGAACTTGAGCAAGTCCTTAGGTGCTAGGTGGTGCCTTCAGCATCCATACCTGGTTTTCTAAAGGAGGACTTTCACTGGAAATATTTGTTGTTGTTGTTGTTGTTGTTGTTGTTTAGTCGTTTAGTCATGCCGACTCTTCGTGACCCCATGGACCAGAGCATGCTCCTGTCTTCCACTGGCTCAAAACTCATGTTAGTAGCTTCGAGAACACTGTCCAACCACCTCGTCTTCTGTTGTCCCCTTCTCCTTGTGCCCTCAATCTTTCCCAATATCAGGATCTTTTCCAGAGAGTCTTCTCATCAGGTGGCCAAAGTATTGGAGCCTCAGCTTCAGGATCTGTCCTTCCAGTGAGCGCTCAGGACTGATTTCCTTAAGAATGGATAGGTTTGATCTTCGTGCAATCCATGGGACTCTCAAGAGTCTCCTCCAGCACCCTAATTCCAAAGCATCAATTCTTTCAGCCTTCTTGATGGTCCAGCTCTCACTTCCATACATCACTACTGGGAAAACCATAGCTTTAACTATACGGACCTTTGTTGGCAAGGTGATGTCTCTGCTTTTTAAGATGCTGTCTAGGTTTGCCATCGCCTTTCTCCCAAGGAGCAGGCGTCTTTTAATTTTGTGACTGCTGTCACCATCTGCCGTGATCATGGAGCCCAAGAAAGTAAAATCTCTCATTGCCTCCATTTCTCCCCCTTCTATTTGCCAGGAGGTGATGGGACCAGTGACCATAATCTTAGTTTTTTTGATGTTGAGCTTCAGCCCATATTTTGCGCTCTCCTCTTTCACTTCCATTAAGAGGTTCTTTAATTCCTCCTCACTTTCTGCCAGCAAAGTTGTGTCATCTGCATATCTGAGATTGTTGATATTTCTTCCAGCAATCTTAATTTTGGCTTGCGATTCATCCAGTCCAGTCTTTCGCATGATGAATTGTGCATATAAGTTAAATAAGCAGGGAGACAATATACAGCCTTGTCGTACTCCTTTCCCAATTTTGAACCAATCAGTTGTTCCATATCCAGTTCTAACTGCAGGTTCTTTTCCCACATAGAGATTTCTCAGGAGACAAATGAGGTGATCAGGCACTCCCATTTCTTTAAGAACTTGCCATAGAAATGGGAGCGCCTGATCACCTCATCTGTCTCCTGAGAAATCTCTATGTGGGACAAGAACCTACAGTTAGAAATATAGAAATGATAGATGATAGATAGATAGATAGATAGATAGATAGATAGATATAGAAATATAGAAATTTGGAAATATAGAAAGGGACAAATTAGCCATAAAGCACACCTGGGCAACATTCCAGGCCCTCCACACTTCTTCATCCATTTTAGGGGTCCCTGCCAACATTGCCATTCCTTTGGAATCATTAACAGAATTAAGTAAACTGTAGCACCATTGACCAGCAATGAAAGTAACAACCACACAATGTGCTTCACTGCACCTCAGTGCTGCTTGGTTAACTTTAATGATGTTGAATGATGCCATGTAGACTCCAGGAGATGAGGTAACAAGGTGTTAATGGCACTGGATAAAGATGTAAATGGCTGCTAATGGAGCCTTAATGACTTCTCTGTGAGCCTAGGTAAAGTAAAGAAACATTAAAAATATTTTACTATTGCCCTGGAAGTCACACCATTTTGGCCATGGGTTATGCAGAGGGGGGCGGGAAACGTTCATGTGGCCCACTAGCAATGCTTTGTGCCACCATTTTGCAGGGGATCTGCACCGACTTACTTCTACCTCCATTATTTAATAAGACATTTTTGGAAAGCCAGAAAGATTCATTTACTGGTAGATTAAGCCATTTCTCACATAATGGAGAGTTATTGTCTTTTGCAAGTTGGCAAACAGTAAAGGAAACCAAAATTTTATTGCCACTTATCAATAGAGACACTTCAATTCCCATTAGACGTGATAGAGAAGCAAGTAAATATCAGCCTTCTTTTGCCTGATGGGCACAGTCAAGCAGCGGTACTTGTATTTCCTTTTCCTTGAGGCAGCAGCTATAACTATTGGCAGCTGAATAGAGTTTCCTGTATGGGAACTTACTATATTGCAACATTCTCTAAAGTCCATGTATTGCCCCGCAGCCTGCTGCAGATATTAGGACTGGAAAGCAAAGTCTGTGGCTTGTTAAGAGGAATATCAACAACAGGCGAGAGCCACTATTTATTTATTTATTTATTTATTTATTTATTTATTTATTTATTTATATTTTATTTATTAGATTTATATACCATCCTTCATCACAAGATCTCTGGATGGTTCACAAGCTAAAAATACAAGATAAGAGCACAAGTATATAGTTAAAACAAATCAACAAAACAATACCCACCCACCCAAACACATTCAAAAGGCTATAGAATGTTATTCAGCCCAAGGCCTGGTTGAAGAGGAATGTTTTTGCCTGGCGCCTGAAAATATATAAGGAAGGCACCAGGTGAATCTCTACAGTACCTTCCCAGTAGGTGGATTGTTGTCATATACCAGGAGGGAGATGGGCAGGGCAGTTGACATGCTGGAAATGCGCTAGCAGGAGCACTGATACACTGTACACTGCACCAACCCCACCACCACCTTGTCCTTCCTAATAATCACCAGCAGCCTAGCTCCCAGGACATAGTATAATGGCTTTGCTCCACCCACAAGTCACTTCACTGAGCTCTGGAAACCTGGTGTCAGTGGACAGTATCTTTGGGCATCAACTAGATCTGGCTGAGCTCATTCTGCAACTGAAATCTGGAGGATCAGAGAACCAGCACAAACTCACTGTAGCTCAACTGTAGAACACTGCGGTTCCCTCACTGCGGTTCCCTTCACTGAGAGAAGCAAAGCTACAGGGAACCAGGCAGAGGGCCTTCTCGGTAGTGGCGCCCGCCCTGTGGAACACCCTTCCAGCAGATGTCAAAGCGATAAACAACTACCTGACATTCAGGAGACATCTTAAGGCAGCCCTGTTCAGGGAAGTTTTTAATGTGTGATATTTTATTGTATTTTTGGTTTTTATGGAAGCCGCCCAGAGTGGCTGGGGAGGCCCAGCCAGATGGGCGGGGTATAAATAATAAATTATTATTATTATTATTATTATTATTATTATTATTATTATTCCATGGCCAAGCAAATGATTTGCATGCAGAAGGTCCCAGGTTCCACCTCTGGCATCTCCAGGTAGGCCTGGGATTCCATTAAACTGAAAAGCTGGGAATTTCTGCTGCTTGGTGTAAACAATCCTTTTACAGATGGACCAATGGTACATATGTCTAATGATAAGGCATCTTCCTGTGCTCCTACCGAGTTCTATACCCAGAAGATGGTCAGGGATTCATCCCTGACATCAGGCCAATTACCCACACGTAGATCATTCATGTGCAGATAATATGTAGAACAAGACAGAATAACTATTATCATTAGTTATAAACTCATGGGAGATTGATGTATACAGTTGCGACATTTTGAGGCTTTTTTGTGGAGCAGTAATGAGGACTTGGCATTATTTTGTAGAAAAGTGTTAGAATTGCGGAGAGGAGTGGAACCCAGGGGGAAAACATGAAGACGAAAGCTGTGTGCTGTCGCCAGTGGATGCTCTGTCCGTAGCTCAGAATGTTGCCTTGTCCGCAGGAGACAAGATAGAAGGCCTTTATTTCATGAGGCTAAAACATCACAAAATAATAGATATAAATCACAGTGGTGGGTATATGATTTATTCATTTGGGGATCTAAATCTAGAGAGAATAAGCCCAGAGTTATGCATCAAGGAGAGCAAATTGCCTCCTCTCCTTCAGCTCCCCCATCCTCACCTCACTATATAGAAGTTAATTCCCAGGCATCTCTAGTCCCAGTGTTTTATCCAGCTATCAACACACAAAAGGGAGACAATAAAGGTTGTTAAAAAAAGACATCATTTATCCCAGCTTCAGTTCAATGTAATGAAGACGCAGGATCCTTCAATGCAATTCAATCAAATCCATTCAAAAACCACCATATGACCCGCCAGTTCAATCCCTCCAAATTTGATTGCAGAGTGTTTTGATTCAAATCAATTGTTTTCGGTCTTTGCCATTGATTTCAATGAACTTGCATTATTCAGCAGTCTTCATTTAAACTCAGGGATTTAGACCAAGAGATCTCATGTAACAGGCTTTGAACATGGGTTGCCTGGGTGCAGAGATGGCAGATTATACAGTAGTTAAAAAGAAAAGAAAAATGTTATCCAGAGTATTATTATTTTTAAGGCAAGTCTCCCCAGGCTTTACCACTAATATGCTGAACAAAATATGGAGCTTTGGTTTGAAATAACAAAAACACAATGTGCCGACAAACTTATACTACTCACTTTTGCACTGAAACTAGAATAGATGTGACTTCATAGCTTTAGTGTAGCAATTGGGTTCAGCTGAAGACTACACCTGTTCACTCCTTAGGATGAACATTTGGAAGAGACAGCAAGATTATGCCTGCTGCCTAAGTCCACAATCCATGCCCATCATTCAAATATGTAGAACACAACCCTGAACACTTACAAATGCATGCCTGTAAGTTGTTTTGTGCAAATAGCAACCCTGCAATATGTGGTGTCCCCAATCACGCAGTCACATGAATGTAGAAGTCCATTCAGATCTTCTGCTAAAGAGATTTGATTCTGGACTTATAGATGGCCTCATGGGTAAGGTCATCCCTCTTCATTTCCTGTAACCTGTAGAGGAAGGGAAATGATGTCATATCTGTTCAGTCACAGAGAGAGGCATGTGGCTTCTATTTTGGGCAGTAGACCGGCAGTATATTTTGTATCAGAGAGTTGAGTTCCACACTCAGCCTCCCTAGCAGAGAATTCCCAGCCCCTTCACAAAACTGCAGTGGTCATAGTTTCTGGTTTTGTAAGGTACATTTTCTTTTGTTGGCAAGTCTTCATCATTCGCCAGAGGACACCACCTTCCATATAATGGATTGCATCAAAGTAAGCCACACTCAGGGTAGATACTTTAAATCAATGGACTTAAGTGATGACCAACTCAAAGGCACTGATTTCAATTATTTTACTCTGAGTATGACTTAGTTGCATGCAGCCCTATAGCATCACGTTGCCTAAGTAAACCCATTTCACTCATGTTCTGTTTTCCATGTCGGTAAAGTCTGTGCTACAAATGCAATTCAGTTGTAACTGTTCGCACTATAATGGTGTAATAATGTATTCATGGAGCACATGATATAGGCAGTGTGGTCCTCAGGCAGAGTTGGGTGCCCTCTGACATAACATAACAAGCATTCCAGAAATGTTGCCCAGACCCTTGTTATAAAACAATGACTTTTCAATGACCTATCACATGCCTTCTTTTGCTTTTGTACAACAGGCAGCCGATAACAGATTTGTCAGCAAAATTGCTTTGCTATCAAATACTAAAAACCAACTTGCAAGGTGACATTTAGGTGGAATTCAATTCAGTCCTTGCTGTTTCCCGTTCTCTTTGTTTTATGTATGATATCTTTTTCTCTTTGATTCTCATTCTAAGGTCAGCAGAGCGGAGGCGGTAGAGGCGTTATTAAAAGAGAAAGTCTTATTTGATTTGGAGTAGACTCTTGGGTGATGGAGAGGATTTCTCACTCTGCGGCGAGTATACCAATATCTTTTAAGGCGTGCTGAAAAACTGTTCATCTTGCGGAGATTGGGCCAACTTAAGCTACAGATTTGTCCTCGGGATATGGTGAAACATAATTTCAGGTCACTCTGAGACTTTCATATTAGGCCCAGTTGACATACAGACAAGTACTGAGGACTGACCATAAGAACATAGGAATTGCATTGCCTGATCAATCTCACCTGGCACTCTTTCCAGTGGTGGCTAGCTCCCAAGCATGATGCAATACAAATACAAATGGTTGTTGTTGTTGTTGTTGTTGTTGTTGTTGTTGTTTAATAAACTTGTGCCCCAACCTTCCTCACAAAGGAGCCTCCCGCTTTTATTTATCCTCTGAACCAACATAAAATCGTTTCATTCTCAGACTTCATAGCTTTTAGCTGAATTCACCTTTCCTCCACAATTCCTTATAGGGCAAAGTGTCATGGTTTTGCTCTGGTGGGTGGAAGAGCAGGGATTTGTCTCTTTTTTTTCATTACCTGTCAATAATTAAGAGATATCTGAGTGGTGTGTATTCTTTTTTGTACATTGTTCAAAAATATTTTAGCTTCAGATGCTTGTTTGTGTTCTCTGATAGGTGACAGGCCTTAAAACACTATGGCATTCTGAAGAGCTCTGGGGTGGTGGTGGGTTTTTTTTGTTAAAGTAGAGCAGGATTTTTAGACACTGAAATGATGCTTTTAACTTAAAAATAAAAATAAAACCCACTGCTGTGCTTAACAAAAACCAATCCAGAACTCTTCGGTGCTCTGCAGGTAACCATTGGGGCATCCTCGCTTCTTGCAAAGCCCATGGATCTTGTGAACCAGAGAGATATACAAAAAATACAGCTATTCTCTACAGAAAAACAGGGAGACAAAGCAATCTGTAGCTTTGTGGGGCTCTGATCTGATTTAGGGAGGCTTTATTGACATTATGCTTTCACTTGGCACAGGGCCAGAGGAATCCCCCCCCCCTCCAAGTCACCCTGAATCACCTCAGCCCAAAGACAGAGCTGATACATACCCCCTAAGAATGCACTCTAACAGTTTTCAGTGAAATAAGTTTGGAGGAATAACTTCATGAACATTCTATATGTAAATGTTTACGACAAACAAAGGCAGAAGTAAATACTGCTTCCATCATTTAGATGTATTGCAGTTAAGCAGAGAAAGAGGAGGAGGGCATGAAAGTCTCCTTTATGTAGTTATGACTTAGAGTCAAGATTTCCTGTAGCCTTGGCATGGGAATTCTGGCAGGATATTGGTCCACTGGCAGAACACCAAATTTAGTTCACACACTCTCCAACGTTTCGCCAATGAAAATAGGGATGTCTTATTCAACAAAAACAACAATAGTAATACCCCGTCCACCTGACTGGATTGTCCCAGCCATTCTGGGCAGTTCCCAACATATATAAAAACATAAGGAAACATTAAACATTTTTTAAAAATCCTGATACAGGGCTGCCTTCAGATGGTTTGGGGTTTGGATAACTCCATACCCCCCAACACTTCTCTGATTAAAATAGGGACATCCTACCATACCCTCCGGGATGCAGGTGGCACTGTGGTCTAAACCACAGAGCCTAGGGCTTGCCAATCAGAAGGTTGGCAGTTCGAATCCCTGCGACAGGGTGAGCTCCCGTTGCTTGGTCCCAGCTCCTGCCAACCTAACAGTTCAAAAGCATGTCAAGTGCAAGTAGATAAATAGGTACTACTCCAGTGGGAAGGTAAACGGCATTTCTGTGCTGCTCTGGTTCACCAGAAGTGGCTTAGTCATGCTGGCCACATGACCCAGAAGCTGTCTGTGGACAAACATCAGCTCCCTCGGCCTATAGAGCTAGATGAGCGCGCAACCCCAGAGTCGTCCACGACTGGACCTAATGGTCAGGGGTACCTTTACCTTTACCTTTACCATACCCTCCAACATTTCTTCAATGAAAACAGGGACATTCTAAGGAAATGTGGGACATTTTGGGATCAAGTCAGAAACCAGGGTGGCTTCTGTAAATCTGGGACCATCCCTGGAAAATAGGGACACTTGGAGGGTCTGAGTTCAGATCCTACCTGTTCCTAGGCAGTCAAGAATCCTAAAGGTCTGGATCAGGCTTCCTCAACCTCAGCCCTCCAGATGTTTTTGGCCTACAACTCCCATGAACCCTAGCTAGCAGGACCAGTGGTCAGGGATGATAATAATAATAATAATAATAATAAATTTTATTTATATCCCGCCCTCCCCAGCCAAAGCCGGGCTCAGGGCGGCTAACAACAATCAAATAATCAGTCAAATAATCACACAATCTAAAATATTTCATTATAAAATTAATTAAATCAAATTGATGGCAACCAATTATGCAGAATTATGTGCAGGTTGCCAGAGGAGGGAGTCAGGCTGCGCCCTGACCAAAGGCCTGGCGGAACAACTCTGTCTTGCAGGCCCTGCGGAAAGATGTCAGGTCCCGCAGGGCCCTAGTCTCTTTTGACAGAGCATTCCACCAGGTTGGAGCCGCAGCCGAGAAGGCCCTGGCTCTAGTTGAGGCCAGCCTAACCTCTCTGAGGCCTGGGACCTTGAGGATGTTATTATTTGCTGACCGTAGGTTTCTCTGTGGGACATACCAGGAGAGGCGGTCCCGTAGGTACGAGGGTCCTAGGCCGTATAGGGCTTTAAAGGTGATGATAGGAATTGTAGTCTCAAAACATCTGGAGGGCCAAGGTTGAGGAAGCCTGGTTTGGATGATGTCAGAAACTTGTGGACTACTGTGGAGGATTGTTCTGGACAATCCTAGAAACTTGTGAAAGTGGTTCATTGTTTTTCTTGATATGTTAAGACTTAGTGTATTAACAATTGAGTATCAGAACATCTGCAGCTTTGCAGGTATGAAAGTGGTTTGGTTAACACTACTCAGCATATAGTAAAGCAAAATTTATATTTTTGGGTCCATTGTGGAGCCTGATATAATTTCACATGGAATACAAAGAAAATTCTGTGCCTTAAATCAAACTACCCAGCATATAGCCAAGTGAAATTAGTCTTCTGGGTCCAGTAGAAGTCAAAGAAAATGTCGCCCCATTAATTGGAGTGGCTTGGAGCCACAGTGACCAAACACCTCTAGAAATAATGAAACCTGTGTGGAACAGATAGTATTGGACAGAGGCAAGGCTGTGTTTTATCTCATTGAAGCATAAGAATCTGTAAAAGGCACCTTGCAATTGGAGGATAGTAGAACGAATGTGTTCTTGCTATGCACAAGCCATAACTCACTGCCAGTTATCTTAATTAAAAATATTAATGTTGGAGAAATGTTGCTACTAAGCCCAACATAGCATTTCTCTCTCTTTAAAATTGCTTTGTAATTGCCACAATTTCTCTGTCTTAGACAGTATCATTCCCCAGTGACCCTGCGCCCCTCCTCCAACCATCCCTATTCCTTCTATGCCTTCACAGTACAAAATCCTTTATTACTTTACAGGCAGAACCACAAGGTGTTATCACTTAATTAGAAACAAGGGCTTGCAAAGAAATGGCAAAGGAAGCAAAACTAGGGAGACTTATGCCGATCAGGCGTCATTCTCGCAGACAGCTGGACATGACAATACACCAAAATGTATGGCAAGTTCAATATTCTGGTTAATCTTTGCTCTTTTGAGGAGGTCCATTGGCCCCTCACTGGTTGAAAGGCTCTATAATGAGGTCCTTTGGGTTCTATCAATATACTCAGTGGTACAAGATAGCTATTAAATATGAAAACCACAGTAGCATGAGATGATATAATGTTCACGAAAACAGAAACATCCAGGCTAGAGATGTATCTAATAATTCTGAATCAAAACGTGAAATTCATCCACATTCCTAACACAGCCCATCTCTAGGCCTTCCATGAGGTTACATCCCATCAGTTTCTAACCTCCTTGTTTTCTTCTTTTATTCCCCTGGCCCCTTGGCCTTCATCCACTGTGCTTCCCAACCAGCCAGTGTGGTGTAGTGGTTAAGAGCAGTAGTCACGTAATCTGGGGAACCGGGTTCGCGTCTCTGCTCCTCCACATGCAGCTGCTGAGTGACCTTGGGCCAGTCACACTCCTTTGAAGTCTCTCAGCCCCACTCACCTCACAGAGTGTTTGTTGTGGGGGAGGAAGGGAAAGGAGATTGTTAGCCGCTTTGAGACTCCTGAAGGGGAGTGAAAGGCGGGATATCAAATCCAAACTCTTCTTCTTCTTCTTCTTTCTCCCTTAGCCATTGTGAAGCTAGAGATCTTCAGTGTTCTCTCACTACAGAGAAAGAGTCTCTGTGGCCCTCCAGATGTTGTTGGACTTCAAATCCCATCATCCCCAGCTAGGGATGTTAAGAAGACACCAGTTTCCATTCTGATCTGTATTTGTCGCATGCAGTGCTGTTTCCATTCCACTGCAGTCTGTCTTCTGACAAAAACCATGTTATTCATCTTGCTGTCCATTGTGTTGGAATTTTACTTAATTAAATACATAATTAAATATGTTATTATTACATTATTCCGCACCATTCATTCAGTGCAAGGGAAGTACAATGCAAATGAGAATGAAAGCAACAATAACAATGAATGTCAATTTTATCCACTGGATTAATTTCTGTTTCAGACATGGGACAGAAAAGTGAATAGCAACCTTCCCGCCTCCCTTTCCATTCAAATTCCATGACATCCCCATCTCCAGCCAGGATATGATGTGAGTTGTACTCAAGCAACACACGGAAGGCCACAAGTTCCCCTTTCCTTTGGTGGAATTCTAAAGACTACATTTCACAACACCCTCTGCCTCTTGGCAGTAACACAGAAAAAGAAAGAAGAAAATTCAGGTGGAGACTGAGAGAGGACTGTAATCTGAAATCAGGGACTCAGCTACACCGGTAAAGGAAAAATGCTTAACATGTGTTGTTTATGCATTCTAACACTGTGACACCAGATGGTGCTGTGGAGTTCCGTTTTTGCTAGCCCGATTTCTCATACAAAGTTTGCAATGTGTTTAACTGAAACACTTATCTGATGTGTCGAGATCCAGCCCAGGTCTTTGAGCACCGCTGATGCATCAGAGAGGTTTCTGGCTGCTAATGTTCTGATTTTGGCTTAAGTTGCACAAACTGACTGCACTGAGTGAAGCATGGAACAAGAGAGCCTGAGCTGACTACTGCAGAATCCTGCTGAAGGATTTGAACTGTTGCCATTACATTTTAAAACCTGTTCTTATGTGGTACCTGGAGCCTAGCCCAATCATGATTTTTCATAGCTTTCAGAGGGAAGAATTTAATGTTGCACTCTGTTAAAAGTTCCATAGCAGTGAACTGGTTGCGCTAGCAGAATGGTTTGCAGGCAAGTGAAGGGCAGGAAACCAGCATGGTCCCCATGGCTGGTTGTACAACAGGTTGCTGTAGCCCTGATACTTCCTGTTCTATAACCTGCTGCACAACCAGCTTCTGCCTGTTGTGCTGGATTTCATATTGCACAACCATTATTCTCACCCATGTGCTTGTGCAACAGCCCTTGTGCTGGTGGTCAGAGATTGTTGAATCCAGGCCAGAATGTTCATCTGGAAAAAAAAATCATGAAATCACAGCTCTTCAGACAATAGCAGAGGGAAGGGTGCATTGACAGACAAAGGGCAGGTCAAGCCCCTATTTTAGCCCCTATTGTGTATGAGATTAAAAACAACAGCACTGCAGTAAGCCCAGTGGAAAGAGGTTATACAGTGTGTGCTTGCTTATACTATGATGAGTAAATCAGAAGTTTTGTGCAGTGGGTTAGAGAGACAAGAGTGAGTGAATGAATCTCTCTCCCTCTCCAAAGTCATGCGAGCAACTTATTTCGGAATCAAGCTGGGCTTTCAAAATGAATATTATTTGTATTTTCAAAGACTGAAGATACTGTGAAAACAAAGGGGGCGAACTAGATAAGAAAGAGCTTGTCTATATAGTATTCTGTAGTGCACACAACAAAGGAAACTCCAGATCGCTTGTTTGTTTGTTCGCTTGAAATTTGTTTTTATCTATATTCTTCAGAATCTGCCCTCAAACTCTACAGCAGATTTCAAACATTCTCAGTGATCCCAGTTATCGACTTGTCTTATGAACATCCAAGCCGTGGAGTAGAAGATGAAGATGCATTACTTTTAAATATGTGGCAGCATTATAACAAGAAAGCTAAGAGGCACCAGCTGCATTTTCTGGGCTTTTCTTCCTTGACCAAGAAAAGTCTTCCGCGTTCCCTCTCTTCCTCTCTCCCTCACACTTTCATCGCTTCTTTCTCTCTCTCTTAAAATCCACTATCTGGACAATGCTTTCCTGCATGAATGTTAGGGTAAATGCAGCTCAGGCAGAAAGTATTGGATATAAATCTGGTAGCCATAAAATGGTGATGTTGTCTTTCTATTTCTGTATCTTATGTATCATAGGGGCAACAGCTGCTATTATCTTTGTGTAAAGACAGCATCAGCTTCCTCCTATTCTTTGTTGCTGCTTTTAATTCTAAAATAAATAAAAAACCCGTTTTAGTGACCTAGGAAATGGTTTGAAGACACACGATAGTTTCTGATGCTGAACTGGAGCAGGTTTGGCTCTGTAAATTGTTCAGGCTTAGCTCTGCCATTAGGCGGAGTGAGGCAACTACCTCAGCAGGAAGATGTTGCTAGCAGCAGCAGCCTCTGGCTAGTCTTCTTGAGTGGCCCCACCCCAGCCTTCTCATCTATGCTGCCACACAACATCTCCTAAGCCCCGAAATCTAGCCTGCTGCCTCAGGCTGCATATACATCATAAAGCACATGTCTTCCACTAAATAATCCTGGGAAACAGTGGAGATTGCTCCATTAGGGCAAATGGGGTGATGCCCCACCAGCTCCAGTACTCCCTCAGCCAGCTACCACCTGCTTGCCTTCTTATGTACAACCAGTAGAAGATGGGGTCAAAACTAGAATTAGTGGGCACTGCCTGTCATTGGCTCCACCTCCACCTACTCTTAGCTTCTCTGCCTTTTGCATTTATATTGGCCACCATTTCTGGGAGCTGTAGTTAACCCCTCACAGAGATATGATTCCCAGTGCCATTAAAAACGGCTCTTCCCAGCATTCTTTTGGGGAGATCATGTGCTTTAAGTGTATGGTATGTATTCATGCTTTTAGATATGCTGTAAGCCACCCAGAGTGGCTGGGGGAACCTAGCCAAAGGGGCAGGGTATAAATAGTAAAAATATAATTACTACTACTACTACTACTACTACTATTCAGCCTCAGATGTGCTAGAGGAGGCTATTCCATCACCAGTGTTAAAGTAAGATTCAGCTGCTAGGGCATTTGGCTTCTAGGTGTGAAATGGGATATGGTTTGATCTTGAAAGTGACCTGGCAATCACATGCCAACTGTTTCAGCTCACAAACTGTGAGGGGATTTCTCATTCAAAGAGCAGGCATTTTAATTTGAATACTTCTCTTTCTGCCTCATGTGTGTAAAGTGGCAGAAGGTAAAGGGTTCAAACCTTCTACCTGTTGTGAAGTGTGTTATCCACCAATATAAATGCAAACCATTAACAACCCGTACAACGCTACTTTTTTGTAATAATGATGAAGATGATGACATCTGAGGACAGGAGGAGGCTATTAAAACCTTTGCATCTGCCATCCAGAGCTAAAGCTCTGAGAGACATCCACCATGGCAGGCTGAGTGAGGAAGCCCTGTCCTCCGAGGGACTAACATCTGGCTGCTATGGCTGCCATTTCCTCTGAGATCTGCCGTGGTCCTGAGATTCAGAAACAGAACAGCAGTTGAGATATCTGAAGGGAAAACCATAGTAACTCCTGTCTATTTAGTTATATGTTAAATATGTTTTGAGCTGGCTTTGGTTAACAGGTGGGGTATAAACAGTCCGATTAAACAAATAATTTTAGAGCACTCAGAGGCTCCAAATCTCTAAACGACAATGGTTTTCAAGAGAGTTGAAGACAGTGTAACGGAAACATCATTTCCTATAGTGCACACCATCCTTCATTTTTATTTTATCCCACTCTCAGCACTGGTTAAAAAACAAATATTAGAAAAACCCATTAAAGCTAGGCATGTGTATCACCCTCTCTAAGCTCTGCTGTCTACCTCATTCAGATATAGAAAAAGATTCTCAATTATCTCCTAACCATTAGCTCCCACCAAGGGAACCTTAATCTGGACCATTAATCTCCAATCTGCCTATTAAAAGAAGATAAAGATTCATACCACGGCAATTTGTACACAGTGAACAAGTATCTAGTAAACATGTACCTATACTGAATAATTAAAATACCTGAAAGTTATTAAAGGACTGTGCACATACATGCCAAATGCGTGTTCAGTCTACATGCATAAAGAGGATCACAGCTGTTATCCTATCCCTGTTTACACACATTTGGCACAAATGTGCATCTACTAGCTACACCTAATTTGTTCTTCCTCACAACTGGGAAACTTGATTGGCTGTGTGTTCTTGATTTTGTCGAAGAGTCCTACCTCCAAGTGTATTTGCTGAACATTCTACGTACAACGTCTAACACACTATTGACTAACAAAGCATCTTATCAATTGAATCAGAATTTCACGTTCTCCCTTTTCTTTCCTGCACTGGTTCTCAGCTATCTGTACTAGCTCTGTGACCTCAAGCATGAAAGGATAGCCAGTCAAGGAAATTCATCAGCCTAGATAATACCAGCTTCTTGTGTTCTAAGAAAGTAGCATGCTGCCTTCAGCAGTGTGCTCTGATTGGCAAAAAAATAAAGAAATAACTGATACCAGAAACTAATCTCTGTTATTGCATGCCATGTGCTGGCAAAAAAAAGCTCCTGTTCACTGGTGATGCAAGTTAATTACCACACTGTCATCAGGCATTATGTGCTTCCTGTCAAGCTCTTATGACAGGTCTTGGTATCTTGAGTCCTCATTCCAGTTGGTAGTGAATGGCAGTGCATTGCTGTGTGATACTCCTGTCATGTCATCCTGTGATGAGTCTGTAATGAACTTGGGTTAGTGCTGATCCCTGTGAATGATGCCAATAAAAGTTACTTTATTCAAAGTACCTTTTGTTAGTGTTGCACATTAGGTATTCTAGGGAGAGACGCCAACAATCCTGAAATGAATACTCTCCATAGGAGGCCTGTATTCCGGAATGCTAATCAGTCAACGGTGTGTACACAGCATATGCTTCAGGGCACTAGCTAAGCATTGTTGTGCACTGTAGCCTTGGACAAAGCATGTTACTGAACCTTATAACCATATTAAAACACACAATCACATAGTAATATTTATTGCAAATTGTCTCTGGTGACTCCAACCAGTGTTGTTTTTCTCTGTTACTACGTCCTAGTTGATGATGGTTGGAATGTCATCTCCCAGTTCCCCAAATCTGGGGTGCTGAATTACTATATTATGCAAATGGTTTGCTAGTTAGGCACACCAAGCACATTACTGTGGGCCTTGCTTTGAGTTTGCGCCTGCTATGTACCACAAGGAGATGTGGGGTGATTCCTGGTCATCTGCTCATGCCAGTCACAAGTGGTCTTTCTCATCTGCTTCGCTTGTCTTTCTGTGCTGAACCCAAGGCTACAGAGGAGTGTGCTGTGATGAGGTGAATACTGATACTACAGAGCCCTTGCTTCCGTTGCTTTAGCAGTGCATGGCTGTGAACCTCCTTCTCAATAATGTGAAAGTAGAAATTCTGAGAATGAGTTGGGATTCCCTGTTTTTCTTAATAATCTTGGGCCTCTGTTAGTTGTACACCAAAACCAAAGTACCCTCTTTCAGCTTGCGAAGTTTTACACTGGCTAGAAGGAAATGGAATGGCTTCATTATTGGCAGAAGTAATTTAGGCTGCCTCCCAACACATACTTCAGAAGAAACATAAGAGAACCTTGCTGGATGAGGGCAATGTCCTGTTCTCACCGTGGCCAACCAGATTCTAATAGGAAACCTCATTGAAAATAAATCACATTAAGTGAGGTCCAGGCTATTTAGCCACGCTTCTGTTCCATTTCAGTCAACACAATAAATGACTCATGACAATAAATTAGACAATGAATTACCATACCTTTCAGTGTATAAGATGCCCCCATGTTTAAGACGACCCTATTTTTTTGGAAAATGGGGGGAGAAGGCTGAGAGTGGTTGAGCTTTTTTGCAGAGGATTGCCCAGAGTTGTTGAGCCGGGGGGGGGGGCGTTTTGCCGAAAATTGCTCACCCGCACGCAGCACAAACTCCACCTCTCAGCTGTCCCCTCACTGGCAGAAGCTGCCAATCGCCCACCCAATTGCCGCAGTGTCAGCCAATCAAAACCAGCCCACAACAAAGCAACCAATAACACGCCCAGTACCCGCTGATAGCTATGCCAGCAATGATTCAAACGTTCACCCTATGCACTATCCATGTATAAGACGACCCCCCACTTTTTAGCATAATTTTTAAAGAATAACTAGTCTTATACATGGAAAAGTACGGTAACTAATACTAGCCCTGAGCTGGTAGCGGCAGAGCTTGATGTAATGGCACAGCCAGGGCTACACCCACAGCCTGGACACTTGTGTGGTCAATGCAGATGTTGGGAGCTGGCGAATGCCCCTTTACTGTGCCAGCTCTCAAGTTTTTGCAGTGACAAGACCTGGATAGGGCCCATTGCCATCACAATACAGCAGCTGGGTGCAAACAAAAACTGGTGGATTTTATGTCAGCACTACGGCCTACCACCAGGGGGGATACTGATGTTATGGCTTCCACCCACCCTTTGGGCAGGTGCACTGGGTACTCTACCACTTGTGGAGCTCCCTGAACAGCAGAGGATGGCAGAGCTAGACAGGACTGGGCACAGGAACATCTCCATTATACCCAAACCCCCTCCAGAATGGCAGATTGGGGTACAGTGTGATGGATTGCTCTGTAAGTTAATTGACTTTTTTCATATATTAACAAGAATTAGAATAGACTGTATACATCCCCACAATGCCTACTACTCTCTGCCCCTATTATCAGTATGAAAATAAAGGGGACAGATGGAGAAATAAAGGGGATAAATCTAAAAAAACAGA
The DNA here is from genome assembly GCF_965113315.1 of Podarcis vaucheri. Lineage (NCBI taxonomy): Eukaryota > Metazoa > Chordata > Lepidosauria > Squamata > Lacertidae > Podarcis > Podarcis vaucheri. The sequence goes on from NC_138763.1 coordinate 39,400,538, forward strand.
ATTGCTATTCTCTATAAACACTTAAGAAAGCTTGCCATGTTGAATCATATTTATTTTTCCAGTTCCGTCTTTTCTATACTATTTGTTGTTTGACAGCTAGATTTAATAACTCCAAAATACTTTGATTTGTTTCTGGTATTGATTTGTTGTCCAGGCATAAAAGGCTATATTTTAAAAGTGTTTGAGAAATAATTGTTGTTCCATTATCAGTTAACTGTTGGGATTTTCCATTCCACCTTTAGTTGCAGGCATGGGATTGTTGTGTGTCACATATCTGTTTACATTTCAGCACAGTTTGCTGGCATAAACCAAACTTCCGCTGTATTGCTTTTGTTTTGATGCTTTCTCCGAGGAGACGGCTGGGAGAGACAACATGTTTCTTTGTCTTGACTTATGTTTAATAAACCCGTAGTCCATAGTATGTATACACACACCTCAGTCTCTTCTGTTCATGTGTGTGTTTCGCATTGTATAAGAACAAAAGTTGGCAATTCATATGTATACAGTGAAAGGAACTTGTGAAAAATGGAAGATCTATCTGTATTTTATTTGATAATCTGAGCTGCTAAATGGTTTTATTTTTCTTATGATAGAAAAGAAAAAAATGCTGCATTTTCAGTATTGTGTTGTTATGCTTTAATAACAATTGTCTTTTGTTTACTGAGACACCCAATTGCAATACATCACCATCATAAGAATCTTCTGAATTCACAAGCTTCTCACAAATTGGAAGTTGGATATTTACTGGATATTAAATATTCAAATAAAATTCTCAAAATTAAATCAGCAGCATAGGAGTAGTGCAGCTCATTATTCTTCAGCCTCAGCCAATTATGGAAACTGATGATGAGTTTCCATGTCAGATGCATTTTGGAGGGGAGACAGAAAAACTGAAACCAGAACATTAGTAAAAAAGAATTCATGTAGTGGCAAGAGGGTTGGACAAGGAGACCTGAGAGACCAACGTTCCCTTTCTCTACTCTGCCCATGAAGCTCACTAGATTATCTTGACCCAATCTCAGAAGGCAACCTGACCTACCTCACAGGGATGTTGTGATGATAAAATGGGGAAAGGGAAAATATGCATGGCACTTTGAGCTCCTTAGTGGAAAGGTGGGATACAAACATAAAAATAATAAAATAAACAAATGGAATCAACTCAACGTTTTTAAGTCCTTTTTTCCCCAGCACGTTGATTTTTGGCACTTACGAATTCAGGATTCCTCCAATTAAGTCATACTTAGAGTAGACCCCTAAAAATCAATGGACTTAATTAAGTTGTCCATTGATTTTTACAACTCTGAGAATAACTCAGGTGGATTGGATACAGCCCCATTTTATTTATTTATTTCATTTATATCCTGTCTGCCTTCTGCTATGAAACTCAAGGCAGAATGCTGCACGCTGCACTTCCCAGGTGGTCTCCCATCCAGGCACAGGCCAGTCCAGACCTACTTGTTTTCGGCAAGGTTGTTGCATCACATTCCTTCAGGCCATGCACTGGGATCGTTTAGTATTCATGAGTTTGCTATTCACTATTTGTAAGATTGGTGTTTAGAAAGAGGGGGGAAAGGGGGTCCTGGTTTGTCAAAGTGATTTATTGCAAATTAGATTCTGAAAAAGGGCAGATTCAAATCGATGTATTTGTCTTAAAAAAGAAAAAGAAAAACAACCCAATCCTAACCACAGAACAAAAGGGCGAATTGTATGTTGTCCTTTGCCTACTTGAAGTTTTCCTGCTGCAAACTCCAGTTCTCATGCTGTTTTTTCCCCTCTGTGGGCGGTTCCAGATGTACGGTATGTGTTCCACATTTGGAACACAGTCAGGACAGGTGTGTGTGTGTGTGTGTGTGTACACAAAAGGAATTGTAGTAAGAAGCAGGGAAAGGCTTAAGCATCTATCCAGTGGAAGGCAAAGGAATTTGAAGTGCTGCACTGTTGGTGACTGATAGGCTCTTAATGGTTTGGGACCAATGGTTAGGATTTCCTGAATCAACCTGCTCATAGTCAGTGATGGATATACGTATAAACTAAACAAGCTATAGCTTAGGGCCCCACTCTCTTGGGGGCCCCAAAAAAATTTAAATGAAAAAAAACCTGGATGTACATTTCCAAAATATAAGATTTTTTTATAAAAAAAAACTAAACACAGCGACAGTGTTTTGTGTTGTGTATGTTCCTATGATGTAAGTAATGGGCTCTGCCTGCTAGCCGGCTCCCTAAAATATCACTGGTTTGCTCATTTCTATATATAGGGCGCCTACATTCTGTATGTGCAAATGACTTTAGATACCTATTAGGTCTGTAAATTAGCATATAGCATATATTCAAAACAGCGACAATTTGTTGTTGACAAAGGACGGCTGGACAAATAAAGGGACTCATTACCTTTGGTATCTTAGGGCCTCATCAGCCCTGCGCTTAGTGCTTCTGAAGCCTGCTTGCAAAAGTATTTGGGTTGATGAGCACATATATGAGGGCTGTTTCATCAATGGCTCCATACTTGTGGACATCAGGCATGCCCCATGACTAGATTATTATTTTTTTAATCCCTAGATTTTTTTAAATGGGCCCTAAAACCTTTTCTTTTTTCTATGACATTCGGTACCGAAGCTAATCATGATCTCAGCTTCAGAATTTGTATTGTGTTCCAATTTTGATACTTTCATACTATGTTGGACTACGGTTGTAGGAAGTGGGGTTGTTGTTGTTGCTTAGTCGTTTAGTCGTGTCCGACTCTTCGTGACCCCATGGACCAGAGCACGCCAGGCACTCCTGTCTTCCAGTGACTCCCACAATTTGGTCAGACTCATGGTTGTAGCTTTGAGAACACTGTCCAACCATCTCGTCCTCTGTCGTCCCCTTCTTCTTGTGCCCTCAACCCTTCCCAACATCAGGGTCTTTTCCAGGGAGTCTTCTCTTCTCATGAGGTGGCCAAAGTATTGGAGCCTCAGCTTCACGATCTGTCTCTGCTTTTTAAGATGCTGTCTAGGTTTGCCATCGCCTTTCTCCCAAGGAGCAGGCGTCTTTTAATTTCGTGACTGCTGTCACCATCTGCAGTGATCATGGAGCCCAAGAAAGTAAAATCTCTTACTGCCTCCATTTCTTCCCCTTCTATTTGCCAGGAGGTGATGGGCCCAGTGGAAGTGGGGTAGGTGCCTTTTAACAATGCTTTGGTATGATAATGTTTGAAATTGAAATATGATAATGTTTGATAATGTTTGAAACCTAGACAGCATCTTAAAAAGCAGAGACATCACCTTGCCAACAAAGGTCCGTATAGTTAAAGCTATGGTTTTCCTAGTAGTGATGTATGGGAGTGAAAGCTGGACTATAAAGAAGACTGATCACCAAAGAATTGGTGCTTTTGAATTATGGTGCTGGAGGAGACTCTTGAGAGTCCCATGGACTGCAAGAAGATCAAACCTTTCCATTCTTAAGGAAATCAGCCCTGAGTGCTCACTGGAAGGATAGATCGTGAAGCTGAGGCTCCAATACTTTGGCCACCTCATGAGAAGAGAAGACTCCCTGGAAAAGACCCTGATGTTGGGAAAGATGGAGGGCACAAGGAGAAGGGGATGATGGAGGACGAGATGGTTGGACAGTGTTCTCGAAGCTGCTAACATGAGTTTGACCAAACTGCGGGAGGCAGTGGAAGACAGGAGTGCCTGGCGTGCTCTGGTCCATGGCGTCACGAAGTCGGACGCGACTAAACAACAACAATGTTTGAAATTATTTGGAAGTTTTAAATAGTTTTATATTATACTTTTTTCTGTAACTTTTAAACTGCTTTGGACATTGGATCATTTAAAAGGAAACAAATGGAAACAGAACATAATGGAAACTGATTAAGAATCCCACTGCCATTTCTCCACTCCAAATCACCTTCTCCAGAAGCTGCTTTCCTTCAGAAGGGAGTAAACATTTGGATTTTGTAACTTGTATTTGCATGTAAATAAAATTTTGGCTCCAAGTCCCATTGATGGGAATTGCTTTCAGATAAAACATTCAGGCATATGATCAGCAGATTCGCTGTTTGTCTGTTACTGATTGTTAGCATTTCAGCAGCAAACAGGAGACCAAACGCTTGAATAAAGATGAATTTATAGGTGAACTTTGCCCTTTCTGAAACAAAACAAGTATGGAAATACAGCCATCCTTCAAAATTCACGCTTTCCCAAATTTAGCAACACAGTTCTCCAACCAGATACACAAAATGTGTACCAAAAAATGCATATTAGTGAAAATAACCCTATAAATGTTTTAAATTTGGAAATTTGACATTTGTAAAAAAAATATTAAAAAGCATAATTGCATACAAGCAAGTGCATATTAACAAGAAGTCACTGATAAATTTTCATGAAGATTTTTTTATTTAAAAAAATGCAAACCAATGTTTAAGTGTGGAGAACTGAAGATGGGAAAAATGAGAAACTGATAGAAATTGACAGATTCACCCACCCCAATGCCTGAATGATCCCCAGTTCAACCTACTTGGATGTTAAAATGACAGGGGATGCCCTGCTAGTGGTACTGGGACCATGTGTGGTTTTAGGAGCAGAGGGACGTGAAGGACTTTCTCTGTATCATCAGAGCCAACTCCTAGGTACCAAGGTCCCTCTGCCCCCCCTAAAATATTTGAGGGAACCAGCGCCCCTCAAAGTTGATGGGCATTGCCATTCAAATGGTGCACTGTGATCATGTGGGGCAGGGCTTACCCAGCCCATATTTTATTTCCAGTTGGCACCCCTGCTCTGTATCAATGCCCAGATTGCATCTGAGTTGCATCTTGCACCATTGTTGCACAGTTACACCTACTTCTTTACCCAAACCTTAGGGTGAGTGGATATTTTTCCCTGTTGCTGCATTGATGCACTCCTAGTGTTCTGCTTTTTTTATATTGTTTAGTTTTGTGGTTCAACTTGTCACTTTAGTGAATTTTACATTGCTTTAAATTGGGACATTTTATGAAACCTGCCTTCAGACCATTTGGTGAAGGGCAGGCCACCAGTATAAACTAAAAATAAATAAATGTGAATAAAACATTCTGTTTTGCAAGTCTTGTATGGCAGGGAAAGAAGAGTTCTGTTCCGGCTGCTTGGTGTAGTTTAACTGGTTATTTCTGGGCTTTTATGTACTTTTTCCATTCCTAGTCTTAGGGATCAGGGAGGCTAAAATTGGAACTAGAACATTTAAAGAAAAGAAAAAAAACTTCCGTAGTTTAAAATTGCAAACTTTCAAAGCATGCAAGGCCCTTTATTAGACAAGGGCATTGAGAACAAAAATGAAATAAAATGAGATTATATAGGATTTAGCTACAAGTAACCTCTTTTTCTTAAGGTCTCACCTTCTTCCTCTGTTCAATATCTCTCTCATCAGTGAGGTCTCATACTTCGCAGATTAAGGAAAGCATCAGTCTGAGCTTCTGAGCTACTCCTTTGATAGCTTGCGTAAGGGTGTTTCTGATCACACTACTCATCAGTAAGAAGCAATGGCACCGCTTTTTCTTGCTGCCCATGGTGGCCATTTTGTGCTGACACCCACAACACTTTTACCAGTATATGAGTTCCAGCACCTCATTTCCATATATATATATATATATATGATTGCAGGTTTTGGTGTCTTCGGGTGTCTTCCCGTGTAAGAGTCGGGGTGTCTGGGCGACGTTTCGACGAGGTCTCACTCGTCATCTTCAGGCTGGTGCTTTCGGCTTCTTGTTACTGGAACAGAGCAGAATCTGGTGTATGAGTTCCTATAAATACTGTTGAGGGGTGTGGTGTATAGCCTCCAACGTTCTGGGCATAGAGGAAGTTCCTAGATTAGTGTGCCTTTTCTTCTTTTGTTCCTTAATTACTTGAGGGATATCTTGAGTGATTTCATGAGCCAAGCCAGAGCACAACTAAATGCAGCACAGCCATCTTCTCAGAAAAACTCTTCACAAGCTCAAGAGGTCAAGACACGAAAGCTTTAGCAACTAATCTACACTTAATGACCCACCCAGTGGTATTCAGAATATCACTCATGAAATCACTCAAGATATCCCTCAAGTAATTAAGGAACAAAAGAAGAAAAGGCACACTAATCTAGGAACTTCCTCTATGCCCAGAACGTTGGAGGCTATACACCACACCCCTCAACAGTATTTATAGGAACTCATACACCAGATTCTGCTCTGTTCCAGTAACAAGAAGCCGAAAGCACCAGCCTGAAGATGACGAGTGAGACCTCGTCGAAACGTCGCCCAGACACCCCGACTCTTACACGGGAAGACACCCGAAGACACCAAAACCTGCATATATATATATATATATATATATATATATATATATATATATATGCTTTCGTAGATTTTCGTAGACCTCGTCGAAACGTCGCACAGACACCCCGACTCTTACACGGGAAGACACCCGAAGACACCAAAACCTGCATATATATATATATATATATATATATATATATATATATATATATAATATTTTTTATTAATTTTTAGCATACAAAAATTTTAAAGACATACCACACAAATTATTATACATATGTCCTTGTTTGGACTTCCTTCAGCATCTCTGATAGCCTTCCTGTCTTGATTTTTTCTCCTGCAATTCTTAACTTAATATTGCCTTTACATTTTCTAACAAATCATTTCTCCCTTTCCATTTTTACAATTTTTCTTAAATTACTCCTCACAGAACTTGCTGTAGTCCTACAAACGTAATCTGATCATCACAAATACCTTTCAGATATTCAGTAAATTTAGTCCAGTCTTCAGTAAACCTTTGGTCCCGCCGGTCTCGGATCCTTCCTGTTAGCTTATCTAATTCTGCGCTAATTCTGTGCTGACACCCACAACACTTTTACCAGTATATGAGTTCCAGCACCTCATTTCCATGCCCCAAAAGCACTAACTTGCAGGGCAGCCCTAACCATGGCTACTCGGGAGGAAGTCCTATTGAATTCAAGCTTTCCACTGCAATGCTATACACAAGCACTTACTTTACCTGGGAATAGGTCCCACTGAGTGCAACAGAACTTACTACTGACTAGATGTGGTTAGGTTTGCTATGTTAATGCTCACTGTCACTCACTCAGGCGGAAGAAACCCTTAAGCTCAAATTCTGCACTTAAATAACAAGGAAGTAAAACAATGAACCAAATTCCCATGGCCATCAGGAACAGTCAAGATCCTTTCAAGCCACGCCAAGGAGAACTGACCATAAAGCCTTTCCTTTAAGAAGAGAAAAGGAAAAAGGAAAAAGAGAATAGGACATTTGAAGACCTAAAATGAAAGCCTTCTCCAGGTAAATGCCGGTGGAGTGAAATTCTGATTACAGCCTCATCATCCTGCTGCCTGCAGTCTTTCTCCCCCATTTCATTCAACAGTCTGTCATGCTTGTTACTGGGAAATGAATTCCCTTCACCCTGACATTTCATATACTTACTGATATGGCATATAATGAACAGTCTACCAAACTGTCAGCTTATAACAAAATTAACTTTTTTATTGCATTAAAATAAAAATTAACAGGAGCCCAGCCCTGTAGGTAAGTTCAGCCTGACAGTAGATGTTTGGTGTTGTAACAACATGACGATTTCTGTTCACGATCCAGCCTCTATCCTTGTGTGACCTTGCCTTTTCCTCTGAGGCTTCCAAGCACGATCTCTTCATTTCCCAAAGAAAAACCCTCCTTAGGTTCCTTCCTACAAAGTGCTTCAAAACCTTTTAAATTCCATGCCACTGACACAGGTGGAAGGCAACAATTAAAGGAATCTTTTACTTGCCATGGAGGACTTCTTTTGTCATGAAATGGAAATGTTACCTATAGATTCTGTTCCACTGAAGAACCTGCTCAAAACCTGTATGTGGGGAGAGGGAGACTATAAATAAACCATTCCACTCTTGGTTTTTTCTATGCTGCAGTGGCAGACCTTGCAAGTTTAGTTTTGAGACACCCAGCAACCATAGATCTGAAACCAGGATGACCTGATAGCTCATGGATTATTAAATCCCACTACCTGATGCAGCAAAGTAAAAAGATTTATTACATGCATTAGGTTGGGACATGACCTACAAACATACAACTTCAAACAAGACAGTTGCACATGTCCTCAGCAACCTCATCATCCTCTTATGATCTGCAAGCTTTACACAAACTCAAATCCCTAGCTTAGATGGCTCCCTCTGAGAACTTGGTTTTTCCTTCATCATCCAACTCACCTTTGCTGCCCATGTGCATTTCTGACTTCAGCTGCTGTCAGTAAAGGTTGTGCTTTCCAGAGCAAGGGCAGGGAAACTATGGCCCTCCAGATGGTGTTGGATTTCAACTCCCATTAGGCCCAGACAATCTGGCTGCTGGTCAGAAAAGATGAGAGTAAAGGTGACCCACTGTCAAGATGCAGCTTTGCCCCACCTGATGAGCTGCTTCTGGTCAGTGGTCCTGCGTAAATATAAATTGTGTGGCAGCCCAGGTGCCATGTCATCCTACAACTCACATGTGATTGGACTGAAAATGGACAAGGGCCATAACTCAGTGGTAGAGCATCTGGTTGCATGAAGAAGGTCCCAATTTGTTGTTGTTTAGTCGTTTAGTCGTGTCTGACTCTTCATGACCCCATGGACCAGAGCACACCAGGCACTTCTGTCTTCCACTGCCTCCCGCAGTTTGGTCAAACTCATGCTGGTAGCTTCAAGAACACTGTCCAACCATCTTGTCCTCTGCCGTCCCCATCTCCTTGTGCCCTCCATCTTTCCCAGCATCAGGGTCTTTTCCAGGGAGTCTTCTCTTCTCATGAGGTGGCCAAAGTATTGGAGCCTCAGCTTCAGGATCTGTCCTTCCAGTGAGCACTCAGGGCTGATTTCCTTAAGAATGGATAGGTTTGATCTTCTTGCAGTCCATGGGACTCTCAAGAGTCTCCTCCAGCACCATAATTCCAAAGCATCAATTCTTCAGTGATCAGCCTTCTTTATGGTCCAGCTCTCACTTCCATACATCACTACTGGGAAAACCATAGCTTTAACTATACGGACCTTTGTTGGCAAGTTGATGTCTCTGCTTTTTAAGATGCTGTCGCAATTTAACCATTGGCATTTCCTGGGAGGGCCAAGGGGAAAAGTTCTTTGCCTGGAGAATGGCTGACAGTCAGAGTAGACAATACTGAACCAGATGGAGCAATGGTCTGACTCAGTTTAAGGCAGGTTCTTATATTCCTAAAATGCAAACAAATTTCATGGTAACAAGTGAGAAACTGTGGATTCTCATCCCATCTGTATCTCCTGCTTGGCCACTGTTTGTTCACAGACAGCACCAATAGCAAACATGGTTGTTTCAAATGGCGACCGGTGTGTTTTCTCTTTAAACACAATATAAACAACTGTTACTGCAGCTGCCTTGGGGAATTCTGTCTCAATAGCTGTCATGGTAGACAAGTCCCCCGGCTCCTGTAGTAAAGTCCAGTGTTTCTGCAGCACTGGGAGCTGCTCATTATATCCAGGGCTCTGTGGAACATGTTTCCATGGAAACAGGCTGGCATTATGTGGCTGTTGACAGCTCAGGATAGTGTTATTCTGAAATGCTTGGACACATAACAGGTGTGTCCTACCCAAGTAGCAAGCAACAGTGGAAATGTGGAATGATTAGGTAATGAGGCAAACATCTAATCACTAAAAAGCATTTCTACAGAATGGTCCTGGGACTGCTGCTACATGAACTTCATGGATTTCAACTGTGGACTCAAGTCCCCCATCATTGCCTATAAGGGTTGAGGAAACATTCTCTGTGGTTGCAACTTTATCACCTCTGCCTCCAGTGGCCCTAGAATTAGAGTCATCTCTTTTTTTCTTGTGATACTGTAACCACCACAACTATTGCTACTACCACATTGTATGGTCTCTCTTTTGAACTATGCTGGTGGCTGTTGTCTCCTCACGAATGCCCCAACGTTCTGATATAAGCTGCCCCTTGCTACATTTCTCTTCTGATATTTGGTATAGTGCAACATCAAAGAAGAACAAGATGATAGCTGGGAAGTATCCTCTGGGGGAAGGAAACATTGAATGACTTTTAAGTTTTTAAGGTGTGGTGGCTGATGAGAAGTTAGCAGGGGCTGTTCACTGGAACTGTCTCATGTTCAAACTGAATATGACAAAGTTTGTTCATACTTTTAATGTGTACTCTCATCATCATCAACATCACATACACACATAAACACGTGCCATAAGTAAAGGTATTTCTAAAGACTGAAGATGTGTGCCTAAAATGATACATTTTTTCATGGGTCTGAGAGGACATGGGGATGTGCTCTCCTATCTAAGATTTTATAAAACTATCCTATCTAAGATTTTATAAGCAGAGAAAAAGAAAAAAAGAAAAGAAAAGCAGAAAAAGAAAAAGAAATGCAAAATAAAAGCTGCATACACAACATACATCCCTACCCCCACCAAAATCCTGGGAACTGTACTTCATCCCATCAAAGAACTACTGTACATTTACCAGCACTCTTAACAAACTACAGTTTCCATGAATCTTTGGGGGTTGCTTTATATGGTGTGTACAGTGTGTGCTTTGTACGCAACCAGATATGAGAAAGAGGAGGAGATTTCAATGTGTGCAGAAAACTGATTGTTCAGATGCTGCAACTTACCAGAATTCCAAAGCATTTCTGTCTGTATAGCCCTTATTTAAAGGAAGATTTAATTCCAGTTGCAGCTAGCTATGTTTAGTGGAATAATTCTACTTTTGGTTTAGAAAGTTCACAATGAATGCAGTCAAGTGTTGTGCTAAACTGTGTTTTAGCAAAGCATGAATGAGCCTAGCCTCCTTCCAGGCTTACACATTCATCCTTCCCTCTCTTACCCCAGATGACCAAGAAGAAGTCTACTTTTTCTGCTTCTATCCTCTCAGCCATCAACTTTGTGAAAATGTCTGTTTTTAAAATTAAATTTTGATTTGCATATTTGACAAAGGAAAAGAAAAAAGGGGAAATGATGATAAAACTTACCCAAGTTAATACAAGCTATCTAGGTGTCTAAGTACAGTATCCACACAAAACTGATATCAGTAAAAAAATATGTCAAAATGTAGCCAGGGCAGTGATGCCTTCAGATCATTCTGTGGTATACAGTGGTTGTTTATAGAATAGAATCATAGAATCATAGAGTTGGAAGAGACCACAAGGGCCATCGAGTCCAACCCCCTGCCAAGCAGGAAACACCATCAGAGCACTCCTGACAAATGGTTGTCAAGCCTCTGCTTAAAGACCTCCAAAGTAGGAGACTCCACCACACTCCTTGGCAGCAAATTCCACTGTCGAACAGCTCTTACTGTCAGGAAGTTCTTCCTAATGTTTAGGTGGAATCTTCTTTCTTGTAGTTTGGATCCATTGCTCCGTATCCGCTTCTCTGGAGCAGCAGAAAACAACCTTTCTTCCTCCTCTATGTGACTTCCTTTTATATATTTGAACATGGCTATCATATCACCCCTTAACCTCCTCTTCTCCAGGCTAAACATGCCCAGCTCCCTTAACCGTTCCTCATAAGGCATCGTTTCCAGGCCTTTGACCATTTTGGTTGCCCTCCTCTGGACACGTTCCAGTTTGTCAGTGTCCTACTTGAATTGTGGTGCCCAGAACTGGACACAGTAATCCAGGTGAGGTCTGACCAGAGCAGAATACAGTGGCACTATTACTTCCCTTGATCTAGATGCTATACTCCTATTGATGCAGCCCAGAATTGCATTGGCTTTTTTAGCTGCCGCGTCACACTGTTGGCTCATGTCAAGTTTGTGGTCAACCAAGACTCCTAGATCCTTTTCACATGTACTGCTCTCAAGCCAGGTGTCACCCATCTTGTATTTGTGCCTCTCATTTTTTTTTGCCCAAGTGCAATACTTTACATTTCTCCCTGTTAAAATTCATCTTGTTTGTTTTGGCCCAGTTCTCTAATCTTATCCTTCCAGGCTCAAAGCAGAAGTCCCTTAGTGGCCATAATGGCTCCTTAATCCATTTTTATGGTCCTACCATTAATCCCCATATTGTGGGAGCATAATTTGAATGTACATAAATGTCTGCAAATATCAAGGATTTAGGCAGTACAAAATTGATATAGACAGCAAATTCAGACCAAAGGGGCTTGATGATGCTCATAGCAAGGAACAGGCCAAAGCTGTTTTCATTCAGGTTATTCTGGACACTGTGGGTTATGTCTGGGTTTGGGGAAGTGGCATTAGAAAGAAAGAAAAAAGAAAAACACTGTCCTGCCATTCCAGTGTCACAATCTGTCATATCTGTTCAAGACAGTCAGATGACTGTACCCGTCGCAAGCCATCATCACAACTCTCTATCAGCCTGCGATAGAGATCAGACAAAGAGCAGTGCCATCTCCCCATGAATTAAAGGCTTGGCGATTGAACCCTCTCTGAAGAAGATTAAAAAATATTCATGGTTTAGGAGATGAATTCCTTTTTTGCTAATTTTATTATTCCGCTCAGCTCCAGTTAAACCAATTTAAGCTCCACAACATGAGTTATTAAAAGCGGGGGGAAGGAGGGGGAAAAAAGAACGATGCCTGTCAACTTTTCATTGCATTACTGCTCAGCTTTCACCTTGTGAAAAAGGAGACTTCAGAATTAAACTGTGTTAAAGTGTAAACCAGAGGACGAATGAATTAAAAGACAACTGTGGTAATGCAGTCTGCCAGCCCAACCCTTCCAGGAGCCCAAGTCTAGAGCCCCACATAGACATTCAAGGGAACACCTCCACCCCATGCCATTTTGTTCTTTGTTCCTTATTTCCAATTCTGTGAAGCCACTAGGGACATACTCCCCACCACCACCCAGAAGTCTTGGTTAACGGCGAAACACTTGGCTATGAACAAATGCACTGCTATAGTACCTGAAGGGAATGTTGCTATGAAATAAGGGGTTTCCCTGTGTTTCTCTAGTGTTTCCCTGACCTAATTTTTCTACCTTTATGAAGGCGGCACCAATATGAAGCATTCTGCCTCACAGAAGTTTCTTTAGGAAGAAAGACACTTCCAGCCAGAAGCTGAATTGGTATACGATTAAAATGTTTGCCTCACAGATCATTACCGTAAATCTCTATCTTACAACTTGCTATTCACACACTTTATTTACTCCTACTAGATTTTCCCATTTTGATCCAACAGACAAGAAAACAAAGAAGAAACAGGAGAGGAAACAGATCACCTGTCATGGGTGCTGTGGAGATCACACAGGGTCCCCGGATGTTTGACGGTCTATTGATCCCTGTGCCACCACTGTGACTGCCTCCTCGCTGCCAACAACCCGTTTCTCTCAGGTACACACGGAGTCCAGACAGTTGTTCACATTAACAAATAATCAAGTTTATTTTATAAGCATTAACAAGTTTATGGTTTCAGTTAATTTTTCTTGGCAGTTTCTTAATCTTAGTTTCTTTAATGACCTATACGTTCCTAACAACTTCAAACTGATTATCCCAGCTATCTATCTGACTCCACCTAATAGTTCCTCTCACTCTCTCACATTAAAACTAGACCAACCCACAGACTTATCCTCCCTTCTCCAACTCCCAACTGACTTCCCAACAATTCCAACTCTAACTCTAACTCCTCCCCTTGGGTTCCCACTGGCCAATCACTTCACATTCATTTAACCCTTTCCTTATGACCCACCTAGGAGGGCAAACACCACAGGTGCTTTAGCTGAGATTCCTGCATTGCGGGGGATTGCACCAGAAGACCCTTGGGGTCCCTTCCAATTCTACAATTCTGATTCTATGAGAAAAAAATATTATTAATTAAAAATATTGAGCAGTCATATGGGGATATTGGGGGCAGTGGGAGGCATGCCTAACTAAAGAAGGGGAAGAAATTCAGCCCAGTTCACATTTCAGTGTGAATGTATCTAATTAACATTTACTGAAGTAATACGCAAACTGATATGCAACTATCACTTTTAATTCACAAATTTTGTGATGCAGTTTTCCAACCAGAAAATGTGCAGGAAAATCCATATATTAGTAAAGATTGCACATAAAATGAATATAACATATTAGGGGGGAATGCTTGGGAAGATGTGTATATTAGGCAAAATGGTATCAAAATGTGTACTGTTAAATTTTCATGAGGACCTTTAATAATAATAAAAAGCAAACAGAGTCAGAAGATGTTAGTCACCCATAGAACATGGAGTGTCAAATGTATTTTTTAAAAATAGTCTGAGTGTCTCTGTCTTGGTTTTCCTGGGTGGAAGTGATATCTCCAACACAAATATGTTGTCTACTATGTTGAATTCTGCAGAGAAGAGCCAGTTTGGGCAATATGAAGGCTGAAACAATAAAACCCAAGATAATATCCAATTCAATGGTGCATAGTTGGAAGGCTTAAAAGACACGTCATTCAGGAAAATAGCCAAGAACTTTATGATCTCTCCTAACAACAATGGAACAGACACAGGAAAACCCTGATTCCAGCCAGACATTAGGCTTCATTCACACATAGTGGTCTATTGCGTTGATTGTTTCTGTCCTGATTTTGAATGTTTCCTTTAGACTGCAGTACCTGTGTTGTGGAACTGTGGCTTTCTGATCAATATACTGCCATATTGCAGTAAATTTTAAATGGTGGGAGAGAACTGCATACCACCCCAAATTTCATCATGTGGAATTACAATGCAAAACTACCATGTAATAGAAAAAATAGAAACAACACGATAATGAGTGCTAAACTTATACTAGGTTCCACTTGGTTTCCAGAAGTGAATTTTACGTTATGTGAATGATCACATAAAACATGGGAATGGACAAAGAAACATCAGTGAAATGGAATAAAGTATTGTCTGAATGCAGGCCAATGCCACCTAATGACTAGAATATAGAATGACGATTTCTGCACACTGCTAGTCTCCGGTAGAAATGCAAAGCTTCTTGAAGTGATATCGCAAACAGTCACCATTTCCTGTTAACAGGAACTCTGCATGTGAAGCTAGGGAAGCTGCTCTCTATTCTCTAACAAGACAGGGTCCACTGAATGTTTCCTTCATGGCTTGTTTCTCTTGAAGTGAAAATCAGCTACTGGAAGGTAGTAGAGAATGCTCATTACAAGAAAACATGCATTTGTGAGCACAACAAAAAATATAGCTTGCTTGCGGGAAATTACCCTGTCTGCAAAGGGATAA
The DNA here is from genome assembly GCF_965113315.1 of Podarcis vaucheri. Classification (NCBI taxonomy): domain Eukaryota; kingdom Metazoa; phylum Chordata; class Lepidosauria; order Squamata; family Lacertidae; genus Podarcis; species Podarcis vaucheri. The sequence goes on from NC_138763.1 coordinate 39,415,708, forward strand.
ACCAGTACCCTATAGAATGAGAGAAGAAAATAAAAATTGAGGACAAAGAGATTTTGAACAAATCAGATCAGTACATCACTGGCAAAACAATTCAAAGCAAGCACTAGCGGCAGGCAGCCTGTTCTTCCATAATTGTTTCAGTGGAAAGCCAGAACAGCAGCACTAGCTCCTTCAAGCAGCTATAAAAGGTTTTCAGATGTTTGATAATGAAATCTATGTCCTGATGGACTCCTCTCTCTCTCTCTCTCTTGAACACTCAAGAGTGGTAGTTTGCTATTGTTGGATTGTTAGTGAGTGTTATGCTACAGGCTCTCATATTTCTAAGGAAGTGAAAATGAAAATAAAGCATTTGGGGTTGTGGTGGAAAAACTACACAACTGGGATCCAAGCCTACAGCACTTACTCAAACAAGTGGACTTTGTTCACTTGGGTATTTCTGCTATTGCTGACCAGGAGCTTGGCCAGCATTAAGGCCTATCAGCTTCATTGGGAATACTCAAAAGGCAGAAAGAATTGAGGCCCTGGGAACAGAGCAATTCTGGAGCTCAATCCACTGAAAGGACGTATGAAAACAGAAGGCTGAAAAACTCTTCTGAGGGGAATGGTGAGCGTATTACAACATTACAGCACTATGAATGATTCATAACACTGTTATCTAGTCAGTGTTCTTCAATGCTGGGTCTTAAGATGTTGTTGGACTACAACTCCCATCATCACCAGCTATCCTACCCAATAGTCGGGTTGATGGGAGATGTAGCCCAACTACATCTTAGGACCCAGCTGTAGTCCAACTGGAGATTCAATTTCTTGGCAGCTCATTGTCCCTCTTCACTTAAAATAAGTGTGAGGGCTAAAACTGTGTAAAGGCCATATGCCACCGCACCCTCAGTGTCCCTGTGTGCATCATGCATGCCAGCTCTTTTTGTTACCTTCATATGTGAAATACAAAGGTTTTCAGGGAGACCATGTTCAGCTGAAATTAATCACAAACCCCAGTTCTACATGGTTCCTGGTTGTGAGAAGGATTGTAACTGCATTCAGCTGGATGAAGTTAGAAATCCTTCTTCAGAGCTTGGTGTTCCATGTGCAGAAGTCAAGAAAGGAGCCAATAGGGACATGTGTGTTCCCTCTTCCTCCATGTTTACAATCCTCCCTTCATTTTGGAACACTTCTTGGGCAAGGTTCTTGATCATAAGGAGAATTCTAACTGTAGATGCAGTTATTTTATTTTATTCATGATTAGGCTCTGGAAAACTAAGTCAAGGTAGAATATGCCAAAGGCACTCGTGATATTTATTTGTTGTTGTTTAGTCGTTTAGTCGTGTCCGACTCTTCGTGACCCCATGGACCAGAGCACGCCAGGCACTTCTGTCCTCCACTGCCTCCCGCAGTTTGATCAAACTCATGCTGGTAGCTTCAAGAACACCATCCAACCATCTCATTCTCTGTCGTCCCCTTCTCCTTGTGCCCTCCATCTTTCCCAACATCAGGGTCTTTTCCAGTGAGTCTTCTCTTCTCATGAGGTGGCCAAAGTATTGGAGCCTCAGTTTCACGATCTGTCCTTCCAGTGAGCGCTCAGGGCTGATTTCCTTCAGAATGGAGAGGTTTGATCTTCTTGCAGTCCATGGGACTCTCAAGAGTCTCCTCCAGCACCATAATTCAAAAGCATCAATTTTTCGGCGATCAGCCTTCTTTATGGTCCAGCTCTCACTTCCATACATCACTACTGGGAAAACCATGGCTTTTACTATACGGACCTTTGTTGGCAAGGTGATGTCTCTGCTTTTTAAGATGTTGTCTAGGTTTGCCATCGCCTTTCTCCCAAGGAGCAGGCGTCTTTTAATTTCGTGACTGCTGTCACCATCTGCACTGATCATGGAGCCCAAGAAAGTAAAATCTCTCACTGCCTCCATTTCTTCCCCTTCTATGGATCACTGCCTTGCCATGGCAAAGGGGCTTGAAGAACTCAGAGAAGCTATGAACTATGCCGAGCAGGGCACCCAAGATATTTATTACACATGACTAAATAATAGGAAAGGTCAATATTAATCAGCTGACCCAGATCAAGCCTCTTTTGTAACTTTCTGCCTCATGGAGTTAGTTGCCATCTTTTCCACTACTCTCATCTGAAAATATACCTTTTCTCCCTTGGCCACAGGTGTTAATTCCTTTCCCTGTGTTATTATTTATGCTTAAATTCCATGAAGCTTTTTGAAGAGCAGTTTGCATGAAAAATGCTCAGAATGAAATATGAATTTAGCTATATTACATGGTCCATTACCCTACCTCCTCCATACCTTTCTTCAAATATGCTTTCCTTTCTCTACCTCTCCTCAGATCAAAGCAATCTTTTGACTATTTATTTGAATTAGCTCTCGTAAAATAAAAGATGGCTGACACCAGCAGTCATCAGTTTTGACCATGCAAGCAAAAACAGACTTTTCCCATATACACTTGCTAAGTGCAGATTTCTCCCCTAATAAAGTTTATTGGAAGTAAATTGACATAAGCAGGCATGCTGGCAGAGGTCTATTTCTTTGGATACATATACTGTACTGTATCTGCCATTTGATTACAAGAAGCAATTCAGCTCACAAACACCACCACCTCTAGCAAGCTGTTATATAGTAGCTACATAAGGGAACAACCTGAATACAGGGCAATATAGAATGGCCTGCAGATTTTCTTTACTTCTGCTGAAACAAGGGTGGACAACCTTCTTGTGTGTTTTTTGGTCAAGGCCCATGTACCATCAGCTGCTTCACATCAGTGGTGGGTGAGGTTTGTATCAGAAGTAAACAAGGTCAGAGCCAAAAGTGGGTGGACAACTCAATTTTTCTCTCTTCCTGCCACCCTCTTCTCTTTCCCTCTCCTTTCTCTTTTTCTCTCTGTAATACCCAATTCCCTCCTATTTTTTCCTTCCTTATCACTTGGATGAAATTAAGTCAAGGGCTACAACATTTTCTGAATAATCCAAATAGAACCTCTTTGAAACAGAGTGTTCTTGCACTATGCTTTTGGCTTTTCTTTGTTTCATAGAGTGAGGATTTGAAGGCACCTGAGACGGCCTCCTTGCTGACACTATGGTTCTGGAGCTGGTCACTATCTGGATGGCGATCTTCCAGGGAACCTCCATGTACGCCACCTTGCTTTCCATGAAAGAAGAAAGATAGGAAATGAATATAGGAAAATAAATAATTAACTGTCCTAGCAGATGAACAACAAGCACGTGCTCAAGTCATTTACACAGCTGACCACTGTAAACAACACTTTCAGACAAAAGATGGACAGGCAAACAGACAAGGACAGAATATTAGTCTGGTTAGCCATTATGGGAACAGGACTAGATGGGCCACTGATCTGATCTAGCAGGCTCTCCTTACATTGTTACAAAGTTGTGAATAATAACTAGCCAATTATGGCATAAACCTTTATGGACCATTTCATCAGATGCCATCTTTAAGTTGCCGTGAGACTGTTGCTTTTGCTGCAAAATACTAACAAGGTTACTCCTCGGGAATTCAAGAACAGGGTGTGTCCTCTTTGCTTTTCATAAGAGATTTCAGTGCAAGCAGAAAACACATTTTATTCTTTTTTAATAAGAGCAAATGCAGCCATAAGCCAATCAACAAGTTAAATGTGTGAATTATCCCATGAACAACATTTATTTACAACTGTATTTAGACAAGCACTTTGAGAATAGACAATCTTCCTTCCCCAACATTTTCTGCCTGTAAAAGAAGGAAGATGATGTTCTTGAGAAATTTCATTGATAATAAAGCATTTTGCAAAGCTTTAGACCATGTCAGTGCTTCCTTTTTCAAATCCAATGACAGCCAGACCCCACAATAGCGAAATTAGATGAAGCCAACATACATTTTTCAGGCCCCAAAGAAGTAATTTCAACTGCAAATTGGTGGAGAAACCATATAAACAGCTGCAATACATATCTGCCCATTACTTTTTAGAATCTAAATAGAAGCAGAACATAAGTGGTAATTGTGTTAGCTCTGGAGATAATGTAAGGAATAATGTCTTTTCAGCTGAATGTAATGAGGTTGCAATTCCACTGAGGTATTCAAGGGACACCAAGACTGTTAAGCTATAGTTAGTACATCTAAGAATTATAGACTTCGTTTATGGACATTTGGGGAAAAAGTGGTAGCATGCTTATTGTTAATTTAAAAGCATGTTTTCCCCACTTTGCTATTTGTTCTTTCTGACCCTGCTATGGTCATGTCATTTCTCTGAGTTTTGCCTAGACTTGAAACTCACTATTCTGCCTCCTCACCTTCACTGTCATAAGGAGCAATGAGTAATTTTAGCAATTGGGGGTGAAGGAGAATGTTTCATAAACATAAACCATTTAAGTGCAGTTCATGTGAAAATAGCAGCAATGGGTATGGGTGTGTTAAAACAAAACCACTATTAATCAAATTGTCCGCTGCCTCTGTGACTACGGGTTGAGCAAAGATAGCCTGACCACTGTTCTTGCTGTAAAACTGCACCTGATCCTTCCCAGCAAGAACATACACCATGATTTCAAAATGCCTTGTGCATTTCTACCACAGAGAGCAACATATTTGTGACACCTTTATAGAAATTTGGCATATTCTGTTTGCAGTCCTTTTTTTTTAAAAAAAGGAACATTAAAAAGAGTCTTTTTGGCAAGATGGTTTATAAATTTAGCAACCAGAAGTTATACCACTTTATTTTACTCCTCATGACATACTTTACTTATAGAGTCAAGCATAGTGGAAAGGTCCAACAATGATTTATGAAACCTTGGAGATGGCTATTGTATTCAAATGTTGAAATATTGTACATATTCTCCTCTCTCCCCCACTAGTTTCACCCCAGTAGGAAAAGGTGATAATCTTTGATCAAGGAAAAATCACTTCTACATGTTTGTTGCTGTCCAATCTCTTTCCAGTCCACTCATCTAATCACTACTGAATACAGAAATACCTGAAATATGAATGCAGGTCTCAAATGTTCCAAGCAAGGATAGGCATGACTGTGAAAAAATAGAGAGAGCAAAGGATGCTGTATCTTCAAATGATGCTCCATTACATCATGCAATATGAAAAGTAGCAGAATGCCAGAAACAATTGATAATGTAACTCAAGTGGTAATATCTTGAAAATGTCTTGAATTCAGACATAGCAAAACCTGTTTCTAAACCCATGTTGAAGGCACATCTTCTTTTTCTAATTTTAGTCATCTCTGCTGCTCCAAATGGATTGGGGCAGGTGTAATCATATTCTTAAGGGTTAAAAGTTTTCTTGCTTCCAGAAATATAAGATCAGTATAGTGGGTGGGGAATGCAGGGAAGTGAGTTCCAGGATCCCCCCCCTTCAAAGCATGAGCAATGATTGTTGGAGAGAGAGGTTTAGAAGAGAGATTCTTACTCACCCATAGCAGAGTTAAGCACAATGGTGATTGCTCCAAGTAAGTACATTTAAACTTGGTTAGTTTTACATCTGCCCTCATCCACTTTTAAACAAACATTCCCCATGAAAATACTTAGGCAGAATAAATCACAGACACTTAGCTTTGTAAATAAGTCCATGTTTTATCCAGAGTTTTCAGAAGTTACAGCAAACAAGTCTCCATCTTCAGGCAGTAAAATGAAAATGAAAAAGTTTCCAAATAATAAATAGAAATTTATTATTTATTGAATATGCCGTCCATCTGACTGAGTTGCCCCAGCCACTATGGACAGCTCCCAGCAAAATATTGAAAAACACAGTAAAACATAGCACATTAAAAACTTCCTTATACGTGACTTAAAAAGGAAAATAATTTACAAAAAGGACAGCAAAGATGCAGGCTGTGAAATATCCTTTTAGGGAGGTTCAGTTCACTTGCAGGGAACCATGGCCACATGGCTGCTTCTTCACTTGTTCCAGGAAACATGCAGAGCAAAAGGTGCAGAAGGGAGAAAGCAGGTTACAGATAAACTAAGAACAGCTAAAAACTGTTTGGTTCGAGGAATATTCTGAAAACTGGATATTATGCTATGTACTGCTGCATTTGGTGTGCATAATGGATTAGTACAACTCCCTAAATCGTCCCTAAATTTTCTGTGGGACGTGACTATGAGAACTCATATGATGAGCCCCTGCACTTCAAAATTTGCATTTCTCCAAAGGTACTATATTTCCTACTAATTTTTAAAGCTAGCCAGCCTATTAGTCCTCTATTGTTTGGAAACTTCCTTTTGATTTCCAGCTCACATTTATGAATGTGTAGCATACATGCATCAAATTCTGATCCCAGGGTTTTAATTACCTGGCTGCCTAAGAGTCAATATATGGAGCAATAGAATAACACCTGCAGTATGCAGTTAAAAGTTGTCCACAGAGCAACTAATTGCTGTTTCTGAAGTATAGAGGAAGCCACTGAAAAGCCTGCTGTTTTCCTCTTTAGCAGGATGCTTTGAATAATGTGTAGAATCTAATGAATTTAGAGAGTGTTCTTTGCTGTTGCTAATAGAACTGGAAACCCAACATTTCTATTTTGCTAAAATGCAATGTCCCAGTAATGTGAAAGATGACGCAGCAAGCATAGTGGACTAAGGGCATATTTGCAGTACAGCATATCCCTAGTGTAAAGCATTCCTCCATCACAGAAAATCCTGGGAATTGGGAGTCCTGCAAAGGAGTGGGACAGGGATTTCAAAGTATGTTCATGACCCCCACACACAAACTACATTTCCCAGGATTCCTCAGGGAAACCCCTGGCAGATATACGTTTGTAATATACATGAAACTGGCTTGAAAATACACTACTTACTTGGTTACCTGTAATGAACAAGTGTTGCCATCAGTGACTAAGCACAGATGATTTACAAAAGGTAAGTCTATTATCTCTTTCTGACCACAAATGGCTTACACAGGCATGTAAGGAGGCAGCATAGATCAGTGAAAGAGAACCATTACCTGCCTGAATAAAGATCTCTCTCTTTCTCACAGATAAGAGTCTCAGTCATTGTGTTTTGGGCAGAAGTCGGTTGTAGTCCATGAGCATCTGATCTGGAGGGCCACAGGTTAGTCATTCCTAGTGGAATGTTTTGTCATACACTACATTAAGTATGTTAATATTACTGCTGCAAGAAAAATAAATGCCACATATTTTGTTATCTCCTTCCTATCACCACATTTGTTTGTTTGGGTACCTGCATTTCATTTTGTTCTTCCTTGTGCTTTTTCTTTCTTTAACTTGTCCTGTTTTTGTCATTACAGTGGTACCTCTGGTTACAGACGCTTCAGGTTACAGACGCTTCAGGTTACAGACTCCACTAACCCAGAAATAGTACCTCGGGTTAAGAACTTTGCTTCGGGATGAGAACAGAAATCTTGCTCTGGTGGTGCGGCAGCAGCAAGAGGCCCCATTAGCTAAAGTGGTACCTCAGGTTAAGAACAGTTTCAGGTTAAGAATGGACCTCAGGAACGAATTAAGTTCTTAACCCGAGGTACCATTGTACCTGCAGTGGCAGTTTTATTGTCCCAGGATGCCCCAGATCCTGCCCCATTCTGGGGAAAGGCCTCTAGTATGAAAAACAACATGTCTTCCACTAGTGTCTGACACGTTTCCCCAGAACGGCACAGTGGTCAGGGCATTCTTAGAAAATGAAATGGTGACTTCCAGAAGTGCTCAACGAATTCAGTTTCCCTGGGACTGTCGCTGCGGAACCGTAAGCCCACCACCATCACCAAATGGTATGAATGGGAACAATAGAACAAAACAATCCATTTCATCCATTAACTCCCCAGCATATTCCGCTCTGAAATTAACACAAATTAAACAGAATTGGCTGAACATGCCAAAATGAATGAGACTGCTAAGGAGCACGTGCGTGCGTCCATAAAATTCTGATGCATCCGTATGTGCAATCACATCAAGAGGATTATTTTGCCGTGTTTTGTCGGTGTACATCGGAAACACAGGAGGGGGGAAATGCAAAGAGCGGAAGGAACTGAAAGATGTGGCATATGCTACATATGCTCCAATTCCAGGAATTATTTCTTCTAGTTAAATAAGAATTCAAGAGGAATTAAGGGCGAATCAAATCAAAGGAACAATAAAGCACTTATGAAAGAAACAAAAGTTACTTATCCCTGTAGAATACATGTGTTTGTATAACAAAACAAAACACAACCCAAACCTGCCTTTAGAAACAGAACTTTCCTGCTCTTCTATGAACAATTGCACATTAACTTGAATAAGGATTGTAAACTGGGCATAGCTATGCAGCCAAGATGGAATATATTGCATGTGGGTGGCCTTGATTTCAAACAATCTGTTCTCAGGAAACTATTAAGCAGGTCTGAGAAAACTGTAACTGGAAATTTCATGCTCCCTATTCATTTCCTGATATGAAGGTATTCTTTCTCTGCTGAGTCATCCTTATTAACAGAGGTCATGTTTTATCAATATTAAGGCAAAAATGACAAAACGAAATAACTACGGCTGTCCTGAGCTAAACGTAGAGTCATTTTGGTACTAACTAGATTATCACGTAGTTAATGGTTATCTCCAAAGAGACGGTTGGAATAGGCTGATAGTGCTTTTAATTTGTGCTGCAAATTGCTAATTAAAGTCTGTGAAAAGGACTAAAAAAATAATTCCCTCAATTAAAAAGATAAATGTGATGGAACTGGCACTTGGGCCATTCTGATCCACGGATGATTTAAAAACCTGCTTTGTGTAGAATTTATAATGCTGTAGTAGGAGCTCTGCATGCTGTGCTCATTTCATTGTAACCACCAGCCGCAAAGTAGTCACTAAACTGTGGCTTTACTAAGGGCCAATTCATACTGACACTTTTTCTCAAATTGGCACATGCTAATAAAATGGGTTTTGAGAATGGTCCCTCTTTATCATATTTGAGTGTGGAGGAGGAGAGGGAAGCAGGGGGCCACACAGCCATGCTCTTGCACTGACGGGAATGTGTGGATGCATACCACAGCATGCTTCCCACTTCCCACTATTTGCAGGAGTTGCAAATGATGCTTCTAGCTGACCACTTGCAGTTGCTGCTGGAGTGGTTTATCTTTTGCGTTTCCCAAAAGGAATTCAAAGTGGCTTATATGGAGATTGTATTTTCTGATCCATATCATCTGGTCTGACCCATGGATGTTACAAGTTAGATGTAGACATCTGAATTGGGAAAGCCTATACAGTGGTACCTTGGTTCTCAAACTCAATTCATTCCAGAATTCTGTTCCAAAACCAAAGCATTCCAAAACCAAGGCACACTTTCCCACAGAAAGTAATGCTAAATGGATGAATCTGTTCCAGTTTTTTGAAAACAACCCCTAAAACAGCAACTTAACATGAATATTGCTATCTAACGAGACCATTGATCCATAAAATGAAAGCAATAAACAATGTACTGCAATCACACAATCAATCATACAATCATACAATCAATCAATCAATCAATCAATCAATCAGTAGCTGAACTAGGTTCCATACAGTCACAAAAACAAAACAAAAAGAGCCGCAAAAACAAAAAAGCAAAATAAATAGGAAAAACAGACAGACCTTAGTGTAGCACTCAAAACAGAACACGTTGGGCTTCTGGAAAAAGTTCGCAAACTGGAACACTTACTTGTGTGTTCACACCCAGAAACCTCCCCCCTAAATAAATTCACACTTGACTCAAATTTTAGTTTGGTTTTTGGCAGAATTTAGGCCACAGCTTTATTGATTACAGAAAGTGAGTGGTTGCATAGGCTCTGGTTCGACTAGCTCCCTGCACACTTGCAGGTAGCGCTGACCCCGGGTTCCAGCATAGGTCAGTCAAGGGTGAACACCTGGATAGGTGAAAAGTTGGGAACAGACTATGTCCGTCACCCAGATGTCCACCTGGACTCAGGCACAGGCACAACCCCATCTCAGGGGTTGAGCAAACCATTTGAGTCCCTAGATTCCTTTAATGGAATACCCTTCACATAGGGATGGCGAGAGTGTTCCCTCATCCCTATCACCTGAACCAGAGCCTATTCACAACCTTACAAGTTATGACGATTTGCTACACGGCAGGTGAAACCCAAATGGCAACAGCCAATTGGCCAAGTGGGGAAAATTCCTGCCGTGCCCCTGTCCCAACAACAGATGACACACAACGGCATAGCAAGGTCAAGCACACAAGCCCTAAAAGTAGGGAGAGGTGGGCGGGTGTTCCGAATGCACGCGCTGAAAGAGGAAGCTCTGGGTCACGTTTATGGATATATATAGGTCCCTTGATCCATTTGGACAGCACCCCAATTGGTCAGATTAAACCCAACACTGAGGGACCTACCAATCGGGTGTTGTGGCTGACCAATCTTACACAGGGGATCGTTCTCCAGGTCTCACCGCAACACGTGCCCTCTTTTAGGGAGGACAAGATTTCTGGGTTTGCAGTGTTTGGGTTCCAAGTTGTTTGAGAACCAAGGTACCACTGTATATGTAGACCTCTGATTGGGTAGGATTCCACAAGAACTGGAACCCCAATTGCTCAGAGTTCCAACTCCTGCGTAAGTGAAAGCATGCAGGGGTCTACATGCATAGGCTTCCTTGGCTCAGAGATCCAATGCCAGGGAAGCTTCTTGGGCCCATTGTTCCTTTCAACATGTATGGTCCTCAGTGCATATATAATACATGAAGGGAGCTGTAGTGTCATGTCCAAGGCCAACCAATGAACTTTGCAGGCTGATCAGGGATTTGAACCTGGGTTTTCTATGTCCACATCTAACATTCTACCACACTGACATTGGGTGTTCTATTTACCAGGCCATCTGATTCCTGAACCGCTTAGTTCTTGAAGATTTCCAAATAAAGATTTGCTTTCTAACTTGAATGTGTCTTGTGTCTTTCACGACAGTCAAGACAGAGCATGCCTTCCGGGTTGTGAGTAATGAATCTTCATCAAGGTGCTACTAATCTCAATGACATTTGCCAACTTTTTGGACCTCACTAACTACTTCAGTCATTAAAAAAAACAACTTACTCTGATGTTGAACCCCAACACTAAAGATGCTCTTAGTTTGTTCTACAGAGAAGGCAAAACTGTGTCTTCACATTTAACAAGCAGATACAGTCATACCTCGGGTTACAGATGCTTTGGGTAGCATGATTTTGAGTTGCGCATTGCGCCAAAAACCGAAAGTACCGGAACTCGTTACTTCCAGGTTTCGGCACTTGAGCATGCGCAGAAGGGCTAAATTGTGCTTTGCACATGCGCAGAAGCATGGGTCGCAGGTTGCAAATGCTGCGGGTTGCGAATGTGCCTCCTGCATGGATCACGTTCTCAACCTGAGCGTCCACTCGTGTGTGTGTGTGTGTGTGTGTGTGTTTAAAATGCAAATAGCTGTCCTAGCTCCTGCCCCAAACCTACAACAGGCATACCTACTTGCAAATAAAGAAGTAAACATTTGTTATAACAATATAACGATACAAACTTAGCAGTTAGGTAAGAGCAGACTCTAGTCCAGATGCTCTTACAGTTCAAAGAGTTCATGTTCCAGGCTTTGGGGGTCAGTATCAAGGAATAGATCTAGTTCTTTCCACTGCACCCCAATACAGATTACTCTAAACTGACCAGCTCCTCTCTCTCTCTCTCTCTCTCTCTCTGAATCCTGGCTATTACTCTAAGCTGGAGTCATGGCATTAGCCAGTCTTCCTTTCATTATGTGGAAGTATCAGCTACATTAATTGAACTCTGAATGAGCCATTGAACTATCATTACCCTTCAGACCTGATGAAAGAATGCTGGGAAGCACAATGCATTTATTGTTCCTGACAGTCTCGTTTCACTTTTAACATCAACTACAGTTTCTCCTCATCAGTATTTGGTGCAAATCCTGCTAATATGAGAAGCTTCAGGGGGGTGGGGAGTGGGAGACCATGCACACAAAGCCAGAAATAAATGCTTAGAATGCCTGGCCAATGCCCTGCTCTGTTTTTGGAAGACCAAGCTCCATGCTTCCTAGTTTTCACCGCTACTTTATGTCAAAGGCAATTTCCAAAGGCTGCCTGACCCAGTCAAGACCAGGAGGCTAAAAGTGATCAAAGAAGAATGAACTTAACAATTACCATCATTGCTGGAATATGCTTTGGTTATACGCAGGGGAGATGGGACATGTGAACTTGTGATGAGGTTTGCAGGAGGGTAAAACACTAGAGCAAACAATGGAATATATTTTGAGTTATGAATTTCTTCAGGCTTTAATAAGAAACGTATTCAGAAGCAGTAGCCATGGTAAGTGGAAGATGCTTGCCAGGAGCAAACTATTGAGAAATGAGTTCTATTGCTGTATTTATTTATTTTTAATGTCACATTTTGCTTTCTTTTTAAGAGGGTTCAGCAGTCAAGGCTCCTTCAGAGTCCCAAGTCTGCCTCAGGATTTCAGAGGAGACCAGTCCTGAAGGCAACCCTGTATTGGGAAATTTTTTAATGTCTAATGTTTTTTATTTTTTATGTGATGTAAGCCACCCAGAGTGGCTGGGGAAACCCAGCCAGATGGGCAGGATATTGCTGCTGCTACTACTACTACCAGTTGCACTCTTTCCCCTAAAAGAGGTCCCGGTCTCTTCTCCTCACCCTGAACTTAAGTTTTAAATACTATTGTTTATCCACCTCATTTAATTAATTTTCAGACAGTTCCAAAATTTGCTTTCTCTCTTATTCTCTCTTCCTACAGAGCCATGGAGTTCTGTCACTTATGGTCTCTGTCTGACTTCTTTCCAGAATACCCATTTCTTTTGTTTAGCTTTCCCACCCAGCCAGGGTGGCAAAGGTTTCCAGCTGCTGGCCTTTGTAGGCTATGGAGATTGCCAATGGTATGGCTGCTGCCCCCATTTTCACTGTTTGTCTGAGTCTACTGATAAGGGTGGGGCTGATGGTCCCATCCCTGTTTTGTCACCATGCCAGGCCATTTCCATCCCAGTCATGTTCCTACTTGGCCATGATGAGGCCCATGAGTGCTGATGTCTGGAATCAAATGTCATCAGCTACTTACATATTCATTCATTCATTTAAAAGATGCAATATCCATTTAGCTGGACCTTTTTTAAAAAAAAACACACACTACACAAACCCTTTGCAGTAAATTGTTTCTAGTAAAAGCTGACCCTGATGCCCCTCTGATCACTTTTCTCTGCATGCCTAGATTTTCCATCTCTTCTAAGATGACAAAACATACCACTAGCATGCCATTCACTTTCTCAATGACCTTCAAATATTATTTTAAACACTCTTCCTTTTCATGTTCTACAAAACCTGCACAATGAAGCTGTAAAAAGAAGAAGCTATGAGACTGAAGAGTTTCTGTAGTTTCCAATTGCATCTTATAATAATTTAATTTTAGGAGAATTTGATTAAGCACCAGAGTTCTGATCCAGAAGCTCCTACAGAATTTCCTATTACTTTTTACTGATTCTTGGAGCTTGGTCACTTCCTGGACTTATAGTGCGATTGGAACAAATGAGGTCATGCTTTAAATAAGTTTTATTACTGAGATACACACAGAGAGAGAGAGAAAGAGAGAGAGAGAGAGAGAGAGAGAGAGAGAGAGCTTCATACAACTTCATACAAGCATTTTAAAGAATGAAATCACTCCAGTGCGTAAAGAGGAAACAAAAGAAATTTCTGACACAGTAGAAGCTAAAAGGTATCAAGGGTGACATCTTAGTTCAAGGTCCCATACTCATAGCACACAGGGTTGGTAGTCCAGGTGGGAAAGAATCATGAACACCCAAAACTCATGTTCTCACCCCTTTTGTATATTTCTGACTAAACATCAGGAAGAACTTTCTGGTGGTAAGAGCTGTCTGATAGTGGAATGGACTCCTATGGAAGATGGTGGACTCTCCTTCATTGGAGGTTTTTAAGCAGAGGTTGGATGGCCATTTGTCATGGATGCTTTAGTTGAGATTCCTGCATTGGAGACGCCTCAGGGTCCCTTCCAACTCTACAATTCAATGATTCTCTGATTCTATGTCTCACTGTCATGCAAGAGAAATGAAAAGGATTTAATTTGTAGATCTAACATTCTCCTTCAGTCTTCCTATATTTGAGTATCTGGGCCAGGAATTGGACTTTTAAATAAATGTAAACTTGCATGAGTGAATTTTCACACGGCACATGTCTATAGATTTAAGGCCAGAGCAGAGCTCTTATGAGTCCATTGGGAGCCAAGCTAGGAAAGAAAATGGTCTCCCTTTATGGAAAACCTAGAGAAGATAACTGAATTCAATATTTCCTTAACCAGACCTTGAATACCCCGTGGTTCTCTCCATATATATTCTACATTGAAATCCGTTCTGAAATGAACTGGATGTTAATTGCCCACATATTAGAATGTTTTAAGGATGCTGAGAAGATTCTGTCACAAATGATAAATAGCAAACTGCTTGTAAATCTTGGAAGAAAACAATTGGCAGATGCTTGGTTTTAATATTTCTGCCTGCATGAAAGCAAGCAGCCACTGTGCCATGGACACGTCTATTTGTTTTCAGTTTTCCATTTCACTTTCCTTTGATTTCAAGTTATATAAATGCAAACAGAGTGAAAAGGCGAGGGGAAAAGGGAGAGGTGTGCACCATGGGAGGCCAAAGGCTCTCACCATGCTTCCTTGCAAAGGAAGGACTTATTGCTTACAAGCAAAGCCGCCTGGTGAGTTTGCTGTGAAGTCTTGCCAACAATTCCATGGAGAAGATCAAACTTCTGTTCATTTTGTGGCTTAATGAGTTTGGGGTGTTTACATACAAGGGGAGAAAAATATTAAGAGGGACTTGAATTGTGAGATCCGTGGGGTGCCATGTAGGTGACTGAGTCCCTCTGCATGAATCTAGTGCTTGGAAGCAGAATTCAAGGTGAGCATCTAGGAAGGTGAGCATGTTTTTTTCAGGCTAAACAAATGGAGAGCTGGTTACCTCTGTCTTTGCAGGACCAGCCTCATGGTGTGCTCAGTAATTACATTTGTGCCTACTGAACAAGTATATTAACTAATAAGCTTTAGCAGTAAACCAGCTGGATAGCGCTATTTGAGTTGTACTATGGTGTTTCAGTAGTAGTACTAAATATTAGCCTTTTATAATTAAGAAGGTGTTCTTAAAAATTCAGAGCTGGCATTATTATCAGCCATTATTTAAACTAAAGGTTTGTCCACACTTCTGCTTGTCCAGTTGCCTAGAAAGCCTAGGTCCAAGCAGTTTTCTGCTTGTCCCATACTTTCTAGGTACAGGTCTGAACAGTTCTGACTTTGCCCCACCGTTTCCCCAGGAAAACCTGCTCTGTAGTGATAAATCAGAACAAATGGCAATCTGCAGAAAACCCATTTGCCATTTGCTCCAATCCAGCACCAAACTGCAGGTTTTCCCGGAGGAAAGTGACAAGGCAAACAAAAATGTGGATAAGTTCTGAGATGAAAGGAAACTACAGCTTGGAATGGAAAGGGTTTGAGATTTGTCCTTAGCCTGTCCTCCATCCATCTGTATGAACTTGGGCATGGTACTTGTACTCTCTCCTCCTCTACATCCTGGTCTTAAATATGGTTACCAAGGAAGTATAACCTTTGAGCTAATTGTGACTCCTAGTAGGAAAGTTGTGGATGGAAGCCAGATAGCTATTTCCCAGCCAGTCATACCAAGGAATGCTGTGATTACCAATAGTCAGCATGGATTTCTGAAAAATAAGTTATGTCAGACTAACCTGATCTCGTTTTTTGACAGAATTACAAGCCTGGTAGATGAAGGGAATGCAGTGGATGTAGCCTACCTTGATTTCAGCAAGGCATTTGACAAGGTGCCCCATGATATTCTTGTAAAGAAGCTGGTAAAATGTGGTCTTGACTATGCTACCACTCAGTGGATTTGTAACTGGCTGACTGACCGAACCCAAAGGGTGCTCATCAATGGTTCCTCTTCATCCTGGAGAAGAGTGACTAGTGGGGTGCCACAGGGTTCTGTCTTGGGCCCGGTCTTATTCAACATCTTTATCAATGACTTGGATGATGGACTCAAGGGCATCCTGATCAAATTTGCAGATGACACCAAACTGGGAAGGGTGGCTAACACCCCAGAGGACAGGATCACACTTCAAAACGACCTTGACAGATTAGAGAACTGGGCAAAAACAAACAAGATGAATTTCAACAGGGAGAAATGTAAAGTATTGCACTTGGGCAAAAAAAATGAGAGGCACAAATACAAGATGGGGGACACCTGGCTTGAGAGCAGTACATGTGAAAAGGATCTAGGAGTCTTGGTTGACCACAAACTTGACATGAGCCAACAGTGTGACGCGGCAGCTAAAAAAGCCAATGCAATTCTGGGATGCATCAATAGGAATATAGCATCTAGATCAAGGGAAGTAATAGTGCCACTGTATTCTGCTCTGGTCAGACCACACCTGGAGTACTGTGTCCAGTTCTGGGCACCACAATTCAAGAAGGACACTGACAAACTGGAATGTGTCCAGAGGAGGGCAACCAAAATGGTCAAAGGCCTGGAAACAATGCCTTATGAGGAACGGCTAAGGGAGCTGGGCATGTTTAGCCTGGAGAAGAGGAGGTTAAGGGGTGATATGATAGTCATGTTCAAATATATAAAAGGATGTCACATAGAGGAGGGAAAAAGGTTGTTTTCTGCTGCTCCAGAGAAGCGGACACGGAGCAATGGATCCAAACTACAAGAAAGAAGATTCCACCTAAACATTAGGAAGAACTTCCTGGCAGTAAGAGCTGTTTGACAGTGGAATTTGCTGCCAAGGAGTGTGGTGGAGTCTCCTACTTTGGAGGTCTTTAAGCAGAGGCTTGACAACCATATGTCAGGAGTGCTCTGATGGTGTTTCCTGCTTGGCAGGGGGTTGGACTCGATGGCCCTTGTGGTCTCTTCCAACTCTATGATTCTAAGTATTACCACTGACTTACTCAGTGGTAAGTCAACAAGGCTTCCAAAATGACAGACACCACATGTGGCAACAGTGGTAACCATTCCCACCAAAATTCATAGCACCACTGCCTGCTAATGGCATCATTGCTCACAGAACTCCCCCTAGTAAATAGGCACAGAAAGTTACATTTGCCAGGGAGCAATGAAACAATGGGTTGTCACCTTCCCATGTGTATCCAATGCTTCTTGCCAGTATCTGATGACCACTGTACTAATAGCTCCTAATCTCTTCTCTTGTCCTCTACTGTGGGAGGACCACTGCCTCTGTTGTTATGCCAGCAACAACAGAAGACAGGCTTGGTAGTAACCCTATTTCAAAAAAGGTCCATGGAAACGCTAATGGAGTGCATCAAGACGAATGGTTCATTGTGTCGAATGACACATGGAAAACTCCTCACTGAAGACGGCAGGTAGTCACTCAACTGATCTGATGTGGTGCATATGGTAAGTAAACAAGTGAATGAATGAATGAATGGTGAAGATCAGATGGCATCTTCAGCTCTAAAAAAAAGAACCATCTCAAACATCCCTGCCCATCCACCAGAGAACTGCAATACTTTAACCTCCTTGCAATCTGTTTCAGTGCATATAGATAGTACAACATTAGCTTCTGATTAGTACCAGATTTATGGTTCTGCAGAAAGTATGGCAACTTCTATCTTTGGCAGGGAGTACATTTGTAAGTGACCATGTTAATAGCTCGATCTTAACATATTTCACCTGAGACGTCAATTAACTGAGGATTATTGCTATGATAAATGCCAAGACTTAATGCTAAAAGTAGACATGAATCCACCAGAAGGAGGCTGGTGGCATCCCAGAAGCAGATCAAGATGTTCATCAGTTATGACTAAACGGTGTGTCTTTTGGTTAAATTTTCATCTTAATTCAGTTCATTCTGTATATATAACATAAGGCATCCTAGAAGAGCTTCCTGTCTCATTAACTATTTCAAAGGTAGCGATTTTATTTTGTGCAGCCATTGTTCATATTAATCTACAATATTTATACTTTCTGGAAGAGCTCTATAGATTTTTATTTTGGTTCTGGAGGAGTTAATTCTTTATCTCTTGTTCTTATGAATTTGCAACTGCATTTGCCAATTTTTAAGATGTAGAGGGAATTATCTGGATAAAAATTGATTGCAGCACAATTTATGGATTAACTGTGCATGTGTATGTAAGACTGTATCTGTATTTCCTTTTTGGAGTGTTTAACAACATTCTTAAGTTTAGGTCTGTCTTTTATGTGAAGAATAAAAGAAAATAATGAAGTCTTGATTCCCTTTTCATTTTATTGTTTTTAATGTTGAAAGGAAGTGATAATCCTCCTTAACACCAGCCGATAAACCTCTAACCACACTTGAAACACAAAGTCAATAACCTATGGAAGTTGGGTGCACACCATAGCCCAGATGGGATGCACTGATTGGCCTCAGTTCATACATTTGCATTTGTAACAGAAGCAAGGCCAGAAAGTTCTTTGGGAAGTTAAGCAGCAGCACTATATAAGCTGGGAAATGGCACTGATGTCAGCAGGATGCCAAAGGTCCCACCAAGTATCTACCGTATTTTTCGCTCTATAACACGCGCCCGACCATAACACGCACATAGTTTTTAGAGGAGGAAAATCCGTAGGCACGCCACCCGTAGGCATTCCCTCCATAACACGCACAGACATTTCCCCTTACTTTTTAGGAGGAAAAAAGTGAGTGTTATGGTGCAAAAAATACGGTATTTGATCTGAATGGAGAGGTATGATTTTTTTTAAAAAAATAGTTTGTGTACTTGTTTCCTTATGGTGAGTCACTTTTCTGTTCTTTTCCAAGTGTTCCCTCTGCACCCACCTAATTAAGGCATTAGCCTAGTTTGTTGAGGTTTTTTTTTTTTTACTAGTTTGTTAAAGTCTGCTTTACACCGCCAAATCTATTTCTTTAATCTGATCCTTTTTAAAGCTAGGAGACTGATTTTTTTTAAAAAAAAAATCTTCCAATTTATAAACATCTGTCCTGTGTATGTGCAATTAAGATTTAAACTATATTGTTTCATTTTGTCTATATAATATTGCATGGATCTTTCACCGTAGTTCTTTGGAAAGAGGACTTTGCATCCCCAGATTTGAGCTTTAAAGCTTTGTTTGACTTGTACCTTGCTTCATCTACTACATATTATTCACCACTCCCTCTGTAAACCTAACTGCAGCTTTATAATAATCATATACATGATAGAATCATATATTGATATATCACCAGTCCAGCACCTGTCTGACCTGCTACTGTTGCTTTGTCTAAATATTATATTGCAAGTTCATTTCATCGCATGCCAGATTGCTATTTCAGAGGCATGTTGCTCAAAAACACCATCTGTTTTACTTTGAAACATATTTTGAAAAAAACCCCATAAACTTTAGAGACGGCCAAGCATAGAAACCCCTTGATCTTTGAAATTTGACATGTTCAATCCCCTCTTATTGGGCTACTATATCACTAGGTTCCATGCATCTAAGTGGAAATATCAAAAAACTATGGATGTATTATTATTATTATTATTATTATTATTATTATTATTATTTAAAAAGAGGACATTAAAGATGGCTAGCTGGGGAAAAAACACAGGTCCTACCTGTCTGAAATGTTGCAGGATTGTCAACTTGATTCCCTCCCCCTCTTTCTTTTTTCCTTTCCCCTCCTGTGATGGAACTCCTATTTGGGGACTTCCCTGGCGTTTTTCTGGCCCATGTAGGACCAGTCTGGATAGTTAGCCTTGGTGAAGACTTGATGTTTTCATCCTCCAAAAAGTTTTTGATTTGAGTTTCCACTGAAATGAGGCTGCATTTTAATGTTTTTTTGTTGTTTAGTCATGTCCAACTCTTCGTGACCCCATGGACCAGAGCACGCCAGGCACTCCTGTCTTCCACTGCCTCCTGCAGTTTGGGCAGGCTCATGTTTGTAGCTTCGAGAACACTGTCCAACCATCTCGTCCTCTGTCGTCCCCTTCTCCTTGTGCCCTCCATCTTTCCCAACATCAGGGTCTTTTTCCAGGGAGTCTTCTCTTCTCATGAGGTGGCCAAAGTCTTGGAGCCTCAGCTTCAGGATCTGTCCTTTAATGTTTTAATGTTGTATTTTAATCTTGTTTTTTAAGTTGTATTTCAATTAATTGTTTTTATATTTGGTGTTAGCCACCCTGAGCCCAGTCTTGGCTGGGGAGGGCAGGGTATAAATAAAATTTATTTCCCAAATGTGTGTTGGAACACAAAAGTATTCACCTGCCAATGGAAATGTAGTAAGGAGGGAGCCAGTCTAACTTCTCTAGGGAGAGAGTCCCAAAGTCTGGAAGCAGCCACTGAGAAGACCCTCTTCCACATTCCTACCAAGCATGCCTGTGAGGGTGGCAGGTCTGAGAGAAGGGCCTCTGCAAAGATCCCCAAACCCAAGGGTATGAGGGGATATGGTCTTTTAGATAGCTTGGGCCTAATAAACTCCAGTCAAATCAAAGACTGGCTAGGTGTTGTGCATCCGTCTACTAAAGAGTGTTCATCAACATTCCCCACTCAATTGCTGACCAGTTTGCTAATCCAAGGAATTCAAACTGGAACCTTTCGCTTTCTCTATGACTGAGCTACAGCCCTTTTGTTCAAGAGGTGCTGGATCTTTTTCATTTTTCTTTGTTGTATCCGTGCCAAAACATGTTGCTATATTTGGAACTCTTTATGTGCAGCTGTCAATATGTAGTTTTTCTCCCCAGGTATGAAAATCACTGACATTTGTTGTATCCCTAATTATTACCAATATATTGGTGTGATTGCTTGGAAGTGCACTTATTAAGCCTTTTATGAGGAAATCTGTCTTTAAAAGCAGCATAATAAAATACTTCTGTGATCAGCTGAAAATTGTAAGGTGTGCTTTCTGGCTACAAAATTTAAGACAGACAAGAGCAGGGACCCACAGAAGGGGGAAGAAGGGGGAGAGATTGCTAGAACTCTCTCCCCTAAGATTAGTCAGTAAGGCCTGAGCCCCACCCCCACCCCGGGATTGTCAGATTTTAAAAGGCTGCTGTTATAATGAGAGCTAATTGATAAAAGTACAGTCCATTTCCTAGGACCCAGCTATTGAATGCAACACAGTCCTTGTTGTTCCTTCTGAGCAGAGCTTTGCTGTTGAATTGTAGTGATGCTGGCATCAGGCAATCAGCTCTGTGGCTCTGTCCCACCATATTGGCCACTACTGCTACACAGCAAATATCAGTGTTGCCCGATATCAGCGTTCAGGGTAGTGTGGGTCAATGTGGGGGTGAAATCAGGACTGTGAAGCTCATAGAACTGCAGAGTTGGAAGTGATCCCTGATCCAACTCCCTGCAATGCACCAGATGAGGCAATCTGGTTTCTCCGCTGGTGCTTAAAGTTGTTTTAAATATACAGTGCATGAAAATTCAACTTTTAAAGCCTGCAGAACACCGCATTACCACAGAAAACTTTAAATTGAGACATTAGGAAACGCAATGAACCAAAGAAGAAATGGTTCCATTTAATTTTCACCAACAAAAATATTTAGGGTGAAAGGAGAAGGTCAGTAGTAAGAACTTAATAAAACAACAACTCTAGTTTCCCTATTTACTACCTGCATGCAACTACTTCATTCACTGACGGGAAGCTTTGACACCAATTCCTTTTCAAAGATGTGCTTCTTCCTGCAGTGATCCCAGCCAATCATGTAGGTGCTATGATACCATCTTTCCATCACACCATTTATCAACTTTGGCTATCAAATAATGTCTTGAAACCAAATCAGAGTGAGGGGTAGGAGGCATTACCCTTACTCTGAATATACTTCCTAATGCTGCCATATATACCCAATCAGATTCGAATATCTGAAGATGCCCCTGAAAGTAAAATAACTGTGAATGGACAAACATTTTCACCTCCCTCCCTCCTCAGCCCCCTGGAAACATTGCTGAAATGTGGAAGTGCATTTCTTAAGCAGTCAACTTTCTCATGAAAGGCACCTCCTCTTTCGACTCAGCCTTCAAAATAGAAGCAACGAGAGAAGAGAATGACTTATTCACTCAAATATATTTGTTAAATTGATGCTGTGGCTTTGCAGAAAGGAAATTTTGGTGAATAAATCAGCTACTGAAAGGTTTAGAATGACAACGCAATAGATCTACTGGATCTAATATGCAGGGACCAAATGTAGGATTCATCTGGTTACAGGAAAACATTCTGGAGTCCTTTCCAGTAGCGGTATGAAAAGATTGCACCTCCTCTGGGCTAACTTGTCCTTGTGGGGGGGGGGGAATCCATCTGAATAAGAATGAAGCACTATCTTCCGCTCTCCAATTAAAGCCTGCAAGGGAGGGAGGGAGCCAATTGATTCTCGTACAAATGCTTCTCAAAACAGAATGGGAATATGTGAAGCGTGTCCTTCATAGAACAACAGTTTTATTGTGTCGCTTCCATTAAATCACAAGGTCAGCCTTCAGGAAAAAGCAGTGAGGTGGGTGCTTTTATGTGAACAACTGGCTCCTTCCCCCCGCCATTCCAAGCAAAAGAGTGTCAGAGGAAGAGGACAGACTCTTAGAACAGAGGCATACATTATCTTTGCCACAGAACTACTGTCACCCAAGGTGGCTTCACCATGGTGAAGTTTAGATACCAACAACATGCAGATAGATCATCATATGCTATATCAGGGCAGCCCAACTTTTCATACCTGTGGGCCACACACTGCCTTGTTGTGAGTGGAGTGAAGCGAGGCCAAAGTTTGATGCCCTTCCCTCCCCAGCCCTCATGCTTCCATCCCAAAGCTGGCTAAGTGAGGTGGCAGGCTTTGGGAAGGAGGTGAGAGGCTCTCGCCTCCTTCTCAAAGCCAGGAATGCACTAACTAGGCTTTTGGAAGGAGGAAGGGGGGCTCTAGGACCCTGTCAGAGCATTCATGCCTCCTTCCCAAAGCCCAGCGCCTTGCTTACTGGGCATTGGGAAGGTAACGCAAGAGCTACAGGGGAGGGGGTCCTCAAACGCTGCCAAGGGCCATGAAAAAGGCCTCAATGGCTAAATGCTGCCATCAGGCCACACATTAGACCACCCTGTGTTATATTACCTTGTTCCAGCCTGCTTAAGGATGATGCGAATTGGCCCAGTATCAGGCCAGGGATGAGATGACAAAACCTGCAGCCATCCAGATGTTGGCATACTCCAGTTGCCATTGGCCCCAGCCAGCCTGGCCCACTGGTCAGGGATGTTGGGAGCTGTAGGCCAGCAGCATCTGGATGTCCTCATGTTCCCTAACTCCTGTTTTAGGCCAAATTATTTCATTCTGTCAAGAATAGCACGCCTTCTTTCTAGCTACTCTGATTGCTTGCTAATTGGAGATAACCTGCCATGTGCTATACCAAAATCTATCCTCCATGATTTCTTCCTGCACAAAAGAGGCTTCCGTGTTTCTGCCTCATCCTCAAGGGTCTTAAACATTTATTTAGAATTTCTATGGATTTGGGATTTTGTGTTCATCTTACCATTGTTCAGTGGCTGAGGCTGCTGTGTGTTTCCAGTAAACGTATCTGCAGCCTCCCTGGCTGTTGCGGCTTCCTAATCTGAAAAAACAACAACTTGATGGGATAAATTATGTCATGCTGTCTTAACTTGGTCTTTGTAGCACTGGCACCTAGGAAGGCTGCAGAGAGCAGGCTGCTGGTGGGGTGGTTTCTAGATCAAATGGAAGGACACTCACAAACACCCCTCAGAAACCTCAAAAGTCAGGTAAGTATGAGAAAACTCCATGAGAATTTCACTAATTTTTTCTCTCTCCCAGTTAATAATTTTCAAATGCAATTTCTCTTCTCATTAATTAACACTAAAACAAATAAAGGATATAAAGTTTAAAGCTGGTCCTGTGAGGAGAGGGGGCAGTCCAGCTGGGGCTCCTCCTCCCTCCTCCTTCTAGGAAAATTGAGCCTGGTTAGTGGAAAATGAGAAAGTTTTTCATTTCTTTCCATCAGAACACTAGTCTCGCCTGTCAGGTGAGTCTTTTCTCTTTCAAAAAAAAAAAAGACCTACAGCTGAAGGAATAACTATCTGAATTGTTGGAGCAGAACAGAATAGCTTGTGTGGTCGAATTTGGCTAGGGAACTTCCTGCTAACTGGCGAAGGCTGCACTTTCTCTTTTGTGTCAGAGCTCAGCTGCTGTACATCAGCTGGGAAACTGGCCCATCAGCTGCATTAACATAACTTTGTTTAGAAACTGTAAGCTTCTAATAAATGCAAATTTCAACCCACAGCCCCATGTGATTCTGTGTCAATGGCAACTGTTGACTTCTAGAAGAGAGAGAGACAGCCATGTTTTTGAGTTGAGTTTAGCTTTGCTCACTGTTATTCACAGAACATTTGGTATTTGAAATTCCAGCTCTGAAATCAGTAACACACAGCAAAGCAGTGACAGCTGGGATGGAAAACTTGGGGGATATATTTATTTGCACATACTTTGCAACAGCATTTTCCTAATGGAGCTGACACCAATCTGCACATATAGTTTCATAATGGTAAGGCTGCCTGCTGAAAAGGCATCTAAGAGGAAGGAGGACGGATGGACATGGGCGCTTGACCACAGGGAAGACCAACTGGGCTTCAAGTGACAAAGCTGGATCTAGGATCACCCCCAAGACTATGTACTTTTTCCTTCAGAGGGAGTGTGCTCTATCCAAAACAGTCTGAATTCTGAACTCCTAGATTTGGAAACTGGCCACCAAAAGTGTCTCCATTTTTAGCAGAGTGTTGTGCAAACTGGGAGCCCATTCTTTCTCAGCACAGCAATGGAGCCATTTGCAGGACATCTATATGAACAGTTCTGTCAGGGAACTGCCATCGGAGCCAAGAGTGGAGGTAAGGCTCCCCAACGATGCGGGAGAAGGGACCAGCAGAGGGAGAGAGAACACTTCCTTGGGGGAAGGAAATCAGAGTGACACCTGGGAGAAAGGGGAGCAGGGAAGGACCTCGGAGAGAGGGCTCCAGGACTCTTCCACAGAGACCAGCGGGGAGAGTCCAGGACCTCTGCTGGCCACGCCCACTCTGCGCAGAAGACTTCCGCGCAGGGAGTCTAGGCGGAGACTTGGTGTCAAGGAGTTTTTATGTTGGAAGAAGTTTAGGAAACACCCACTGACGGATTCTGCCAGCGACTGACACAGCCACGGAGAAAGGGCTGTCCAGCCAGGGAAAGGTTTAGCCAGGGAACGTTGCCTAGAGCAGCAGCAACCTCTACGCACAAGCAACCCCCAATTCCCATTACAAGTTCCCACCCACCCCAATGCACACCGATGTAAAATGTCATGCAGCCCCAAGATGCAGCCAAGGTAGGCATGTGCATAATGCATGGATAATGCAGAAAATGTTTGCTTCTCTTTGGCAATACTAATCACACAAAGTTGAATCTTAATTAAGCCTGTTTCCCTGAAAGCTGTTCCTCTTTTCTCTGTTCTCATTCTGTCTACACAGTCATGCATATTATGGTCACGCTTGTCTGTGAAAGCACCATTTATTTATTTATTTTAAATATTTGGATCACTAGAGCATAGTACTAAGGTCACAAATACTGGGGATAAGAATTCTTTGCAATTGCATTCTTGCAGCTTTGGGTGAAGGGTGCATTTCTTCTCTAATTCAAGGTTAACAAATAGGCTTCCCTTTGAAGCTCTCATTTGCTATGCATAACTCAGCCAAGCGACGCAGCCGCCTGCATTGTATGTTTCCCATGTTAATGTGTCCCATTGATCCCAACAGGGCTTGGAGATGCTCCATACTGATTAGGAAGGTTTTTAAAGAAACCTGCAATCTTCCTAGTAATTCTGGTCCAGCTTTTACACTCCTGTGTGCCATGTTAATTAGAGTCACTCATCTAAGCACTAGGTTTTAATTCTCCACCGTGCACATAGGCCTCTAGGAACCAAGATGCTGGGAAAATATCCAACGAGAGTGCAAATTGAATTTTTGTTTCACAGATATAATGCCCCCTAGCCTTTAAAAAGGACTTCTGCTGCAGAAGAGGTGGGAAGAGATGCCTTCCTTTCTCCAGTTCAGGGAGGCTTTGGATTGGCATTTGGAGTGCTAAAGGAGCTGCTGTAATTCAATGGAGAGCTTATCTAGAAGCCAGAGGCTCCATCCCTTCTTGGTTCTCAAACAAGCCCTAATCCAGGAAGGTACTTACAGAATTACATGTGCTTTCCTCTCCACCTGAATAGCCTCATGCTCATGCTAAAGCTGGTCACTTGACTAGTGCTATGGAGCTTCGGCCTGGTTCACCATCACCTCTCATCTTGTAGCCCTATGGGGTGGCAAAGTAGCAGTGGGTAAGAGCTAGCCAAGAATCCAGACAACTGATGTGAAGACCTCTGATCCTGGGGCAGGGCTCTCTGAATCTGGTGGCTTCTTAGGGTGACTGGCAGATTGGAAATTTGCTTGAGCATTCTTCTCCCACTGCTTTTACTCCAAGGAGAGGCCAAGTTCCAGTTTGGGGCAGGACTGAACCCTGACAGGAGGTTCCCTACTATGAGGTTGGTGCTGTGCAGGACTGTGGAGCTGATGATCAAGCAAGGATGCTGGCCACTCTTTCAAGTAAGGGAGATAAATCCATTCTTTCTTTAAAATATTTATATGCTTTGTTTAAGAGTAAAAACTATCTCAAGGTGGCTTCCATAAAAGCAATAATGTACCACACAATGTAATCACAAATCAAAAACATTCATAAGCCAGCAATAATAAAACAGACAACATCCAGCCCTGAACTAAAACATAAATATAACCAAAACAAACAACCAGAAGAAAGCATAGCAAACAAAATGTGCACTTCAAGGAGAAGCCAGTGAGAACAGGGGTATTTTTCCAGATCAGTCTTAAAGACCTGATGTGTCATATTCCAACAGCAGCTTGGCAGTTAATGGTTTTCTCCTGATCTCCTTGATATATCCAGGCTGCCTGCAAATCACCCCTTAAAGAATGTTTTCAGAATGCTCTTCAGGGTGACCAATTTTCCAAACATTGGTGGGATGCAGAAGATCTGCCTTAAAATCCCAGCCATAGCTCAAGCGAGGGATTGGAGAGGAATTCAATTAAGCTCACATTTAAAGACAAGGATACCAAACTCACACTTTCTGAAACAATACATATGCCAAAAATCAGCTATCCTTCTAAATTTGCACCTCCCCCTCTGGCTCAGGATCACAGCTACAGTGGCCCTATTATCATACACAATCAAGTGTGCCCAATTCAAGGCAGGACCCTGCTTTAAAAAACACATAGATACAAGGTGAATCTTTGGATTCACATACACTCCTGTTAACTACATCTTGTGTTTGGCTCACATAAACAGAACCCATTAGTCATATTCAGCCATTCACTCCACCTGGTTATCCATTTTGTGGAGTGGGATAGCACCCATCCCCGCATCCCCCATCATTCACATCTTAAGAATGACACCTACAGATATGAGCCTACTGTACATCCATAGGTTCCCTCTGTGATTTGGAACCCAGCTTCCAGAAATGAAGTTCTTCAAGTTCTGCTTTTAGTAGTCTTTGGAAGCATTCTGAAGCAGAATATCGCTCAGTAATTGGGGGCATCAAATCTAATAACCTGCGTTCTAGACCCCTGTTTCTTGTATAGGAGACAATAGGTTCTCTTGCAGAAGAAAAACCAT
Source organism: Podarcis vaucheri (assembly GCF_965113315.1). Classification (NCBI taxonomy): domain Eukaryota; kingdom Metazoa; phylum Chordata; class Lepidosauria; order Squamata; family Lacertidae; genus Podarcis; species Podarcis vaucheri. The sequence continues at coordinate 39,443,334 of NC_138763.1, forward strand.
CTCACCCATTTTAACTATTCATTCCCATCTAGAGTAAATCAAAACCTAGAAATATGGGTTTACCACTCTAAAGGAACAACTGCAATTGTCTCCTCGCCTCACCCTCCTGTCACTGACTCCGCCATCCAGACTTCACCTTGGATAAGTGGCACATAACTTTCTCTGATAAAATAATAAAGGAGACTTCTATGAGCAATCATCAATATGACAAAAAGTCACAGAAATCCATCCATCACTGGTGACAGCTGCCAACAACCTCTCAAGCAAAACAGCAGCAGACTGGGAAACAAATTGAGGAGGTGTCCCACCACTCTTGTCTCCAATGCCACATAAAGACAGCGCTGGCTGGCCTGGCACGATGCCTCAGTCCTTAAACATCACTATTCATTTCCCCCTGCTGTTTTGTCCATCCTTGAAGATGTGTCACTAAGATTGACTGATGCAAGTAGCGAGTGCTCTCTCTCGCTCTCTCTCTTCCCCTCGCTCTTGCCTGCTTAGTCAAACAAAAACAAAACAACAAATTAAGAACAGCAAGTATAAACATGATTGATTCAATATGTCTGTCCTTTTCACAATCTTAAAGTATTATTCGAACCTCCCCCCTACACACACACACACTTATTTCTTGCTATTTGGGCTTTCAAAATCATTCTGTAATAGCCGTTGCTTGGAAAATCATAGCAAATGAGAATGGAAGCATCACACAAAATACTTAACAAAATACTCTTACTACAATGACTGGGTGCCAAATGGTCATGCCCTTGCTTTTCATTGTCTGCTATTTTCTCCATAAGTGCTTCCATTCATGCACTCACATTGAACATGGTTCAACACTCTATGAAATTCCTATGATTATTCCATCACCCCTTTTAAAAGAAATACTACTCCCTGTATGCTTGAGGTTGTTAAGGTGTAGGCCAGGTGTGGGCACAAAGGTGCCCCTGAGGACTTTCCCTGATGCCCACATCCCTTTGCCTTTGCCAAGAGCCTTTACCTTCACTCCCTGAAAAGCACATCGAACCAAAAGAGGGGGTGGGAAGAGTTTTGTTCTTTCCCACATCTTTTAGCTCTGTGTGCTTTTCAAGATTCAGATTGGCAGCTGAACCAAAAGTGGAGTGACTAAGATGGCATGAGGCAAAGGGAAATGATCTGGGAGACTAAGGAGGAGGAATACAGAGTGACTGGGGGTTGGGGAGAAAGAAGAAAGAGTGGGGAGAAGATGCTTACACACAAAAACAGACAAGTTGGATCAGTAAAACAATCATCTTGAAATTGCATGTTTTTTCATGGATTTTGCCCCACCATAAACCACCAACAAATCACAGATCTCTTCTCTCCATTGACTGAACTGTAATGGATTGTAGTCATTCACAGGCATCCCAGTTGAAAAACCTATAGTGAAGTCTTATGGTTTATGCTGCAACAGTTTCATTGATTCTGCCTTGAAACCCTAGTTTCACTGTACCTGACATATGTATATCTGCATTCTGGGCGGTTATGCCCACCAGTGACTCAAGACTTAGTACTTAGCAGATTGCTTTCATTATCCCTGCAGACAGCTGCATAACCAGTCTGAACCAAAGGTGATCTTGGGGTCATATGTTGCTCAGTCACTTTTTCAGGTTTTCACACTCCATTTTTTGACAGATGGTAACAGCTGTTTCCTTTTGGTTTTCATTTCTGAAGGTTTGGCATCTAGTAGATGGCGGTACTAAATTGAGCACACATCCCTGACCTATAAACTGCTTCTCGAGCTATTCTTTTACATGGCTCGGATTCTCAGGTGACTCTTGTATATGGCTTTCAGTATTTATTTCCTTAACTGCGCAATCCTATACATGCCTGCTCGGAAGCCCCACTGACTTCTATGGGGCTTCCTCCCAGGAAACTAGGTATAAGATTTCAGCCCAAATCTTGTGTTCAGCTGTTTTCTTCATATTTAAAATTGAGTCCACAATGTGCTTTTAATCCCTTACACACACTGATATTTTTTGAAATTATACTTATCTGCTCATTCTTGCAAACCAGTATTTGGGTTGGGGGTTGGGGAGTAGATCGGCACTGTTCAACTTAATAATTGCAAGAGTGGAACAATTTCCACATGCACTACAGAAATTTATCTCCTTTGACTCCCCCTGCACTGTCTTCAAACTTGCTCCAGAAGATGGGGTTTGGGCAGAAAAGATTTAGGGGGCATGTGGAGAAGAGGAGGAAATTCTGTGTGAACAATTTTTAGTTGAATATTGCTCTCTAATTTGCAGGAACTGTTTGAAATTTCTTCACTTTCAGTTCTTCTGAGATTAGCAAATAGGATTTCATGAGCTACACAGCTACACTGGAACCTTCAGAGCTCACTCTTTTTCCTTGTCCTGTAGATGTGCAGGATAAGTCCCTTGCACTTATAAACTCTACTCTTCATATAATGGAGGGACATTTTGCAAAGGGCTTTTGAAAATTGTCTCCAATCATCTAAGAGAAGAGAGTAGGAAGACAGAGGGAAACATCATTAAACATAATTGAAAAACAAAGGAGATAAAATGTCGAACATGTTAGAGTTGCTGGAAGCAGAATCTCTGATCTGGACCTCGTGTAGAGTTGGGAAAAATTGCTCTCCACCACAATAATGACTTTTGAAGCTTTGCTGCAAAACAGCCTTAAATTAGTTACAAATAAATGTTACAAAGATTTCAAAGTAACACACTGCTTTTAAATTAATGTGGTCCAATCTTGTTTTTAGTCCTTTATAGAGTTCAGTAAACTTTCCCCTCTCTTGTCCCAGAGAGAAATCCTAAGCAACTTGCTTGTTCATCATCATTGAGCTTCTGCTGGCTCCAATGACTGATTAAAACACTGAACTCTCAGGTTTCATCTCATGCTGTGAGAGCGGCTTGGGTTTCCAGAGATGAGTCCTCAATTAGCCTACAACTGAAATGGAAAAACACCACCCTTCCACATTCACTTTGCTTGAAACCTCTCTGCCCAATGCAAGCTGCTCTTTGCAAAAATGCATTTCAAATACAATACATTCAAAATATACCGTAGCAGTTCAAGGTGGAGACCATGTATATCCAAGTGGCCTTGCAAAAGAATCTTACCAATAAATCCAATAAACCTTCTTTCTGTATGTCTTTGAAATTTTGTTTGTCCTCTGCTTCCTTTCTCCAGTGGTTTGAGGTCTGTTTCCAGTCTTACTGATTTCCCCCAAGAATGGATTGGTAGACCTTGTCTACTGCCAACAGGTGTTGTTGTTTTTTTGGGGGGGGGTCGTAATAGAGCTCCATTAGGTAGTGCTTTGAAAACATACATGACAAATAAGCCTTTCTGTAACTACTTAGCACATAATTCTGCAGAACTGATTCCGTTTTTACACAGTCGCATTATAATATTTCACATAGGTTCTTTTGTTAAAGATCCCTACGCTGTTTCAAGGTTTAGCATTCAGAAAAACTCAACATCTTGGGTCTTTATCAAGTCCTCACTGTCGTCAGATTTGGAATAAATCTAAGTGACTATCTCTAGGAATCTTTGTAGATCAGCCTGCTTCTGTGAATTAGATCAGGGGTGTCCTAAGAGGGTGGTCCAGGTAGGGAAGGGGAAGAAATTCAACACAGTTCACATATAAAGGTGAATCGACATAATTTGCACTTTCCAAATGAAGAGAAGAACAGAAATGCAGCTATGCTTCAAAATTCACACTTCTCTGGATTTTGTGGTGCAGATCTCTAACCAAGTAACAGGTAAAACAAAAGGCATAGGGTGCATAAAAGTGCACGTTAGTGGGGGGGGGGGAGGCAAATAAATGCAAATAAATGTAGGGGAAATAGCTCTGCAAAAATGCCTGTATGAAAATTGGTATATTCAGAGATATTTGTACAAAAATGCTGGGGTATTTTCATGAGGGTTTTTTAATATAAAAAATGCATACTGGTGTAGATTTGTAGAGAAATGAATTTAAGATTAGAAAAATGAGAAAATGAGATAAATGAAAATCAAAGGATTCACCCTTCCCTAGACCTAGGGGACCTGAGCCCCAGGTATTTTATACTGGGCGGTGAATCTCATGCCGTTCCCCCACTTTTAAAAAATATAAAATCTTATTTGGGGTTTTCCAAGCTTTGCTTAAAGAGTGGCTGAGCATACTGCAAAGCTCAGTACCAATTAGGTCTAGCCACCCACCATATTACAGTACTGAGTGGGGGGGGGGGGGATGCAAAAATGACAGAGGCTAGAAACAGACTGTTTTACCCAGTTCTAATAGTAAACAGTTCTGTTCCTGCCAACTAACTGCTGGTGTCTTCCAGGGGCAGTTAAAAAGCATATTACAATGGTTTTGTTCATATATCTTGTGCCCAAACATATTCTTATCTAGTGTTGTCAACAATAAATATTGGATAGGCCCGTGCATTGGGTGTGCTTCTATTTTTACTTTCCCCCTTCGTTTCCCCATATGGTTTAGGCCCACACTGAACCCAATGTTTTATTTCGATGATTTCTTAAAGCCACAGGAACTCTCAACAGTGCATGAATTTGAAGTGGTCCCTGTGGAGCATTTTTGTGGGATACAACAGCAGCACCTCAGGGGAGCAGAGGAGCAGTGGTTCCCTCCCAGCAGTGGCCCTGTCTTCATTAGGACAGGAATGGGGCCGTGGCAAGGTTGGCAAAGATCCAGATTGGTGGCAGAATGGGCATCCCACGGATCCACACGCACACATCTATGGCATGACAACACCACCAACCTTGAGCTCCGCTGACCTTGACACTACCTTACCATGCCCCACCCTGGCAAATGCAGTCCCCTTTCTGTGCCACTGCTGAGATACAGCTCTGGTACACAACCTAGATCTTAAAAGGCATATTTAGAGCTTGTATCAGCTTCCTATCAATTTTTCAGGTCTGCTTTGATTAACACTTTAATTCTTCCCAATTTAAATTAGTCACAGCCCGTAGATCCAGTACAGATTGTGCATCAAAATATTTTCTCTGGAATCCAGTTGTGCTGACTTGTCTTTATACCTCCAGTTCAGATCATATTTAAAAAAAACTCTTGCAATTCCCTTCCCCCACCACCCCCTGCCCAGTAAGTTATTACTAATCCAGCATTTAAACGATGATGGCTCAACTTACCATGATGTTTTAAATCATTTAAAGGTGTTGCATTCTCCTTGTATCAATAGAATCCAGTGTTTTGTGAGAAGATCCAGGTGCCACTCCTCTTCTGGAGCTGAAGAATGCAGTGCACTAATGAATGAATGAATTGTTGGGATACTGCCAGGGAGACAAAGTCCATCATGGCCCCAAGCCGTCTGCCGGACGATACATCGATCTCCCGTAGGCACGCAGTATCAGCAATTAGCGACATGAGTTTCTAGAAAATATCTTGCCACATTCTAGAGCTCATGCACACTCTATCAGCAGATAATGCACAGCAAAAGTCGCACTCAGGAGAGCATTATTTACAAGTTTTATTCAGTGTTGATCAGAACAAAGAAAGACATGACTGCCTGCGTCAGTGTCTCCAGACACAGAGAAAAACGAAAGCAACAGAAAACATAAACATCCTGTGAACAGGAAATACGCAGACTCTGTGACTCACAGCCTGCTCCCTTTTAAGGTGGAACGGAAATATCCTAACATGAATCACGTGGGTCTTTATATCAGTTGTAATCCATTTCTGCCTGTGTAAAGACAACTTTGCCTTCATATTTCCTTTTCTAATTTTTTTTTAAAGCAACATGATTCAATCTGTGGCATTTTCTGCCTTCTTTCCTATATGCTATGCAGGCACTTATGAGCCAGCTGATACCACAGTTGTACCAGGCACTTGTCATTTCCACATGTGTCCATAACAGTGGGGCAATGTTTCATATTTTGCAAAAGACAGTCCTCTGTTTGAAAGGCTGTGCATTCCAAGCCTGGTTTAAAGACAAACAACTATAAGAAGGGAGAGCAGGGACCTTGAAGCTGGCCATCAATAGTGTGCAACCAAGTCACAGTCTTCCCTACCATAGTATTTACATCTATTTAAGTTATAGTGATTTCTAAGTTTACAGCTTACATATAAATTAGCATATGTATAATTTATGCAAATCAGTGCCCTCTTTTGGGGGTGAAGAATTTTCTCTTTTTTGTCCATTCACAAATGGCTACCCATGTTTGGATTGTGTGTTTGTACTAGAGTTTCATTTGCACCTATGGCTGGCTATCATTTAGCATTTTAAAAGTACTTTTTCATGGCAGGGAATCCATTTGCTTGTCTGTCACTCCCAAACCTTTCTGTTGCTTTCCAGCACTGCATCTAGCCACCACAAGCCACAGGGTTACCTAAATCTCAGTAATCTGCCCGAGTTTTTGCAGCCCACTGTGCAGCCTTTCATAAGCAACTCACCCAGCTCCCCGAATCTCCAAGTTGTGCTTACAGCTTTAAATCCTTTTCCTCCTTCACTCTGAATTCGAGCGAAGAATATCTGTCCTTTTTGTATGTAATGTTTCTTTGGGGTGCACAGTACGCTTCAAATGTATTAATCAAAACCTGAATTCTTTCCTTATCTGCATTTTCAACAAACGGAAAAGTATTAAATACCTTTCCTACTTCTTTGTCTGCCACAAGACGAAATGGTGCTGATTGAAGCTTCTCTCATCTTTCTTATCTGCTCCACGTGCACTGCAGTACAATTCAAATTCTTGTTCCCAGATTGTCCTGTTCTCTGCAGCATTCCCTTCCAAACACCAGCTTTCATGGAGGCTGCAAACAGTCCAGTTGGGCATCATACCCTTACTTTCAGTTTCTCTTCTGATGCCTTGTTGAGCTTGCACTGCCACAAATCTGGTCACATGTAGCCCCTCCAGGTGTTCCTATATTCCAAGGACAGTCCTGGATTTACAGAAGCCACCCCAGTTTCTGATTTGATCCCAGAATGTCCCGCTTTTCCTTAGGACATTTCTATTTTCATTGGGAAAATGTTGGAAGGTGTGGAGTTATCCATCCCCTGAGCAATGTGAAGGCAGCCTTGTATAGAAGTAATTTCCATTGGTGTCAGGGCTAGGCTCCTATTGGATACTTCCAGTTTATTGCAATACTCCAGGGTTCGCCAACCTTCTTACACCCATAGGCACATTTACAAACATGAGAAACTGTTGTGGCCACATGAACATATCGCAGCTAAGTAAACTCCAGAACATACTCTACTGGCTACATTGAAACCTAATTTCTCCTTTCAAGCCTACTTTCCTTAGTGCTGAAAGCCTAATAGTATCAGTGTTCCCTGAAAATCTCCAGTATTGACATTATATATACAGTGGTACCTCTGGTTACATACTTAATTCGTTCCGGAGGTCCGTTCTTAACCTGAAACTGTTCTTAACCTGAGGTACCACTTTAGCTAATGGGGCCTCCCACTGCTCCTTTCGTGTGATTTCTGTTCTCTTTCTGAAGTGAAGTTCTTAACCCGAGGTAATATTTCTGGGTTAGCGGAGTCTGTAACCTGAAGCGTATGGAACCTGTAGCGTATGTAACCTGAGGTACCACTGTATTCTAAACAACCATTTTTACTTAGTCTTGCTTTAAGGTTTCCAAAACCCAACAGTTTTGAAGGGGGCAGCTAATGATGACAACAATATATATCTATTGCTATCTCATCTCTAGATACAGCCAGGCAGCTCAATTCCTTCCATTTTTGCATCCGGTACCTAGATCCTTACTGCAGTGACATACCCTCAAACACTCTACCACAGTCTTGAAATTATATTAACTAATGTATCTTTCCATTATAAACAAAGAAGTGCAGTTAATCATTTTCTCCCAGTCTTTTGTGTGTGTGTGTGTTTTTAGAAGTCTTCTTTAATGTCGTGTGGTTAAAATACATATCTATATCTACAGTGCAGAGCACTCTTTGTACTATTTCTTCCTTCAAATTTCCTTGGCAATCGTGTTCAATTTTATTTTCGCAATCCGAGTCCTTTTTTGATGTATTAAATTGAAAATATCATCTATTATATCTTTTCTCTTCTAACCTCAAAAGAGAAACAGCTTTATAACTATTGCTTTTTGTTCCCAATTACTTACACAGTGGATAGAAATTGAATCTTTAGGCTTTATCTTAGGTAATATAACAGATCCTTTATCATGATATCGTTTTGCTGTATTTTTCTTTGTAAGCAGTGTTCTCCCCAACTCATTTATCTTACCATATATCTTCTTATTAAGGAATTTGGTAGGCCTAGTTCCTCAGTTAATGACTGCATTAAATTCTTCATAAAGTAGCTCTTTACAATTGTCCTACACAGTGTGTTTCACTGTAAGATTAAGAAATAAATTCACACCTAGTATTTGTTCACATTGTCATGGGGCTCCAAAAATATTTATGGAATACAGTTCACTTCTAATAAGAGAGAGAGAGAAAGCCACTCACTATTTTTCAGGAATATTTTTATACTGTCCACAGTTCCTCTCCCTTTTGCAAAAATAATCCCTTGCTCATTTAAATTAACCCCACTCTCAGTTGTCCTCATCGCATAGGGTCATCCATACTTCCCATATTTGTCCCATGATTCCTAGTCACAAGACCGAGAGGTTTTCCTGGGGGTAGAGGTGGGACAAAATAAGAAGTTCTTGGACCCTTGACTAGAAACCATGGGACAAACAGATGTGAGGATGAGCCCATTGCCAAATGTGTTCAATTTGTAGTTTTATTTGATTGGTGATAATGTCAACCTTAACATGGGGATGGCAGAGTAATGTCTTGAAGATAGACTATCGCATGGATTTCCTTTCAGCCTACCATTCAACTCTTATGACACCACAGATTCTTGCTATGAAAGCTTCTTACCTTAATTCTCTTAAACAAAAGGGTTTTTAGCACACATGCATTAGATGTACATAGACACCTTAATTGCTTGGCAATATACAGTATTTATATACTCAGTTGTGTATAACTGTCACTGTCCCAGTGACTGCCTCATAGCTTTCCTTTCTGAAGTATTGTTAGATGAATTCATGTAAGTGGTTCAATACAGTAGCTAGCATAATAGGCCACACCCCTTGGAGTTCCAGGTGGGCAGAGTTGCTGCTCAGCATTCAGACAGATGCACCAACATGCCCAGGTATCTCACTCAGCCTCTGCAGAAGACTAACAGGGCAAACCCTCTGGAATTTCATTAATGTTGAATGGGAACACACAGGGAAGGCAGCTGATTTATAAATATGTGTTGATGGCTGAGATGTGTGTGTCTGTTGTGTGCTTTTATATACATTAAAATGTATCTCTGCATCAATGGACAATAAAGCAGAATAAAACCTTGAGCAAAATAAATGCAGAAGAACAAAAAAAAAACAACAGATGAAAGTGTCAACGAGCACTGGAAGGGATCAAGATGCATTAGCTTAACCCTACCCAAACATCACTTGGTTTGTTATATAATTGTTGCCCAGTTAGAATTATCCATGCAGCATTCAGAAAATACATTTGCAGAAAGGGGGTGAAACCATGATGTTAGCCCTCTCAAGGTCAGGGGGCAGGTCTAGTGGCAAACCAGGGGCATGGTCCAACTTTCTCTCTTCTTCACATATACAGTGGTACCTCAGGTTAAGTACTTAATTCATTCTGGAGGTCCGTTCTTAACCTGAAACTGTTCTTAACCTGAAGCACCACTTTAGCTAATGGGGCCTCCTGCTGCTGCTGCGCCGCCAGAGCACAATTTCTGTTCTTATCCTGAAGCAAAGTTCTTAACCTGAAGCACTATTTCTGGGTTAGAGGAGTCTGTAACCTGAAGCGTATGTAACCTGAGGTACCACTGTACACAGTATTGATGAAGAATGACTGAAGAAGGCATCTGTGTAGCCCCAGTTTCTAGAAATGACCTGTAATTCACAAGTACCTAATTGCTTATATTATTTTTCCAGCATACATTCCCTTCTCCTCCTTCTGTTCCTTTCAGATCTGCAGGTCAGGCTTCACACCCCTCCCAACACGTTTGTGCCTAACCACCCATTCACCCTTGCATTCTAGTTTTGCATAATTTCCCTTATTAATACTGTTTCAAAAGTACTTTTCGCTGAGCTACTGATATATTAGCTTGTGATCCAATGTCCTTGATAAGTGAACCATTAATTTTCAATTAAAACTCTAAGTCCAAAGGGGCATAATAACACCCAGGTTAAAAAAAACAACCCAAAAATATTCAGTGAAATATCCATAGCTTCAAACACCCCTTCATCCAGTTGCTCTCTGCCATCTTTTATTAGTTTGTATGTCAGAGAAGAATTGGGATACTTCACAAGATGGATACTCTTGTTTCTTTCCATTGCCTCTCTTCCTTTCCTTTGTCTGCTTATTCTTGCAAAATGGTTTGATTTATTACAAATGCAACAAGTCTGAGCATAAGCAGCACACTTGTTAGATACATGGATTTTATCACACGTTGCAAGCTCGACCTAAAACATGGCCTCCTTTATCCTTTTGCTTAAAGGTAATGAGACCTTCTCCATTCATCTCTCTTTATTTTATGACACTAGGATGAGAACACTTGAGCCTTTGGCTGAATCAGCTACTCCAACTGACATAAGTACTCCCAGTTTGGAATCAGGACTGGATCATGGAGGAAGTGGAGTAGGCTGTTGCTCATTATTACTTCTTGGTTTTTATTTTTTTATCTAAATTCCATTGTTTTAATTATGACATTTTTAAAACTTGCCTCAGGACCATTTGGGGGAAGGGCAAGCTATAAGTACAAGTGATAAATAAACAGAAAAAGACTGGAGACTGTCTGAGACCATCAGTGAACCTGTTTTGAAGGCGACTATTTCCACTTTGGGATGTGGGTGGCACTGTGGGTTAAACCACAGAGCCTAGGACTTGCTGATCAGAAGGTCAGCGGTTCGAATCCCCACAACGGGGTGAGCTCCTGTTGCTCGGTCCCTGCTCCTGCCAACCTAGCAGTTTGAAAGCATGTCAAAGTGCAAGTAGATAAACGGGTACCACTCCGGCGGGAAGGTAAATGGCGTTTCCGTGCTCTGCTCTGGTTCTCCAGAAGCGGCTTCGTCATGCTGGCCACATGACCCAGAAGCTGTACGCTGGCTCCCTCGGCCAATAAAGCGAGATGAGCACGGCAACCCCAGAGCCGGTCACGACTGGACCTAATGGTCAGGGGTCCCTTTACCTTTACCTTTATTTCCACTTTGCCAAATATTTGGCTCGTAATAGTTTTTCATTTTTTTGGTGGGCATGAGAACTGTGGTTTATTAGCACCACATTTTAAAGAAGAGGAGATAGTGTGTGAGAGAGAGGGGGGAAGGAAGTAAAAGGAAAAGACAGCTGTGTAGCCAGTTCCATGCACCATTCGTTCATTCATCTATTAGGACATTTAAGGATCACACATAAACAAACTTTGACACCTAGTTACATGTGCACACAGTAGCCTTTGGTGTGCAATCCAAGCCCCAGTCAGAAAAGTAGGGATCATTCCGTTCAGCTGTCTCTGGAAAGGAGAAAGTGGGGGTGGGGCAAAATCCAGTCCCTCTCAAGCAGCTAAGCCAGGCTCTCTGTGATATTCTGACTGGGAGTCCATCAAGCATAGCCCTGCCTCACGACTCCAGCTTCAGATGATGCTCATATTTTATTTATTTAGATCTATGTTTACAAGATCTCAAACTGGCTTTCAAAAAAAGCAGAACAGAATACAAACAAACAATCAACAAATGGCTATAAAGGATTAGATTCAACTCAAGAGCAAATGTCAGCATCTACAAAAAAAAGCCACCAAAGAATGAGTGAAGGTGAAATAAGATGCTCTTGACTAAACATCTGCTGTTCTCTAAGGTACACACCAGTCTAATCTCCCATGGGAGAGAGTTCCATAGTCTAGGTTAGGGGTGGGGAACCTTGTTCACCCCACAGACCACGTTCTCTTCTGGGAAACCTTCAGAGGACCACATGCCAGTGGTGGGAAGGACCAGAGGATAGGTTCATTTCACATATATACAGCAGACTAGTTTCTACACACTTCTCTGTATTTTCCATCCAGGCAAACGGCAGGAATTATTAGAATTCAAGGACACATATCCGCCAGGGACAGGGCACTCGAAGTGTAAAAAAGCACCAGTGAGGAACGTGCGCAGGGGTAAGGGGGGTGACCTGGAGAGAGTTCTGAAGGCCAAACAGAGAGGTCTGATTTGAAGGGCCTTACCACTCAACTCCCCTGATTTATGCAGGACATCCTGGAATTAATGAAGCCATTCCAGCTTCTGATTGGATCCAAAAATGTCCCACCTTTTGGTCCGGTGTTCGGGTGTGAGCTCGTTGACTCATTATTTGGTCAGGCGCCCAGGTGGGACTCAGCTGGTTCACGCCAGAGCCACTGACAAAAAAAACCAAGCATCCCGATTTGAATCCCCTGGATGTTGTGGGGTATGTTATTCCCCACCCATGATCTTGGAGTAGAAGCTAAGATGGCCCTGTCCTGTGTTCTTACCACCATACTACCTGGTTCATATGGAACAGACCTGGACCCAGAGATCATCTTCTGAGACCCTTCTTCATCTGCCTCCTCCATGAGAAGTCCGGAGGGCGGCAACACAAGAACGAGCCTTTTGAGTCATGGCTCCCTATTTGTGAAATTCTCTCCCCAGGGAGGTTTGTCTGGCACCTTCATTCTACACCTTTAGGCTTCAGACAAAAATGTTCCTTTTTTGTCAGGCCTTTGCCTGATTGACATCCAATGCCCTTTTTAAATGTGGTGGGGCTATTGAGTTGCTTTTGTTTTTGTTATGTATTTTGTGATTTTATATTGTTATTTTATGTTGTAACCATCCTGAGCCCTGTGGGTAGAGGGTGATTGATCCAAATGACATTCTCCCCCCATCCCCTGCCTTCTCAAAAAATGTCTTTTTTAGGAATATTTTTCAGTAGGCTTCAGCATCCCTGAGGCCAGGAAGGTACTTGAGAGGCAGGATATTGCTGAACTGGAGTGAACGGTATTGGAATTAGGCCGGGTAGTGAAGGAGAGAGAGATACGGGCGTTTTATTGTATCTAAAGACACATTTAAAGTCAAAGCCTTGAAAAAGCAGCAGAAATTATCATGCTGTACATGCCGCCTCACAGCCAGCGCATTGACTGAAGAAAGGAGCACTGCACAAGTTGTTTGACTTCTAGAATCAGTAAGTGACAGATTTCCATTTCCTCGGACTGCAATAATCCAATCGCACAGTCCATCTGAGTGCTTGCAGCTGAAATTGGGGGGCGGGAGGAAAGAGATGTGTCTCCTCTTTATGGTACTTTCTGCAAACAGGATCACTGAGCATGTGAAAACAAAGAATTACACATTAGGAAAGGGTTTGGCAATATGCACACATATCCGAATTGGCTTGCATGAGAAATAGAGCAGAAAAGAAAATCACACCACAAGTATGACAGCTTGTTATAACTTGGTTATAGTTAGCAAGCTTGACATTCTCACGCCACCAGCTAATTTATCCGTGTCTAATTAAAATGTTAATATTCTGAAATCTACAATAATTAAAAAAACAAAGAAATTTGAGCTTAGTAAGGAGTAATTTCAGGACCTTATACTTCAAAATTTCGGGAACACCTTTATAAAAAGCAGAAAGAATGTTAAATGTCAGAGTAAAAGAGAATGCAAACATATTATTACAATTTTTACTCCTAAAAGGATTCAGAAAGCAGGGACTGCATTTCCATTCTGAATAATATTTTGGAGTCAATTTGGCAAGCACTGTAGATGGGTTAAAGATCTATGAATGCATAAATATAGTGGTGGCTTTATGTTTTTTAGAATCATTGCATGCTTTTCTTTAAGTTTTGCTTATAAAGAAATGTCGTCAGATTATGGGTGTGCAACTTTTTTACTTGAAGGAAGTAAAAGTCTGATTTCATAATTGCTAGCAAGGACATAGGTGATATTTTAACTTTGACATGTCACAATTCACGAGAAAGGAGCAATCCATCCAGTACGCCATGGGAAGAAATGAATTATTATTTCTTTTAGTTACTTTGGGGAAACAATTGTGTTACAGTACAAATCATCATAACATAATCTTTCAAGATCAATCAGGTTTAATAATTAGTAGCAATGTCTGGCAATCAATTTAGCTTGTCTTACCTGTCTAGACTATAGCAAAGTCACACCTTGGGGTTACACAAAGAGGTAAACACAGACATCACTCATGGGCACGTGCTAATTTAGAAACACACACATGGATTTTAAGCTAGAGTTTGATATTCAAAATTGGATATCCATGGGACATAGAGTCCCATCTAGGTCCAAACACTATCCAGAGAAGGTCAGGAAACAATTCTGAGCAGGATATCTCTGCAAAGACAGGGAGGAGAAAAGAATGCTGTGTTGGGCACCCCAGTTTTAATGGGCACAAGGTGTTGAATATATCTAATAAGGTGGCTTGCACAGTCAAAGCGTACCCACGAGAGTGCTCTGACAGGTACACAGTTTGCGAGTAATTTACAGTGCAATCTTATGTTGGTCTACGCCAAAGAAAATTCCATTGAGTTCAATGCGGCCTGCTCCAAAGGAAGTGGGTATGGGGTTGCAGACTTAGAAACTATGCTATATGATTAATGTCTTCAGATCTGCATGCTGTCATTCCAAGCCTCTTTGCTCATTCCTTGTGAAGTTCCTCCAGGGGGTCTAGGCGCAGCAGACATATTAGCATTAAGCTTATATCTCCCCATATTATTTGAATCAAAGCCAGATATAACTAAATTCTTCAGAACTCTGATTATTCATCCACGAAATGCAAGGTGCTGACAATTTCAAATGGTTTGTATATTTAATCATCTGTGTTACATGGTCCCTTACAAATTCATTAAGAGGCTGAGCATTTCATACTTTTCTTCTGCTTGTATGTCAAGCAATTCTCTCCAATCATCTGTGGAGATAAAGCAGAGATGACATTAGCTTGTGTCCTCTGCCATGACAGTGGGGAACTTGTGGCCCTCCACACGTTGTTGGACTGTAGCACGTGTGTGTGTGTGCGCGCGCACATACACACAGTGCTTTTTTCTGGGAGGACACAAGGGTACACATATCTCTAAACATTTTGTGAATCTAAGTTTGGCCTCCTTGAGGGGCAGTATTTCAATATGAGTAGGAAAACATTTTTTTATTTTTTAGAAAATAGCACTGTGTATATATACACACACACAATAACAGTCTGCTGTGTAGACTGTTGACTACAACTCCCATCATTTCTGACCATTAGTCTTGCTGGTAGGGGCTTATGGGAGCCCAACTGTGGCTGGAGGGACACAGGTTTCCCATCCCTGCTTTACAACAACCATGCAAATACCCTGCAGTATCACTGCTGCTATATTAATTTCAGAGAAACACAGAACAGTGAAGTTGGACAGGACCCCAAGGGTCATATAATCTAAGCCCCTGCAATGCAGGAATCACAGCTAAAAATCCCTGACAGATGATCTTTGACTCTCTATTTAAAAACTTCTAATGAAGGAGAGCCCAACACTTTTCAAGGTAGTTCATTCCACTGTCGAACAGCTCTTATTGTGTTTATTTTGTAAGCCACCTAAATAACTATTCTCAGAAAAACAAGGTATATAAATATTTTAATAAATGCACTTGGTGCATAAATGAGTAGCCCCTATATAGGCAGCTGGGAGAGGGAGACTCACCTACAGCTACCAAATGAGTTCAGCAAACTCTGAATACAGAAATTTCTGGATCTGGAAATGAAAGAGAGGGAAATCCCGAAACAGGAATGGTAGTCTACATTCCATGGCACCTTGTCCAAATTTTTGTAACTAGGGATGGACAAATCTGTCAGTTTCTCATTTTTCCATCTGAAATCAATTACCCATATTTCCACAACAGTTTGCAAATTGCTTTAAAAAAGAAAAAAAAAAGTCGTCGTGAAATTTAATCAGCATTTTAGTGCAGATTTCTCCTAATATGTGCATTTATGTGAGCAATTTTGCACAACACACACATTTTTGCAAGACAGTCTTCCTCAATATAATGCATTATGATTGTTGTTTTCACATGTAATTTTATGTACACTTTACCCTAGTATATGTATTTTTGTACGCATCACTTGGTTGGAGAACTTCATTGCAAAATTCAGAGCAGGGAGAAACTAGGCTTTATTTCACCTGGGTCAAAGACCCAGTTTGGCACACTCACACCACATGCATACACACACAAACAGACTGGGAACCTCAATGGTGGCCTTCTGGATGCTTCACTTGGGGTGAAGACCCAGGTAGTCCCTCCCCATAACTACAGCTCTGATTTCAGTGCACATATTGTTTTGGGAAGAGTGGATTTGGTGGGTTCGCCATAAAATGTGAACCCAGCTAAGTTCCTTCTCCAGACCTTTTTGTAGCTCTTTAAACCCTGATCCTCTCTTTTCCTTATTATTTTTGCATCTCCTGCAAAGCAGTTTGCCTTCACTTCCTCTCTCCTGCCCTCTTCTTCTAGTGAAAGGAGGAAAGCCAGTGGCATAGCTGCTTTGGGCTCCATGGGAAGGTCAGGGAAGAGTGTATCAGGGGTGTGGAATCTCATACCTGAGGGCCAAATGTAGCCCTCTAGGACTTTTTAACTAGCCCTCCAGAACTCTCAACAGGCCACACACATCAACAAACTTGCTTCATACCTTTATTGTGTTTTTATTGTCTGCCTGGAATGAGTCCCTGAACTCTGATAATGACTCTTGCTTGCCTGGATGGAAGATGGAAGATGTAACAACTAAACTACTAGAAGAAGAGAAGGAGGAGGAGGAGGAGGAGGAGGAGGAGTTTGGATTTGATATCCCACTTTATCGCTGCCCAAAGGAGTCTCAAAGTGGCTGACATTCTCCTTTCCCTTCCTCCCCCACAACAAACTCTCTGTGAGGTGAGTGGGGCTAAGAGACTTCAGAGAAGTATGACTAGCCCAAGGTCACCCAGCAGCTGCATGTGGAGGAGCGGAGACGCGAACCTGGTTCACCAGATTGCAAAACTACCGCTCTTAACCGCTACACCACACTGGCTCTCTACTGTACAAAGGTAAAATTTACGTTCATTGTTCCATCCGCTTTTGTCTCTGGCTACACCCCCTTTGGGCATGTGGCCCCTGGGAGGTTGGGGATAAAGGAATGCAGGCCCCCCATCTCTGATGCACATCCTATGGTCACCAAGGAATCTATGAAGAGCAGCAGCTGAAGCAGTCACAGCAGCCAAAACATCTAAGACCCTGGGAAGGAACATTTTCCATCATTGTTATTCTGTATTCATTTTCACTGATTGTCAGCTGCCTTGCTGGAGGCCAACAAACAGGCAGAAAAATGGGATAATAAATATTTTAAATAAAGTAATGATATGTTTTCAGCTGCCACAGTTTTGATGGCTTTTTGCAGGTCTCACCAAAGAAACACAGAGAGAACTAGCTAGGGAGAAGTCAGAAGGTTTTATATCTGAAGAAGAAAATCCATTGCAAGCTCTGCCTGTAACTACCTTCCCAATCATTATCCAGGAAAGGCGGCCAGTTCTCTCCTGAAATCCCTCTGTAAGAGCCAATCTACAGGTTATGCTGGATCTCTCAAACATTATTATTATTATTATTATTATTTACTGAAATGCAGATCAGCTGTGCTGTCTGGGAGATGACACACACAGCATAATTGGGGCTACGATTTTGTTCACAGCTGGAAAAGGGGATATTTAACTCTTCCCCTCTGTTTCAGTTTTCCCATATAAATTGGCACGCCAATCCAATCAACTGCTAGTTATCCCATAGGAAGGAAGCAGAGGTATCTGAATTCTGCACCCAGCAAAGCAAACATAAGCTGAGAGGGGGTGATTTAGAACATGGAAATAGCAGAGGAGGGGGGGACTTTTATGGCCCCCTCCCCAGTCGTTTCCACAAGCAAAATGGGGTTGTTGTCCTTCCTCTCGTTTCTTTCCGTAAAAGGCCACTCTTGGTGTTGGAAACTTTCACTTGATTTGCATACTTTGTATTTTATTATGTTTCTTACATTGTACCCCCCCCCCACTCTGCTATTATTCTTAAAGAAGAGTGGCTTGGAAATCTTTTAAATAAGATAAGCAAATAAATACAAATTCAGAATGTCAAAAGAACCCATTGTGAGTCTCCCAAGTAATGCACAATTCTGCCCCCCCCCAAAAAAAAGGTAGTTTGGGCATGTTAACATACAGTTGTAGTGCATTGTTCATTGTTTGAAATTGTGATGTTCTGCACAGCCCACTCTGGGACCATCCGATGAAATAAATCTGGTAAAAATAACGACTAATGAGCTAAATAAATATGATCATTTTACCCTCTTTAGTTTTGCTAAAGTAAAAACAAATATGTTCTATTTGCACAAGAACACTCAAGGATTCTGTTGTGGGGGGGGGTGTTAATCCAATGGACATGCTTTAAGATGCTGGATAAAACTGAAAGCACTAGGGGATCTCTCTCTCTCTATTTCTCTCTCTCTCTCTCTCTCTCTCTCTCTCTCTCTGTGTGTGTGTGTGTGTGTATGTGTGTGTGTGTGTGATAATCTTCCTGTTCCCCTAAGCTCCGGCTTATAGCATTTCATGCACTGCTTTTTATGTTGTGAAGGAATGTGCCAACAGATGCAATTAACAAAGATATTTTGCAAAGCTAATCAATCCAACTTCTGTTCAAGCATGTGCCACTACCCATCAAATAATCCCATTAAATGACTGATTTGGGCGTGTGTTTATTAAATCCATAAAGCACTTAAAGTGACCAAAATAAACAAAATGAAAATGAGGGCAGCAGGTTCCCAGCTGAGCAGCCTACAAACAATGCAATCAGATGTTCTCCAGCCTTGAGCCGAAAGTCCTGTTTGCGTCGGCGGGAGTCTTTGGATCAGAGCTGTAATCAGGACAACAACAACATGAGCGATTCTCTGTTCTTAGTAGGTGGAAATCCCTGATTATGGCGAAATGTCACTTTAATGGCCAGGCTGCTGTCGAGAGCCCTGTTAAGCCTGTTGTGACGCTGCACATGGAGCCAGGAGGAAACGCTGTCAGTGAAAAAAGACAAACAGGTCCTGCTATCTGTCGAATGCCTGTACAGCAGCTACAAGGCGATCTCGCCTGCCAGGCTTGTCATGCAGTTACGCAGCAGGTGAGGCTGGCAAGGAAGACACAACTTGGCAGGCAGGCAGGGGTAGTGGGGAGTTAGTTTGCAAAGTTTTTCTTTTCCTGTGTGGAATTCAGCTATGGAGAACGCAACGCCTGCTGTCAGCAAGCCCATAAACACATTAAAAAATCAGAGCCCAAACTACCAATTTCACCAATCATCACAATTCCCTGGCTTGGAAGGCAGATTTCTCCAGCCCATAATCTTGCCCACATCACAAATTCAAATGCCCTTTATGCCCTACTGTTAGGCAGAGTGATTTGCTCATCATTGTTATATGTGAGGAAAGGGCCATAGCTCAGTAGCTTTGCATTCAGAAAGTCTCATGTTCAATCCTTGGCATCTCCAGGTAAGGCTAGGAGAGACCCTTGTCTGAAACCCTAAAGAGCTGCTATGCTAGTCATTGTAGACAATGCTAGTTATTTCTATTTATTCATCTTAGACTTGTAGAAGTCAGTTGGCCCACCATCGGATTATGTATTTTGTGGTTTTATATTTTGATTTTATTATGTAAACCACCCTGAGACCTCCGGGTATAGGGAGGGATATAATTTCAATAAATAATAAATATAATAATACTCTGTTGTTGATACCATACCACACTTCGAGCAGTGTGATCAGAAGAGTATGCACAGCTCCAGCAGAATGTCAGTTTTCCTGCTTCCTAGTAGTAGTCAGCCTTTTCCAGAGCTCCCAGTTAAGAAAACCCATTTCCCTCACAGTTCAGTTCAAAATATAAAGTGTCTATTGTCTCATAGAACAAGACAAGCATATTAAACACACTAGGTGCATAAACTTTAAGAGATGCTGGTATGAACTCATCTACTATAATACAGTTCTCTGTTCTTACAAAGATCAAAATTTATGGAGACATCCATTCACACTTTACCATGCCAGCTCACCATGCTATACCATCACCATATAGCACATAACCTTCACCAAGATGATGAAACCTCACACTTGGCAAATACCTGATACTTCAGTTATACCTGCCATGCCATGTGGGCACATTCCTCAAAGAAAGGGAGGGTGGACAAGTCATACTTTAGGCTCTTTGACCTTGGACTGTTTCTAACCACCCAGTGCAACAGGATCTTTCTCTAAACAGAATCCAGATGTGGGAGATGGCCTGCACGAGACAGGTCCCAAGCAGTTAATGCAATTTCACCCATTTTTTTCTGAATTACACTAACAATTCATTCATTAAATGTATACCCCACCCTTATTCCCAAAGGGCATCCAAATACACCAATGGTTTAACAGTATAAGATGGCTTTCTGTCTTTACTGCCAGGGAAGAAGAGAGGAATTTATGGAATTTTCTGTCTCAGGTGCCAAAATAATTCACCTGCCTTGAATATTATGCAGCTTAACTGGGGGCACAGGGTGCCGTTGGCTGATGCTCTTCAGGTAGCAAAATATCTTGGAACCCCATTTTCTATCCACCCTGCAAAAAGAAAAGTTATGTTTTTCAGGTTGGGCTATCAAATGGAACTTCACCCCATTCTGCACATGTGCAGCTACCATTCGGAAGACTGAATACACTAAGCCAGCAGCTTTAAAGGAACCTGCACAGAATTTCTCTACCTAGGTAAACCTGTACAGTGGTACCTCAGGTTACAGACGCTTCAGGTTACAGGCGCTTCAGGTTACAGACTCCACTAAGCCAGAAATAGTACCTCGGGTTAAGAACTTTGCTTCAGGATGAGAACAGAAATCGCGAGGCAACAGTGGGAGGCCCCATTAGCTAAAGTGGTGCTTCAGGTTAAGAACAGTTTCAGGTTAAGAACGGACCTCTGGAATGAATTAAGTACATAACCAGAGGTACGACTGGACGGTGGAACTCCTGGAAGGCAGCCTTGAGGAGATGCCCAGCTGAGGGAATTTTTAGGAAGTTTCTGTGGAGACTCTGGAGCACTGAAGACTGAGGTGAAAAGGGACTGGGGAGAGAACAGAAAGAAGGAAACAAAAGAACCCTTTGGAGAAGACAGAAGTAGCGAGAACAGCACTTTTATGCTCTCACACAGCATTTGTCCAGCAGTGGAACTGAGAACTTGCAGATTCCCCACAGGCATCTGGGTTGGTCACTGTGGAAACAGGATGATGGATTAAATGGGCCATTGGTCTGATCCAGCAGGCTCCTCTACTAATGATGTACTATAGCTGCACTCTACCCGAGAGTTATCTAACAGCAGGCAGATTCACCTGTGCATTGTCAACTTGCTCCATCCTCTTTTGTTGTTGTTTTCATTTAGAGACTTAACTTAAATTGCATACTTATTGGATTTGTTGATCTTCTTTCATCCTCTCCCCTGCTCCGCCCCATGTTTTTGGCAGTTTTAGGCACAGATCACAACTTGACTAATGGGAACTGATGCATAGATCTTTCATGGATTAGAGGCACAGTGTGCTGAGGGATTGGCCAAATATCACCCTCTTAATATTGTACTATATGTACCATGGTCCTCCCTGATTGCGTGGTGATAAAGTAATCGCAGTACTTGAATGTCTCACTAAAGTAGCTTAAGTATTGCCAGTAACTCCAGTTCACAAGCATCCATTCTGGAAAACAATAAAAAAGCATCTGCTATTGCAGGAAACCCTGAGGACATGCTTCATCAATATGTTGTGACTCCTTGGGGATAGCTAGGATGGGCAAATCCCTAGACCGTTCCATTCGAAAAGCAAGAAAACAACAACTGAACCCCCCTGAAAAACTGCCCTGAAATCCCCAGAAAACATCAGGATTGAGAGTTTTGAATGTGGAGCTGCATCTTTTCCTTCTGTAGGGGCCACCTGGGAAGAAGCCTTGAGAGCAGAACCACTCGTGGTTGTATAAGTGCTTAGTTGGCTGATACCTTCTGAGTTAAAACAGAGGGAAACCTGTGCATCATCCCAGAATAGCGCTGACTTGGAGTTAGGCAGATTGGGGTGTTTGTAAAATCTGCCCCACTCTGGAAAAGGAAAAACACTCCCCATTTCAGTGATCTTCCCAGGCATGTGCTAAACATGTCTCCTCTGCCATTCTAAATGGCATATCCCTCAGTTCAGTTCTCATTTTAATGCAAACTTAACTAATGATCATTTTCCTGACGGAAAGAAGTGAACTGTGATGGAGTGATTCTCTGAAATGTTCATGTCTGTGAATTTTGCAATGCAATTGTGTGCATGTGTGTGCACAGAAATGTGTATTTTGTGTTAAAAATGAGCACAAAATGGCCATTTTAATTTTTTTAAGCAAATTTTGTGGAACAATGCACACTAAAAATGCTGATTAATGTTGACATTCCTTTTTTTAAAGAAATATGTAAACTATAAATGATGTAAAAATATGTAAAATGATGTGGAAATGTGACAGACTAAACATTAACTTACAATTGAAAGAAGGAAAGGATTGAAATTAGCAGCTTTTTCCATCTCTACCCACAGTGTGATCCTTCATACTCTCATCACAAGCACTTTGGAATGAGAGGGGAAGGGATCATGCTGTGGATCCCACAGTGGATCATCTCATCTAAAGTGGTAGTTTTCCTCCTTTAAAGGAACCATTGCACAGCATGATCCATTCCCCTCCTCTGGTAAGTCCTGATGGCACTGTTGATTGTCTCCTTCACATGCGCAGTTGGCATTCTAAAGGAGGTAACTAGCAGCTCAAGGCATAGCGCTTGCCAAAAGACAGGCAGGGATTGCACTGTGTGTTGTTTCGCATGAAAAGCGATTTTGCATGGAAAGTCCTTTGTCTTGCACCATCCCTTCGAAAGATTGCTTTCATGCCAAAAATCAAACCCAGGCAAAATAAACAAACAAACACATACCGGTAATTATCACAGGGGGCTCTGTGAAATTGTCTCATTTTGCCTAGGGTGCCCACCAAATCAGAAGCTGCATTTCATGTGCTGCGGCATGTCATAGGAGGTGTTCCTTCAGGCTCAGTGACCACCCTCACTGAAAAACAGGATACACTGGAGGCCTCTGGATTACTGCAGGGGCCTTTGGAGCCTCTGGTACTTTGCTTGCTGGCTTGGAGAGGGCATCTCACATGATGCTGAATGCTACCTCAGGTGAGAGCCAGTGTGGTGTAGTGGTTAAGAGCAGTAGACTCGTAATCTGGTGAACCGGGTTCATGTCTCCGCTCCTCCACATGCAACTGCTGGGTGACCTTGGGCTAGTCACACTTCACTGAAGTCTCTCAGCCCCACTCACCTCACAGAGTGTTTGTTGTGGGGGAGGAAGGGAAAGGAGAATGTTAGTCACTTTAAGACGCCTTCGGGTAGTTATAAAGTTATTTGATATATATATATATATATATCCAAACCCCTCCTCCTCCTGTTCTTCTTCTTCTTCCTGTTAAACTGGAAAAGATGCTCCAGAAGCCATGGGGTGCTTTAGCTCTGTCCAGGGTGCTGACAATGTGGGAAGGAAGCCTGAGAGGACCACTTGTTTCATCAGTATTACACTTCCTTCCCAGTTGGCCAGCACTCTTTTTAGTCCCAAAGGCTTTTGTATCAAGCAACCTCAAGCATGTCTCTTCAGCCCAGCCAGGCAGGCCCCATTTTCTCCCAGCTTCCTTTGGACACCTGCCAGTTTTCCCAAGTCCCCAAGGCTACAGATCACCTTTGCCCACACTCATATCTTCATTGAGGTGATAGCCCCCTCATTACAACAGATGACATGCCGTAGTGCCATGCAATGCCCTACAATGCTCACCCAAGGGAAAACTTTGCTATTCTAATATATCAGCTCAACCCAAGCCTCTGTTTAACAGGCAAGGGATGGCTTCCAGCTAGATGGAATGAATTGTCTAAGGCATTTTGTGCAGTGTGACCAATTGTGAGGGTGCAAAAGACAGCGCTCTTCACTAGAATGTAAGAAGGGCCTTGTGCTGGTCCCGAGGGTTAACCATGCAGCGAGGTCCGAGTCCAGTCTGAGGTTGAGGGTGCGGTATGGAGGCTGTCCGTCAAAGCTGGAGCAGGGTCTAAGGCAGGGAGTCGGGTGAGGTCAGGAGCTCCAGCAGAAAGGCAGGATAGGGTGCAGGCAGGAACTGGCTACCAACAATGTTGCTCCCGCAACCTGGGACTGGGCTGGCTGGCTTTTATCTGCCCCGAGGCATAGGGCAGCCCTGGTCCACAGGTGACTTGCCTATTCTGGCCTGGAGGCAAGCACTCCTCCTGCGGGAACTTAGTTCCCTCCGCCTCTCTGCCCTGAGCGTCTGCAGCTCAGGAGAGGCTAGAGGGCTACTGGACCCAGAGGCAACCTCAGATTCCCCTGACGGGGCTGAGAGTGGAGCATCTGCAGGCAATGGGTCCTCCATCACCTCAGGAGCCAGAGCAGACTCAGCTGGTGCCTGCACCTGAGGATCCAGCACAGGTGAGGACCCTTTCAGGCTCAATCTGCAGCTGGTTCTGGAGGTGGGGACTCCTGTGCAGGCTGGGATTCCTCAGGTTCAGCCTCCGAGTCTGAATCCCAGGCCATCACAGGCCTGCTGGATCAGGCCAGTGACCCATCTAGTCCAGCATTCTGTTCTCACAGTGGCCAGCCAGATGTCTGTGGGGAATCTGCAAGCAGGATTCAAGCACAGAAGCACTCTGCCCTTCTGTGTTTCCAGCAACTGATACTCAGACGCATTGCTACCTCCCACTGTGGAAGCAGAGCATAGCCATCATGGCAAATAGCTATTGATAGCCCTCTTCTCCATGAATGTGTCTCATCCTCATTGAAAGCCATCTGGCTTGGTGGCCATCACTGCCTCTGTGGGATCAAGTTCTAAAGTTTAACCATGTGCTGCATGAAAAAAGCACTGTCTTTTATCCATCCTGAATCTTCCAACATTGAGCTTCAATGGGTGTCCATTAAGTCTAATGCGATCAGAGAGGGAGAAAAGTCTTTCTCTATCCACTTTCTCTGTGGCATGAATCATTTTATGAATTTCTATCATGTCATGCCTTTTCTCTAAACTGAAAAGTCCCAAACGCTGCCCTCTTTCTTCGCAGGACTGTCACTCCATCCCCTTTTCTGAACCTTTTCCAACTCAACAATATCTCCCATCATCATTAATGGAAAGGGGGTTTGGAGGTACCTTGTCAAATAACATTGTTAGACCAAGGAGCCTACCAATACAATCCTGCCCACAAACAGGAAACTCAGCTATATTTCCCCAACGTATTGAGAACCCCAATCAAGTTTCTTGGAAGATATACAGTTTGCTGAATTTCCATATGTAGTCTATACACATGTGACATTGAGAATTCACTGTGATCCCTTTCATCTGCCTAGTACCTCTGTGGTCTACATGGGAACTGCCTCTACCATCTCTTCTTTGCAAAACTTTGGGGAGGGAAAAATTCTGATATCTCAATCCTGATTTTGTTTGTGTGTGTGTTTGTGTGTAAGTAACTAAGTAAGTCATGGGTTCCTAGGTGGTGCTGTAGTCTAAACCACTGAGCCTCTTGGGCTTGCCAATCAGAAGGTCAGTGGTTCAAATCCCCGCAACAGGGTGAGCTCCTGTTGCTCTGTCCCAGCTCCTGCCAACCTAGCAGTTTGAAAGCACGCCAAAAAATGCAAGTAGATAGATAGGTACCACTGCGACGGGAAGGTAAACGGCGTTTCTGTGTGCTCTGGTTTCCGTCACGGTGTTCTGTTGCACCAGTAGTGGTTTAGTCATGCTGGCCACATGACCTGGAAAGCTGTCTATGGACAAACGTCGGCTCCCTCAGCCTGAAAGGGAGATGAGCACCACAACCCTATAGTTGACTTTGACTGGACTGAACCATCCAGGGGTCCTTTCCCTATCCCTCACTCTACAAAAGTCTTCTTCTGTGATTGTCACTGCTCACGCCCTGGCCAAGAGCTGCACAGCAGACCCCACTGCCTTTCAAACCAGAATGAAATACACAGCACACATTTTGCCCTGGACACATTGAAACAAACTCAATTTGTGTGTCAGCTGCACTTTTTTGGAACATTAATTGTGTATTTATAAATAACTTGGAAATCACCACAGAGAGGGGAACAATAATTGCTCATTATTTTCCCATTATTTCCTTCTTTGGTGATATATAAATTAGCAAGGATGTTTGAAGTTCACTGTTTTGACAATTCACTGACATTAGCCATTTCAGCATTTGTTTGAGCAGGAATAATTTGCAGTTTTCATTGCCGTGGAGAGGCAACACTAGCAATTTTCTGTTGGTGTCTGCAGAGTTTGGCTTTGATCTTGCCGTCATTGGTGTGTGGGTGGACGGCTGAGGCATCAGTTGCTCGACCAGACCATTTACAGTTTTTCTTTAAAAAAAATAAAAATACATTATCAACCACATTTCATAGGAAAGGCCAAGAGGGGGAAAATAGAATTTACAATTAAATGTCTGACAAAAAAGACATTTGGTGTCTTCACTGATTTGCCAAGAATTAATTTGACTGATGTCATATATGCTGTCACCAGGCAGCCACACATTTCAGTGATTTCTACATTGGCCAAATTGGGAAATCCCCTAAGCATTAGTCATGAATTAGACATAAAAATGGGTACAAAAACTGGATGAGCCTTTTAATCTTTTTGGATTCTCTGGCATGACACACACACACACACACACACAGAGAGAGAGAGAGAGAGAGAGAGAGAGAGAGAGAGAGAGAGAGAGAGAGATCTGGAAAATGACAAAAATTGGAATTCATTAAGAAATTTGACTTTGGCTTGTATCCAACTAAGTCATACTAAGAGTAAACACCTAAAAATAGGACAGCTAACATCACTGAAAAGTTAAAACCAATTACAGCATATTGAGATATCAGCTTAAAGGCCAGAGGCCTAACTAAATGAAAATGTTTTTGCCTGTGCATAGGCATGATGCTGATACATTTAGGCCAACATCTGTCAGGAGAGCAGTGAATTTTGAATTCTGTCCTGTGGGAATCCATTTCAGCACCAAAAAAAGGGAGCATTGGCTTTCAGGAAAATGCTATGCACCCGAAGGTAGTCTCTTGGGGGGGGGGAGTTCTCTCACAGGTTCTTAAATAGTTCCAGGGAAATAAATAATGATTAAAGGTGGAAAATATTAGTTTGCATCAATGTAACCATGGAATTAGCTGCTGTTCAGTAAGAGCATCAAAGATGCACATGTGTTCAGGTGTATTAAAAAAAAATGAAAGCATCAGTGGCTCAGCAGAGATGAAAGATTCTAAACATACTCCTCCTCTGCTTAGTGATCTGTACCTTTTTGTTCTGAAAGATGTTTTTTTCCTGCCCAACTGAATGCTCAGCATCTTGTTAGCTTACATCCACTTGCAAATAAATAAGACATGGTGGTATTGCTTAACCGGTGATTATACATCTGTTTGTGATAAATGTGGCTCAGGCCTTCAACAGATATATGATCTAGACCTTCAAAGTAGATTCTTCTGTTGCCTGGGGGTTGTGGCATGAATGAATCTGAGACCCATTTCTCTTCTGATGCTGATCCTCTCCCAAGCAAAGGGGAGGAGTATTGAATTATCTCAAGAAACCAGAACCAAAATTAACCGTAGTTCAATTAATTCAACAAATTCAAACATGTATGGGTTTATAAAGCGACTACTCCAATTGCAAATTTTCACTTTCTTTCAGAACTTGGAAATTACACTCAAACCAAGTTAAGATTGGGCAACTCTAATTCAAAGCTTTACCACAGAACAGGCTTAAATACAGATGACTCCCCACTTTTGTGGGGGTTACATTCCGGGGGCCCACGGACATAAGGCGAAAGCGTGTAACTGGGGAGCACCCTCTTAAAAGCCTTTAAACCCCTCTCTGCCCCCCTCTCCCCAATCCAGTCTGAAACTACGATACACATGCACAGACACCACAACTAAAATGGAAGCTCTGGAGCCAGTAGGAAGGTGGAGGTTGTGCAGGAAAGTAGCTGCTGCTGCCTTGCGACCCCACATGTCAGCTGTTAGGCTGGAAGCTGAGCAGCCTAAACAAAGCTCTGCTGTACCTCCCGTCTCTTCTGACGTCCTCTTTGGGCTCCAGGGTGGATCTCCTTATGAGCCACAAAGACTTTTAGCTCTCTCCTGCAATTTCTAGGTTGAAATGATTTGTTTAACTATTTCCTGGTGCTGCGCATATATGTAATCACGTGTGAGGCAGTCACATTTAAGTAGGGGGATGCCTGTATTAGTTAACGTTAAAGGGCCAGCATTGCGTAGGGCTGGAGTCATGGGTGAGGTCAGAGCTAGAGTAAGCAGGACCACTTTTTAAACTTTTCTTTCCCTAAACTTTTATTCCCCTTCTGTCTCTCTCTCACAAACAGTTTTCTATGCCCCGTCCTTGTCATTCTTCAACTCCTTGCTTCACAGCATGGAAATGCAGCAAGGCAGATCACTCCATTCATGTTCTAGCAGCTTACTCAGCTTCTGCACTGGGCAGAAGAAAGAGCCTTCTCTTCCTCTTTCCCTAACATGGAAACAGAGGGGAAGACCACTCTCTTCCTGCTCTGATCAGTTTCATTGGCTTATATGCTAGCACCAGTGGCGTAGCGTGGGTTGTCAGCACCTGGGGCAAGGCAAGTAATTTGCGCCCCCTAACCCCTAACCTGCCGCCGCTGCCAGCTTCTTCCTGCTGCTGCCTGGTCTGGTCTGGTGTGGTGTGGTTCTCTCCCGTGCTCAGCGCTGCACTGAGCGGCCGCTGCACTGTCCCTCCCCCAGATAGTCCCTCGCTCTCTCTCCGCACCGCACGCCTGGCACCCACCCCCTCCACAGTGGGCGGTGACCCAGTGACTCGGATCGGATTCGCACAGCCAGCACTGCAGTGAGAGTGAGTGAGCCAGGTAGGGGCAGAGAGCTGCGAGTGCAAGCGCCCCCCCCCCAGATGTTGTGCCCGGTGCAGCCGGGGCCCCCCCTGCACCCCCCATGCTACGCCACTGGCTGGCACCACTCCATACCTCCCAAGCAAACTCTATCGCTAGGGGCATTGATGATCTCTTGGATGTGGCAAATGATACTCAGACTAAATCTGATTTTGGGTGCTTCGTCAAGAGCAATAAAAAAAAATGGCTTGTGCTCTCATTTATTTATTTACTAAAGTTGTATCCCACTTTTCCTCCAAGGAGCACACGGTTCTCCCTTTCTGCCATTTTATCCTTGCACCAAGGAAGGCTACTTCTGAGGTAGGCTAGAATGAGAGATAGTGCCTGGCCACCATGGAATGAGTTTCATAACTGAGTGGCAGTTCAAGGGTGAGATCACTTTAGGTCAGTTACTCACCTTAACCCTGGAAAATCTAAGTGTTAAAAGCAATCAAAACCAGACAAGCCAGTAAAATATCAGCTCATGGTAACCATATTTATATAATTCCAAGGCAAGGGTAGTTGATGAAAGGTCTGTAGACCATATCTGGTCTAAGGCTTATTCCCCGCTTTGTCCCTGTAGTACTGCACTGCCACCATATGGTAATTCAGCCTTGGACTCACTGTAATGATGGAAAGGGCTGGAAGAAAGCCTTTATGACAGAAAACAAAATATGATATAGAGCTCTCCTGTTCTAAGCAAAAACACATTGCCAGGTATTTCATAGCATTCGGCTGTGCTGAAAAGTGATTTGCTCCTTTGTTGTTGAGTACCTCTGTTTACAAGGATAGACAAATGTTTTGTGCTGCTACAATAATTTAGCATAGCATTGCTTGGAATGGTATTGATGGACCCCATTGGGCTTTGTCTAGAACCATTTTGCTCATAAATTTGGGGATGGTCAGTTGGTTGAGCCTGGTTTTGCCTTTAAAAAATAAAGCAAGTGGGGAAACCAGGATCGGAGACCATCTCTATTGTTCGAAGATAACCTTTCCACTTTCTGCTAACAATTTTCTGTTTTACTCAGCTGGTTTTGTAAGGAGCTAAATTATCAGGCAGGCTGCTGCAGGGTTTGCCTTTGCTGCAAGAGAAGCTCTTTTCTGCCCCCTACTGTTCATTCCAAAGTTTGAGTGTCCTCACCATTCAAAATGCTTGGATGCAGCAGGTAACATTTTTCAAAAAACGAATTTCACTCTTTTCGATAAATACAGCAAGGAGAAATCAGTTAGGGGGAAACAGTTTAAAATGACAATGCCTGCATGTGACTTACAGTAAATCACCATTGTTCAATGAGAAACAAAACCAAGTTTATTACTGAAGGCACAAAGCTCCTGAAAATCCAAACTTTCGGTGAAGTGTGTATGCCTGTGATGTGCTAAGGCTGAGATAAAGTTAACTGTCTCACTTTTTGCATGTTTTCAGGTGTGTCATAATGCGTCTTCTTTATCAGATATTTTTACAACTCATCGGGAACATGATCAGCTTGTTCAGAAGCTGTTTTTCAAAGCATAGTTTTCCTTCTTTCAATTTGCCCTTGCCGTATTCAACCTCAGTTTGCCCACAGTGTTGTTAATCTGATTGGCTAGGCCAATGTGGCTTTCTCAGTGACATCATCATGGTCCCTTCTGATGCAATGACTTCATGGGTGCCTGTGGTCAAAATCACATGGGTCATCATCACAGCCAGTGGCACTGATGCCTGTGGGCAAGTATGGTATGGGTGAGAGCAAAGGAGGAGGGAAATGACTTCAACACGAAGCAATAGCCAAAAGGAACAAATCAACACTGAGCAGCACTGAAGCAGCACAAATGTTCACTGCAGTGGGGTATCTTTGGACAATGTATTTGCTGCAATGGCTGGCAAACTGGAATAATTAAATATTCAAATCAATCATATATTTGAACTATTAAAAATATGCAACAGGAACTGAAATGGAAGGGAAAATTAAGTAGTATAATACACCCGGAAGAAGTATGAATTCTGCTTTCTGCCATCTTTTTTATCTTTTATTTTTTGTCTGGAAATACTGTTATAATAAAAAGCTAATTATAGTGCACTACTCATTATAAGGCATTATTAAACAACCTAGTCCCTGATATCTGTATTGAAGGGAAGCACTTGGGTCTGAAATGAATTGTGTGCCTAATCATGGGCAAATACAATTTTAGGCACCAATGTTTTACATCACTGCATCACAAACATCCACATTCAGTGATGGCAAGAGGCCAAGTTATAGAGAAGAAGGGTAAACTGCCTGAAGAACCCCCATGGTCTTGTTTTACTGCCAAACCAAGCAGCCTCTTTCAAGTGAAAATTGAAGGCAGGTATTCAAAAGAGCAGAGATTGTTCTTTTAAATAAAACAGCTATAAAACATATGTATAGTGACAGGCATGTGCAGCCATAAACTTCGGAAATGTAGTAAAGGCAATCCCAGAGGAATAAAGAATAAAATATTACATCATTCCAGCTTGGCTTCCTCTGATCAAGAACATTACTAAAAACACCCTCAAGCCACATATCAGTTCTGTAATGGATTTCATTCCCCCCTTCCATTAAAATAGCTTAAATTATTTTTAATTAAAAACACTAATTGTTATTTCACACTTAACCATGAATGGCAGACATGAAAGTACATTATTTGTCAAAAAGCAGCCTTACAGGTAATTTTCACACTAGTAAGCAAAGTAGAAAATGACTCTAATGGCTGTACCAAAAAAGAAGGAAGGAAGGAAGGAAGGAGAAATGCATAAAAGAAGAAATAGCAAGCATAAACTTTTAATGCATTTACTACTGCAATGAACTAAAGTTAAAAGTTCGCAATTTTGAACAGGCATGAGAAAATGTGTGCAGGGAAGTTACTTACAAAGTAATAGCAGCCAGCACTGTGCAGGATCCGATCAGATACCATGTAACAGAGGGAGGATCAGATCCTTTGTGGTGCCATGAACCCCTGACATTTTAAAGGGGTTTTTAAGGGTTTTCAAAATCCTTAACCCCACCCGCTTGAATTGTTACAGACAGAGATGGGATGGGAGGTCCCACAAGGCAAATTACTGTGATTCAAGGGTTACGGTGTGGGTGTGTTGCTGTACAGCCCTACATATTAGTCACATTCCTTCTAGCTCTTCTTGAATGGAGAAGATATCCCGCAAGGCAGCAGAGGTTTAGGATAAGAGTCTTCCTTCTCTTAGATGGGCTACCAGCCCAGGTTGATGAGCCCCATCTGCCCCCCACTTCCCGCTACAGACCATGCAGAAACCACTTTCTTGACTGTTGGACCAACTATTGGTCTTGTCTGCTCAATCCGCCAGGGCCTGTTTTCATAGGCAGAGGAAGTTCCAATTGGCTACCCTCACCTGGCCTAGCCAGCCAATCAAAACTGTTTATCGGGGTGCGGTTGCTGTCACATGCTGACAGCTTCTAGGAGCCACCTCCTAGGGGCTGAGGTCCCTTTGGGGGCCACTATAAAATACCTGAGCCCCCCCCCAGTTGATGGGCATTGCCATTCAGTCAGTCAGTTATGTGGCGCAGGGCTTACCTGCCCTGTTCCCATATTTTATTCAAGTTGGCACCTCTGGCCACAGGTGCGAACTGAATGCAGGGTAAGAACCGAAGGTGGAAAACTACCCTAGAAGGAGCACAATATGTTCCCCACCAGAGGTTGTACCCCTCCCCATATACCAATCTCTGTGTGTATTGCATGTGTGTGAATGATTATATACACACTTACACACACACACACACAGAGAGAGAGAGAGAGAGAGAGAGAGAGAGAGCGCGCTAAAGACTTAAAGTAAATTAGTCTAGCACAAGTGACCTTTGGTATGATGGATATATCATGCTGGTTTATGGCTTTACTCAGATCACAGTTCTCTATAGATTTTGAAACACCCTAACAGTTGTATTATCCATATTTAACTACTTCCAGAAATTATTCCCAAAGAAAAGAAAGGCAATATTACTTGAACATTTTGCAAAAATTGTCAAATTTATTATTTAATATATTTGTGAATTATTAGTCCCCACTCAGTAAAAAGGGCAAATCATGGAGAAAAAGGCCCTGAATAATTTATCCCAGAAGGTTGCAAGATTCATCTAATAAATTATTTCATACCTATATATCTGTCATTTCTGGGTATATGAGAGTATAGTGATATGCATTAATTTTATTGCACTATCCCAGTACTGAAATAGAATGATTTAGATTTTTTGTTTAACCTGAAATGAATCTTTTGGAATCTTTTGGGCTACATCCAAGGAAAAATAAATACACCGAGAAGACTCAATCAGGCTTGGAATGGTACATATTGTGTGGGTATAATTTATAATAATCACTGCAGAATTATTGCAACTCTTTTATAGAACATCACTCCCTTTCTCAGCTTTCATATCCACCCATACAATAAATCAATCAGATAAATAGCCTTCACTCAGAAAATGGAATCATCTCAAAGCATTCAACTCACAGAAGGAGGATTGATTGAAAACATTTCTTCACAACTCCACCAAATAAAGGTTTTGGGATTCTGGTTGCACATTGTTCTCTCTAAATCCTGATGGCTGGCGAATCGGGTTAGTGGGAAGAATCCATTTCATGTAATGGGATAACATCTGCAAGCCTTTGAAGAATAGTTACAAAACCATTGCATACAAAGATTGCTGCAGATTATTATTTTTTTTCAGATAACATGTATAGCAAAGAGAAACAAGAACACAAGTTCAACCAAATAACCAAGTAGTGCAAATATTAATATTATTTTTATTATTTTATTATTTAAATAATGAAAAAGAATTTAAAAGAACACCTTTATCTGTTGTTCCATGCCAAATATGGAATATGCATTCCAGCCCAGATTCTAGCCCAGTATATAAGGTTGCAGCAAAGGGCTTGTTCAATGGGGTCAAGCTGCAGAGGAGAGGTGGCAGTGAGGTTGGGGCAATGTGGATGCATCAGCAAAGTATGCCTTTTCTGTCCTGGACACATCATTGGCTCACCTCTCATGCTCTCAGTAAGCAGCAGCGACACCACAGCCAGGGGGCTGTTGCCACAGTTCTAACCCCCATACCCCCGGCAGCTCCTGTATGGGTGAATATTATCATGTGACTTAACACACCAGTGTTATTTCCTTATTTCTATATTGCTTAAATCCCAAGGTGACTTCTCAGTGGTTTACAAGTGCATAACACTGCATAACAAATACACTCAGTTTTTCAGTAAATATTAAATTGCCTGCCTCCCCACACTCTAATTGTATTATTTAATTCAACCATATTTACTGCTGCTCAGATTCTCATGATTCACTTATCCAGGGAAGGAGTTTGAGATTTTTCTCAGAATTGTTGAATATATTGTCCCATGTCGGTTGGAACATGTTGTCATCTGTGCAGCTGTTAACAAGTGAATGATCATTTCTGATTCCTCTGGCAATACCAAATATTTCATTTAACCGAACAAAATTACTAATAAATTTGTTGGGAACTTGCAACTTAAAATTTCAAGTTCCTTCCTCATATAGTGGTACCTCTGGTTATGAACTTAATTTGTTCCGGAGGTCCATTCTTAACCTGAAACCGTTCTTAACTTGAGGTACCACTTTAGCTAATAGGGCCTCCTCCTGCTGCTGGGGTACGATTTCTGTTCTCATCCTAAGATAAAGTTCTTAATCCGAGGTACAACTTACAGGTTAGCGGAGTCTGTAACCCAAGGTGTTTGTAACCTGAGGTACCACTGTATTGGTCCAGCAGATCTTAATTTGGGGGCAAGAGCCAAATAAATGGTATATATCTGCTTTTTATGCCCAAACATATACTGCATTTACTATTTGCCCTCCATGTCTATTAAATGTAACCTTGAGAGTATCAAATGCCAGCTGTTGTCAGAGCTATGGTTGAAATTTGTTTTATTTCCTATTTATTTTACAGATTGGTAAAAGTTGTATATATGCATTCTCTTAAAATGCAGATTTTGGTATTTTTTTCAATGCACTTCCTACACACACACACACATACACTTGTGTGCATTCTTTTGAAATATGAAACAAAACACGAAATCTCTTCTTAAAATTCCAAGAATGGTGTGATCCAATTGGGAGTTGTGTTTTGATGTGCATATCATTCTGGGACCATTGGAATAGGCTGGTTGGCTTCAAAATGCAGAATGCACAAATTTCTTCTCCATACCTAGAAAAAGGAGCAGCACCAAGAAAAATGAAAATGAAACACAAAGAGTGGTGAAATGGATTCCCCAATGCAGTTCATCTTATCACATTCTTCAGCAGCGAAAAAATAAAATAAAAACCATTCTACTCTACTCTCTGAGAAAACAAGTGACGATGACAGCAGAACACAATGGAATACTGTTGCCCCTGAAGAAGAAAATATGATGAAATTTGACGGGCGACTGTATTTTTCAATATATGCTTCAACTTCCTGTATCTTTTTGACACTTTGTCTCCTTTTTTGTTTTCTTTCTGGTTTTCAAGTTGTTATTTCATTTATGAATCGCTTCCCACGAGGCACCCCAAAGCAATATACAATATAACAACGGCTCTAAAACAGTTACATACATAAAAACGGTAAAAACGTTTGCTTGTGTAAAAGCAAATTACAACAGTTGTTCTGAGCCAGTTTTCTTCGAACCTCTTACATCAGGGCAGATTAGGCACAGGCCTATGGGCCCCACACCTTTTAGGAGCTCCACGAGAATGGATTTGATCTGCAAAGAAAATTACAAAAATGTATTAGGAGATTATTTGTGAGGGGCTCCCAAGATTTTGACTGCCTAGGGGCCCCCAAGGAGTCTAATCTGTGACTGACCATGACAATGAAGTCTGGTGCCCCCCTTTTTTGTCTGAGTGGGTTGAAATCAAACTACAGGGGCAAAATAAGTGTGCACAAGTCTTCCCAAGTGCCAGCAATCACCTGGTTGTTGTCAGTACCTGCAAGTGCCCACCACCAGTTGATTCTTGGGAAGCCCTATACAAGGATACAGTGGTACCTCATTTGTTGAACGTAATCCATTCCGGAAGATAGTCCGACTTCCGAAACGTTTGACAACCAAGGCGCAAAGGGAGGTCGGCAAAGTCAATGGAAAAACACACAGCGGAAGCCATTCGACTTCTGAGGCGCATTCGAAAACGGAAGCATTTACTTCCGGGTTTCCGGCATTCGAAAACCAAAACATTCGGCTTCCAAGACACTTGGAAACTGAGGTATCACTGTATTGGGAACTGTTAACTACAGGTTACATGCTCCATCCTGCTTCAAACTCTGCAAGAATAATTTGCCATGCTGGCAAGACTTTGATGCCCATCTGGGTCAGATTTCTTATGTGGAGATCTGTTACGTACCTCACCCTTGTACATAGCCTCTTGTAGCAAATGGCCCTTTGCAGATTACAGTATAAAAACACAATACAGTGGTACCTCGGGTTAAGTACTTAATTCGTTCTGGAGGTCCATTCTTAACCTGAAACTGTTCTTAACCTGAAGCACCACTTCAGCTAATGGGGCCTCCTGCTGCCACCACGCTGCTGGAGCACGATTTCTGTTCTCACCCTGAAGCAAAGTTCTTAACCCGAGGTACTATTTCTGGGTTAGCGGAGTCTGTAACCTGAAGCGTATGTAACCTGAAGCATATGTAACCTGAGGTACCACTGTATACATAGCATAACAACAAAACCCTATAACGATAACCCCCCACACACACACACATTTTTTTTATTCTGCCACAGAAACTTCTCCCCATACTCCGACCTTTCTTTCTCCTCTGCCTCTGAGGCTGCTCCCAGGTCCCATGCGCTGTAATGCCTCAGGGGGCCTGGTTAGGCAGGGGGACACCTCTGTCTTCCATTAGCTAGCAAAGCAGTTGATTGCTGTGGAAGAAGCTGTCACCAGTGTTTTTCCACTGTTTGTGAGAAGTGCCTTCTTTTTCACGCTTGGTTTGTGGGCAGGGCCAAAAACCATTACAACTCCACTGGCTCGATTCTGGATGTCTTGTGTGTATATAAAATTTCAAACTGCCTGACAAGCAGGGCTCAAACAGACAGGAGACCGCCTGGGGTGAAAAAGAATTATTATTCACAATGGCACACACCTCTTTGCAAAGGGAGGATGGCTGTTCAGCACCTTGTAAATGCCCAATCATTCATCCATGCAGATGTAGGAAGGGGTGGCAGTGGAAGAGAAATAGATGATGCTATATATCAAGCAATAACAACCCTAACCTTAAATTGAAGCTATATGCCTATACAGTACTCATTTTCAATGCAAAGACCAGCAAATACATCCACCCACTTAATATCTTAAGAAGGGCTTTCACAGATGCAGGAAAACATTGAGTACT
The DNA here is from genome assembly GCF_965113315.1 of Podarcis vaucheri. NCBI lineage: Eukaryota > Metazoa > Chordata > Lepidosauria > Squamata > Lacertidae > Podarcis > Podarcis vaucheri. The sequence continues at coordinate 39,480,637 of NC_138763.1, forward strand.
GTAACAGTAAGACAAACAGAGATGAACACAGTAGGCCTGAGAAAAAGATACTCAACACAGAGCAGGCAAATCCTAGCTGATATGTGACACTTTTAATTCTGCCTAATTGATAAGATTGGAACAGCAAGATCTCACAGCTTGGGAGCAGATCTTTGGTTTCCTTTCCACTAGCACGATCACATCTGGTTCTTCTGCAATTTATTTTCCCTTCTCCTTGCCCTGCCATGTAATCTTTGCTTCAGCTAATCCAGTTCACTGTTCAGTAAAATGGTGCAAGTCACCCGAAGGGCATCTCCAAGGCAAACAGAAATATAGAACAGATCTCAGAGGGGTTTGAATCTACTGGTGTGTAATAAACAAAATAATGTATAAAGGCATATGGAACAGTCAGTTAAAATCATTGAAAGAGATAAAACATAAGAAACACAAACCTTCACTCCCCCCACGATTACCAGCTGCCCTTGACTCCAGCTGTCAGAAGAATTAATTGGCTTGGTAATATTTTGCAAAATACATTCAGGTTTTGGTGAGTCTTCCAGGGAGCTGCACAGTGGTGAAATAACTTATCTATATTTACTTGCATTCATTGGATGTGCTAGCTGGATTGGTATCCATTCTGTACATGAGACAAATAAGCAAACACTGACCATTTTCACTCCTGCTTCTTTTTTCAACAGAATTCTCAGACACCTTTGTTCTGAGCAGGGCTTTTTTCAGCCGTAACTCATGAGAACTCAGTTCTGGCCCCCCTCAGGTGTGCGCCATTGCCTTGATAAGAGAGCAATGGAAGCATTTGTGGTGAGTTCCAGCACCTCTTTTTTCTAGAAAAATAGCACTGGTTCTGCGTAGCAGGAATTTTGATAAAGCAAAGAGATTCTTGTACTCTTTTGAACCTGTGGAAAATGTGAAGCCAGTGAGACCTGTAGAGAAAGATTATGTATTTATCCATGCACGTGCAATGCACAATTGATTATATAATTTGCTAGAATACGTGATCAGAGAGATTTCATGGAGTGCATTGTTTTTCATGAAACAAGTCCTAGGTGAGTGACTCCTGGAAGAACCATTTACTCTGTGTCATCCCTGAAGCAGAATAGCTTTTTCTATATTAAATGGTGAACTTAGTATTATTTCTGTCCCAGATTTAGATAAAGAGCTTCCCAGAAAACAAAAAACAAAAAAAATGCTGGAGCAATCATTCACCACAGTTGTCTGTGGTACAATACATATTTATAAAGAATAAATGACAGGTGCTATAGCAAAATCTGACCATGAAAATAAACTCTAGAGTTAGAAGGAGATAGCCTACAGAAGAAAATACCTGACTATTGAGATAAGAGAAGCAAAGAATTTTTCCAGTCTAGCCTCGAGGACTTTATTTTCTGTTATGATACATGGTGATCATCAATAAGAAATATACATAGGACAGGAATAACATCTATTAGATAGAATATCCATGATAAACGTATAATTCAAACTGCCAAAAACTGATTGTAGGTGAGAAGGAAAGGAGGTCTGTATTCATATTGCACTGAATTCAAATTTTGTGAAGCTCAGAACAGAGAGTGAGATTTACGAACAACCTTAGTACCATTGATTTCAATAGGTCTCCTCTAAGCATGGCGAAGTCTGGATCCAACCCAGCATGCATCTTAGCATCCTGGAACTGTAATATTTATGAGTGCTGAGAATTGTAGCTTTGTAAGGGGTAAACCATAGTTCTCACAAAGTGCTTTAAAGGTGTGGATGTGATTTAAATGTATGGTGTGTATGCAGCCACACTGTTGTGTAACTATTGCACAAGCAAGGCCTTAGAACTGCCCTTGACTGAAGAATATTAAAGGCACTAATTATGGCACAAATATTACAAGTTGTATTATTGACCAGACATTGCTCAGTGGCCTCTTGTTTGGGCTACCCTTAACACAGTTTTTGTGGGGCTGCCTTTGAAGAACACTCAGCTGATTCAGAATGTGGCAGCCAGGTTCTTAACAGGATCAAGTTATATTGGGAGCATGGGACTCCCTTGCTGCAGCAGCTGCACTGAGCCCCAGATCATTTTTGAGCCCAATTCAAAATGCTGTATAAATCCCTGTATAAACAAGAGATGGGGAACCTGTGGCCCTCCTGATGTTGTCGGACTACAAGTCTCATCATCCCTTACCATTGGTTTTTCTGGCTGAGAATGATAGAAGTTGAAGATCTTCAAAACCTGGAGGGGCACAGGTTCTCCATCTCTACCTGAAAAAGCTTAGGACCAGGTTCCTTTAAGGACCACCTTCTCCCATATGAACCTGCCCAGATATTAAGATCTTCTGGTGAGGCTCTTCTTTGCACCCCATCATTATCTGAGACTCCTCTGGTGGGGATGTGGGAGACAGCCTTTTTGGCTGACATACTCTGTTCCTGCCTAGTAGCTCCCACTGCCTCTTTTCTGCTGCCTTCCACCATCTAAGACTTTCTGATGACATTCTACCATTTGATGTGGACTTTTCTGTGTTTTTCTTTTTCATGGTTTTAATGTGCTAGTGGATTGGTTTTTTATCACCTGTTGATATCTGCTACTTTTAACCCCATCTACTGCTTTTTTATTTTTTTTTACTACATCTTAGTTTATTGTTATTTTTCCCTTTTTATTGTATCTTTTGCTATTTCTTTGTTTTATTGTTAGTTGCTTCAAACATTTTTGTTGAAAGAGAAAGCCAGGATATAAACTGTCACATTCAGTTAATATAAGAAATAAAAATGCTAGACACTGGTGTAGAAAACAAAGAAGCTATAGCCAGTCATACGGTCTACAATACAGTCCGCTGAAATCCATAAGCACAGAAGTTGCCACCTACCGAGTCAGATAGTTGGTCCATTTAACTCGGTCTTGTCTACACTTACAGGCAGACGTTCTCCACTGTTTTAGACAGGAGACATTCCCATCCCTTCTTGGAAATGCTGAGGATTCAACCTGGGCTCTTTGCATGTGAGGCAGTGTACATCAGCCCTTTCCAAAGCATGTGCTGGATTGTAGCCACTATGGTCAACAATACAATGTTGTGGCTTTGCAGCAGTTAAGGAGGCCAAAGTACACATAGCTAGGGTTAACCCATAGCTTCAAATGTGAGTCTTCCCCACTACCCATTTAGCTATTTTAGAAGGCTGCAATGGACATGATAAGTTAAAATGGAAGTGAATCAGAGAATGCAGCTTACAGATTTTTTCAAGGACACTCTAACTGTTCCCCCATAATTAAAGGCTGAGTTTCTGCTTGTACGTCTCTTTCTGCCTTAAGCCACTTTCCTGAGAGCCAGTGTGGTGTAGTGGTTAAGAGCGGTAGATTCGTAATCTGGGGAACCGGGTTTGCGCCTCCGCTCCTCCACATGTAGCTGCTGGGTGACCTTGGGCTAGTCACACTTCTCTGAAATCTCTCAGCCTCACTCACCTCACAGAGTGTTTGTTGTGGGGGAGGAAGGGAAAGGAGAATGTTAGCCACTTTGAGACTCCTTCGGGTAGTGATAAAGCCGGATATCAAATCCAAACTCTTCTTCCTATACCCTGCTTTACAGGTCAAAGTGAAAAACTGGGACGCCGTCTTCCAGGGCCGCATGAGTCGCAGGACTGCATGAGATCACGGCCATGAAAAAAGCATTGCAGTGCCCCAAATGGCCGCTGTGCTCTTGCGTGAAGAAACAGGGTGTCCTGGTATTCCCAGGACATTTGTGGGGCACACCATCTTTAAAGGAAGGAGTATACTCCTTTCATGCATTCTATAGTGGGCTGCATCATATGTTTTAGGAAAGGAAGGAAAGAAGGGTCCCTGTTGCAAACGATTCACAAAGGCTTAACTTATGCAAGTGCAAAACTCATACAGCACCATGTTCAGGACTGAGCATCAATAGTGCTGCTTGGAGCTTCACTCTCTATTCCATGGGCACAGCCTGAGCTTATAAAGCCACAGGACTCAATAGCGGCTGATGTTCCCTGGAATTCACTCTCCGAGGAAGTAAGTTATTAGTTCACAATTAAAAACAGATCTATCTGGTTTCCCAAGATTGATTGCACACTTAATCAGCTCCCACTTGCCTATACAGTATCACTGAAATGGAGAGATAATAAAGCCATGGTTCTTTTAAGAGAGCGACTGCACTGCAGATCAATTTCTTCAAAATCTTCATGTGTGCAGAAATCCTGTGGGATGAATATTTCATAAGGGGAACAACGCCGTTAAAATTAATAAAACCCCAGCCTGCCTAGTTATGAACTACAGTGATTACTGAAGAAAATAATCCTGCTCATATTTTGCACCACCAAAGTTGGGCCCCGAAGGCATCCAGGGAGAAAGGAGAACGCTTTTGAAGTGAGGTGTCACCAAGAGTAATAAGAGTTTCAGAGACACAAAATCCAGGGAGAGGAGCCTGCGACAACTGGGGGGAAGCTGAATCTTGTTCTTGCCTGGGGAAGACTGAGAAATTGAAGTTAATTAATTGTTACACACTTTCCCTCTGTGTCAGGCCCACTCCTCAGCTTCCTGAGCAGAAAATAGGAAGATCTAGAGAAGCAGTATTTAGTCACTCCGTATTAATTCCTGACAAACATGCTGACCTGCTTTGTCAAAATCCAGCTTGTGTCCTGGAAACACCAATAGGTTTGTTTAGTCTTTAGGGAAACAGGTCGCTTGGCTAGGGTTGGCTGTGCAGCTGGCATACTTCCAGCTGTGCCAGCCACACTGTGTCCATACCAAGCCTTTTGTGATAGCTCTCATTTGACTGGCACCCAACATGTGCACAGGACTCAGGTGTGTGCGGAAGATCCTCCTGCCAGGGGCTCTCATGATGGCCTTCTGCAGCAGTGGAAAGGGCAGAAGCCCCCTCCATCCTGAAGCACAAATGTTAAAAGAATAGCTCCCTCAAATAAATAATTGGAACCTCGGTCTCAAAGCATAGGTGGAAACAGCTGGACTACATCAAGAGTATAATAGCTATGGATGCTGAACAGAAAGAATGTGGGAAATGATAGAATATATGGGCAATGCAGCTGGTTTTAATATTCGGCATTTTATTGGCTTCTGAGTGTGTGTGCATGTGTGCTGTGATGTTACACGATTACCTTTTATGCATTTGAATGGCCTAAAAAGATAGCAAATAAATAAGATCACATGAACCTCAAAGCCTATTTTGCACTTCTGTCTAGGTTGCACCTGAGGTAGGTGCCCCTCTTGTCATTCGATTTAATATAATGCAGGCCATGAGGCATATTACTCTTTCCAGCAGGGTCTCTCTCTCTCCCCCCACCCTCAGCATTTTCTCTTCTGGCTTCCCAGGAAACTGATCGTGTTTACAATTACATTTCTCCAACCGTTCGCTAAGAAAAGTAGCAAGCAGATGCTAGTCCCAACTGAAAGCACCAAATACATAAATAAGCCATTTTGGAAATACCAGATTGCTCTTTTCTCAGCTGTTTTCAAAGCAAAAGCGTATAATAAAAAATAGAGTACAAACATGTGTCAACAGGTCTTGTCTGTAGCAGGTCTGTAGTTTGGCATTACGCTCTTTATTCAGAAAGGAATGGGCAGGAGGTGACAGAGGGCTGAGGCGGTTATGGGCATGGAATGAATAAGTAAGAATGTAAAATTAGGTGTTTTGATTTTTATTTTGATTTTTTTAAAAAATGTTAACTTGATAATGTATTCATAATCTTCTCTGCTTATGACACACACAAAAATGAGTGCTTGCCTTCTGAAGCCCTCATCTGGCAGCCAAAGATAGCAGATTTCTAAGGGCATTTTTTATGCTGCTTTGATGAGTGAGAGAAAAATATACAGAGCAGCAAAATGACATTTTTCTATAAATTTCACAGTGCTCAGCAGGCATGCGAGTATGGCAGCATTCATTAAGATTAGTTAGAATTACTTAAGCACCGTGAATTTTCTCTATCAAGCTGGTAACTGGGACACTGCGGATTAGTTATTGATCAGCCACTGTTAATACTCAGAGCTCTTTCCATGCCTGTTGTTGTGGGGAGTGGGAGTGGGGGACGCCGTCTCACGAAGCTGAAGCTGTGAAATTCACAAATTAAACAGACTCTCTTCATTCTCCCTTTTGTTTCTAGAACAGACAAAAAAAAGGCGGGGGGAGAATGAGAATTAATGTGTTGCCTCAAATATTTTCTCTCTTCCCAGGCTCAGCAAATTTCTTCAGCCCTCACAACAGAGCAGGGCATTCCAAAATGGCTCCTACCAGCCAAACCGGTCCTACCATTTGGTGGAGTAAAGCAGATGCCTCGGGGAACTGGTTTGGGGCATTGTGAAAAGGTAGCAAATTCTTCATTTATTATTGAATTTTTATCCCCAGAGAGAGGTGCTTGTAGAAATGTCTGCCTTGGGTGCCAAAATAACTTAGCTAGTCTTGGGTTCTGTGTGCCTGGACTTGGAGGATGGGAAGGCACATGCTGTGCCACCTCAGGTAGCAAAAGTGTAGTGGCCAGAGGGGTGGGCTGACGATGTGCACAAGACCTCCCAGCACTCATGTTGCTGTGGCTTACCAGGAAGGAGAGGGGCAAGATAGTGAGGAAGTCAGTGCTGTGCCACACAACAGTGAAAACAGCCCAGACCTTTGGCTGGTACATCCACATAGCACTAACCTCCGCATTGCCTTGTCTCTGCCTTCCAGCAAGCTGCAGTGACACTACTGCTGGGAGGCTAGATGCATGCTGCTATCCATCCCTGACAGCCACTATTGCAGCAAAACGTATTGAGGCAGTTCAAGATAAGTTAGCAAACATTGCTTGAGGAGGAGGAGAACACTATTGCCTAAAGTAGTCATAAGCTTAAGGCTGCTAGTAGGAACCCAATACTACTCCACTGCAATAACTGCTGTGCTCTTCCAGGCTGGCAATATGTGGTGCAACACTGTTCTAAATGGTGCAGCCCTGTTTCACGGCTTTCACTGTTATGTACTCTCTCTGTCTGACTCTTGAAAGATGTGGATTCGAAAGGCAGTAACACAATAGCGGAAGATATGTTTTATGTGCCTAAGGTTTAATCTCCAGTGTTTTCAGTTGAAGGGTCTCAACAAGGCTAAAACCTCTGTTTGAGATCTGCCAGGTGGAAGAAGCAACAATGGGATACATCAAACAATAATTTGACTCAGCAGATGACAGCCATATTCTGTATGTTCACATGATTCTAACTCTGCATAGCAGGAACACTCAATTGTGGTAATGAATATTAATTGACCCTCATTTGGGGGAGAGGCTATAACTCAGTGATAGATCATATGCTCTAGGTTCAGTTCCTGGAATATTCAGTCAGTGTGGACAATATGAAGCTAGATGATCAGACTAGATATGGAGAAATGTCATGTGTTCAAATTATGTGAAACTGTCCATTAGGGTTTTAAGGAAAGAGGGAGTAAGCCGCTGTTGATGAACCCTCAGTGCTAGGGTAACCAAGAGCACGCTGGCTAACACTGGGATGTTCATCCCACTGAAAGGAGCAATGAGGTGTACATTGAGATGTATGTCCCAATGAGAGGGAATGTTAACTTATTCTCTAGGCATTTTCTTCTCCCTCACCAAAAGACAGATTGGGGGAAATAGCTGCAGACAGCTAAGAAATAATGCAAGTAGGAGATTTTCACAAACATTTTTTATGCACCCCAAGTTTGGGCACAAATATTGAACCTCATGAAAATTCAGTGCAGATTCTTATAGTCAGAACTGAAGAACCAAGAATTGTCAGAGGGGAAAGATCATATTATTTCTCCTCTATGATCTTTTCTCCTCCGGGTATAGCATGCAAAATTATTCTATAAACATATAGAGCTGGAAAGATATTACATCAGATTTGGTCAACCACACAATTTATCTAGAGAATGATGTCAGCAGGTTGTTTTATCCCTGCAGGAAGCCTCTATTTCATGATCTGGCATCAGCAAAGTTGCATGGGAACCAAATTCCAAGGTAATGTTTCCATCCATTAGGAGTCATGCAAACACTTTTTAAAAGTGCCAAGTATTCTATCAGAATTCATGCAGTTCAGTGTATATATTTTTAAAAATGGAAACTTGTAAATGAGAAAAAGAATTGGCAAGAGACAGAGAAAGCCATGCATTCATGTATTATTCTATAATTAATCCCCAATGCAAGATAAAAGTTAAGGGCAGCATAAGGATGTAAGGCTATGTGAAATTCAGTTCTTTCAGTTTTTCATTTTTCCAATCTTAAATTCATTTCCCCACATTTCTGCAGGAGCTGATACTGGGTGGAGCCAGTGCTGTTGCTAGGTAGTGCTAGGGCTGTGTCTCACTTTAAAGTAGTCCATTTTCTCTCTGTCTCTCAACCACTTATGAATCAGAGGAGAATGACAGAAGTGTGTCTCTGTCTTTGTCGGATGGTTGGAACTCCAGTTGGCTAGAAAACGCCTTCAAGGAAAGTAGGACCCAAGGAAAAGGGAAAGTTCATACTGTTGGGCTCCACTTCACAAATGGTCTCCAGTGATCCCATCTAGCTTGTCTCCTTCATGGGAAGGCTGGGTGGGGCAGGGAGAGAGTATAATGCTGGGTGCTGCTACTCTAAGGAGCAAAGCTGACAGCACATGGGTGGTGGAATTCATAGAACAGAAAGATCCTGTATACCCTGGGTGCCTATTTATAAAATGGAAGAAGACTCTGTGTGAACAATTCATCACTCTAGATAGAACCAAAATGATGAGATGATTCTCACAAGCAGCTAAGGAACACTTTTCCTCCAAAGGTACTGTACTTTGCTATCATCCTTTCTACTGGACTTTATTAGCTCCATCTTGGGCACCTTGCAAATGTAACTTGCAAAAAATGAATGAAATTGCAGGGTGGGACCACTTCCTTCTATCCCTCTCCCCTTCCCCCACAAAACACACACATGTCTCCATCTGCAGAAAGATCCTGAGTGAATTGCAGATATGGTAATGCAGGATAGCTTCTAAAGGAGATCAAATACTATTATTATCGCTCTCTTGCTAAAATGGCTTATATCCGTAATGTAACTTTCTTTTCATGAAGGTCAACCAAGCCATTACAGAAATGAATGGAGGCACTGTGGGCTTCTCTTGGCTAAACAAGAATGCCTTGCCCTGAGCTTTGCAACAATGAGGAGCCATCATGCTGAAGGTTTCTGTTTCCTTAAGGGCATGAGAGCCAATACATCATTAACTAAACACAGAGGTCAGAGGTCTCCACTTATATTTTTCTCATTTTAAATGACTATTTAAGGAAGGAGAATGGAGGAGGAAATGATGATGTGGATGAGAAAAATGAAACAATTCACCTACATGCCAAAAGGTTTAAATGCAACTGTTTGATTCTCCATGGACCCATTACGGCTTCAGGAATTCAGCAACATCCCATTTCGTGGCTGGATAAATAGGTGCTCAAGCACACCCAGAGGAGAAAAGCTACGAACAAGACCTCAAGGCAGTGCTCACTTCTTGACCCTTCTAGGGCTCTTAAAAGCTGCTAGAGTGGTACAGCTACAGAATGCTGTGATTGGGCACAGAAGTGGTTCACCAGGTGGGGCAGAGCTGCTATGCTAGCTTCCTGGTAGGTGAGTCACTGTTGCTTACTAGGAGAGGTGAAGTGGAGGGGAGATCTGCGTGGTGCAAACCAGGCCCACCAGCTTGGTCCCGGAACCGTGGGTGGCCGGGGCTGCACATGCAATGGGCGTGTGGGCATCTGACATTGGACAAGCACGTCAGTGGGTGTGCTGACATTGGACGTGCATGCTGCCACAGCGTGCATGGCCCCAACACAAAAAGTTGTGGGTGTCCAGCCCTGTCGTGGGGAATGTGGGAGCTAGAGCACCCACAACCCTGCATACTCAGCACTTTTGGTGCAAACACAGCAGCAGAACCCATCTGGTGCTCTTGCTCCTGTGTTGGACCAGCACCAAACTCCCCAATGCCTCACTTTCCTCCCTCCCTTTAAGCAGCAGCAAGCCACCTGCCAGGAAACCAGCACAGTGACTTTATCCTACATGGCAAGCTGCTTTTCTTGGGTTGTAAATAACCACAGATTCAAGTCCATGCTCATCTACAGTAAGTAGGCAAGTCGTTCTTTCTTAGCGTAAGGGCCACCACAGACCAATCAAAGAAACAGGTTAAGGCTTGTTCCCAGTGCCATGGCAGTCTCTTTTTCCATGTATGTGTATATGTAGCATATCAGCAAACCAAACAAATATATGATCGTTCTTCGCCATTGGCTAGCTAGCTTGGTCACTGCCCTTTCCTCCACTCAGAAGCAAAGCACTCCACAGCTTGAGATAGAGTCGCTCTGCTTCCATTGCAGGCACAAATGGTGGGCCATTTTTCCCCCTAATAGGAGGAGTGAATGGTATCAGTAGTGAGAGGCCAGAGGTATGAGCAGAGGGCAGACGGTGGGGTGGGCATGCCCTGCAGGTAAGATGGAAATGGCACAACCTCTTCCATTCTCAGGCAATGACTAGGGGGTGGGGGGGAAGAAGGGGGTGCTGATTATCAGTGGATTTCTGGTCATGTCACTTCCAGGTTCCTCCCCTCCCAATTTTATTTGTATGCTTCTTTTCCACATAAAAGAATCATGCTCAGAGTAGCTTACAACAAAGAAAACACAAATGCATTTCAAACAAACACAGTTTCACATGTCTTTATTCAGAAGAGAGGAAAGAAGAGGGCTACTGTGCTTGGGTCCTCCTTAGGGGTTTCCCAATAGAGCATCTGATTGGCAACTGTCAGAACAGGATGCTGGGCTAGATGGGTCCTTGGCCGCATTCAGCAGGCTCTTCTTTTGTTCTAAGTACAGTGGTGCCTCGCAAGACGAAAAGAATTCGTTCCGCGAGTCTTTTTGTCTTGCGATGTTTTTCGTCTTGCGAAGCACGGTCCGTCGCAACTGCGCCTCTTCAAGCGGCTTTTTAAAAAAAGCGCAAGACGTTTCCGTCTTGCGAAGCAAGCCCATAGGGAAATTCGTCTAGTGAAGCAACGCAAAAACGGAAAACCCTTTCGTCTAGCGAGTTTTTCGTCTTGCGAGGCATTCATCTTGCGGGGCACCACTGTATTCCATCTCATACCTGCATTTTAAAAAAATAAAAAATCCATACAGGATTTATATTTATATAGCTTTTTGAATGTGTTTTCCCACAGAATATATCTTTCTAAATTTATTTGATGCTAAAATACAATGTTTATATGGATTTGGGTACTTTGTGTCTTCTTCATGTTCTACTTTCTTTTACACAAAGGTCTTAAGATTCACTCTTAGCTTAGCCTTAGAGGAAGGATGAGTCATCTTCCAAAAGCTGATGCCCTTGACATTCCAGGGCTGAAAGTGAACCCATCACACTAATTATTGGTTCAATAAAGAGACATCCATCACCCCATCCTGAGGCATATACCTGCAATTTCCATAACAAAACTGTGATTGGCTACAGCTGGAGATGCAGGGAGAGAGGGGTGGTCTCTGCTCCCTCCATCACCCAAAACATAGACAGAAACCTGCTATTTGTTTTAGTTCTGTGCTTGCTGGATACAAGACAGACAACCCAAACAAACTTCTGCCTCTCTCTTCTAGAGAGGGATGGTACAGATACTTTGGTTAGTCTCTGCACCTGCCAGGGGTTTGGACCACTTCAGAACCCTGTGCAGATACTTATCAGACATCACAGCTTGCTATTTGTCCATGGTCTCAGATTTCTCCAGCTATTCTGTGGTATCTCTCCCTTGAGATCATAGATAGATCCACATTTTTGAAACACAGGATGTAACTCAAGCTATTCCAAGAGGCTAGAACAAACTACTTGAGCAATGCAATCTTTTTTTAATATATATTTTTTAAAATTAAAACAGGGAGTGATTTAAAAACAAACAAACACCTAAACCCAAAGGACCTTCAGCTGTCACACTTCTTCAACAAAAAGCCTTTCTATTTTTTTCTAGTGACATCTTGCTTGTGGCTATTTGCAGAATACATCTCCCGGTTTATGTTGCTAACAGGGCATTTCTATAAATGTCTACTCAGAAGTATGAGCCACTGAGTTCGATGCAGCTTACTCCAAGGTAAGTAACAAACTGCAGCCTTAAAGATTACCTCATTTTGCTTTTGTTCACATTCAGCAGTGAAATATCCTATTCCTAAATACCTGTGCTCAAAAACAGGGAAGTGTTTTTCAAGGTATGCTGAAAAATGTTACGGCATTATGCATTGCCTAGCGAGGAATAAAAATCAAGTTAGCGGAGAATCCCTGTGTTTGGTTTTCATTATTTACAAATTCTGCAACTCAGCTATCTCCAGCTCTTAGTTATTCTTCTTCACTTTCTGCTGGGAGGTAAAATGTATCAGAATCCTGTTTTCTCCTTTTAACTCCAATGGACCTCAATGAAGAATTAAGTTGAGGATGGCTTCATGAAATTTTACACACACACACACACACACACACACACACACACACACTTTTTCAGTGTGTGGAGGAGGGAGTTCATAAGTTGGATACTGGATACCTGATCACTTGTGTGCACAACTCTTTCCTGAATGATATGATAGGCCATTCTACCAGGACATTTTCACCTAAATGACTCCACATGATACTGAGGCAAATGTAATGTTCAAAAAGGCTTCATTTTCTCATTTCTGTAGCGCTTTGTGCCCATAAAGTATTTTCAGGATCATCACAAATGGAGACATGAAATGTTTCACACACTCGGAATAGAGTCCAGAAATTTTGGGAACCACAGAAACTACATTTCCTATTGTTTCCAGCATCTCTAAATGTGGTTGCAAATGCTCACAGCTGTGTCTAGGCCTAGCGCAACCCCCCATTTTCACCCTTTACCCCTGCAGTGCTAACTTCAGGAAAAGGAGGCAACAGAAACAGATGCTGAGGCGGATAACACAAAGAGATTCAGCTAGGACTTTTTGGAGTCATGCTCCAGTTACAACTGGATCCAGAGAGCAGACTATCCAGGTGCCCCTATTTTCCAGGAACAGTCCTGGATTTACAGAAGCCATCCAGGTTTCTGATTTGACCCTGGAATATCCTGCTTTTCCTTAGGACATCCCTATTTTCATCAGAGAAATGTTGGAGGGTATGAGAGAGTCCAGCCCTCATCCTTTATGATTCTGCATCTTCAACAGGGTAGATTGATATGAGGTACTCCAAGTCTGAGATAAAAATTTGCTGGGTATGGTAGTTGAGAGATCTGGGGTTATCTTTTAGGTGTCAATTCATAAAAGTAGTAAAGGTAAAGGTACCACTGACTGTTAGGTCCAGTCGCAGACGACTCTGGAGTTGCGCGCTTATCTCACTCTATAGGTCGAGGGAGCCAGCGTTTGTCCACAGACAGCTTCCAGTTCATGTGGCCAGAATGACTGCTAAACCGCTTCTGACGAACCAGAGCAGTGCACAGAAATGCTGTTTACCTTCCCACTGGGGAAGTAGATAACCTATTTATCTACTTATCAGACAGTTTTCCAGGTCATGTGCCCAGTATGACTAAACCACTACTGGCACAACAGAACACCGTGATGGAAACCAGAGCGCACAGAAATGCTGTTTACCTTCCCACCGCAGCGGTACCTATTTATCTACTTGCACTTTGACGTGCTTTCAAACTGCTGGGGGAAAATAGATATGCATTTTGATATACCGGGGTGGGAGAGAGACCATGGTACAACACCCTGAAACAAAGTGAAGAGATTTGTGTTGCAGTGATATGGAGATTGCTTTTTCAATTCTCACTTCCTAGATATGTGCTTACTTTAGTTTGAGCATGTTGTGGCTAGTAGATAGGAACATTTGTGTGGCAGGGCTAGCTTAACCTCAAGCACACTGCTATAGAGTTCAGATGAGAGAGAAATGTGGTTTGGTTTGCATTTTTATGTGGACCTACCTAATTCACACTTCTCAAAACAATACAGGAGCCTCAAAAATTGCACTTCTCTGAATTTTGCAGTGAAGCTCTCCAACCAAGCTGTGTGTACATAAATGTGTTGTGTTAAGGGAAAGTGTGTATAAAAATGCAAGCATTCTGTGAAAATAAAATACAAAATGGATTATATTAAGGAAGATTGCGTGCAAACTCTTTCTATCAAGTAAAATTGCACACAAAATGTGGAGAAAACCTAAACTAAAATGCACAAAATTTCCCATGACCTTTTTTTCTTTTTAATGCAAACGGATGCAAAAATGTGGAGACGTGAAGTAATGAGGAACAGAAACTGAAATGGACAGATTTTTCCATCCCTGCTGTGGGCTTCAAAGCTAAAAGAAACTGTCAATCCAAACATCTACAGCACAACAAAATAAGGGGCAAAGAGGGGTGTAGTAATACTTGGCTGGACATTAAATGGCACAGGGAGCTAACGTGCAGATTGTGCTGGTCACTTTATGTGATCTATAATAAAACCAATTTTGATTTAGACAAGTTGTCGTGGACAAATTGCAAGACTGGAGAGACCTTGAATGCCCAGACCTTCCTATGCCATCAAGGCCAGGTGTGTTGTAAGTGAAGATGGGATTGTCTGTGACATGCTTCTCTCCAGTTTGTTCATGACCTTTTCAGTAGAACGCTCCACTTTGTATATTTCTGTAGTTACCTCTGACCTCTTCAGATGTAGTCACTAAATGAGTTTTGTATAAGACCAAACACAATTTTTTCTCCATTTGTATTCCGCACGCATGCCAACAAATTCTGATAAGCCCCATGCCCTCGCACTGTTTCATTTGTATGTGCTTAATCTGCCTTTATCCTATTTGATGGGGCATCTTCTTTAAATTGATTCAGGCACCAGCGTAGTAGGGACTTTGCATAGATTTTGCATGCATGACATTTCTGCACAGTTGGGTCGTATTATACACCTAACTGAGCATATTCTACACATAAAATTCCATATTCAAAAGAAAAACCGAGTAGAATCAAATGGCAGGTGGAGGGAAGTGTGATAATGCTGGCTGTACCTTGATTCTTAGGCATGATCTTTTGTTACTGATTAATATTTAAACTTTCTGGATTCAACATGTGACACCTTTTGACCATTTTTTGTCCTTACAGTTGGGCCGGGAGTAGCCAATAGAGTGTCCTCCAGGTGTTTAACAAAACCGCAGTTCCCATCTTCCCTTACCACCGGCCATGCTGTCTGGAGCTGCTAGGAATTGTAGATTCAGCAACATCTAGAGGGCACTATGTTGGCTACCCCTGAAATAAGTAGTTCCTCCCTGGCCCTCTTTCCTGGAATTCACTATAACCTGGATAGCTCCATTGGTTAGAGTGTGATAATGGCAAGGTTGCAGGTTTGGTCCCTGTATAGGATAGCTTCATATTCCTGCATTGCAGGGGTTTGTTTGGACTAGATCAGTGGTTCTCGACCTGTGGCTCCCAAGATGTTGTTGGACTACAACTCCCATCATCCCTGAGCTCTGGCCTTCCTAGCTAGGGGTGATGGGAGTTGTAGTTCAACAACATCTGGGGCAAAGGTTGAGAAAGGCTGGACTAAACGATCCTCAGGGTCCTTTCCAACTCTACAATTCTATGATTATGAACTGATGGATAAAGGGGATTTATGGAGTACTAGTCATGATGACTAACTCCAGCTATCAGAGGCAGTATGTCTCTGAAGACCAATTGCTGGGGAACAGCATCAGAGCTTTATTGCCTTCATGTCCTGCTTGCAAATTTTCCATTAGGAACTGGTTGGCCACTGTGAGAAAAGGATGCTGAACTAGACGGCCCTTTGGGTTCTTATGAATCTAGCAGGGTTCTTACGAATGGTCTCCAACTGCTTGCTTTTAGCCAGGAGGAAAAGACACACATAACCATTTATGGTTCCTTTGCAAGGATACAGAGTGTGATACTTCTCAGACCCATGATACTGTACACCTACACTTCAATATGATCTGACCATGAGAGGCATCTTCCAATGCCAGCTGCAACACACTGGTCAAGGATCACATTGCATGGACGTCATTCTAGGTGCACATCAGAGGAAGCCCTGTGGAATTCAGCCGGACTTATATCCAAGTGAATACATGCAGCATCAGCAGTTGCCCATGAAACAGAGCACTGAGTGAAACTGCCTGCAGCCATGTGATGCAATTCAGAATGGGTGGTTGTCAACCTCACCTATGCACTCTGGTAAGTGGCAAGGAAGGTGCTTCTTTGTGGGGGGTGCTGAGTCAACCCCATGTAACCAGAAGTTGCTGACATCAGCAGGGGTGACTGTTCAGACAGCAACTGTGCATACGCCTGGTACTAGCTGCCCCCCAGCCATTCAATATAACTGTAGGATATTGATTCAATAGCCATGGAACCACCAGTGGATTCCCCTAGCTAACACCCTAACCAGCCACTGCAGTACAGGATCTGGCTGCAATGCTATCCCTACTTCCTTGGGAATAAGACATGTTTACCCTTGCATCTCAGTATATAATACAGTGGACGCTCAGGTTGTGAAAGTGATCCGTGCAGGAGGCACAGTCACAACCCGCAGCATTCACAACCCGCAACACTGCGTCTGCGTATGTGCAGGTTGCAATTCGGCACTTCTGTGCATGCGCGACCACCAAAACCCGGAAGTAACCCGTTTGGGTACTTCTGGGTTTTAGCGGGTCTGTAACCCAAAAGAAGGGACGCGGGTGGCGCTGTGGGTTAAAGCCTCAGCGCCTAGGGCTTGCCGATCGAAAGGTCGGCGGTTCGAATCCCCGCGGCGGGGTGCGCTCCCGCTGCTCGGTCCCAGCGCCTGCCAACCTAGCAGTTCGAAAGCACCCCCGGGGGCAAGTAGATAAATAGGTACCGCTTACCAGCGGGAAGGTAAACGGCGTTCCGTGTGCGGCTCTGGCTCGCCAGAGCAGCGTTGTCACGCTGGCCACGTGACCCGGAAGTGTCTCCAGACAGCGCTGGCCCCCGGCCAATAGATGTGAGATGGGCGCACAAACCCCAGAGTCTGTCAAGACTGGCCCGTTCGGGCAGGGGTACCTTTACCTTTAACCCAAAAGAACACAACCTGAAGCTTCTGTAACCCAAGGTATGACTGTATATGCAGTATATAATATGCATCAGATGGGTTTGTCCATCAGCTTAAATCCAGGCACACAGGCTTGCACTGATGTGTGAGCCAGGCTGTTAATTACCTGGTGTTGCTTTGTGGGTCTGCCTTAATAGCACAGCAATTGTACCTGCAGCAGTGCCAATTATAAATGAGAGAAAGTAAAGAAAAAAGAATCTGATGAATCCATGGATTGGCTAAAGAATTATTAATATGAAAGTGCTAAAGAGCTGGAGCAACATCTGCCCTTCATAACACGAAGGCCTTGGTTGTGAGGTGGGAGAAACAGTTACACTTACCAGCAAAATTGTGCAAATCTTAGTGAGTTGCAGAAAATTCCAGTGGAGGATTTCAATGTGCCTGGCAAGTGAAGAGGAGTCAGAGGCTGACATTAAAGGGGCTTCACACAGCCTGAAGAAAAAAAATGGATTAATATATGCTTTATGCTGCAGCGAATTCTAAGCAGCAGCATTTTTGATGAGCTGAAGAATGCTAATTTGTAGAATTCATCAAGAAAATGTATTGATCAATATTTTATTAGCAGGGATTAATATTTCCTATAAGGGGAGTTAATGATTAACAATATTATGCTTATGTCAGGGGCAGAAGAGAATTTAGAAGCTGAAGACTTATGCAGCTATCATAGTTTCAAACTCTTGTGTAAAAATGCAAGCAGCAAGTTAATAGGAAAAAGATACACCCTGGAGTTAAAAAAAGGGAAACAATCCAACAAGAATCCTCAATGCCTTTTGGTAGCCACATTCATTTAGGATACCCCCCAACCTCCTGCAGCTGATTCTCAGGCAAAGTATTACATGCGGTAAAACCAGGTAGAAGCTGGAGAGCGGAGTGCCAAGATGGCAGAATGAACTGTACCACTTCAGGCAGTAGATTGGGGAATGTTTTTTGATGCTTCTCCACATGAAAACTCCCAATAAATAGAAGCACAACATGGATAAAGGTTTTCTATATTGGTCCCCAAGCAAGGGAGGCCAAGAATAGCCCTGGGGTAGAGGGTCATTCCCCGCCCCCTCACTGGCTAGCACACTACCTCGGATTCCTATCTCAAGTCCAGCTCTGCATTGCTTAGGAGTAAGGCTCTTAAAGTTTGCTAGAGAGAACATTTTCATAGCAATCAAATGACATTTGAATAGATAAATACTCTTTCAAAGATGTGACAAATATATGTATTTTGCTGAGATTAATTTCTCTACTGAAGTTCTTTCATTTATCTCACAAGAATTTTCAAAGTCTCTTCTATCAGAATAAAAGCCAAAGATGAAAGTCTTTATTTATATAACTGATATAAGAGATTCCAGATGCAAAGAGAGAGAAGTTACAGTTCGGGTCTTGTTTTTAATGTTTTAGGTTTTGTTTTAACATTCTCTCTCCCATGCTTATGCCCACCGATGAATTCAAGTGAACAACGAACATCCTAAAATTAATCTTTTGAGGAGTCTCAATGATTTTCTTAAATGCAAAATTTCAGAAAGCTCTATATAATATCTCCCACTGGTCACAAGAAACAACCGGCATTGATCTTACAAGTTTGTGGGTGTGGAGTGTTCAGTACACTAACTTCTTCCACATCACTCACACTCACCTGTTGGTATAGCTATGGTGTACATTCCTCTTCATTTCTAGTATTTGGTTGCCAGATGTGATGCATGAGTGTTACTTATGTTCTGTTGGTAAAAAAATTAACTCAAATAGGCATGTGCAATCCCTCCCAGTAAAAGAACTTTTGCTAGTCTTACTGAGGCCACACCGACACCAACAGAACTACGATGTCTCGTAAAACAGGCAGGGCTTCCCCCAAAGAATTCTGGGAGCTGTAGTTTGTTTTGGATGCTGATTGTTGCTAGGAGACCTTTATTCCACTTCCAGGGCTACTGTTCCCAGAGCTGGGCTGGTTGCTGATTCGTTATAGCCTTAGATTCCTCATTATGGTGAACAGACAAGCAGAGAGCATCATTTTTATACAGAGTGGCCTGAAACCTGAAACACACATCAAAGTGGAAAGAGCACAGAGAAAGTCAGAAACAGACTGGAATTTGTAAAATGCACATTACAGAAACAAGGCAGATTTGTGATGTGTCCTAGATCTAAAAACTTGCCTTAGTTTCTTTTGAGGGGTAACTTTCAGCTGCAAGCATCTGCGGTTCCTTTGTCCCACTCTGAATCAAAAGGTTACAGACTTACATTAAAACTTGTGAAGTGATGGAGCCTGGAGGAACAAAAAGGGAGTCCAGTCACTGAATGTTATGGGTAGGATGGTGGTGTGGAAAAGGGGACAGGGCTATTGCACTTTTAATTGGTAGTAGTGGAAGCAAGCAGCACAGCATAGTCTGGGATCACTTTGAGGTAGCAACCCAGCAATACTGTTTGCCTGCATTGTAGGAAACAACTAAGCAGAGGAAAGGTTCCTGGGCATTACACCAGCAGCAGCCATCTCAAGTGGACAACTCCAGTCCCTCTTGTTTAGGAAAGAGTGAAGGAATGACAAGCGGCAGGGCAGATTCAAAGTGAGAAGGCCCCCTCTAACTCTTGAGCTCTCCCCCGCCCCCATAACAAGTGGTCAAAGCAGCTTAGGGGGTGCCTATGGTGAGGAGAGTATAGATCCATAAAATGGAAGTTCCCAAAGCTCACATGAGCCCACTCCTCAAATCATAACACTTTGTGTGCTTCCTTCTGTGCAATACTACCTCTACAATACTACTTATTCAATGCCATTGAAATGGAGCTTGCAAACTAACAAATAAATCACAAGGAGGAAAGCAAACCCCTTTAAGTCTCCTCCCCAAATCAAATTCAAAAGTGCCTTCTTCTTCTTTTTACCTAGAAACATCTCTGTCATACCTGCTATTTTCAGACCAATTGCTCACAAAACACTAGAGAAGATAAACTGGTTTCATTTTTTTCCCCATCCCAAAATGGTTATGGCTGCTTTACTGGAAAATCATTGCCGCTAGATTCATCTCCCCAGAAGGATCTACCATGACTGCAAATTTCATCAAATTCTACCCCAAAGTAAAAGAACAAAATACAGTGGTACCTCGGGTTAAGAACTTAATTCATTCTGGAGGTCCATTCTTAACCTGAAACTGTTCTTAACCTGAGGTACCACTTTAGCTAATGGGGCCTCCCGCTGCTGCTGCCGCGCCACCACCATGCGTTTTCTGTTCGCATCCTGAAGCAAAGTTCTTAATCCGAGGTACTATTTCTGGGTTAGCTGAGTCTGTAACCTGAAGCGTCTGTAACCCAAGGTACCACTGTAGTGAGAAATGTTTCCTTTTTAAATAACACCGCCTAAATAGTTTTAAGGAGCCTAGCACAAACAACCTCTGGACCTATTTAACTGTAAGCTGGCAGGCGTTATTTACTCTAGAAAGGCCACTATGTCTACAAATTCTATCCATTTCTGCAGCCAAATTTTTTATTTCCCAATAAGCATGGGGGAGGGGGGACAAAGCCTCATTTTCCCCCAGAGGGGCTTTGCCCCAGATTATGAGTTGAACTGGGAGGTCTCTGAAGCATTTTGGATAAAGGCAGATGGTTTCTAAAGTGCCAGATCAGTGTCCAAACTGTTATAAAGCAAGCATTTCACCCTAGCTGTCTTGCAATACATGAAGCTGCTAACTACAGCAGAACCAGGATTTTATACTGGGACCTTACAATCCAAGAACCCTCTGCTCCAGGGCAGGAATCTCAGCAACAGGCTTAAAAACTAAAGCAGTCTTTCTATTCTTCATCCATCTTTAATAAATGGGGCAAGGGAAATCCCATACATTGAATAGGCACCAGTCATGAATTATTGAACTTACTAATATAACATATGAATGCTCTATAACTTGCATTGGATTATTTGCAGTGGGTTTTTTTTATATAAAGAAAACAGAAAAAGAAAATGGCTGTTTAGTACTGGTATTATAAGAGTCTGCTAGCCTCGTTATTATCATAGGCTTTCATTGGAAATCCTTTATATCTGTAAACAGTACCATTAAAATAATTGTACTTTAATTCACATTTATTTATTTTTTATTAGCTTACCTCTCAGCTCTAGAAATAAATAGAATGCAATTGTCAGATGCTACTTCAAACTGTCTTAAAAGATGTCAATTTCCACAGTAGTACAAGGAACAGATTATATAGGCAGGAGGAGGAATCAATGACTCAGCACTCAGGAGACACATCCCTGCTTGTTATTTCTGCTAAATCATCTGTTTCCTTCCCTTATGGGCAATACTTGCCAGGGTATGCAGATATACTTAAGGTGATGGCAATTCGGATTACTAGGGGAGGAAATTTGAGGATAAAGTTAATTTGATATTGCTGATTTACACAAGTGGGGGGCTTTATGGGAGTGGGGGGTGCTCTCTGCATAATCAACTTATTTCCTCTCCTTTTGTAGTGCCATGTGTTAAAACTTGATGTAAAATCAGTAGAAGCCAGGCGTGTGGTGTGGATTCTGAAGTCTGAGATTAAAGTGGATAATTTGCTTGCAGCAGCTGTAGTCTCAAGAAGCAAAACAAGAATAAAGAACCCCCACCCCACAAGGGGGGAAAAACCCAGCAGGATTTGAGCAATGTGCCCATATGAAAAAAGGCACTTTAAGCAAGATGCTGTTTAATTTTTTTAATTTTTTTTACACATTTAATACAAGCAAGGCTGTTTCATTTACATCCAGCCACTGATTTCAGAATAGGGGATTAGTGGTATCTTCAACAGATGTTTCTAATAAACTTCCTGAATATGATTTTCTCCCTACAGGGATTAGAGGGACATAGAGGAGTCATTAGTTGTGAAATGGATTTGTCTGGATTACCATGTATTGTATTTAATAAAAAATAAAAAACCCACAGCTATTTTGCACCAGTCTGAATAAGGCATTCCATTTTGTGCTCTAAAGGAATTTACATTGTCTGTAGATTTGCAAAAATATGACTAGAGCAAAATTTCAATCTGTTTCTCTCTGTGTGCCATTTTAATATTCATTTCCTCAGCAAAAAAGGTTGTTTGAAAGACTGCAAAGGTATTTTATAATGGGTGAACATTTGAATGCTTCAGCTCCTGGTGCTTAAATTCTTGTATCAAAGGCATGAGGCTCTAAAGACATGGAAGCTCACTGCTCCAACCAAAGCCAAAGGGCCACATCCAACCATCACTTGAGGGTGCTGAGGGTGAGGTAAGAAAGGAAGATCACATCCTGTCCTAATTTGGCACCCTTCCATATCTTTTCTACTCTGTTGCTCTAAGGTCATACAGTCGTGCCTTGGTTCTCAAACGGAATCCGTTCTGGAAGTCAGATTGAATCATAGAATCATAGAATCATAGAGTTGGAAGAGACCACAAGGGCCATCGAGTCCAACCCCCTGCCAAGCAGGAAACACCATCAGAGCACTCCTGACATATGGTTGTCAAGCCTCTGCTTAAAGACCTCCAAAGTAGGAGACTCCACCACACTCCTTGGCAGCAAATTCCACTGTCGAACAGCTCTTACTGTCAGGAAGTTCTTCCTAATGTTTAGGTGGAATCTTCTTTCTTGTAGTTTGGATCCATTGCTCCGTGTCCGCTTCTCTGGAGCAGCAGAAAACAACCTTTCTCCCTCCTCTATGTGACATCCTTTTATATATTTGAACATGGCTATCGTATCACCCCTTAACCTTGACTTTCAAAAACATTTGAAAACCAAGGCGCAGCTTCCGATTGGCTGCAGAAGCTTCCTGCACTCAATCGGAATCTGCAGGTGCTGCATTGGATGTTTGGGTTCCAAAGAACGTTTGCAAACCAGAACACTCACTTCTGGGTTTGCAGCATTCAGGAGCCAAAACCTTCGAGTCACAAGGCATTCGAGAACCAAGGCGCAACTGTATTGAGTTCAGTAGGATTTACTTCTCAGTTAACACTGTAAGATTTGGGAATCTGTGTTTCTTGTGCACCAGATCATATAAATAGACAAAGGGGCAGGGAATTTACTTGGGTATTTTCTTTTGCCAGTATTATCAGCACCACCACTGGCTCCATTTGCCCGATCCATTTGGACCTTGTGAAAACCACCCGTTGGCCTTCTGAAATCCTTTCATTTGTCATAACAGCTCCTCCACCCTGTAATCCTCCTCCCCTTCCTCTTCCTCCTCCTCCTCCTCCTGCTTATTTATTTATTTATTTATACCCCACCCATCTGGCTGGGTTTCCACAGCCACTCTGGGCGGCTCCCAGCAGAATATTAAAAGTAGAATCAAACATTTGAAAACTTCCCTAAATAGGGCTGCCTTCAGATATCTTCTAAAGTCAGATAGTTGTTTATTTCCTTGACATCTAATAGGAGGGCGTTCCACAGGGCGGGCGCCACCACCAAGAAGGCCCTCTACCAACCTAAACATCACCGCCATGCTTCTCCTTTGGTCACAAGATACCAGTGCCCTTCATGCCATTACTCTAATCCCTTGGCTGTGAAAGCTGGTAAATTGAAAATTTCACAATCCATTCTTTTCTGTCCCAGTATGGTGCACTCCATCCTGCTATATTCACCACTCTCTTCGGTACCTGCACTGTTAAGCTAAAAGGAAATGGTGGGGAAGTCTGGTGCTACAGAATGCAGTAGCACAGTAGCTGTTTGCTTGCTGAAGCCTTTTGGAGAAGCCACACAGCCTGGTGTGGCCTTTCTGGAGTTTGCCCCGGGCTGCGCAGCACCGGGAGATGCCATACAGACTGGCACAGCCTAGGAGGAAGTTGCCCAACCCGCACAACATCAGGAGACACCATGCGGCCTGACGCAGCCTGGGTAGAGGTTGCCCCAGGCAGCGCAGCAGCAGGAGACACCACACAGACACTCCAGAGGTCTGTTACAGTCACAGGATAGGTTTGGCCCAATACATTTTGGCACCTGAAGTCGACCCCAAAATGGTGCTCCCTTCCTCACCAGGGAAGAAGGGGTGAGGGAAGATCTACATCAGGAACAAGGGTGGGAATAAACATTGACAGTGGGCAGAGGTGGGGCAAGGTGGGTGTGGCAGGTGTGGCACACTCCGGGTGCCATCCTGATGGGGGTGACATTCCGCGCGCGCCCCCCCATGACTCCCAAGCCTACAGCACCACCGACAAAGTTGTGAAGGAACTGCTGCACGCTGCTTTGCAGCTCCCCCCTTTCCTCGGCTTGCTGTAGGTTTGAGAGTCGTGGGCAGGGGGGTTCCCCCGCCTGCAGTGACTCCCAAGACAAGCCTACCCACTAGCCATCGGCTGTACACAGCTCTGCAGCTCCAGCTCTCTCAGAGCTGCAGCCACAAGCAGAGGATCCCGCTGCCGTCCGTACAGCACTCGAGTGGTGTTGTAGGCAAACCACCTGGCGGCGCGTGTACATGCATCATGCATAAAGGCACCATGCATGAGCCGTACGTATGGTGCATGCGCATGCACTGCCGGGCAGTTTGCCCCACCCCTGACACCCCGTAAAGGGTGCCAGTGAGCCTTCCTTCACTCCTGGCACTGGGAACTGCTGCTCCTGTGGATCCTCCTGCCTGAGGCAGTTGCCTCATCTTGCCTCATGGGTGGGCAAGTGCTGATGCAGGGATTAACAGTAGCATTTTCGAGCAGTTTGGAGCTTAGGGCTAAACAACACTGACATAACATTCTGTTTGGTCAACAGATGTTGATGTTGTAGCTACTAATAGCAGCTTAAATTACTATGTCTTACATGTGTTACACCACAGCTCCAATGTGTTTCAGGCCAAAATGTTTTCTCGTGAAAGACTGGCAAGAGATTTTCCATCAGCAATTTAAAAATTGACCAGATAGCGAGAAGAGACAAAGTAAAATACAGTTTTATTTGGTTTTGCTCAGGTCTAGAGCTCAGCAATATGCTATTCAGCAAATATTGTAATTCAATTGGGGAGGCAAAAGATGCGATTCAGTGGGACCTGTTTATTCAATCAACCCAAAAGTAGTATCTTGAAGTGGGAATTTCAAACATTCCCAGCAAGCTGTATAGCTATCAGGGCAAGCATTATTCTAGAGAAATATAAAGGTATGGAAAATGGTCTTGGAGGAATCATGAAATCTGAGTGCTTTTCTTGGAGACAATTTGCAAGATATAACGGCAAAATTCACGGAATAAATTGCTATATATTTTTGGTGATTATTAGGGCATTACAATTATTTATTTTAATTTATTACAAGATTTCTAGGTCAGTCTTTCCCAGCACAATAGCCTTCACAAGGCATTGCACAAAGTCTAGAGTAAAGCAAAACATATGCCATCATCAAATTTCACCCAACAAATGGCACAAATTTATCCAAGCAACACGGTTAATAAAATGCAGACTGAAATTAAAATGTATTTTTTAAAAAAACAAACACCTGCTTGTGAGTTGCATTACTTTCCAGTGGGAGGGAGTTATGTAGGTGTGGGGATACCATTTTAAAAAGCCCTTTCCTTGGTATCCACCAGTCTAGCATATCTCATAAAAACATACAGGGGCAGAACAGGACTTCATGTGGCCCATTAACAGCTATAGAATTAGCTTCAGTTTATCTCCCATAAAAGTAGTGGATGTAATTTAACCGCCTCCCTGAAATATTGGTTCCTTCAATAGAGTGTAGCTTGACATGAAAATAAGCTGCTTTGAAACCTGACGACGCCCTCTATGAAAGCAAGCTGTTTCATTGATATTGCAACTGGCATGCAGCCCAGCAGAATCTTACCTGCCCTCTTTTCTGCATGCAGATTGCCACTGTAGCTGCAGCGTGTCATGCCACTAAGTGGCTCACTACAGCTGCATGCTAGGATCATCTAATAGCATAGCTGGCTCACCCAGATTATTCCCAGGGTCAATTCACACAAATTACCATCTTGAAAATGTGGCTTATCAGCATACAGTAGAGTTTGGTATGCATCTCTCTCCCTCTCCCCGCTCTCTGCTTTACCACGTTCCCAGCCTCCGCTCAACTCACATTCACCCAAACATGGTGGGTTTTGCTTGAACAATGTGGCAAGAAACATAGATCACACACCCATCTAGGCAATTGTATTAATAGTCCACAAACTCTGCATAAGGCCACTCAGCCTGCAATCTCATCATACCCATTTTGTTTTGTCATTCACTGGCCCTCAGCAATTGGTCCACTACTAGTCATTTGTAGAGAAGGGGAAACCTGTGCCCACCTCTGCCCCATGCTCCATACAGTGGTACCTCGGGTTACAAGTTAGAGATGCTTCAGGTTACAGACTCCACTAACCTGGAAGTAGTACCTTGGGTTAAGAATTTTGCTTCAGGATGAGAACAGAAATCGTGCGGCGGCGGCGGCCGCAGGAGGCCCCATTAGCTGGAGTGGTGCTTCAGGTTAAGAACAGTTTCAGGTTAAGAACACACCTCTGGAACGAATTAAGTTCTTAACCAGAGGTACCACTGTAATTAGCCGGATTTTTCTGAACTTTTAATGAGAATGTT
Source organism: Podarcis vaucheri (assembly GCF_965113315.1). Lineage (NCBI taxonomy): Eukaryota > Metazoa > Chordata > Lepidosauria > Squamata > Lacertidae > Podarcis > Podarcis vaucheri. Next base: position 39,507,116 of record NC_138763.1, read on the forward strand.
GCTCAGAGAAAGCTCAGGCTCTTTCTAAGTTTTCCCCTAAAGCCTAGGGGGCTTCTCACAAATTCTCCTTCTTCTGAAATGTACCCTTATGGGAGGTGGCAGGGCAGGGAGACACTTCAGTAGCAGCAGAGGTCTGATCTTTGAGTTCTAGATTCTCACATAGGCTTTCCATTGCTACTGCAGAGCCTAGGAAATTGATTAAGCCAGCGGGCATAGGAAACTCCATTTCCTAGGCTCACGAATGGATGCTTCCAAGAAGCAGGGAAGCCGGTGCTGTTTGCTGGAGGTGAGCAAGCCATTACAAACCAGACCTGAACTTTGGAAGGGTTTGGTCTACTTTTCAGAATTGGAGGAGTCTGCTTCCACCAGCAATGCAATTCTGAATTGTGGTGCCATCACTGCTGGTACTTACAGGAGACCAACATAATGGAAACTAGCTGTGAAAGTGCAGTAATGTCTCAGGTCCTTACTTAAACATTGCTCTTCAATTTCACATCTGCCCTGTGATGCTCTTAAAAATTCAATTCCTTTCATTCCTGAGAGAACAGCTTGGGAGGGAGAGGGCTTGCAACACTGAAGAACTAAGATATTGATAAAATGAGAGGGTGTGTGTATATATATATATATATATGCTTTCGTAGATTTTCACGGGTACAGGAATGCAGGTTTTGGTGTCTTCGGGTGTCTTCCCGTGTAAGAGTCGGGGTGTCTGGGCGACGTTTCGACGAGGTCTCACTCGTCATCTTCAGGCTGGTGCTTTCGGCTTCTTGTTACTGGAACAGAGACTGTTCCAGTAACAAGAAGCCGAAAGCACCAGCCTGAAGATGACGAGTGAGACCTCGTCGAAACGTCGCCCAGACACCCCGACTCTTACATGGGAAGACACCCGAAGACACCAAAACCTGCATATATATATATATATATATATATATATATATATATATATATATTCTGCTGCTTTTTACTTAGGCAGTAGCAGTTTGGGGCTGTGCTTCTGTAGCAAAAAATGTGCAATATTTATGACACTGCTTCATTCTAGACCAATATCATTCAAGTCTGGAAATCTTGTAAGATGAAGGAAGCAAACTATCTTCATTATGCAGTCGCATATATCATTTGCAGTCCAAATGAGCCAATACTGAAAAGCAAGAGGCAAGGTTCTGGAAGCCTTATAAGTAATTTTTCCTCGTTTTTGTTTTCTAAGAAGAAAATGCAATATCTCTAAAGGGAAGAACTGTGCAAATTTATACAACAACAGGTCATAGCCAACCTTCCTGTTTCTAAAATATTCATGAAGCAGCGGGGTTATTCTCTCAGAGAAAGTGAGAAACGTGTTCTCTAATGTTTCCTTTCATACTTCTCAAACGCAATTGTTACTTTCTTAACGTATACCTTTTGTCTTTGTTCAGATACTTTGAGGCACATAAAATTTGGGGGAAATGGTTGTTGTAAAGATAGGCATAACTATTTGGATACACAGTGGGAATAATTTGGTAGAACCAGATGGTTCTATCCATGGTATAAGGTGGTAAAGGGTTAAAAGGAACTGCACCTATTGCTTCTATTATGACAGTGGGTGGGATTGAGGGGGGGGGAGAGAATTTCAGCCCTCTGCCAGTTTAGTTCTGCATGAGCTGCCCTTCAAAGCTAGTCCTGTTCATTCCCTGTTTAATAAAGCAACTATTCTGCTGTTTGCTTGGAGTCACTGCTGTGGCACATGGTTAACAGGAAGGTGTGCATCCATGTGCCACTTTCCCCCAGAAAACCCACTAGGTAAAGGTAAAGGGACCCCTGACCATTAGGTCCAGTCGTGGCCGACTCTGGGGTTGTGGCGCTCATCTCGTTTTACTGGCCGAGGGAGCCGGCGTACAGCTTCCGGGTCATGTGGCCAGCATGACTAAGCCCCTTCTGGCAAACCAGAGCAGCACACGGAAATTACCTTCCCACCAGAGTGGTACCTATTTATCTACTTGCACTTTGGTGTGCTTTCGAACTGCTAGGTTGGCAGGAGCTGGGTTTCAAACCGCCGACCTTCTGATCAGCAAGCCCTAGGCTCTGTGGTTTAAACCACAGTGCCATCTGCGTCCCTTAGAAAACCCACTCTTTACTGCTAAATTAGAACAAATGGTAATCTGCAGAAAACCTGAAAACCAGGTTTCAGCACTAAAGATTGGGTTTCCCTGGAAGAAATTGTGGGGCAAACGGATATGTGAATAAGCCCTAAAGGGCAAAAGCATCACCATTCCATGCACATGCATATTGTCTAATTTCCTTCAAAAAGTGAAGGGCTATAGCAACAGATAGATGCATATGCACAAAGATGTTTCTGCAACATCTTGTATTCTCTGCAAACTCCAGGCCAGTGGTAAGTCTCATTATGCATGCATAGAGCTTCCAGAATCTCTATTCTGTTGACGGATTGCGAACCTACAGGATACCAGGAGAAAAAAGCCCTGAGGGGAATTGCTTCAACAAGAATAATCCAGAAGTGGGAAGGAGGTAATCGGTATAAGCTCCAAGCGGCAGGACAGGCTCTGCAAGAGCTCTTAAAAAAGCAGGACGTTGCTTCAACAATGGGGCGCATGTGACGTTCTCAAGCACTGTTGTTGGTTTGCAGAGTGTTCAAAATGTGCCTCTCATCTGAGGACTAGAGATGATTTTAAAAAGCAGGGCTCTAACTTGGAACTCTGCATTCTGGCATCAATGGCAGGTGCTGTTATGAAGTAATTTGCTTTAAAGAAAGGACAACTCCCTAAGAGTTAATGCCTTCTGACTGGTAAATTACCTTGGAGGGTATATTATTTTTATTTCCATATATTTGGGGAAGGGGTGTTAAGGAAAAGCAGGGATCAGATAAAAATGGAAGGGAAGTTAGCTTAGGGAGGGTAACAGTAGGTTGTGTTGCTATGTCATTACCATGTCATTACCCCAGACCATGTCATTACCGAGGAGGCAGGTTTAGTCATTGTTTGAGGACTATCCCTGCCTCCAGGTCTGGTCCTGACCAGAAGGATACTGGAACCAGCAAGGGAAAACCACATGACCTGAAAGTGTTGCTGTGCAATGCCAGGTCAATGATTTCATAAAACCACTGCCATCCACGACCTGATTGTGGATGGAGGATTTGACCTGGCATGTGTGACAGAGACCTGGTTGGATGAGGCAGATGGGCCTGTCCTTGCCGCTGCTTGCCCACCATGTTTCTCTTATGCACAGCAACCCAGGTCATGTGGGCGGGGAGGGGGGGTTGCAGTGATTTTTAGGAAGTCATTAGTCTGCACCAGGCGTCCTATTGGGAAGACCCAATTTACTGAGTGCATGTTCTGGAAGTTGGGCAATAGGGGCAGTACAGGATTCCTATTGGTGTACCGACCTCCCCGCTGCACCAAGGATTCCCTGCCCGAGCTGCTTCAGGTCGTGGCGGATATGCTCCTGGTGACACCTAGCTTGGTTGTCCTGGGGGATTTTAACATCCATGCCGACACGACCTTACAAGGGGCTGCTCGGGACTTCATGGAAAGCATGGCCTCCATGGGGCTGTCCCTGAATAAGTTTGGCCCAACTCATAGCCGTGGACATGCCTTAGACTTGGTGTTTACCTCTACGGATGTTGGTGATCTGACATTAACTAAAAGCGAAACAAAAAAGTGCCATGGTCAGATCACTTCTCCGTGCAACTGGACTTCTCCGCAACCCTTCCCCTCTGCAGGGAGGTGGGACCGATTTGGATGGTCCGCCCCCACCACTTAATGGATCCAATTGGCTTCCAGAGAGTGGTAGGGGTTGTTTTAACCCAAATTGATGTCCTTTCAGCTGATTCCCTGGTGGCCCGCTGGAATGCGGAGTTAACCAGGGCTATTGACTTTCTGGCTCCGAAGCACCCTCTCCGATTGCATGGAGCCCGGACAGCCCCGTGGTTTTCCCCAGAGCTGAGGGTGATGAAACAATCGTTGAGATGGCTAGAGCGCCGGTGGCGGAAAACTCATTCTGAATCAGACCGGACACGGGCTAGAGCTCAACGTCGAGCCTACCAAGTGGCAATGGCGACGGCGAAGAGGGCCTTCTTCACCGCCTCCATTGCATCTGCAGAAAACAGCAGCAGGAGACTTTTTCAGGTGGTTCGCAATCTATCGGAACCACCTTCACCACCGGGGCCTGGTAGGGACCCCAAGATCTCCTGCAATGCTTTTGCATTTGCAGATAACGTCGCTCAGATTCAGAAGGAGGTAGACTCCACCGTGGGAGCAGGGCCAGGGTGGGAGAGTGCTAGAGTTCTGTCTAGTCCTGTTACATGGGATCAATTTCAATCTGTTACCTCCGAGGATGTGGACAGGATGCTTGGACAAGTGAAACCGACCACCTGTCTCCTTGATCCTTGCCCATCCTGGCTGATAAAAGTGAGCCGGGAAGGGCTGGGCGATGGGCTCTGTGGGGTGGTGAATGCTTCCCTCTGTGAGGGAGCCTTCCCAGACCCGCTGAAAGAGGTGGTCATTAAACCGCTTCTTAAAAAAACATCTTTAGACCCAGCCAATTTGGCCAACTATCGCCCAGTCTCAAATTTACCATTCTTGGGCAAGGTGATTGTGCGGGTGGTTGCCAGACAACTCCAAGCACACCTGGAGGATGCGGACCATTTGGATCCCTTCCAATCGGGATTCAGGCCTCACCATGGGACTGAAACTGCCTTGGTCACGCTGGTTGATGATCTCCGGCGGGCTAGGGACAAAGGTGAGAGCTGTTTCCTAGTTCTGCTGGATCTCTCAGCGGACACCATCGACCATAACATCCTTCTGGACGGTCTAGAGGGGCTGGGAGCTGGGGTCACTGTTATACGTGGTTCCGCTCCTTTCTCCTGGGCCGTGTCCAGAAAGTGGTGGTGGGGGATGAGTGTTCAGACCCCTGGGCTCTCACTTGTGGGGTGCCTCAGGGTTCCGTCCTCTCCCCCATGCTTTTGAATATCTATATGAAGCCGCTGGGAGAGATCATCAGGTGGTTTGGGCTGGGTGTTCATCAGTATGCAGATGACACCCAGCTCTACCTCTCCTTTAAATCAGAACCAGTGAAGGCGGTGAAGGTCCTGTGTGAGTGCCTGGAGGCTGTTGGAGGATGGATGGCGGCTAGCAGATTGAGGTTGAATCCTGACAAGACAGAAGTACTGTTTTTGGGGGACAGGGGGCGAACAGGTGTGGGGGATTCCCTGGTCCTGAATGGGGTAACTGTGCCCCTGAAGAACCAGGTGCACAGCCTGGGAGTCATTTTGGACTCACAGCTGTCCATGGAGGCACAGGTTAATTCTGTGTCCAGGGCAGCTGTCTACCAGCTCCACCCTGGTACGCAGGTTGAGGCCCTATCTGCCCACGGACTGTCTTGCCAGAGTGGTGCATGCTCTAGTTATCTCCCGCTTGGACTACTGCAACATGCTCTACATGGGGCTGCCTTTGAAGGTGACCCGGAAACTGCAATTAATCCAGAATGCGGCAGCTAGACTGGTGACTAAGAGTGGCCGTCGGAACCACATAACACTGGTTCTGAGAGATCTGCATTGGCTCCCAGTACATTTCCGAGCACGATTCAAAGTGTTGGTACTGACCTTTAAAGCCCTAAATGGCCTCAGTCCAGTATACCTGAAGGAGCATCTCCACCCCCATTGTTCAGCCCGGACACTGAGATCCAGCGCCGAGGGCCTTCTGGTAGTTCCCTCATTGCGAGAAGTAAGGTTACAGGGAACCAGGCAGAGGGCCTTCTCGGTAGTGGCACCTGCCCTGTGGAATGCCCTCCCAGCAGATGTCAAAGCAATAAACAACTATTTTACTTTTAAAAGTCATCTGAAGGCAGCCCTGTTTAGGGAAGTTTTTAATGTTTGATGCTGTACTGTTTTTAATATTAAGTTGGAAGCCGCCCAGAGTGGCTGGGGAAACCCAGCCAGATGGGCGGGGTATAAATAATAAATTATTATTATTATTATTATTATGCTCCCTCCTCAATAATAAAATAAATTGATTGTTTTTCTTAGGAGGAATGGATAGCTCTGTCTAAGTATGGAATATGGGCATGGTGTTTTGTTTTGTTTTCATGAACCCAGTTTTGTTGCAGTTTCTAGGTTTCAATTTTAACTTTGGGATATATGATGTTCAGCAATTTTTGGTTATTGCAGATACCGCCGTTAAGCCGTTAGTTAGTTAAGCCCAATAGCAAACTATAGATGCCCTAGTGCCAGCATCTAAGTTTTAGATAACGAGTCAGTGGAGGGCCAAGAGAATACCTTAGAATTCCGAGGCTCCTGGGATCTCATCAGTGCTGCTAGAACTTGTGTACTTGATTCAGGTGGGAGAGAAGTTTAAAATAGACATTGAATCTCTACTTTCAAAAGACTAGTGTAGGTACTGGAGATTTTTTCTGCTGCCGCCCTAGGGATGCAGTGCTATGCCCCCCCCAAGAGAGGGCATCCCAGGAGGCAGAGGATAGATCAAATACCCCCCTCTGACACTGGAGAGAAAGCTCTAGTTTTGGGGAGAGAGAGATATCAAGTCAGATTCCCCTTTCCTGCTGTGGCTTGAAGCCTCTGGTGTCCTGGCCCAACCAGTGATGGAGCTGCCACATCAATAGGGCCAAAGGGGTGGCACTCTGCGGGCAAAATGGGGGGCATGCAGGGGTGAAGACTGGAAAATGGCTTTGAAGGAAACAAAGGGTCCATTTCCCTGACATACTCCCAGAACTACAGTGGTACCTCGGGTTAAGTACTTACCGTATTTTTCGCTCTATAAGACACACCAGACCACAAGACGCACCTAGTTTTTGGAGGAGGAAAACAAAAACAAAAAATATTCTGAATCTCAGAAGCCAGAACAGCAAGAGGGATCGCTGCGCAGTGAAAGCAGCAATCCCTCTTGCTGTTCTGGCTTCTGGGATAGCGGCGCAGCCTGCATTTGCTCCATAAGATGCACACACATTTCCCCTTACTTTTTAGGAGGGGGAAAAGTGTGTCTTATGAAGCAAAAAATACGGTAATTCGTTCCGGAGGTCCGTACTTAACCTGAAACTGTTCTTAACCTGAAGCACCATTTTAGCTAATGAGGCCTCCTGCTGCTGCCGTGCCGCTGGAGCACGATTTCTGTTCTCATCCTGAAGCAAAGTTCTTAATCCGAGGTAATATTACTGGGTTAGCAGAGTCTGTAACCTAAAGTGTATGTAACCCGAGGTACCACTGTATAGGAGCATGTCTAAATTTCTCCGTCTCCTTTCCCTCCCATTGATTCCAGTGAGAGGGAAATGGTTGCAAAAAAATGAAACCAGGTAATAGTTATGTTGTTTGATGTGTTCTTAATTGCATCTGTTTTAATTCATGTTGTAAGCTGCCTTGGGTCCTGTGTTGGAAGAAACTCATGATATACAAATGAAAAATGTATGGAGGAACACAAGTACCTCTGCTCCCCTTCTCCATAAGTGCAGACAGAGGCATTCTCTCCAAGTCATTGACAATACATTGCTAATGTGGGAGCTCATGGGATTTTGGCACCTATGTTTGCACTGGACCAGTCATTGATGTACCCACATGAAACTCCAGCGCTACATTAATTGATGCTATAAGAAAACCTCTATTGTCTCTCTCTCCTGCCTGTGTTCAGTGGTGACTCGATATTTAATCTTTAGTCTTTGCTTTGTTTTGCCTCACATAAGAGCAATTAAGGTTGCAAAATACATTGTTGTCCTGGTAATGCAAGTCTAATTATGATAATGTTGAGGATAACAAAAGTTACCAAGTGAAAGGGGAAAAAAGCAAGATTGCAAACAATTTTACAGCATACGCTGAATTGAAGGTAATTTGTAGGCAGGTCACCTGGGTTCAAGTTTTTGGAGGGCAAACATGCACATTTGTGAATTTGCCTTCAAATAAGAATGTTAAATAGTAGCAATGATTAACAGCAACAGTGTTGATCTAATTTGCTCTGCTCGTGACAGGAACACAATTAAAATCAAGCTGGCAAATTGCAACAATATTTTGCATGCTAAACAGTACGGTATATGAAAACACCTACTGTGATTATGCTGGTAAAGAAATGATTATGATGATTAATAAAATAATAATAAATAAATAAATAATATGACCCTTAAAACCACTTACATGTGCATTTTCCTACTGAAAACAATGACTGAGGCAATTGTTATGGGGCTGTTGGCAGCAGAAGGTTATGAGATTTAAAGCTGTTGAATCATAGGGATGTGATGCAGATTACTCTGGGGCAGTGAGATTTTGCCAAGAGATAGATCCCATGCAGCAGCTTCTATTAAGCACAGCAAGATTATTTTTCTTGAAAACTGAAATCACTGCTTATCCCCTTTTCTGCCCTGGGAAGTGCTTTGGCATGGAGAAAATTGTTGATATGGATGAGTGACTTTGATGTGGTACTCCGGAGATATAACTGCTGCCCTTTATATAGCGCAGGTCAAACTTAAATCTAGTTCAAACAGGCATTAGTCACAGACAAGGGATATAGCTTTCAAAGTCTAGCAACTAGGACTTGCATTGGGGCCAGGCAGGGACATCACCGCAACTCCCCTCGCAGCAGATGAGCAAAATCCAGAAGTAAGCTGTCAACTTGTCCAGGAACAAGCATCTATAGACACCGTACACTTCTGCTGCAGGTAGAATTGGAGAATATTTATAGCATCCACTCATCAGCTCACAAGCAAGAGCCAGGAGGGCTCCTTCCATCCATGTCTTCAGCTGATATTAAGAAATTGGGGGCTTCTGCTGAGGCTGGGCAGCTGTCCCAAACTGAGCGATCTCAACATGCAGGATACCTTTTAGAAAGGAGTGTATCTCATATATCAGAAGGGACAGGCTTAGTGTAAATCAATGTTCACCTCAGGGAACAGACCTGATGACATCCATCCACAAACACATTCAGCTCTTTACTTCTCTTCCAGTATAGTTGCACAAATCAGAGATTATACTCTGCTCCACCTCAATTTCTGATATGGATGGAGAAGACGTCAAGTCAACTAACATCTGGATTTTTAGGTTTGTGTAGATTATAGGTTTTCATGGATTTGGAGATCACATTGTAGCATGATTATTGCCTGTGGTATGCACATTCATTGTTGAGCCCCATGATGACCTCAGGACAGAACAAATTTGTAGGTTTTTATAACAACAAATGAAAATGTTCATCAATGTACATAATCATTCAAAAATGGTAATTTTTAGGAGTTTGCTGTCCTCAAATTTTAAGCAGGCATATTGTGCTGTCTTGATTTAGGGGTGCAGAACTGCCAGCCATTTTTCTAGTTCCCTTTTTATGTATACAACTTGGTCATGAATTCCTTCAGTCACTTATGATGAAGAAACACATAACAAGCTTCCTAAACTCCCTTCCAAATTAAAAAAAGGAATTTCTGGTGTTTACTATGAAACTAAGAATACCACAGGACGTAAAATTATACAGAAAACAAGGAAATCGGCATATTCCTCGCCTACTGTGAAAAAATTCAAACAGCAGTTCACCAAAAGCCAGACTTTTAATCACCTATAGCAGGAAAACAACCAGAAACTTAAAAGGAATCCTGCGTTGTTGCAAGTTAAAATGTCAAAATGTTCCACCTTTTTGCAAAGTGGGAAGGTCCATTACTGAGTGGCAGAGCATGTACTTTGCATGCAAAAGGTTTAATCCCTGGCATCCTCAGGTAGGGCCCTGGAGAACCAGTGCTAGTCATTATCCACAGTACTGAACTAGATAGACCACCGCTCTACCTGGTAATGGCTGGCATGGTGTGGTGAAGCCACAGAACTACCCATCCAACATTGATGTCATTGCATCCTACCTGGATGATGCTAGGATATGGGATGGTTGCAGGGTTGGGGTCATGTAGATGCACTAACAGAGACACTCCATGTAGCCCTGAACTTGCTGCTGCTCTGCCCCACCCCAGCACCATTCAGGTAAGCTGCAGTGGTGCCAGTATCAAGAGAGTGGCTGTGCCCCACCATGGCAGCCATTCCTGGATCCGACAGTAGAAGGCAGCTTCCTACAGGGACCCTGAAGAAGTCGTTGGATTGTAGATCCCATCATCCTTGACCACTGGCCATGCTGGCTGAGTCCATCAACCTCAGGGTGGCCACAGACTGGCTCTATGTCAGCCCCTATTCCTTTTCTCTTCCTCTTCTTCAGAAACGGAGCACTGCTCACTGATCTGACGAGGAGTATAGATCGCCCTGGTGTCGATCAAAATTATGCTAATAACACTCCAGTTTAAGAAATGCGAACTCAGTGCAGTAGAAACAAGAATGCATCCCAATGAATCCCATTTGGATGGCCTTACTATCAAATGCCTTTTATTTCACAACCCATTTGCTGTGGCTGCAATTATAGCACAGTAATGCCCATCATTACTTTTCAACTCCCATCCCTTGAAGCTCTGGTGCAGGCTATCAGAATGGATGACCGGCCATTTGGCCGAGGCGGAAAAAAATTAAAACAACAACGAAATGCAAAAAGCCTCGCAGTCCGTTTGCAATACTTGCAGCCTCATTGATCATCTCATTTGCAAACCCTTTGGTTGCATTTATCTGTCGGGCTGCTCATACAAAACATGCACCATCATTAAGTGTTCTGGACACCCAGAAAGGAGGACTTAGGCCAATCTGCTTTTATTCATACCAGATTATTCATTTCATTCATCTTTTCGGGAGGGGTGTGTGTTTCAATCCAAAGCAGCTCAAATTTATTGCCTTAAGAAAATATTTCAGCTAAATTGAAGAAAGCTAGTATCCCTCCTGCCATGTACACTGATTATTTTTTATGTTAATTTTTTAAAATAAAGAAGCAGCTAGGATATTTTTTGAGATATCTCTTTACATTACAATGCCATAATTTAGCTTTGAACGCTGGATGCTCCAGGCCTTCACCACACAGTTCTGCTGTGAACAGCAGGATAGTTGCTCTCTTAAATCAGAAAGTTCACACACATTGACTGAAACTAGCATTGCATCTTCCATACGCTAATAATGAAGTTATGATGATGCATTTGTTTGACCAGTCAGTTTATGCCTCGAATTCCCCTTGTAATAAAATGTTCCCAGTTTATAGAAAGCAAAGTGGTAATACCCACATTTTTAAAAGTTCTGAATATAGGTTCATACTATTTGGAGCCAGTGAAAAGGCAGGTTAGATAATATTCCTAGTGATTCTAATTTTTCAGCAGTTTTCCTAATATAGCAAAATTTCATTTATATAGAACGAGGTATATGAAACCTCCCAGAAAGAATTCACATCCCCATTTGTACACACTAATAATAGTAGACACATAAGAATCCACCTGCTTGTTGAAGTGTTCATTTGAATTCCACCCCAGCTTGTGAGCCTTCTCCTCAATAGTTCATTTCACATAAAAGTTACAGAATTTTTTGTGCCTGCATGTTTCACTCACAGGTTCACTGCTTCATGGGTTTTGTAGTAGTCTGTTCTTTGTTTTGTTGTTTGCTCAGTTTGTGTAAAGGACACTAGGCATTTTAACCAAATTCACCAGTGACCCTCTGTAAAACAAATTGTGGGCTTGGCAGAGTTCATTTGGCCAAATGTTCAGCCCAGCAAATATACCTGAGGGATCAGGAATGTTAAACAATCCACGGCCAGAACTAATCCAACAAGCTTTAGTACCACAGTTCAGTGGCGTAGCATGGGTTGTCAGCACCCGGGGCAAGGCAAGTAATTTGCGCCCCCTAACCCGTGGATTTGCGTCCCCTAACCTGTGGATTTGCGCCCCCTAACCCTAACCCCCAGATGTTGCGCCCGGTGCAGCCGGCCCCCCCTGCACCCCCCACGCTACGCCACTGCCACAGTTCAAAAGATGTCTGGGTGTTATCATAAATAAGTCAATGTCAGCAGGAAAATGGACTAGAAGTAGATAGCTAGAGTTATTGTAGATATTAATATTGCACAGCTTCAAATAATTAGATGAATACAAATTGACTCCTCTTGGAATAAAAATTGTCCAGACCCATATTATGGTTTCAAAGCTTTCCTAACAGAACTTTCTTCCTTTTTCTCGTCTCCCGCTTTCAGCCAAATTCATAAATTTGTAATCCAATCTCAAGTGAATCTTACTCACGAGTAGTTGATTTGTAATCCAATGTAAAGGAAGAAAGGTCGGCGCTCATCCGTAACAGCCGCGCGGCTTCACTCCCGCAGAAAGAGCGATGAATCCACAGCACCGCTTCCCCTCCGCGCTTCCGGAGCCCCTTACGGGGTCCCTTCTTCGTTTTGGGGGTCGCTCTGGGTGCCCGCCGGATCCCACGGCCACGAGCTCACTCTGCTCGTGGTTTAACTTAATGGGTCGTCGCTTTGCCGTAGCGAAGGACCCTTTCCTGCGGAGCCCCTCTTCGCTGCGCAAAGAGGACCGCCATTACTCGTTTCGCGCCGCCTCCGGAAGCCCCACTGCCACAGTTCAAAAGATGTCTGGGTGTTATCATAAATAAGTCAATGTCAGCAGGAAAATGGACTAGAAGTAGATAGCTAGAGTTATTGTAGATATTAATATTGCACAGCTTCAAATAATTAGATGAATACAAATTGACTCCTCTTGGAATAAAAATTGTCCAGACCCATATTATGGTTTCAAAGCTTTCCTAACAGAACTTTCTTCAAAACAGAACATAAAACAATAGCGATACATCCAATTAGTTATGTAATATGATGTGGATGTCCACAACAGGTTCAGCTTCTTACAAAAATGAAATTACTCAAACAGAGCTAAAATCAGAGGTCTGTCTTTCTCCACACAGACTCCATTAGCCTGGAGCTCTTTTCTCTCCAGGAGAGACCTCATTATCCCATCCTTTGTTCTCTGTGGCTTCCAGAAAAAGTCTCAAAGACAACTTCCTAAAATGGAGATTTGCAACAGAATAACCTGCACACATGATCTAGAGTTAAACCCCATGTGAGAGAGCAGAAAACATAAACGGTTAATTATCAACCTATTTAGGTGCTCAGAGAGCTCTTCTTAGCCTTAGTCTATAGTCCAATGGAATTCTCCATGTTACAAAAAAAAAAAAGGAATTCTCCATGTTAAACCTTCAGCAATACAATTCAAAGTTATTTCCATTTCAGTGTTACGTCAGCAATTATAGTCAACAAGAGTTCCCAGGGGATAAGATTTAAAGTATAAGATATCGAAAAATAAAATGTTGTTTTTAAAAAATATCCTACTCATTCCCACAATACTTTTTTATGTGTATACAGAGAACATGCATCCTCTATCCTACACTGAGGTACAGGAATGCTACATGCATCTCTCCACATGCTCCTCACTACAGAGGGAGAAGAATGAGTTTCCAAGTCTCACGTAACACAGGAAGATGAAGCGATGCTTCTCCTGTTGCCACTTCTTTGTAACATCTGAAGCTGCCCTGAATATCTCCAATCTATCCCAATTGCCTGGTTTATAAAGAACACCTCTACTTGTATCAGTGCAAAGATTCATAATCTCAAGGCTGGCAACCGTTGAGGGGGCACAGTACTCTCAAACCCAGGGACCAAATGTCCTGGGAAGGGTTGCTGGAGCAAAGGCAGGAAATTGCTAATCAATGAAAGGTGATTACATTAAGAGTTACAGTCCCAACACAGAAATTAACCTTAAGAGAGAGCATATCCATGAATAAAACAAATTGACTCTTCTGCCGTAACTTTGCTGCCTCTCAGGTGAGTTATTAGTTTCACCACAGTGCACATTATCAGGTGTCAGGTCTGAAGGAAATCAGCCCACTGGTTTTAGAGTTAAGAGCACCAAGAGAGTCAATTTCATGGCTGTGTAGCAGATAGGTTCTTCTTTTTATTTGTTCTGCCTGTTGCTAATGTTTCTTTTTTAAAAAATTGAACAATTAAAGCAGAATCAGAAAGCTGTAAATTGTATGGGTTATCTTCGAAAGTGGCTTAATTTCAACAATAACGAGCCTTGAGAACTCACAGATTCCCAATGAGCACTTGTTTGAAACAGTTTTTGCTTCCATTAATGGATGGAGCATTGCATTTGTACTTCTGAGACTAGCAGAGCAATCCTAACACCGTCCAGCAAGCAATGAACTGGTGGATCCACTACTGCAAACCCAACATTCTCCCCACAGACCCCCTTGAAAATTGCTGAGGGTCTCGGAGAACCACTTAGTAATTTTTCTACCTGTTGCAGCAATTGTCATGTGCTGTGCTAGATGCTGTGTGACCACCTGAATGAAGCTCACAAACCACTTGTGACCCACAGACCACAGTTTGGAAGCCCCTGTGCTACTGCATCCCAAGCCCTCCCAGCTTATGCTAGCTAGGGCAGGAGGTGGTGGTGGTTTAGAAGAAGAAAATGCTGTAGCAGCTCCAAGCATGAGGATATGTAAGACTTTGAAGCTAGCAGTTCCATAGTTGTTGGTTTGTTGTTGTTGTCATTTAGTCGTTTAGTCGTGTCCAACTCTTCATGACCCCATGGACCAGAGCATGATATCAAGGCTTTCCATTGCTTACTGCCAAAGGGAGAACCACTGGCTGTAGCTTCCCACCCAACTGGATGAAGCTGGGAGCAGGCAGAGGCTTGTGGAGAGGCCACTATATACCATTATTAAAGACACATATACACTGCTATCAATGGGGGAGCGGCAAAGTTTAGGGATGTGCTCTTAGATTCCTTTCCAGGTTATCTTTCACAGTGCAATTATGTACATGTCTACTCATGAGTAAACTCCCTTGCGTTCAAAAGGGCTTGCTCCCAGATCAGGCCTGCTAATCAATTTGATCCCTATTTTCCTTGCCATTGTGGTGATGGAGAGGACAATAGTTATCTCTACCTTCCAGAGACCACCTCATTACAATGTTGGGCTAGGGTGATTTGGCATGAGACCAGAACTGCAATAGTGTATGACTGGTGTATGATTACATGTGTGTGTTTCTCTCTGTGTGTTTCTGTATGTGTGTAAATGAGAGGGAAAGTGTGTGATCTGCATGTTCTGTGAGTATGTATGTATGTATGCGTGAGCAAGGGTGGATGTGTGCTTGGTAGCATGGGTAGGTTGCCAAATTTTGAATGTAGCTCTCAAGCTGCCCAAGGTTAGCCACCCCAGTGTACAGCATTGCAGCCTTGTTGTTGTTGTTGTTTAGTCGTTTAGTCGTGACCGACTCTTCGTGACCCCATGGACCAGAGCACGCCAGGCACTCCTGTCTTCCACTGCCTCCCGCAGTTTGGCCAAACTCATGCTGGTAGCTTCGAGAACATTATCTCGCCCTTGCAGCCTTAACTCCCCTTAACTGGGCTGTCATGGACTGGAGCAAGTCACCATCTCCTACCCCTCAATTCTACACCTATTGAATGGGAATTTTAAAGGGTCTGTCGCACAAGGTTGTTGCAAAAAAGATTAATATAATGATGGTAAAGCACTTTGCATCCTATTTAAAAGACTATTTTTTCTGTAAGCTGTATACTGAACATTTATCTTGTTATTATGCAACTTTAATCCCATTGAGGCTGCAATTCTATGCACAATTACTCTAAAGACTTAGTTCCAAACATGCATAGAACCATGATTAATGATATTAAGCCCTGAATTAACCTTTTATTTCATTATCTTGGCTGATGTGTGTATGATCTGAACCAGTCAGTTCCTTACTCATCCCATCTGTCACAAAAGCTGATTGTCACTTTCATGTCCTGCTTGTTGCCTTCTCATTGGCATCTGCTTGGCCACTGTGGGAAAACAGACTAGATGGGCCTTTGGTCTGATTCAGCAGAGCTCTGCTTATGTGTATTATTGTGGTACTGATGTTGAAAGCAACAGCTGCCGAATTTCAGTTGTCATAAAGCTCTTGCAGGCAGAAAGCCTCTGTCATGAAAAAGGCAGCAACCCAGCTTAAGCCCTGATCTACTTCAGTATCCTTGAAGTTGATAGCTAAATCAGAGTGACCTCACTTGGTTTTTAACTATGGCTGAGTGGGAAGGGCTAGTTCCAAGTACTGCTCTGCCACACACCACTAAGAACAGAAATCATTTGGCCAGGAAGTATAAAGAAAGTGGAGGAGAAGAGTTTCTGGTTTCCCTATCCCCCAAACTGAGCAATCCCCACAAAATCTGCACATATCTGGAGGTGGATTATGTCATACCCTCCAACATTTCTCTGATGAAAATTGAGACGTCCTAGTCCACACCCTCCAACATTTTTTTCGATGAAAATAGGGACATTCTAAGGAAAAGTGAGAGCTGGACCACAAAGAAGGCTGATCGCCGAAGAATTCATGCTTTTGAATTATGGAGGAGACTCTTGAGAGTCCCGTGGACTGCAAGAAGATCAAACCTATCCATTCTTAAGGAAATCAGCCCTGGAAAAGACCCTGATGTTTGGAGAGACTGAGACCACAAGGAGAAGGGGTTGACAGAGGATGTGATGGTTAGACAGTGTTCTCGAAGCTACCAACATGAGTTTGACCGAACTGCGGTAGGCAGTGGAAGACAGGAGTGCCTGGTGTGTTCTGGTCCATAAGGTCATGAAGAGTCGGGCACGACTAAATGACTAAACAACAACAAAGGAAAAGTGGGACATTCTGGGATCAAATCAGAAACCGGGACAACTTCCGTAAATCTGGGACCGTCCCTGGAAAATAGGGACACTTGGAGGTTCTGCTATGTGCATCGTTTTTGTGTGTGTTTCTGTGCTTGTATGCAATTCACACACACCTCAGTGTCCATCCTGTTGCTTTCTGTGTTCTGACAAATCCAGTACGTCTCTCCCTGACAGTTGCCTGCTACTGCTGTGCAATTATTTTCCCTCTGTGATTTCAGCCATAGGCACTTTTTAACGTGAGGGTCACTTGCATATCTTTCCCATAAATATTTAGAGGCTTTTCTGCAACCAACCAAATGTCACTCTGCACCTCCAGAGATATGATTGATTTAATGGGTCCCAACTACTACGGATTTAATGCACCAGCCAACCCAGCTAACGGGGGCACATCACATACATTTTGTGAAAACCTTAAGAGCATGGCATTGTTCAAAGCCTATGAAATGGATCAAGGGACGCACATGAAGCTCAGTATAATGAGTCTTTGTTATTCTTTTGGAACTGGGTGTGCCCCTGTCGGGATTGATCAAGTGTTCCGGTTCACAGGAACTATGAAAGAAAACTACATTGTTTATAGGGTAAAAAAATAATAA
Source organism: Podarcis vaucheri (assembly GCF_965113315.1). Taxonomy (NCBI): domain Eukaryota; kingdom Metazoa; phylum Chordata; class Lepidosauria; order Squamata; family Lacertidae; genus Podarcis; species Podarcis vaucheri. The sequence goes on from NC_138763.1 coordinate 39,524,297, forward strand.
TGAAGCAAAATGGTACAAAAATCAATAGCTCATTGTGTTTTTATTTCAGGCCTGGTAAAAGCCTGAGATATTTACCTAGGGTCTCGGGAGTTCATAAACACCTTTATTTGCTGCTTCCAATTTGACTTTGTTCAAAACCGGGAGGTTGCAAATGCGTTTTTGTTTGCTAACTGCTGATGCTGCTACTTCCCCACAAAGGAATGAGCTGCCTTTTTTCATGAGTGCCTCATAAAATAGGGATTAAGAGTGTTTTTCTTAAATGTAGTTTTTGTAATAGCACAGTCCAAGCCCCTTCAATCAGAGAACTTCAGTGCAACTTGACAGGCTAAACTGCCGTTCCGCAGCCCACAGGACAAGCGGCCCCATTTGCACATGGTCGGTCAGGAAGCGTGGAAGATTCATGCTGCCTGCTAATTGCTTCTGGCAACTCTCCATGTCCAGAATGCCTCAGCGCGGCTCACTTCTTTCCTCGTGGTTCTATCTTTTCAATTGCATCCCTTCTCCATTTTAATGGCTCGGTGGCTGAATACATCTGTGCAGGTGGTTGAAAAATGGAGGAGGGAAAATATTTTAGAAGTACACAGGCAGACCACAGGAGCCGAATCTGGGTAGGTTTGAGTGGTGAGGTCATAATACAAGAATTTGTGAGGCTCGATAGCCTCTTTGTGCAAAGGTCACAGGCCAGGAGTGAGGCTAGCTTCCACCTACCCCAATCTAGAGCATCCCACGGTTTCACAAGAACCCAGGAAGGCGTGAACTGCAATCCTGCCTCTCACCAGTGACACTAGAACATTCAGATGAATTATCGCTGTGCTCACAAGTACAAACTCATTATGACTTGGTGAAGCCTTTGTGTCTGGGATTTTGATGCATGTGTGCAAGTCTGCATATAGTTCTTATTTGTTTCAGTGCACACAGTGTGGAATGCTCCCTGAGGAATCCTCTCCCTCCTCCAGTGGCACCAAAAAGCAGGGAGAAAACAAGGAAGTTCTTACTTCTGATTTTATCCCGTCATCATGGTGAAAGACAAGAAATCCAGTCATTCCACAATGATGGTGCTGCTCACACTGAGCCCCTCCCCCATCCCTTCTAGCAACACCTCCCTCTACAGCGTTCTCCAGTGGACAATTGTCTCTGTGCCCTTTGTTCTTGCACCCTTAATGAATGTCATGTTTTGGGGAAAGGGGGGTCGGTTATCTGTCCAGTGACATCCACTAGCTGCTCTGTCTCCCCTCCTCTTTCACCTAACACCTCATAACTCTGCTGTTCACCTGCCCCTGAGCTGTTATCTTCCTCAAAGCCCTGCTATAATTCGAGGCTGCCTTCTTTCTTTCTGGAAGCTACAGGAGAAGGGGGTTAGCGGTGGAGCATATGTCCGAGCTGCCAAGGGCAGGCACGCTCCCAAGGGGGGCAGGGCGTGCTCCCAAGGGGGCAGGGCATGGAGGGTGCCCTCCCACATGCCACAGTTCAGCGTAGGAGAGGGGCAGGGCAGCTGCTGCTCACTGTCCTCCTCCCCTCTGCAGCCGGGTCAGACATGACCCAGCAACAGAGCTGCTGTGGCTGGGCATGCCTCACCACAGCTGAGGAGAGCTGCTCTCTGCCGCCAGATCAGAAGAGCTGCCGCCGCCAGGAGCGATATGTGCCGCCCACTTGCCTGCCATTTTGTCACCCCCCTCAGTCATGACACCCAGGGTGGACCGCACCCCCCGCACCCCCTTCCTACTCCTCTGAATGGGGGGGGGTGATCCCCACCATTCCTCTCCCTCTTCAGTCCAGTCCCTGACACTGCCTGGAGCTGAAGGGAATGGGGCTATCCTTGCTGATGTGGTGATCTAGATACGTACACCTGAGCCTGTGGATTGGGGCATGTATGTTTTCTGGGTGCTGGAATGTTCGGGGAAGTTCATCTAATTCAAGGTCCCTTTGATCACGAATCTTCTGTGTTTTCGCTTTTCTTGCTAATATATATTGGTGTGAAGCCAGTTAAAGGGAAAGGGTCAGGAGCCAAGATTATTTCAGACAACTCCCAACTCATAGCTATAAAGTCAGCATAAAGGAACAATGACTAGTAACTGGAATGTGTCACAATGATAGGAATTTATTATATATGGTAATAATTTTCCCCTGTCATATCACAGAGGTTCAAGTCATGTTACAAAGCACCCAGTGGTGGTTAGTGCCCAGAGAAGCAGTGTGGTGTAATGATTAGAGACCTGGGAGAGCAGGGTTCAAATCCTCACTTGGCCATGTTTACCACTGAATTGGAACAAATATCAATTCATAGGGGGTAGGGAAGTGAGTTCAATTAAGAGACTTATCCAAGGCTGCAAGTGAGCTCAGGTTTGCTGAGCAAGGATTTTTGAAGCTGAGGTTCTCATTTCCATATCAGACTTGTTATTCTCTGTTTTCATGCTATCCTTAAGAAATGTTCTGTATAGGTGACAAACATCCTACTAACAAGCTGCTGACAGCTTCTGCTTTGAGGAGTTGTGTTCTGGGTTTTTGTTGCTGTTGTTGTAGGTTTCAGTACTTGTGTTTATTACTTGCATGCAGAGCAACACAGCTTGGCTAGATTTGCATCCACCTTGAATATATTATCATGAGTTGCGCATAATTTTCTGAAGCTATGTCAGAGCCCAAATTATCAGTGAAATGTACTGCATTAAGAGTCATTTTTATCATATGTTTATGCAGTAATTAATTGCATATAGTTTATCAGTATATAAGGTCCAAAATTACACTTCAAACTAGGATAGGTTTTGGAGAGGAATGGTGAAAAGAACCTTATCTGGTTATTATTGGAAACTATTCATTACATCTGTCTTTCTGAGCAAATGTCTATAATACAAGGACCTTTCCCCAGGGAACCAGAGGTACAGGGATGGGCTGCACATGGTTCTCCTATGCTCATGGAGTTAACCCATCATTATCACCTCTCCCAGCCAGAGCTGATAATTTCCTAGCCTTCCCCTGCCAACTCTTGCAAGCTGGTACCAAACATATTGCTCTGCTTTCCTTTCGGCCACATCAGTGAGGCTGAGAGGGGGGGGTCTTGTTGTCTAGGCAGCCCAGGTCCTCCATACACACTGCCCATGCTTGTGCCAATGGGAGGTCACTTTGGTGCCATTAGCACAGCAGAATGACTTCACCCCCAGAGGTGCACTCCATTCTCTCTCAAGACAGATGGATGCCAACAATGCACAAGAGCGCAACAAAATTACCGGGAACCAAGCTTACCTATCTGACGACAGGCACCAATATTTTTGGTTTCTTAATGGTCTGATTGTTTAATCAGGCTAGGCTGGGGTGGGGGTGAGAGCGAGAGCAAGAGCAAGAGCAAGAGCGAGAGTGGGGTATCTTTTTTCAGCAGTGCTATGGCAGCCTTACCTCACCTACTTCCTCGGAGTCAGTGCATATTTCTTGTTTATCTACAACTGATTTCATAGAATCATAGAATTGTAGAGTTGGTCATCTAGTCCAACCCCCTGCGGCTCAAGATTCTCAGCTAAAGCATCCATGACAGATGGCCACCCAACCTCTGCTTAAAAACCTCCAAGGAAGGAGACACTAAAATCTCCCAAGGGAGTCTATTCCACTGCCAAACAGCTCTTCCTGTCAGAAAGTTCTTCCCGCTGTTCAGTCGGAATCTCCTTTCTTGTAACTTGGATACTTTGGTTCAGGTCCTAGCCTCTGGAGCAGGAGAAAACAAGCATATGCTTTTACCTTTTAGTGAGCGCATGGGATTTAGTTGTTATGCCAAGCCTGAACCTTTTGGCCATTCCATAACAAGATCTATCTCCTCCTTAATGTCTTTTCCTGCACAATGTTCACATTGATAACCTCAAAGCACCTGCTAAGGGAGAAGATACTTCATCTCTCTAGGCACCTATTTTGGTCTGAGCCACAAAGAGACTTGGGTCGGGCTTCCTGATCCCAGCCTGCCAATCACTTGGGTCTTATTCTACACTGTTTCGCCTTACCCTGCACTTTATCACCCCGCAAAGGATTTGCTTATTTTCCACCCCAACATCAGGGGTTGTTGCTTATTTAAAATGCACTCTTGTCTTCAGCATGCACCTACATACATATATTATTTCCTAAGACATATATACCCCTCTCCAAAATGGAAACAATTCTGTATGCATAAATTTAGAGGATTAAAAATATGTGTTTGGATTTCCTGTTTGCTTAGAAAGGATTGTAATTTCATAATATTAACTTAAAGGATGTATTGCAAGTTATTTCAGAAAGAAAGAAAATGCAGGGAGCAAATCATAGAGCAAACAAACATGAAATGAGAGAGAAGTCGGTATATAACAGTAAATGAAGGGTGTGTTTGGGTGGGTGGGTGTGGGTGGGTGTGAAAGAGAGATTGACTGGTTAAACAACCAAAAGGTAATATTTGCAGAAACTAATATGTAGAGGGGGATTTATTTTTCATGGCAAGCAATATCCAACTGAAGGTTAAGTTTTGTGGTAAGTTGTCCAAAATGGGGTATTCCATAATTATACATAATTTTACATTTCTTAATGTAAAAACAACCACAAAAAGTTTAAACGTAACCTCCTGGATTTGGAATGGAAGGAAGTGAGCCCCATGCCAGCAAGCTGCAGTGGGGAGGAGCAGCAGTAGCAACAACAGCCAGTCACCACTCACCTGCCTGCTTCGGTACAACAACCTCCCAGACATCCCTGTGTGGAGAAGCAGCCAGTCCCACTTAGGGTGTGTGTGAAGGGGGGACCAGGGCAGAGTTTGCAAACTTAAGGGGCTGGAGGGGTGAGGAGACAGAACAGCAAAACTGGGGGTGAGAAGGGAAGCATTCTTTGAGTTTCTCAGTGATCAGGTGTTCTTCATACGCTGCTGGGATTGGCATAGGCGAGGCATTGGACTGGTGCCTGGGACAAGGAAACTGCAACTACAGCCTAGGCCTGTTACCTTGGCAACAGGGATGCTTCTCCACTTCAGCAGGAGAATGGACCATTTTGCATGGCTCTGCAAGGGGCTAAAAGGCATGCATAGAAGTAACAGAGCCAGGATAATTCATCCCACAGCAGGGTGTGCACTAGTTGGGGTAGCTCTTTTTCAGACTCGGCATCAGTATTTCAGAGATTCTGAGCCCCAGGCTGACAATCCCCAACACTGACACAGGTTCTGATAGAAAACATCTAAGAGAGAGAGGGGAAGTGCTCCACTCCTCCTTTCTCCATCCCCAGACATGCCTAGAGGTTATTCCTCTATTATTCCACTGGAGTGATCTGATGGGGCGAATAATTTTTTAACACGTGTTTTCTTTTTCTGGCTCTGCATGGGAGGGAAAGGGGGCAATTGATTTGTCAAACTGGAAGGGGGTGTGGTGGGAGCTCCATAAAAGCTGGACAGTTTTCTCCTGCTGTTGCAAGAGCGGTCAGATGCCCTTGAGGAAGTCTTTGTCTCCAAATCAGTGCAGATTCGTGGAAGGAAGTGGGACCCTATGCACACTTTGCTCACTTAGGGCATAATCAAATTCTCAAGGTTCCAGCCAGCCAGCCATACCTTTTTTTCTGGATACCCTATTCCATTCCCCACTCTCCCCGGTTTTTTATCTGCCCCCTCCAACAGCCAGCTTATTTTCCACAGCCACTGAGTATGCCCAGTCCACATTGGTGTGCTTTGGGGTCTCACAAAATAATTAGTGGGGGGGGGTTTCATCTCTTAAAGAGGTGTTGTTGTGTTTTTGTGTGTGTGTTTTGTACTTCTGCAAATCTTGGGGTTTGCACAAGCCTGCTGATAATAATAATAATAATAATAATAATAAGTTTTATTTATATCCCGCCCTCCCCAGCTGAGCCAGGCTCAGGGCGGCTAACAACAATCAAATAAACAATCAAATAATAACACATTATAAAAATATTTCATTATAAAAATTAGTTAAAATCAAATTGATGGCAACCGATTAAACAAAATTCTGTGCAGGTTGCCAGAGGAGGGAGTCAGGCTGCGCCCTGACCAAAGGCCTGGCGGAACAACTCTGTCTTGCAGGCCCTGCGGAAAGATGTCAAGTCCCGCAGGGCCCTAGTCTCTTGTGACAGAGCATTCCACCAGTTTGGAGCCGCAGCCGAGAAGGCCCTGTCTGTGGTGAGTGAAGGTTCCATTTCTGCCTGCCTAAGGTTCACCTCTTGGAGAACGAGTTTGCTATTAGCATATAGGACCTCCAGAGCTTTGCCTGAATATATTTACACTGCTGGATGGGAGGCAATCGCTGCCAATTGCCATATCTGGAGCCACCTGTGACGGCACCGCTCTACTGCCATTTGTGTCCCTGCTTATTGGCAATGCATTAACCTCTGGATGAAATGATAAGCCTGAGCAACTACGCAGTGGCCTTTATCCCATCTGCGGTGATTGCTAAGTATTTCAGTGGGTTATGTTATTTATTCAGCACATTGCTAATGTCGGATTACAATGGGCCCCCCATCTGGAAGAGGAAGGGCCCCTCAGCATGAGGCTGGTATGAGTTCATTATAAATCAGTGCTGCTTGGATAAAGTATATCCACGGAGACTATCTAAGCAGTGACCTTCATACAAAATGTATCACATCACATTTTCCATGAAAATAATAATAAACACAGTAAGCAGTAAACAAAACAATCAGAATGTGTCTTGGAAATAAATGAAGAGAGTGGGTGATAGATGGTAAGCTATTAAATGTACATTATGGGATGGGATGCATGCAACCAAGGACAATTTCCTCCTCACAAAAAAACATATAATTATGCAGTTTATAAAAACAACAACAGGACGATCAGCAATGAAGGCATAATGCATGGATATGCCACCAGAAACCCTCTTGGTGACTCATTCACATGTTAGCTTTGTCGCTCTTATTATCCCAAGCAAAACATTGCAGGAATATGTCCAAACATAGCAGGGACATTTCATGTGGCAGCACCTTGCAAAGAATGAGAGCTGCACAGAAACACACCTGCAATGGGGAGTGCTTAGAGGAAAAGGTGACTTACTGTGGGGGGGCACACGATAGTGGTTTATAAAGTTATTGATGCATAGTGGGGAGAAAATAGATGGAGGGTGCATTCAGACATGGGGGATATTGTTTTAGTTTTCCTCATTATAATGCTAGAGCTTCTGTTACAGTTTCCAGTATTCCTCTCACATGGCAGTACCTGTTGTGTTATAAAACACTGCATTTTTGACTGATATACCAACTTGCTGTGCTAAATTCCATCACTGGACAGTGTCGCCTTCTCCCAGCCTTTCCACACATGTGTGCTTCAGTTCCCCCATGACACACACACACACACACACACACAAAAACAGCAGGAAAGAACTACCTTCTGGTATATCGCCCTCAAATTTTGTCACTTTACTCCCATGATTTTCTGAGTTAAGGAATCCGAAAATACATTCTCCCCACCCCCCACCCCGAATCAGATAACACGGAAATGGGTGCTAAATATGTGCTATATTACATTAGCTTTCTGGAAGCTTTCAGGTGAAAGCTCAAATATGCTGTGGAAATTAACAGTTAGGGAAATGTCAGGGAAATGGAATAATTTGCTTTGTGAATGCAGCCAGAGACACACTTTTCTCACTCTCCCATATTACTATAACTTGGGATCTCTTGGGGAAATTGATCAGCTGTAAATTCAGGACAAACATAAGCAAGTACTTTAAACAACACAAAACTGATGGATGGAGCCTGGGGAGCTGCTGCCTCTCACATCTGCCACAGTATCGCCTGCACCTGCCTTCATCATCCTGGTGACTTCCAGATGTTTGGGACCACAGTTCCATTCCTCTAACAAGGCCATGCTATCTTGGCTTGATGGGGATTGTAGTCCAAAATATCTGGAGGGTACCAGGTTACCAAAGGCTGGTTTAATTATTATTATTTTTAATGAACTCTTTTCTGCTTTTAAAGCAATCCTTTTTTTTAGGGTGTAAGTCTCACTGGGTTGGCTCAGTCAGTAGAGCATGTTTCTCTTGATCTCAGAGCCATGAGTTCGAACCCCCCATTGGGCAAAAGATTCCTGCATTGCGGATGACCCTCGGGTCCCTTCCAACCCTACGATTCTATGAAAGGCTTTAAAACAAAATATCAAACACTCTGCATCTGGCTTGCCATGCTTCAATTAAAGCCCAGGGGAAAGCAGCCCAAAGGCATGTTCCTAGAACCCTGATAGCTGTGGCCAGGTTATCATTGTCCAGGAAGGGTCAAAGCTGGTACACCTGCAGCTTTTGAGATTTGGTTCAGGGTTTGGAGAGTCCATCTCTGAAAGTCTTTCCTGATGTCCCACTGCAACTGTATTTCTACATCTGGTTTATGGGGGTTTGGGGCGCCTGCATGGCATCTGGATCATGAGGTCTTTCCTCAATGCTGTCACAAACCACCCATGGGAAGTGGCATCAAACTGCACTGTCAGTTGCAACTTCCTATCTTTACCCCCTATAAAAAGTCAAGGGATGTTTTCAGCTTGCTACCATTTTTAAGGGCTAAGAACTTGAGCTTTTGCACAGAGTAGCACCTTTCCGTGTCAGTCAAACCTCTCTGCCAGCAGAGGCAATTACCTGGATTCTAGTGCTTGTGTCTAAATCAACACTTAACCCTGCCATGATGGCATCAATTAGCAATATATATGGCCACTTCCAGGCAGCAACTGAGAAGTTGTTAGCTTTTCTTTTATGGTTTCAAGGGCCTCCTGACAATTGTCAGTCCATTGCTCTCTCCATTCTCTCCCTGTTTCCTGTTTCCTGACTATTAGGAATGATGTTAAACGTCTAGCAATAGCCGAATTTTTATCCTCACTAGAACCTTGGGAAGTAGGTTAGGCTGAGAGACTATGACTGGCCCAAGGTCACTCAGTGAGCTTCATGGCTTTGTGGGGATTTGAACCCTGGTCTCTCTGGTCCTAGTCTGACACGCTAACCATTATACAGCACTGGCTCATGCTGGGCTAGTGTGTTCCATAAGCTCATTTTCTGTTGTGCAAAAAAAAATTGCTTCTGCTTGTCAGCCTTAAGCCACATAGCCAGGTGGTTGTAGCATCTTTCCCTGTGGACAATAGAATTTATCCAGGGAAGGAGGGGCATGGAGAAAAGACTGGTGGCTACTACAGAAACCAGGCTCCCCAGGTGGTTGCATGACAACTACAGTTAATTTACTCCTTAGTAAATGGTAAATGTCTGCATTTTACTCTACGTTGTGCACTTTCCTAGCTACAAAAAGGCTTCCAAACAGTGGCAAAGGCCCTCAGGGCATTTCTGCATTGCATGCTGTTCTGCGGCTATAATGATCTGATTGCACATGCAGACTGTTCGGTGAACGAGGACGCTGTTCATTATTTATTTTTAGCCTCCGTGTTCCGTCATTCAGTGCTCTGCCTCGTTCGTTGCAACCCATCCAACTTGCAAAATGGATTTCTATATTGAATATTATCAGGCAGCGGCCATATGTGATTTCCCTTTTCTTAATGCTAATGAATCTAATAGCGTGCTATTATCAGGATTCCTTTATAATGTACATTTTTATGGATGGACTGCTAGGCAAATCTTTGTTAACGAAAACGAGGAGATAGGTGTGATAGGTATGCCAAGCAATGATCTAGCTTAATGTAGCCTTTAATTGTTGATCAGTAATTAATGGATTTGGGTGGTTAGGTGGAATTGAACTAGATTGATAAAATGGGGCGGGGGAGAACCTCCTGTTTTGAACAGGGCCTGTAAAACATGGTGATTTTTGTGGATTCTTTTCAGTGCATAACCTTTTGCAACTCTGTGCTAGATTTCAGGGGACATTTTGATCTTCAGCTCAACAGTGTCACAGATATTCTCACTGCTACACATGCAGCTGGGGCAAAAGACCCTGTGAGGAAAGGTTGCAGCATTTGAGGCGAGTAAGAGAGGACTTGAAGGAAGTATATAAAAGAATGGCATGGAGAAAGTGGGCAGAGAAATGTTTGTCTCACTTTCTCATAATGCTAGAACTTGTAGACATCCCCTAAAGCTGAATGTTGGAAGATTCAGAACAAAAGAAACTATGTCTTCACATAGTACATTAACTATAGAACTTGCTCTCATAGGAGCAGGGGCGCCGACTTATAAAAAATATTGGGGGGGGGCCATACCGGGGTCCTGCTGCTGCTTCGCTCGGGTAGCCGGGAGAACGCAGTTCGAGGTGGCGGTGTTGGGGAGAGACCCTCGCTCAGGGCGACACGAGACTTGGCGGCTGGCGGCCTATCTGGGGGGTTTTGGAGCGTATTTCGGCGGAGCCGGAGCGATTGGGGAGGAGGGGGCTTGTTGCCGGATTCTTCAGCTGGGCCGGAGATCCGCTGCTGGGGGGTCCCTGGGCCGAGTTGTGAGCCCGGCCTGCTGAAGGGAGATCCAGCCGATTGTGCGACGGGGACGGCCGGGGCTCTCCGGCTAGGGCACGCGGCTGGCTGGCTGGCTGGCTGGCGAGGGAGCAGGTGGGGAGGAGGCAGGGGTCCTCACTCTCTTAGGAAACGCACCCGCGCGCCCGATTGCCATGAAGTCCGAAGGGTGCGTGTGTGGAATTAAAAAGCAAAAACGAGATGCGGGCAGGGCAGGCAAAGAGTTTTCCGCAAGAGGATGGAGGGCAGGTTGAAGAGAAAATCACTCAGGATGAGACAGTCAAATCAGCCATGATAAAATGGGCTCAGGATATTGGGTATAACATCATGTTTGAGGACTGGGAAAGGTTATGGACCACCAGAATGAAATTCACGGCATGTAATGCCTTGAAGGAAAATATTATGAAAATGATTTATAGGTGGTACATGACCCCAGTCAAGCTTGCAAAAATATATCACCTGTCTGATAATAAATGTTGGAAATGTAAGGAGGCTGAAGGGACATTCTTTCACCTCCGGTGGACTTGTCCAAAAGTGAAGGCCTTCTGGGAAATGATCTATAATGAGTTAAAAAATGTATTTAAGTATACCTTTCCCAAGAAACCAGAGGCCTTCCTCTTGGGCATTGTTGGCCAGAAAGGGTTAAAGAAGGATAGAACTTTCTTTATGTATGCAACTACAGCAGCAAGAATACTTATCGCAAAATATTGGAAGACACAAGATTTGCCCACACTGGAAGAGTGGCAGACGCAATTGATGGACTACATGGAACTGGCTGAAATGACTGGCAGAATCCGAGATTTGGGAGAAGAAACAATGGAAGAGGACTGGAAAAAAATTAAGGACTATTTACAAAAACAATATAAGTTGTATGAATGTTAAAAATTTACACGATTCGGAAACTATAGCTTCAGCAATTAGATTTGGGAAACAGGAAATTATATTTTAAGTAAGAAAAGGTCAAAATCTAAGGTAATACTATGTTTAATTTAAGATATAAGTAACTGATGAAAAGTATGTTAAATTTAGAGGTATAGTATTTGAAAAGTACAAAATAAGGTACGAAACAAGGTAATAATTTGCTGATATCTTTATTATAAAGAATGCAGGGTAAGGGAGATGCGAGGAAGTCCAGTTAGTTATATAAAAAATGTGTTGAATGGTTGGTTTTCTTTTCTTCTTTTTCTTTTTTTCTTTTTCTTGTTCTTTTACTTTTTTCTTCAGTGTATGTTTCTAACTTTGTATTTGAAAACTTAATAAAATATTTATTAAAAAAAAAAGAGAGAGAAAATCCTTTCGCTTTTCTGGGGTGCAGGGAAGTCTCAGAGCCGGAGGTTGGGGAAGGGACCCCCTTTGCTCTGCCCTCTTCTCCCGTCTTAGATTCGCATGGGGGTCCCCGCCCGAGCTTGCGTGGCCACCGGGCCACACAAGGGCCGCGCTCTACGCGGCACACCTTGCTAGCCGCGCAGCTGTCCTCCGCGGCTGCGGAGCGGCCCTGCGCCGGTGCCCAGCCCCTCTGGGCGCCCGCTGCGCTGCCAATGACAAGTGGGCGACGTCGCCATAGGCATCCTCCGAGTCTTCCAGCCCTTTTTTGGGTTGGAAGCTGTCTCGTTCGCCCTTCTCCTTTCTTCACCCTGCGCGCAATTTTCCTCCCTCGTCTCCCTCCCCATTTCTCTCTCCTTCCTTCCTTCCTTCCTGACTGACTGACTGACGGGCTCCGGCTCCGGCTCGGGCTCTGGCTCCGGCTCCGGCTCGGGCTTTGGCTCGGGCTTTGGCTCGGGCTTTGGCTCGGGCTCGGGCAGCCACAGCGTCGGCGGTGTTGGCGATCGGCGGCGCGGGGGGATGGCCCTCCCGGGGGAGCCGGCGCTGCTCAATGGGGTTGCCAAGGAGACAGGCCGGCCGCCCCCCGCCCCCGGCCCGGCGCCCCCCGCCGCGCCGGTGCCCGTTATCGAGCTGGTGCGCGCCGGGCACCCTATAAAAGCCGCGGACGCGCCAAGCGTCTACAGGCAGAGCCAGCGCGGCGCTCTGCTGGAGGGGCGCCCAAGATTATTGGGGGGCTCCGCCCCCCCAATAAAACTTTTGAGGGGGCTCGGGCCCCCTCAAGCCCCATGGAGTCGGCGCCTATGCATAGGAGACAATGGTGGCCACCAACTTAGCTGACTGAAGAAGAGGAAAAGACAATGGCTAAACCCTGATGGCTATGTTCTGTTTCTACTGTTGGAGGCAGTAATGCTTCTGATCAGGGGCGTAGGAAGGGGGCGGGCCGCCCCAAGTTCCATCATGGAGGGGGGTGACAAATTATCAAGGAACAATTACTGCCTTACTAGGGTGGTTCATTAAAAACCTATTTTTGAAAATGCCTGCTCCAAAGGTCTTATCTTACTACACTAGGGATTATATAGCTATACATGAAATTTCATGCATATCAGTTAATATATTGACCCTCCTCCATGAAAATAGCTGTTTACTTGGCCCTTTTCCTATGTCGTGAAGGCTGAAATTTCAATTCAGTGAAGCACTTACTGTTCCCAACCCTAACCCTACGGAAAGCCATCTAATTAGACTTTAATTTGATTTTGACATGTTTTTAGGAGGTAACTTAATTATTGTTCGATTTTACACCAATGTTATGTATCTGATGTTAGCTGTCCTGAGCCCGACTTTGGCCGGGGAAGGCAAGATATAAATAAAAGTTGTTTATTATTATTATTACTTATTATTATTCCTTTGTAAGAAAATATGAAATAACGCAAAACCATTTTTGCAGGCAAAAAAAATAATAATCAATTGGGGGGGTGACAATAAATTTTCCTCACTGGGTACCACCTGACCTTCCTGCGCCTCTGCTTCTGAATGCCAGTTGCTGGAGACTGCAGGAGATGAAAGATGCTCTTGTGTTCAGGTTCTGTTTAAGGGCTTCCTGTAAGCATCTGGTTGGCTGCTATGAGAACAAGATGCTGGACTAGAGGGGTCCTTAGCCTGATCCAGCAAGCTATTCTTATGTCTTGGATCTTTCTAGTGCTATGTATGCATCATTTTGTTACTAAAAGATGCTGGACATCTTTAAAAAGCTATCATTGGCTACTTAAAGCAAAACTACATCATGAGGAGGCTGCTCGACGTTCAAAGGTGCAGGTAAACGGCGCAGATGTGTATTGTAACATTCTGACCAGACAGTGCCTTAAAATCTTGATCTATCTCGTTTGTCCTCACAACAACAGTCCTTTGTGGCACATCAATATAATTCCTGTTTTACAGCTGTAGAAACTGAGAGGGACTTTGACAGCCACCCAATGCATCACTTGAGACGCAATTCTTCCAGTTCAGATTCCAATACTCTGTTCCCTGAAAGCCACCAAGTATTGCTTTTTCTGGAGACCTGCTGTGTGAAACATCTAGAGCTTTGCTGAATGTTCTACTGAGCATTAATATCCCACATACAGACTCTGAATGAAAGTATCCCCCTAATAGCAGGCAGGAGGCCTTGTTCATCTGTGGTATTCTATTTGCCATCCTCTGGATTCCAGCCCCTGTTTCTGATAACCTTATCAAAGCTTTTTTGGGTGCTTTGCACCTGCTTCAGGTTGCAATCTAATGTATGCTGACCTGGTAATAGATTTCCAAATAAACATGCATAGGATTGCAATGGACACATTTCTTTGCATTTGTGTTCTCTTTCCATTCATTGCTGGCTTTGCTCATTATTCAGGGAAATGTAGTGGATCCAGCTGATATTAATCAGCATGAGGATAGACGTCTGCTCTGGAATCCAAAACCTCTTACCAGTTTGTGAGGCCCTGAGCTGCCAACCAGTTTCCTCTGCCTCAGCAGCAGAGGAGCTGTGCTATTCAGTCCTGCCTCCCTTTGTTCCACAGCATCCACAATAAACAGTGCATTTTGCTTCCACACCATGTGTGTATGTGTTCAAAGGTTGAAATTGCTGGAACGAGACACTCTGATGCCCCCTATAAATGAGCAGTCACTGCCCTCCTCCCTCCCTCTCTCGCTTGCTGTTTTCAGAAACTCAACAGCGGTCTTGGATTTGAGAGGTAAAAAAAATCTAAGTGTAAAAAAGAACCCTTTCCCCAAATTTAATCAGTAAGGGTCACTTAAGTGACATGCCAAAGATAACAATGACAGCCATCCAGACCGTAGCAGCTTCTAATGGAGCAATGCTGCCATCTACGGACAAACAGAAATAAAGACAGTCTCCTCACTCCCATCAAGGCCAAAGACCTGCCACAAAGCTTGAAACAAAATTCCTAAATGAATTTTAGCATTTTAATACCTATTGCTGGGTGCTAATGCTTACGTTTCTACTGCCTTGATTCCAATTAATTTAAGCAGTTATAATATTATTCCCTATTGTCCTATAACTGTCCAAGTCGCACCATTGCTCTATTGAGATAAGTATGGTCTACTCTACACTGACTGGATTCATCTCTCCCATTGGGTATGTTTAGCCTGAGACAGAGAGGAGATACGATAGCCATCTTCAAATATCTGAAGGGCTGCCTATCACATGGAAGATGGCGCAAGCTTGGTTCCTCCTTCTCCAGAGGGTAGGAACCAAACCAACGGATTCAAATTATAAGAAAGGAGATTGCGACTGAACATCAGGAAGAACTCTCTGGCAGTAAGAGCTGTTCAACAATGAACAAACTATCTCAGAAGGTAGTGGACTCTTCTTCCTTGGAGGCTTTTAAGCAGAGCTTGGGTAGCCATCTGTCCTGGATGCTTTGGCTGAGATTCCTGCATTGCAGGGGGTTGGACAAGATGACCCTCAGGGTCCCTTCCAACTTTTCAGTTCTATGATTCTATGTAAAAATGCAAATTTGGACATAATTGCTGTGATTTAAATAGAAGTATAATACATCTCACCACAGCGGGGAAGACCCTGACCAGGTGCTAACTCTTTATGGGCAACTTCAAGGTCCCTGCTACTCTCCCTACTTAAGGTCGTTTATCTTAAGAATGTAAGATGAAGCTGCTATATCAGGCCAGTGGCCCATCCTGGCAAGCATCCTGTTTTCACAGTGCCTGTGGAGAACCCTCAAGCAGGACCCGGGCACAAGAGCACTCTCACCAGTGTGGTGTAGAGGTTAAGAGCGGTAGTCTCGTAATCTGGTGAACTGGGTTCGCGTCTCTGCTCTTCCACACACAGCTGCTGGGTGACCTTGGGCCAGCCACACTTCTTTGAAGTCTCTCAGCCCCACCCACCTCACAGAATGTTTGTTGTGGGGGAGGGAGGGAAAGGAGATCGTGAGCCGCTTTGAGACTCCTTCGGGTAGTGATAAAGCGGGATATCAAATCCAAACTCCTCCTCCTCCTCCTCCTCTTCTTCTTCTTCTTCTTCTTCTTCTTCTTCTTCTTCTTCCTGTGACTTCCAGCAACTGGTATTCAGAAGCATTTCTGCCACAGATTCTGTTGGCAGAGCACAGTCACCATCTTCACTGGGTGTCCACGATATCTAGTATTATGGGGGGGAACCTTTTCTCTATATGCTTCCTCAATGCCATGCATAATTTTATAAATTTCTATCATGTTACCTCTTAACTCACCTTTTCTTCTAAACTAAAAAGTCCCAAATGCTCAAATTTTTCCTGGTAGGGCAGTTGCTCCATCCCTTTGACCATTTTGGTTGCCCTTTCCTGAACCAATTGGCTTTTCATATTTTGATGGAGAGTCCTCTCTAAAGCATGGCACATGGCAACCCTAATGTTCAGGTGAGTTAGACTGAAAGTACTGACTTATCAATCACTACTACTCACTGAGTCTCACATGTGTTTGGGGGACACCACGATCCCACAAGAACAGGGTTTCAGACCCTCATCCTGCTCCGCCCCCTTCTTTCTCCCTTTAGCTACTAACTAGTTCTGAAATTGATTAAAATTCAGATTTTAGCATATGCCTTTGCAATCAAATTAAAGCTGGGGGTTTGGCAGTAAAAAGGTCATTTTCATTATGAAGCTTAATCCAAAATCTGCATTCGGATGTGGGTGGGATAGCTTGAACCCTTAGGCCTTTGCATTTAAACCTCAGCTCCTGCAGCAGTTTTCAATATTTTGACACCCAGGCATTTTCATTTCAGAAGCATCCAAGTGTGCCCTCTGCATACTAATTAAATGAATCTGAAGCAACAAAGTACTTGATTCCTCCCTCCAGCTGACTGCATACTTGCCCTTGGCTCCAGACAGTTTCCTAAAATGGGAATTGAAACTGGCTGAGCTGGCCAAGGATAGTTGGGTGCACTTCAAACTGAGAGCCACACACACACCCCTCCATCCAGGCTCCAGCATCTTTCCCCCTGCACCACCAGAGTACATTTCTTTCACAATCTACATAGATGGAACCAGGGACAAAATCCAGGAAGGGGCAGGATGCCAACATACCGGAGTATTTTAGAAGGTGGATCCAGTCTACCTTGCTGTATGTGGTGTTATTACTTTAGTTTATTAACTGCCCTACACACTGAGGTCCCAGGGCAGGTTACAACAATTAAAACACAGTACTGAAAATAGATGAAAACAATGTGCAATCATAAAAATTGGGTGTGTCCCTAAAATATACATCTCGGGTGCTAAAAGCCAAGGCTGAGAGGTGTCTCTCCAGCATTTCCTGAATGCCGCATAATGAAGATGCCAGGCACAGCTCTGTGGGGAAGGTGCTCCACAACTTAGGGGCTGCCACAGAGAATGCCTTCCCCATTAGCCACAACCCCCTCAGCTTCTGAGGGCAGTGGAACAACCAAGAGGGGTGCCAGGCTTTGGGGAATTGACTTCTTCCCCCATGGCAGTAAATAAGATCAAACAAAAGGCACATCTTACCAGTTTGATTATTTAATAATCACAGTGAGAGGGAAAAGAACATGTCTCCCTAGAAATGGTGGTGCTCCCAATTAAGGCTTACTCCCCCCCTGTCCCTATTAATCTACGTAACGCCTACCGCTTGTAATCTGAGCTTGTACCCTCTGCGCTTACTGTTCTGAGACTTTATGAGCTCTTTGTGACTTTGGGGAGATCAGAGGAATGCTGTCCAACAATTGTCAATCTGTTAACCCTCTCTCTCCCAGTGTTTCTTCACCTAGCTGTTCCCCATCCAGTATTTCCCAGCTTCTGTCTTCTGAATTATGCCCCTCTGCAAACCACTGTTCCAAATCTATACTGTCCTCCTGATTCAGGATTAGGATCACAATCAAGGGGGGGGTGGCTCCCACCATTCTTCCCCAGTGCAGCCCTCCTCATGGCAGTCCCTGGCAAGGGGCACTCTCTTTACCATACCGCACAACTGTCCTGTTTTAAGCAGGACATCCCAGAAATCTGCTCCACTTCCCAGTGGGGAGGAGTTGCGGTGGACCACGTGGCCACCCACTCCCCTCTGGGGGTGGGGGACAAAGTCCTGCATCACCCAGAGGTTCCCAGCCATGTCATTCTCCTGCCAGCCAATCCAATGGCTGGGGGGCGTGGCTGGGCCCCATTTAAACTGAGGCGCGAGCCAGAGAGCTTCCTCTTGGCTCATTTCCTCGATCTGCTTGTTTTGCACTGCACACCCAGCTGTCTCTTTGCTCCTGCCTTTTCAGGAGAGCGCTAGGCTTTGGAGGGAGTTGCCGCTCCAACCCCCATGCTAATGGCTTGCCTCTCGCTTTGGGAGAGCAGCTATCTACTGCTCTACAGCTGGCCCATGGCTCCCGGAAGGCAGCACGCAGAGGGGATTTTCCCCTATAATACGCAGGTTTTCTTTTAGTGTGAAAGTGCTTGTGCGGGTGGTCTGTTGGGTGAGCTAGGAGGCGATGCCATAGAGTGTAGTCTCAACAATACTCAGGTTTCTTTGCTGTGAATGTTGGTGTTCTGTGAAGCTGTGTGTGTGTGTGCTGGGAGTTGAACGGAGCCGTGTTCCCTTTCTCAGGCTTTCCTGGTTGTAGCATTTTGGGGGGCTATTACTGAGGCTTTACAATAAAGTTAAATCATTGAGCAGTGCCAGATTCCGGAAGTATGGCAGTAGCAGTGAGCAGCCAGTGGCAGGTGGCAGACAGGTGGGTGGCGGCAACAGGTGAAGGTGTGTGAGGGCCCATCAGCAGGGTGGTGCAGGCGGGGGAGTGGTAAGAGCCCAGGGAGGGAGCAGGAGCAGGAGGGAGCCAAGAGAGATGGGTTGTGTCCCAATTTGCCTCACCCCTAGTATTTACCATTTGGAATGGTCCAAGTGACTATGCAAATTTGATCCTCAATAGGTCACCACACTGCCTTTCTCTTTGCAATGACAGAATGCATAAATGATTAACCAGTCCAGTGCTGATTCCAGTAATGTCAGCCTTCCTTTTCTGTCATTTTCACCTACAACTGTACCAATAATTCGAGCACCAGAAAGTCCCAGTGCTCAACCCAAAGCAAACTGACAGTGGCTGATAAATTGGCTGTGTAACTAAATCCAGCCCAAACTGGTATGTGCTGCCCAAATTCTTCTCTGACTGTGGCAAATTAGTGTTTATTTTCTAGTTTATTTATGGTCCCCTACATTTCGATCATCCATCTCAAAAGCTTCTCCTTGTGGTGAAATTTGCACTGTTAAATTATTAAAATGTTATCAAGGCCAAGCAGACATGCTCAGTATTTTTCTTCCTACTGCTGAATAAACTGTTGTATAATTCAATTTTTATTCCACTTTCTTCCCTTACTCTAAGAAATGCCCAACAAGTCCTTCTTTGCTTATATGGGAATGCGCTTTTTTTGCTACATCTTCTTCAGTCTTTAGCATAACAAATTAGGTTTCTAAAATAAGAAATCATAATAAATAAAAGGACTCTTCTTTTATGAATATTTCCTCTTAGCTAATTATAATATCAATGAAATAACATGGAATTCAAATTGCTGGTTCTCTGTGTCTTGGGTCCTGCACCACAGATAGATACTTGATATTGCTCTAAAACACTTGGGCTTGCTTCAGACCTAACAAAAAATTATGATTTCCTATGACAAGAAGGTGATGTAATAAGCCTCAGGATAGATAGATGATTGACTGATTGATTGATATATAGATGATAGATAGATAGATAGTGATATAAAACAAAAGCACATACATAAAAGCAATGCAAATCCAAGACCGATGCCAACTGGTATAAAGTTGTCCATTTAGAAGGGTTGTTGAAAGAGGAACATCTTTTACAGGCAATTGAATAGAGCTGGGCATCATTGGCGCTCTTATTACATCTCAGCCTGTCTGTCTTTCTTTGACACACACAAACACACACACTGGGAAGCAGATAGATTGGGGAAATATTTATTGATTTCTTTATTCTGTCCAAAATATTTATAGCCCTGTTGTTCATGGCAGCTTATGAAAACAATAAAACACTAAATATATCAGAGCATACCCAATTCCCCGGAGCCTGTGTGGCCTACTGCAACCCTGTAGTCAATGACACTGTGGTTTTGCAGATTGCCTCTCTCCACCTAGGGGACATATGTACATAAAAGGAAGCTTTTCTGTGTGTATCCTGTTTTGATGAAAACCCCCGAGTGCAAACCAATGATGTTAACAGTGGCTCTTTCTTGGATCCAGCTGTTGCAAAATTGCTTTAAAACTACTTGAACTTCACAGTACTGGCATGAAGTGCTCTTCCACAAAGTGCTGCTGCTGAAAAATGCAGTAAGATGCAACACTTTTGTATAATCATATTTCCAGCTCAGCCCAATAGGCGACATACATGCCCAGAGCAGGCTGTTGTTTGCCTATCCCTACCAGGATGAGAACCCACACACTCTACATACAAAAAATCAGACCCAAACTGGTACTGCAGGTGCCATTTCTTCCCAGATCCAGCTAGTATGTCTGCATATGTGTGTAGTTCTGTTAGAAAAACAAGCAAAGTATCCAATACATTTGTGAAGAGGTGTGTCGCTGTCCCTACAGCTGACTCTACGCAGTCAGTTGCAACATAGGACAATGCCTTATTACCAAGTCAGTCTGTTGGTGCATCCAGTTCAGTATTGTCAACACTGGCCAGCAGTGGCTCTCCAGGGTCTCAGGCAGGGCAGAGGTCTTTCCTAGGCCTACTTGCAGATGCCAGGGACTTTGCATGCAAAGCAGATGCTCTCCTGCTGAACTATGGCCTAGTCCTAGGGCAGCACATTGGGCAATTTTCTGACAAAGCCACGTCTGAGTGATCTCAGCCATGTGTACACTGCCGGAATGGAACTTTTAAGTGCAAATTAAAGAACTAATATTGAGGATATACCAAATTCTAGCATGATCCAATTCTGAGTTACCGGAAAAATCCGAGGGTTCCCTTGACAAAAACAAAGACACCAACCAGGATAACTTGGAGCAGAACAGCAGCCTGTAGGCTTGGCCTTTATTGAACTGTTGCAACAGGGTGCTCCCCTAACTTGCAGGAGAGAGGAAGGACCCAGAAAAATGGTGTGCAAGACCTTATAAAGACTTTTGAAATTGCCACCCTGTAGATCAAGACAGCCCCCAGAAACATCATACATACATCACAGAAGGGGTATAACCTAAGACCACCCCTCAGATACATACATCACAGAAAGGAGGGGTTGAGGGAGGAGTTGGGGTGGTAACCTGAGTGTCCTATCACCTGGCTGGTTCCCCCTTTCCCCCTCCCCATGAGTACTTTCCAGGTGACAGAGGGGAGTTTGCAGTTTCCTGCCCCCAGAGAGAAGAGCTGATTATTGTCCTTTGTTCCAGTCTGTGCTGAATCCACTCCCATATGCAAGTTCGTAGCGTATGTAGCGTATGTAGTGTGTGAGTGTGAGTGTGTGTGAAGTTTGTACAAACTGAATGATTGGGGGGGGTCCTGCTACAGATCCAGAGGAGGAGGCAGCTGTCCCAAGTCAAAGGGTGCTGAAGTCCAACCAGATCCCAATGCCACACCTGAGCAGAAGCAAATTCATTCTAGGATCAATTTTCGAAAGTTCCACTTATTTCAGAATTTTATAAAATGAAGTTTGGAAGTCTCTGTAAAGAGCAGGCTACATAGACCTTTTTTCTAACCCAACAATGTTGATCATTTACCCAGAGGTAGGAATTAGAAAGAGACACCTAGTACTGCTTCAATGGCCACAGGAGCTTTTCTCTGTTTCTCTGAACTGCCCCTCTGTTCGGAACAAAGTTGTTACATTGAGACCTGCCATTCTGTTTGCTGACCATCTGTCATATATGATTTGACAGAGATTCCTGCATTGCAGGGGGTTGGACTAGATGACCCTCAGGGTCCCTTCCAAGTCTACAATTCTATGATTTTATGATTCTATGGCCAGACAAATTCTGAATTATTGCACTGGACTCCCTTTCCCGTATGTTGTCTTTTTATTTACTCTGATAGCTGCTTTCCAGATAAATGGACAAATTGGATAAATGGGGGTTCTTCTGTGTGCTAAGAAGATGTTGTTAGTAAACAGACATTAATGCTGTGATTAACTCTAGGAATCATATGCATTTTTCATGGTTCTTTACTCCTACAGATCCCACAATTCACTCCACAAAACTCATCTTTTAAAACTGCACTTGTGAGGTTTTATGATCAATAGTGTTTGGCTGCTGTTGACTGTTGAGGGCATTGCATCCATGAAGCCTTGTACTGCAATGCAAGGATGCTAAAAAAAAATTGAGAAGACTCAAAAACAGCACTTCCTGTTGCGGCTCTTTCTGGACTCCCAAGTTGCCTCTGTCTTTATCTTAACACGTTGCCCAAAATGCATCACTATTCATTCATCAACTGCATATTGTGAGAATAGTATTGTGCTTTGAGCCAGGACTGGGAAGAAAGGGGGAAACTTGTTGATGCTAAAATCCAAACGGAAAGGATCACAAGAAACTCTGAAAGAGATAGGCTTCCATTCCCACCAGAGATGTTCAATATAGCAAGCACAGTAGGAAGAAAGAATTTACAAAATGAAGCTCCATTTCAAAGATATCTCAAATCATCAGCCATTGCTCTTGGGAATTCTATTTTATTTTCAGTTTCAGGTGGTCCTGTGGTCTTGTCTGTCCATTAGGAGGGGATCTCTGGATTCTGTGTGGAGATTAGTTGTTTGAATTTCACCTGAACTGATGCTAGAGAAATTGGATTGTATTTGTGCTTTGAAGTCTCTTTTTTCTGGGGATGTTGTCATCATGACAGCAGCTTGTGGTACAGTATCTGATCCATTTCCCTTCTGGCTGAAAACATATAAGTCCATTTTGCCTTTGCCTCTGAACAAGGCATAATTGGGAGAAAACTTTAATTTGAGGCGCCCCCCCCCCACACACACACCCTCTTTTTTACAAGCTAAGCTCCTGACGTCCAGACCCTTCAAAGATGATGCAGGGATCATGCTATATAAGACACATTCTCTCTCTCTCTCTCTCTCTCTCTCTCTCTCTCTCTGGCTAGGAAATGCTTCAAACTGCTTATTGTAATTTAAATTTGATCACTGAGCTGCATTCCTTGTGCTGGAGGGTGAGGGTTATTGCTGCAATTCACAACTTCTGAGGCATATGGATGGGGGGGGAGTCTGTTTGAACTTGCAAAAGAGGCAAGAATTAATCTAATGTGACTGCATTTGTGATGAATACTCCCTTTGCCACCCTTATACTGGGATTCATAACAATGTGGTATTTGAACAAATGTAATTAAATGCCCATGTAGATAACACTTTTTGGCAAATAAAATCTGCATTTTGCAAGACAAGAATTTACTTGGAATTATGCAAACTTAAAAAAAAAGAAAAACAAGCATGGGAGTCAAGAAGATCTTGCATGTGAGTTAGAGACACTGGATAATGTTGGCTAATAATCTGCTTATTTTTTGCCCTTTTTAGACCATCATTGCAAATATAAATCTTTTCTCCATGTGTTTATTCATTAGTTATTATTTTATTTCAGGTGACTTCATGCATGTGTCTTATGAGAGCAACGATGCCTTATGAGGAACGGCTAAGGGAGCTGGGCATGTTTAGCCTGGAGAAGAGGAGGTTAAGGGGTGATATGATAGCCATGTTCAAATATATAAAAGGATGTCATATGGAGGAGGGAGAAAGGTTGTTTTCTGCTGCTCCAGAGAAGCGGACACGGAGCAATGGATCCAAACTACAAGAAAAAAGATTCCACCTAAACATTAGGAAGAACTTCCTGACAGTAAGAGCTGTTCGACAGTGGACTTTGCTGCCAAGGAGTGTGGTGGAGTCTCCTACTTTGGAGGTCTTTAAGCAGAGGCTTGACAACCATATGTCAGGAGTGCTCTGATGGTGTTTCCTGCTTGGCAGGGGGTTGGACTCGATGGCCCTTGTGGTCTATTCCAATTCTATGATTCTATGTGCTACTTTTAATTTAATAATATATTCTCTTACCCAACTATCCCTTCGTTCTTTTCATATTAAGCCGTTTTTGAGAGTTGCACATGTATATTCCTTCCTGAGAACAACCTTGCTTTGAAATAAGCTTCCCTTTTTGTCTTACTAGCTTTCTTTGTGCGATGACATTTAAAGGGCCGCTTGCACTTTGTAAATCTGCCTGGACCTTATGATCAGCATCAAAGCCTTGTGTCAGGGAACTGCCATCGGAGGGACAGGTGGTGGAAGGGCTCACGGAGGTTGGGAGACACCCAGCAGCTGAAGCAGGAACCAGCAGGGAGAGAGGTGGGTCTCTGAGGGAAAGCGAGCAGGAGGGATGGCTCAGGGACACTTCCAGCGAGAACAGTGGGGAGGTTTCTGGACCTCCCATAGGGAGACCCACTCCTCGCCGGAAACTGTCATGCCGTGAGTCCAGAAGACGTGTTTCCGTTAAGGAGCTTTTATGTTGGAAGTGATTCCAAAAGCAGCCACTGTCGGAATCTGCCAGTGACTAGAGGAGCCATGTTTGAGGGGCTCCGTCACAGACAGAGGTTTGTGGACTTGAGCAAACTCTGAGGGACTACGATTTTACGCACAAGCAGCTCATCATCCCATCACAGCATTCCGACAGTCTTTGAAAGCAGCTTGTGCAGGAGAAGGCATCATGAGCAACCCAGCCGGAACCGGAGAAGCAGGAGCAGGGGCGAGTCCAAGCCTGGAGGAAAGGTACCGGGTGTTGGAGGTCCAGCTAGCACTGCAGACGGCGAGGCTTGAGGAGAGGAGGGCTCAGGATGCAGACAAAAAGGGGAAAGCCACCCAGCTCGCCAGAAAGGTACCAGGATTGGTGCAGAAGTTTGGGGGGGAGCCCAAGGACTATCATGCCTTTCGGACAGAGATGCAATATGCCCTCAATCTGCAGCTTGATGATTTCCCTGATGAGGAATCGCGAGTGGCTTTCGTGATTGGGCATCTTGAAAAGGGGGCGAGGGACTGGGTTAGGCTCCTGATGGCAGCGAATAATGACGTCCTAAAGGACACAATGAAGTTCTTTCGCGCCATGGATCTGATGTTTTCCAGCGATATTGAGCAGGGAGTGGTGCGCAGACAGTTAATGGCTTGCAAACAGGGGAGCTGATCTGTCCGTGAGTACTGGACTGAGTTCAACATGCTGGTCCACAGATTGGGGTTGGACCTATCGGCGGAACCCATTCAAATGCTGTTTGAAGAAGGGCTTGCTTCGGCGGTGAAAGATGAACTTTCCCGGGGCCCCAGGGCGGATTCTATGGACCAGCTGACCAAATCTGCGCTGACCATAGGAGCGCGCCAGGAGGCGAGAGCCTTGGAGAGGCGGGAAGGGAAGGGGGAACGTTGGAAGGAGTTCCACATTCCAGACATTCCAGAGCTGATGGAAGTCGGAACAGCGCGCGCGCACGCAGTTTCAAAGCCCAGTGAGGGGGGAAAGAAGGAGGGAAAAGGCGCCCGGAAATGCTATCTCTGCCAACAGCCAGGTCACTTTGCCAGAGTCTGCCCCCAGAGGAAGGAATGGCAAGGGATGGTGGGAGCTGTTGAGGGAAGAGAGGAAGAAGTACCGGAGCAAGTAAAAGCCAACGCCTGGCTGCCACCGTCGGGGCACAGCAGCCAGGCCAAAGAGCAGTGAAAGTGCCCACGCCGGAACCTCCTAAACCCGCTCTAGTGATAGAATTGTCGCTAGAGCTGCCAAACGGACACCCCCTAAAGATAAAAGCGCTGTTGGACTCAGGCAGCTCCTGCAATTTCATGAGCAAAGAGTTTGCAGCTGAACACCAGATACAGACTATCCCTTTAAGCCACCCCCTGCAGGTGACCACGATCGATGGCAGGGAGTTGTTGGGTGGAGAAGTCAGCTTGCAGACCGTCCCAATGATAATGAAGGTGGCAAGACACACCGAACTGATAGCGTTTAATGTGGCCACCCTGGGAGGAGCTCCCATTATTTTGGGGATGAGCTGGCTAGCGTTACATGATCCGCTGGTGGGCTGGCATCAGAGAGTGGTTTCCTTTGGATCAGCACATTGCCTAGAACACTGCAAAGAGGGAAAGGGTTCGGCAGGGGCCCGAGCCACCCTAGCAGGGACTGAAGTAACGGAGAAAGAGAAGGTGCCACGACAATATGCAGATCTTCGCGATGTCTTCAGCGAAAGGGAAGCTGACCAACTACCCCCGCATAGACCCTTTGACTGTCAAATCAATTTATTCCCGGGGGCACAGCTCCCTGTAGGCAAGCTGTACGCCATGTCAGACAGAGAGATGCAGGAGCTCAGGGAGTTCATTGACAAGAACCTGAAGAGAGGTTTCATCAGAGAGTCCAGAGCGGTGGGAGGCAGCCCAGTGTTTTTTGTGGATAAAAAAAACACGGACAAGCCGAGACTGGTGTGTGACTTCAGGGCCTTGAATGCCGTGTCAGAACCAGTGGCCTTCCCTATGCCCAGGATTGACGACATTTTGACAAGGGTGCGGAAGGGAAAGATTTTTACAAAGCTGGACCTAAGGGGGGCGTACAACCTGATACGAATAAGGAAGGGGGATGAATGGAAAACCACCATGTTCACCCCATTGGGAGCATTTGAATATCTCATTATGCCCTTCGGACTACAAGCAGGCTCAGCATGTTTTCAATCGTTCATGAACCACGTCCTGGGGCCTTTGCTTTACAAGAATTGCGTAGCCTTCTTAGACGACGTGTTGGTGTATTCAGAGAATGAGGAGCAGTATGTGAGAGACGTCAGAGAAGTGTTGAGCAGGCTGCAAGTGAACCAGCTGTGGGTGAAACTGGAGAAGTGTCAGTTTCATACCAAGGAGGTGGAATTCCTGGGGTATCGCCTGTCAGACAAGGGATTGGCCATGGATCCAGGCAAAGTCCAGGCGGTGCTGGAATGGAAAACACCCAAAACAAAGAAGGATGTGCAGAGGTTCCTAGGGTTTGGGAACTTCTATCGTAAGTTCATCCGAAACTTTGCCCACCTGACGGCGCCCATTACGGACTGTCTCAGCAGTAAGAAGAAATTCGTTTGGACCGAGGAGGCAGAGCGAGCATTCAAGGAACTAAAAAGGGCCTTCGCCTCTGAAGAACAGCTCCTGCATGTGGATTTACAAAAACCGATGAGAGTGGAAACGGACGCATCAGACAGAGCGATCGGGGCGGTGCTTCTGCAGCCCGGGAAGGAGGAGTCAGAGTGGAGACCGTGTGCCTTTTTTTCGCGAAAGCTGAACAAATCCGAGAGGAACTACACGGTGTATGACCGAGAACTACTCGCTATTCATGAAGCGTTCCGGAGATGGAGGCACCTGCTAATTGGCGCACAACATAAGGTGCAAGTGTGCACTGACCACAAGAACCTAGAGTATTGGAGAACGGCACGAGTACTCAACCAACGGCAAGTGAGATGGGCCCAAGAGTTCTCCAAATTTAACTTTGAGATTTGTTACGTGCCAGGCCCGGAGAACATTAGGGCGGACGCTCTCTCACACAAACCCGAATATTTGGAGGGGGAGGGGGCACCCGAAGAGAGACATGTCATTCCAGAGGACCGTTGGGTGTGTGGGGCGGCATTGGTGGGGCAAAGAGAACTGGTGGAGGGAACGGAGAATGATGAATACGCCCAGGACAAACTCAGGGGTCTCAGGAGGGAGGGAGACAAACTAGGAGGTTTTGAGGAGAGAAATGGGACATTGTATTACAAGGGAGCACTGTATATACCTGAAGGAGAGTTGAGGGGGAAAGTACTCAAGCAGCTACACGATAGCCCCACAGCGGGGCATTTTGGGCAACACAAAACCATGTGGTTGGTTACCAGGGAATTTTGGTGGCCCAAGGTCAGGGAAGATGTACGGGAGTATGTGAGAGGGTGTGACCAATGCCAGCGAGCCAAAGGGGAGAGGCGGGCGCCGGCGGGGTTATTAGAACCACTACCCACACCTGAAAGACCATGGGAAGCAGTGTCAATAGATTTTATGACTGATCTGCCGAAGTCCAGAGGGAAAACAGCCATCATGGTTGTGGTAGACCTGTTAACCAAAATGGGCCACTTTATAGCCTGCTCACATGCAGTCACGGCAGAAGAAACAGCGAAATTGTTTATAGAAAATGTTTTTAGGTTGCATGGCGCCCCCTTGAGGGTGGTTTCAGACAGAGGGAAACAATTTACTTCCAGGTTCTGGAGGAAGCTCATGAGCTTACTGCATGTAGAGGTCAATTTTTCGACTGCCCGGCATCCTGAAACCAACGGGCAGGCGGAAAGAGTCAATGGCGTACTCCAGCAATATCTGAGGTGTTATGTCAATGACAGAGAGAACGATTGGGTGGAGAAGCTGGCGTTGGCGGAATTTGCCTACAACAATGCGGAGAACGTGTCCACAGGGATGAGCCCCTTTTTGGCGAATTACGGGTGTCATCCCAGGGCTTTCCCAGGGGGGAAGGGGAGAGATGGAGTGTCCCAGCTGCCGAACAGTTCGTAGAGGAAATGGAAGCGATCCATCGTCAGCTCCAACTCAACTTAGACAGGGCCAAGGAGGAGTATAAGAGGCAGGCAGACAGAAACCGAAGGGAAGGTGAAACCATTAGGGTGGGGGACCATGTGTGGCTGTCAACCCAAGGGTTACCATTCAAAGGGGGTTGTAAGAAGTTAAGACCCAAAAGATTGGGCCCATTTGAAGTCACGCAACAGGTCAACCCAGTGGCTTTCAGACTCCGGTTACCGAACCACATGAAGCTGCACCCAGTTTTCCACAGGTCGTTACTGTCACCGTATAAAGGGGACAGAGAAGGGAGGTTCACCCGGGGACCAGCAATGGAGGAAAGGGAACACAGCAGCCATGTGGCGGAGATCCTTGATTCCAGGTGGAAGGGAGATCAAGTGGAGTATTTGGTAATGTGGGAAGGGGAACCGGAGTCAGAAAACACCTGGGTCATGGCAGAGGATGTCAATGACGAGGTCTTAATAGAAACTTTTCATCAGAGGTTCCCACGGAAACCTCAGCCTGTAGCGAGGTTCCGGAGGGAATACTTTGCAACCACAGACGAGGAAGAGGAGTTGGAGGGGTTCGCAGACTCCGAGGAGGAGGAGGATTCAGAGACCCGGAACTGCAACCAATGGAGGGAAATGTTCGAGATGTCTGAAGATGAAGAGGATTCTTTCCGGGGTTTTACCTCCTCACCGCCCAGAGGAGAGGGAACGGGAGGGGGTGAAGGGGGCCCTGGAGGGGAGGTGGATGTCAGGGAACTGCCATCGGAGGGACAGGTGGTGGAAGGGCTCACGGAGGTTGGGAGAGACCCAGCAGCTGAAGCAGGAACCAGCAGGGGGAGAGGTGGGTCTCTGAGGGAAAGCGAGCAGGAGGGATGGCTCAGGGACACTTCCAGCAAGAACAGTGGGGAGGTTTCTGGACCTCCCATAGGGAGACCCACTCCTCGCCGGAAACTGTCACGCCGTGAGTCCAGAAGACGTGTTTCCGTTAAGGAGCTTTTATGTTGGAAGCGATTCCAAAAGCAGCCACTGTCGGAATCTGCCAGTGACTAGAGGAGCCATGTTTGAGGGGCTCCGTCACAGACAGAGGTTTGTGGACTTGAGCAAACTCTGAGGGACTACGATTTTACGCACAAGCAGCTCATCATCCCATCACACCCTGCTGATGGGCCTGTCAGCAAAATCAATTAGATTAGCTGGCCCTAGAGACAAGGCCTTTTCACTGGTGGCTCCGTATATGTGGAGCGCTGCCCCTGGAGATACACATCCTGCCATTGACTTTTTAAAGGACCTTTAACAGCCCAGGTGTCAGCCAGCTGACCAATTTTTTTCAGACTACAATTCACCTAGGTCCTCTTCGCCAGCTCCAGTTTTACTCTCACTATTTAGTTTGAAAGGTTCACACATTTGAGCTGGTTATTATTTGTAGTCAGCCAAAATCCTGCCACTCTTGCAGATGCAGACTCCTCAAGGGACTGAGAAGTTAGCTTCTCTCACTCCAAAGTCAGGTTTTGAGGACACTTGGACACAGCAAGAATCCCCCTTGAAATTTTGAGTGTTTTCAAAGCATGATATGAAGAGAGAGAGAGAGAGAGAGAGAGAGAGGCCCTCTTCTTCCCCCAAGTCCTCTGTATTCCGAAGGAGAGGAGAGGAGAGAGAGAGAGGGGGGGGACTGATTCTTTTGAACAGCATGGTCTGATTAGGAATATATAAAATTAATGTGAACAAAACTTGTTGTCTTCCAGCAAGTTTCTAGTCATTGTGGTTAGGGATTGGGGGCTGGGGGAGTAGGTTTGGTACCTAATAGTAAATGGGGGGTGGGATTATTCTATTCACATTTAAAGATGGATCTATCAAATTCACAATTTCCAAAAATAATATGTGATCTGAAAAACAGCTAGCCTTCATAATTCACACTTGTCCATATTTTGTGACGCAGCCCTCCAACCACCCAGTGTTTACAAAAATGTATACATTAGGGGAAAGTATGCACAAAAATAGGGATGCGGGTGGTGCTGTGGGTTGAAGCACAAAGCCTAGGACTTGCCGATCAGAAGGTTGGCGGTTCGAATCCTGCGATGGGCTGAGCTCCCGTTGCTCGGTCCCTGCTCCTGCCAACCTAGCAGTTCGAAAGCACATCAATGTGTGAGTAGATAAATAGGTACCGCTCCAGCGGGAAGGTAAATGGTGTTTCCGTGTGCTGCTCTGGTTCGCCAGAAGTGACTTAGTCATGCTGGCCACATGACCCAGAAGCTGTACGCCGGCTCCCTCAGCCAATAAAGCGAGATGAGCGCTGCAACCCCAGAGTTGGCCACGACTGGACCTAATGGTCAGGGGTCCCTTTACCTTTACCTATGCACAAAAATGAATATATTTGTATGCCTTATATATGGGGAAATGGCTTGCAAAACTAGTCAAATTAGTCAAAACTGCATATAAAAATGTGTTTATAAGGAGAAAAGCATACACACATGATGATGAATTTTCATGAGCGTTTTTTTAAATGCAAATTGCTGCAGAAATGTGAACTGAACTTGAGCATGGAAAATTAGAGACTGGGAGAAATGAAATTGACAGTTCTCTCGATTCCTAGTGCTTAATTTGTACTTCCTGAAATGATTTGTAAGCCCAAATGCAGTTTGTTGTTGTTGTTGTTTAGTCATTTAGTCGTGTCTGACTCTTTGTGACCCCATGGACCAGAGCACGCCAGGCACTTCTGTCTTCCACTGCCTCCCGCAGTTTGGTCAAACTCATGCTGGTAGCTTTGAGAACCCTGTCCAACCATCTCATCCTCTGCCGTCCCCTTCTCCTTGTGCCCTCAATCTGTCCCAACATCAGGGTCTTTTCCAGGTAGTCTTCTCTTCTCATGAGGTAGTCAAACTATTAGTTCCTCAGCTTCAGGATCTGTCCTTCCAGTGAGCAGTCAGGGCTGATTTCCTTAAGAATGGATAGGTTTGATCTTCTTGCAGTCCATGGGACTCTCAAGAGTCTCCTCCAGCACCATAATTCAAAAGCATCAATTCTTTGGCGATCAGCCTTCTTGATGGTCCAGCTCTCACTTCCATACATCACTACTGGGAAAACCATAGCTTTAACTATACGGACCTTTGTTGGCAAGGTGATATCTCTGCAGTTACCCTTTGAAATTTACATTTCTCCAAATTTTGGAATTCAGATCTCCAATGAAAAACTGTGCATAAATAATGTGTATATTTAGGGGAAAGTGCATAAAATGGGGTGGGAACTATATTGGGGAAATTGCTTGAAAAAATATGAATATTAGAAGAAATGCACACTAAAATCTGACATTTTTTGTGATGGCCTTTTTTAAAAAAGAAAGAAAGAAAGCAACACATTGCAAATGGCTGCAGAAATGTGGTAAACTGAACTTAAGGTTGGGAAAATGTGAAAATGAGAAAAATCGTAACTGG
This sequence comes from Podarcis vaucheri, assembly GCF_965113315.1. Taxonomy (NCBI): domain Eukaryota; kingdom Metazoa; phylum Chordata; class Lepidosauria; order Squamata; family Lacertidae; genus Podarcis; species Podarcis vaucheri. Next base: position 39,555,918 of record NC_138763.1, read on the forward strand.
CAGATTCATCCAACCCATGAGTACTCAATTTCACTAGTTTCTCTGATCCTATCCTCTAGTTTTATAAAAATACAGAGATAGAATCACTGTGCACAGGTAGCCCCTTTCAAACAGAGACTATGCTTTGCTAGAACAATACAAAAAAAAAATTGTATTTTTTGTCACCTGCTGATCCTTGACAACTTGGTCCACAGAGACCAGATACATCAGAGAACCAGGCAGGTAGGACAGGTTGACCATCTAAGAACAATTTGAAGGTGTTTACGTGTGTTCCCAAGTTCCACATACAGTATCTTTCTGGGAAGTATGAATGCATCTTCTCTCTGTACAGAACCCTTTGCACTTGCTTTGCTCGTTCAATTTTTATCCCCCTCCTTGGCTTTGATCACAACGAAGGCTCTCCCCTGTGGCCTCAGCACTGTACTTGCTATAATTGCAACTGAATCCATAGAGATTGGATAATGGGCTATTGATGTTCATTATGTTCTAATTCTCTCCCTGCACCACCTTTACATTTCCTGTCACCCATTGGCAGGTAATCCTCAAGTGACCTTTTGGAGAAGTGCATCCATAGAAACTACTTGGTATTCAGAAGCTCCAGAAGTGCATCTAGAATTAGCAACTACTCCAGGTTGCTCTCTGATCATTTTGCAATGTGCCACTTCACATCCCTTAAAGAGTCTGATTCGGGAAGTAAACGGGGTTTGGAGCAGGTGAAACATTAAGTAATTACAAATTATTGGGACACTTCATGGTGTAAGGACTCTTCAAATAATTTTAAATTGCTCTGCACTAATTGTGATCAGTGCTGCGTACACTTCCAGCACCTCTTCAGATTGACAGCAGTGTTGTATTTTAGTGCCTGACGTACAGAGCCAAGGCTTTTTTAAAAAAAGATCAGATCTTGTTTTTGTTTTTTTTTAAAAAAAAAGTTAAATACTTCTCTGCAAAAGAATTGAAGATCATTTCAAAGTCCTAGCACACTGACTTTTATTTTTCTAGTGGAATGGTATGCTAACTGAAAGGTCAGAGTGGGTGAATTCATAATGCTGCTTACCATGACTTCGCAACTTATAAAGTAGCACTATATGCGTTGGCAGCTAAGAAGATCAGGAGAAAAGAACTAGATAAAATAGTAGTCAATTGCAAAGGTAATTCGGACATTTAAACTGGCACATTCCATCTGAGAACCCCCTGCTATTCTATCATATGCAACAAATAATTTCTAGGAAACATGACTGTGGTTTATTGTATTTGCAGTGTCTGATGTTTTTATGGTTTTTATGGTTATTGTTATTTTTCTTTTTGTTTCCTTTGTGAATGATGCCATGGCCTTTGGCTAGTGCAGTAAAGTTTATGATGATGACAGAATGCTGCTTACCAAGTGATAATGCATGCAAGTATACAGAGGAGTTGATCATTGGCAGTACCTTTCCATGTGGGGATGAGTCGATGAGACTTTTGTCATGTCTCCATCACAGTTTGGAACTGCAAGGAGAAAGGGGCATGGTTACACTCTCTTTGTTTCTCTCTGTCAGCAGAACCTACAGAAACCTGGTTCCACACATGGCTGCATGCACAAGGCAGTAATTTCCCAGTTTGTTAAATAGACATTGCCACTCACCTATTCGCCTGCTGGTTAATGTGCAATTAGGTAAAGTTGTGTTGGAAAACGGCCCTTAAGACTGCAGTTCAGAATACACTGGCTGGAACACAGTGGGACTTAACTTCTTGCTAACGTGTCGATTAATGTGTCTGGAGGGATACATTGGGGAATGTCCCCGGTGAATGTTCATTTCTTTGGGGGACCCTGTGTGCGATCTGGAGCCCAACAAAGTTTGACTTTTCTTACTTGTTTGGTTGCTTGTCCATCTAGTAATTATTTGGGTCTGTCATGATGATATCCAAACATAGCTACTGTATCTGTTAAATAAAGATCCCTTTATTTATTTGTTTGTTTATTTAATGACTTTGGAGGGTGGTAGATCACTGCGAGTTTTGGATACTTGTTGGTAGATCGCAGCCAACTTGAGGTTGGACATGCCTGGACTAGATGAACCTTTGGCTCCCTTCCAACTCTACAATTCTATGATTCTATGAAATACTGTCCCTTTTTAGCAATGAATCTTTCAGAATGCCCCTGGAAACCTTTTGCTAATCTGAAACTTGTGGGTCATCTTGGATTTATTCTATTATTATTATTATTATTATTATTATTATTATTATTATTTAAAAGGGGTGTTTTAAAAGAGTAAAATAACTGTAAAATGTGAACACATTGAATATAAACTATTTTATGGGGTTTTCCCAATAATATGAAGTATAGATTTTCCCAGCCTGTGTTCATAGGCTCAGCCACCATATCTACATGATTGTAATATTTCATCATGGGTTAGTATAATTTCCATTGATTATACTTCAAAAGAAAGTAAAGGGGATAGCATGAAGTGCAGTTTTCTAGCTTCATTCACAGCAGGACTCAATTCAGCACCAGTGTTTCCTTCTCTCTCACTCTAGATTAATATTGCTCAGTCTTCATTTCTCCATCACTGTCATTCATGAAAATATAAAATTGCATGTGTGATCCCTGTTGAGTCCATATGTTTGACTTCGAGATACTGACAGCCCATAAGGTCAATAGACAGATGGCCAACATGCTGAAAAATTGACAGAGCAGAAATTCAGCCGCGATATCCATCATTCAAAGTGACAGGCAAGATAATTATTAACCTTAAACATCTAAGCAATACCATGCTGCTTTTTATGCAGGCTGCGCTATTCTCTCCAAAGTTGGGAGCACACTTAGAAACAAAAAGACAAATGACGCCGACAATTGTAGTGATTTTTAAATGCTGATTGTAAGAAGCCACATACGTCTAGAGTTTCTCAGAACCCCAGTAAAGAATACTTGCTCTTTATACCAGAGGAAGCCCACCACAGAGAAGCATGATTTGACTTGAAATGTTTAATGGTAATAATTAACCTTCTGCCAGGAGCTATGGCTTTTGCCTGCCTAGCTTGTCCTTTCCTCGGCCTTTAACCATTTCCATGACCCCATTTACTCTCAGCTCTTTTGCTGTTAGCTTTATGTTCAAAAACACACTCAGAGTGTCTGGCAAGAGATTGCTTCCTACTTGAGGGGTGTGTATGCACGAGTGTCTAGTTTCCTGGTTGCTTTGCCACTGGATGCCTTAAAGTAAGCTGTGAGCTTGCCATTTGTTCTTCAAGGTGGTGTGTGCCTTGTGTTTCCATAATTTCATTTACTGCCATTCAAATATACATTGAAGAGAGTATTCAGCTCAGCAAGAAAGTTTATCCACCGGGGCCTTGCAGTTGTCTTGGCATGTAGGGGATTGCTGAAGCCTTGAGTCACAGCCTTAGAAAGGGGCACCAAGAGGTAGAGAGAAGAGATGACCTCTGAAGGTGATAGGATAGTTGTTAGGAAGGGCAGTAGCTCAGCAGCAGAGCACCTGTTTGTATGCAGAAAGTCACTGGCATCTCCAAGTAAAATCCTGTCTGAAAACCTGTCTGTAATCCTGGAGACTCACAGCCACTCAGTGTAGATTATACTGGGAGAGATGGAGCAGTGGTCTCTGACTCAGTATATGCAGCCTCCTCTGTTCCTATTGGCTTGGGCTAGGCAGAGTGGGAGGAGGTTAGAGGGCAGTCTTAAAAGTGTAGCATAGATAAGGAAAGTGGAAATGGGTTAGTGCCTGAAAAACATGAATAAACCTCATGTAGTTCTCTGTACAGTGGTACCCCGGGTTACAGACGCTTCACGTTACAGACACTTCAGGTTACGGACTCCACTAACCCAGAAATAGTACCTTGGGTTAAGAACTTCGCTTCAGGATGAGAACAGAAATCGCGCGACGGCGGCACAGTGGCAGTGGGAGGCCCCATTAGCTAAAGTGGTGCTTCAGGTTAAGAACAGTTTCAGGTTAAGAACGGACCTCCAGAATGAATTAAGTTCTTAACCCAAGGTACCACTGTATTAGGGCATACCACATAATGGGTGCAATTGTTTTAATAAGAACCACATATGCTGTATACAAGGGGTTCCCTGTATTCTTATTACTGGGCAGATCCAGCTCTGCTTAGCTTCAGAAATGAAACTCCCTTCTCTGAGCTTTTGTGATCCTCTACTTGCCTGCTCTCTTTCCATGATGATTGACTTCCAAAAGGCACTCCAATAACAAATCATTAATGGAGCTCCATGACTGAGTGAAGATTTGACTCCAGATTTCCCAGTCCCAGTCGGTCTGACCACTATGCTAGTCTGATTCTTCTCATGGAGTGAGAAAGCCAATGTCAAGGCTGCTTCCCAGCCAAAGGAATGCACGCGGCAGATAGTTAAGTCTTTATTGTCAAAGGTAACACTTACAGTCACTTCTACGGCTCTGGATAGCTGCACACACCAATCTAGCATCTAGGCAATGATGTTCAGGTCTGCGTTCTATGGAGTAGTTGTAGCAACAGGGTGCCATTCCCCTCCACCAGTTAATGTACCTCCCGTGATGGGCTGTGCACATGCACCCGGAGACTAAGCCTGGCTGAAAGCTTCCTCTGCTTAGCCCATTTCAATCCCCTCCTTGTTCTGGGACACAGTGGGGCAGGACAGAATGGAGAAGCACCAGGCCCTTCTCTTGCCTGACCTGCCTCTTCCTCCTCTTCGTCTGTCCCACCCTGTGCTCCACCCTCCAGCTCCGAAGCTTCCCTGCCCCCAACTCTTGCCTCCTGGCTGGAACAGTTCCCCACAAATCACTGCCCCCTCTCCCAAGGCAGACACTAGCTCCTCTTCCCCCGATGCACACTCTCTAGCATCCTGCCATACCCTGCCAGCTATACACACCTGTAGTTCTCTAAAGGTTGTTGGACTCCAACTCCCATCAGCCCCAGCCAGCATAGTCAATTGTCAGGGATTATGGGAGTTGTAGTCCAGCAACAGTGCTGTAGTTCTGAATCCCTGATTTGTACCTTTTGTCTTCTTATAAGGTAGTGTTGAATTCCTCAGCCAATCCACTTCTTACTTTCAAGTAGATGCAGGCATTAATCCTTCTGATGTTATGAATTTTGTCACTCGGGCGACTTAAGGGAGCCCTCTCCCAGTGAACATTTTACTGTAGGAAATGCCCCTCAACTGTCTGGAATGTAAGAGTAGTCCCATTGACTTAAACTGAACAAGTCCCACGGTTAACATTAAATATAAAGTGCTTTGCTGGATTGAGATTAGGAGGAGCATGTGCACCACATCAGATTCACATTGAGTTTATAATTAAAGCCTCCTGCCACCCGTTATTCTTTCAAGAGCAATTTAATAAGGTACCCATACAATGCAATGCCCTTGTGGTTTGCAAAGCAATATGAAAATCATGCATGCGCATATTCAATGTACACTCGAAGCTGATAAATATGTTCATTCATATGCATGCAGAGTGGTCCTACAAATCAGTCATTTTATATCCTTTACTTACTAGGAAAATTGGAGATGCAAGGTGCTTCTCAAGCTACAACAACAATTATTATCCACAATATAAAAACATCCAAAATTATGTAAGTATCAAAATTAAGAATAAATTGTGAATCCAGCAATTCTGGGATCAGTATTGGCATTGTAGGGTTGTTCATTCTGAAAACATTTGTTTTAAGAGCTTATTATAAATTCTCCTCCTTCAACCATGCACCTTGGCCTGGTCAGCCATCCAGCCATTGACATTCAGGTCTATAAAAAGAAAAGAAACAGAGTCTCAGTGCTCTCAAAGCTAGAGAACCAGTTCCCTTAGTGGCTAATCTGTTTTCTTTTCTCCCCACCCCCTCTTTTTCCCAGCATCCATACAACACCCTCTTCTAGTAGCAGCCCACACCTCCTTCTGCTAAATTTGGATTCTCCTGATCCACACATAATCTGATATTTTAATTTTGTCTCATAATGAAGGGAAGGTTTTTGTTATTTTTGTTGTTTTGTCATTAACTGGGATGTTGCCTCAGGTTTATAGTTCTGTTTTGTAATCTTGAGAATTTGTGTATAATTTACAGCACACTTAAGCACAAGAACAATTTATGCAAGAAAATATATATATATATCATCCAGTTAATAACAGAACCCAACACCAGCATAATGAAACATCAATAATTGTACAAAAGAAAGTTTATTTTATTGCAGTCCTATGGTCTAGCCTGTTGGGATGCATGACTTTCAGCATGCTTATTATAAGACTATGATGAAGAACTGAAAATTGTGCCTTATATTCCATTTAAGGCATTGACATATACGCTTTTGGTTTGGAGTTGCCACCAGTTTTGCCCAGCAGATCACTTGCTTCTTGCTACACCCAGAAACTTGGTGGGCAAAACTGGATTAAATTGAATGCCCTCCTCCCTTAGTTATCCATCAGCCAAACCAAGTTGACATATTTATCCAGGATCAAGTCTTGGATTGCAAAGGTCCTCCCACTTACTGGCCTGGCATTAAGAATATGAGAAAAGCCCAAGGGATCAGCTCACTGGCCAATCTGGTCCATCATTTTGTTTCCATAGTGCCCAACCTGATGCCTACACAATCAGGCCATGAGCATAAAAGCAACTGGTTATTCTGGAACATGCTGTTTCTGGTACTGGGAGTGATTAGTCATCATGGCCAGTAGCCATTGCTAGACTTATCCTCCATGAATTGATGAACTGTGGACTAGTTCATTTTGTCAGTCCAGAATCCACCTTCAGCTTGGAGGATTCTGGGTTCTAGTATTATGACAGAGGGAGAAAAACCTTCCCTAACTGCTTTCTTCGTGCCTCTTATGATATCCCCATGTAATCACCTTTTTTTCCCAAACCTAAAAGCTCCAAGACATGACAAACAGAATTGTATGCATTATTCCAAGTGGAACAGCACCACAGATTTTTAAAATAAAGGTATTGTGTTAGTGGCAATTTCTTTTTTAAAACATCTCTTTCCTGATGATCACCAAGATGGAATCTGTCTTTTTTATATTACCTGCACACAGGAGCTACATTTTCATCAGTCTATGCATCACAACCCCAAGATCCATTACCTGATCAGTCACTGCCAGCTCATCAATGTATATGTGAAATTTGGCAGTTGATGCCCCATATTTCACTTGATTTTATTGAACTGCATTGGCCATTTAAATGTCCATTCCCCCTCTCAGGACAGATCCTTTGGAGTTCTTTGCTATCCTTATTTGTTTTGTTTTGTTGAACTACATTTGCTATTTTATTGCCCCTTCAACCAGTTTGAAGAGCTCTTTTGTGAAGCTCCACACAATCCTTTTCTGTTTTTTGCCACCCTAAATAATTTGGTTCCATCAGCAAACTTGGCTACCTCTCAGGTCTCTCTGAGCTACAGATCATTTATGAACAAGTTAGAAGGCATTGATCCAAGCCAGTACAGATCCTTTGTAAACCCTGCTCATTACATCCCTCTAGTGTGAGCATTGTCTATTCATTCCTTCTCTCTGCTTCTTGTTACCATTTTGCAAGAGGACCTCTCCTCATCCCACAACTACCAAATTTGCTCAGGGGTCTTTTAGCGTGGGGCTTTGTCAAAGGCATTTGTTCCATAATTCATTGTTTTTGTGACCTCTGGGTTGCTTTGCTTTTCATTACACAGAGTACCACCAATTAGAATGTTATTTATTTCGATTCTGGCATTTTTCCTCTGGCCCAAAAGGGTCAAGGTTGGTCCACATTATTTACAGTTAGGGCAGAAGAGGATGGGGGATATTCTTTTGCTGCAAGCACACAGAGAAAAGCCATTGGCTCATTTTGTGGTTGGTTTTGGTAACAGTTTGTATTAGCAGCAGTGTTGAAAAGAAATCTGGTATGACTCTATTTGCCAGAACAGGGCATGGCACTTGACCTTTCATTTCTCTTCCTAGAGCTAGTTGTTAATACATGCTCAGTACATAGCATTTCATGGTGCCATGATCATAGAATCCTAGAGTTGGAAGGGACCCAACTCCCTGCAATGCAGGATGAGTGCTCTGAGTTGATTCTGGCAGTTCAGCCTGACCTAAGTAGAGAAAACCTGCTCCAGTATGGTTGAGAAGACCATGAGTGGCAGTCCCTCTGTCGACATAGACTCATCCTACCCATTCCTCTTGCAGATCAGAGATTTGTAGGCTAAACAAACAAGGGCAGCCCATTCTCTCCTGCTGAACAGTGCAAACATTTAATGGGGGAAAGTCTGGATTCAGTTTCTTCTGCCTCCAATAAGGCGGCTGCAGCTGACAACATTAGCCATTGTACTCAAGCCCTGCTTGCATCTTTCCCATAGGCAGCAGATTGGCCACTGTAAGAACAGGATGATGGACCTCTACCTTGATCTAGCAGGGCTCAACTAGCCAAGAAGGGGATGGGTGGAAGTGCTGCTTAGCAACTAGTCAGAGTGGCATGGTCTTCAATGAGCTAGCATATGCTCTGGTTGGTGGTGTAGTTATAAGGGAGTTTTTCCTCTGTACATTTGGTTGCATGTCTCCATGCTGTGTACAAGGCCTGAACTGAGAAAGACAAAAAAAAAAAAAAAACATCCTTCATTTCTCCTCAAATTATATTCTGTTTTCATTCAGTTTGCTCAGTAAAGGGCTTATCCACACTTATGTTTCTTCTGTGTTTTCCAGGTATGGTCCACACTTTAAAGCTGAATCAGACTGAATGTCAATCTGAGGAAAACCTCAATAGCCATTTGATCCAATTCAGCTTTAAAGAGCAGGCTTTTGTAGGGAAAGTTCCAGGGTGGGGGGGGGGGAGACGCTCAGACACAGAGCTTTAAAGTGTTGTTGACCTGTACCTAGAAAGAGCAGGGCAAAAGGTAGCTGTGGATAAGCTGGAAGTGTTATCAGGACTTTTCTCTCTGGATACCCCCTGTGTTATTTAAGTGATTTTGCTAACATTCTCATGTTTTTTGTCTATTTGGTGCCACATCAGGTGGAAATGGGGGTCTGTTCTTTCCTCCTCCAGCACCTTATTGTTTAGAGAAGGGCTATCCATGCACACTTACCACTTTCTGTCCTTTCTCCTGAATCAGGGTGATGTTAACAACACTGATAGGAGAATCATGGCAGCTGTTTGGCTGCAGTGTTTTCCTCAAAAGGTTGGCAGTGTGATCTACATTTTATTCATCTCCATCTTTCCCATTTTTAAGGTTAATGAAATTTCAAAGAATGCGCTGAGGACCGAGTCCTGACTAACAATAGGAACCCACAGTATATAATGAACATTCTACTGCCGTATGGCAAACAGAGCTCATTAGTATTGAAATTGTCTCATACATAGTTCACTTGCAATTTAGGGTCCAATAAGCTTTCTATTTAGAGCCAGCAATGCTATGAATTTATGTCTTGACTGAAAGCCGGTGTAAGACTATTGCATAGACATGCAATTTCATACAGAGATAAGATACTGATCTGCTGTACTCTGATGATTCAGAACATAATTTGATATGCTTTTACCATCTCTCCAGGATAAAGGAAACACCCTTTAATTCAAAGAAGAAAAACACATTTTCGCTCCTCTGCTCCGTAATGGCACAAATAGGAAAATGGACAGATTATACCCAAAGAATGGGGGGAAAGAACTATAGGAAGGATGCTCAAGGCTGAATTCATTTCTGGAGATCTTTCATATGACTTGGGTATAGTGGTTCACCCTAAAGTTATTTTGTCTTCCAAAATGTCAGGCTAATGGTTTTAATGTGATATTGATTCACACTGCCCAACTGGCTCAGTACTGTCTACACAGAGGTGGCTAGCCTGTTGCCCTCCAGATGTTGTGGAACTACAGCTCCATCCGTCACCACCAGCAAGGCCAGTAGAAAGGGATGATGGGTACTGTAGTTCAATAACATTTCCCAGCCTATCTGAAGATGCCAGGGACTGACCCAGAGACCTTTTGCATTCAAAGCAAAACGTGCTCTACCCATTGAGTTACAGTTCTTCTTCAACACATATATATCACTGAGGAACAAGAAAGCAGTACAACCCAGGCAAATTAAGCTAAAAGGCATTAGGCCTAAGCTGTACCTAAGCTGTACCATTTAGTACCATCAACTTTGGGGCAGAGAGAGATGTATTGAATGAAAGCGCTTGCACTTAGCAATGTGGCTGATCAGCTGTAAAAACTGGATTCCTTTCTGAAATATTTGTACGGTGGTACCTCAGGTTACAGACAACACTTCATGTTACAGACTCCACTAACCCAGAAATAGTACCTCGGGTTAAGAACTTTGCTTCAGGAAGAGAACAGAAATTGTGCGGCGGCGGGAGGCCCCATTAGCTAAAGTGGTACCTCAGGTTAAGAACAGTTTCAGGTTAAGAACAGACCTCCAGAATGAATTAAGTTCTTAACCTGAGGTACCACTGTATAGGATTGGGATTGAGATGAATGCCTTCTCATGTTACCTTCCAGCCCTGTGATTGTATAGCTGTAAGAAATGGCCAGACAAAAAAAATGGCCAAACCAGTTTCTTTGTTAAGTCAGTAACCTTGCCAGGATCTCTTAAGTTTCTGCTTTTTATGTGAGCTTGGGCCAAAGTGTTGCCATAGAAACTAAAAAGAAGGAGACACTTATGGAAGGTGAGCTGAAGGGGGCATGCCTTCCCCCGCCCACTCCTGCCTGGAGATGACATGTTATTTCTGTTGTAAATCACTTTGGGACTTTTTAGTATGAAGTGCAAGTTTAATAAGTGCGTATGAGAGAAAGAACAGTCAGGCAGCTTTGGGACTGGAATTGGAAAAGAGACACTGAGGCCTGACTTGCTCTCTATGCTGAAATCAAAGCTATGCCCACCTCCAAGAAGTAAAAACATAAGGGGGAGGGGGAGGATCTGTTGGAGTGCTGATACTTTGAGCCTTCCATCTTATGCTCACCTTGTGTGTATGTGCATAAACAAACCTTATATTATACAAGCACAGTAAGTCTCCAGTAACCTTCATTCCAGGGAAATTAAACCCAAGACATGTGCTGGGACTCCTGAAACTTCTCCCTATTTAGAGAGTGCTGTGTGTGTGTGTGTGTGTGTGTGTGTGTGTCAATAGGGGCTGTGATTTTCAGATAGATGGATAGATAGATAGATGATAGACAGATAGATAGATAGATAGATAGATAGATAGATAGATAGATAGATATAGATAGATAGATAGATAGATAGATAGATAGATAGATAGATAGATGATAGATAGATGATGATGATGCTAGAGAGAGAGAGAGAGAGAGAGAGAGAGAGTTATAGATGATAGACAGATACTGAGGCCCCCATAATAGATGCTTTAGATATTGGAGTTTCCCATAATGAACACTGAAAACATTTCCCCTAAATATTGGGGAGGGGGAATACTATGCCGTTTGTTACTTAACATTTCATGTTGTGAAGTTTTAAGAAATATACCTTACAACTGGGACTGGCAACAAAATGTTGCAGCATGGAGTTCTCTTCTTCAGTATCCCAACTAGCTAGCTATGCCCCACACACACACACACACACACACTATTCAAGTTGTGTTTTCATTTGTTTCATTTGTTGTGAGACATTAGTGTTGCATGCAATATTATGTTAGGAAAAAAAGAGGGGCCTTTTCTAGGACACTCAACCATTCTCACTCCCCCTGGTTTTCTGTCTCTCCTCTCTCCCCCCCCCCCCCCATGCTAGTAGCCCTCTCAGGGTTTCTAGAAGTTAAATCTCTGAGTGAGAAGCAGGTCCGTAGTGACTTTGCTTTTGCTGCATATCAAAGCACACTGACATACAATTCTGGCACGTTGCTTCCCTTCCATCCCTGCCTATGCAGAGAATAAATGCTGCCGAATGGGTCTTGGCTGCAGCTATTCTGTAATAACTACAAGAAGATCACTGTGAGATTAAAATTCTATTAAAGTTTTCTTTTCTTTTTTAAAAAGGTAAAAGTGTTATCACCGGTTTGCCAAGACACCCTGCTTCAGAATTCAGTGCAGGACAGGCTATGTCATTGCAAGTGAATACAACATATATCAGGTGGAGGAGAGCCTTCAGCTGTCTAATGGGGAGGAGGGATTAAGCTGTGATCTGTGGGGTGAGAACAGCAATGCTAAAGAAGTATACAGTATAAAGTTGTGTATCTTTAGGCACCAGGCAAAAACATTTCTAGTTTCCCAGGCCTTTGGCTAATTAATCTATGGCCTTTTATACTGGGCAGCGGAGGGAGACGTTTATTACTATTGTTTGTTACCAGTGCTATTTTTCTAGAAACAGAGGTGCCAGAATTCACAATGAACGCCTCCCTTGTTCCCTTATACAGTGGTACCTCGGAAGTCAAACGGAATCCATTCCAGAAGTCCATTCAACTTCCAAAACATTTGGAAGCCGCGGAAGCCCCATCGGACGTTCGGCTTCCAAAGAAAGTTCACAAATCGGAACACTCACTTCTGGGTTTATGGCATTTGGGAGCCAAAAGGGACGAGTACCAAGGCGTTCAACTACCAAGGTATGACTGTAATGGTAATGGCGCCCACTTGAGAGGCGCCAGAACTTGGTTCCTGTGAGTTCTGCCTGAAGAATGCCCTGTTTGTTGTGTCTTTTTGTGTTTTGATATTGCACACTGCCCTGTAATCAGAGGTGGTAATTCTTCTGAATAGCCATTGCTGGGAACTGCAGGAGGGGAGAGCATACCCTCCAACATTTGTCTGATGAAAATAGGGACATCCCACTCCATAATGGTAATTTTACTATTTATGCCCCACACATCTTACTGGGTTGCCCCAACTGCTCTGGACAGCTTCCAACATATAATAAAACATTAAACATTTTTTTAAAAAAACCTTCCCTATACAGGATTGCCTTCAGATGGCTCGGGGGTTGGATAACTCCATACCCGTCAACATTTCGCCAATGAAAATAGTGACATCCTAAGGGAAAGTGGGATATTCTGGGATCAAATCAGAAACCGGGACGGCTTCTCTAAATCATGGACATCCCTGGAAAACAGAGACACTTGGAGGGTCTGGGAGAGTGCTGCTCTTGTGCTCAGGCCCTGCTTCTGGGTTTCCCACAGACATCTGGTTGGCCACTGTGAGAATAGGATCCTGGACCAGATGGGCCATTGGCCTGATTGAACAGGCTCTTCTCATGTACCCTTTTAACTTCTAGAAACTCGGTTAAAACGATCAATGTGAAAAACGTGGGTAACTTTCACAGACAAAAAAAAAAGGAATTGATTCTTAGAAAAATACAGTATTGACCAAGCAAATGCCAAATGGTGCTGCTGATACAGAACACAAATCACAATCAGGGAGAACATTCAATTGCTGTTAAAAGCCGATGCAAACTCTCGGGTTGGCGAAAGAGAAAAGCAAAGGCACTTCAGATTGCTGTGCGCTGTGCAGACTCCTGCGGTGCACACTTACGAGCTAGCCTAAACAAAGAAGTTTCGGACTCTGCAGAAGCTCAAATGCATGCAAATATGCCAGAATGCCCTTCCAGGCAGTAAAGTAATTCTCCCGGTTAGAGAAATTGAAACTCCATTCATTGTTATATAAAACATCATCTTGGGCTGTGATCGACCGAGTGACTATGTTTACCTCAGGCACCTTTGGAAGCTGCACACACTGAAGGGAGTTGGAGAGGTATCTTTGTTGCGGTAAAACAGGAGGAATGTTTTCTCTCTGGCTGCATTGTTGATAAGACAGCCCTTTCATTGTGGTGATGGTGCAGTTATTCCTTAAAGGAGAATGTGGCCGAGAATTGTGAAACTGCCTTTTCCCACCATGCTGACCCATGTTATACGTGTACCGTTATGCAGCAATGCAGTTTAGATCATGTTATACTCTGGGCTTCAGAGAAGACTTGCCTGGTGAGGCAGAACTGCAGTGTGTGATGGCCAGGGACTCGGGCTGGGACTCAGAACCAGAGGAGTCTCAGTCTGCACCAGAACCTTTGCCTCAGGCATCATCTGAACCAAGTTTGGGGCCTGACCCTGAAGAGTTCCAGTCTGCACAGGTTCTCCTGCAACAAACACCAGCTGGGCTGAGTCAGGGGCCTGAGCCTGCCCTGGCTCCAGATGTGCAGATTACCTCGTTGCCTTCAGCTGGGCCATCACTTACAGCTGCTCCACTTGGGTCAGGGGAGGCTGAGGCGGCCTCTGGGTCTAGTAACCCACCAACGTCTCCCGAGCTGCAGAGACTAAGGTCTGAGAGAAGGAGAGACCTGAGTACTCGCAGGAGGAGTGCTCACCTGTGGGTGAAACAGGGAGGTGAGTCACCAGGAGATCAGGACTAGCTGTTACCCCGACAAAGATAAAAGACTGTCAGACCCTGCCCCAGGTTGTGGGAGTAACATTGCTGTAAGCCAGATCTTGCACCTGTCCTTGCCTGGTTTCCCTGTCAGACCTACTCCTAGTGGAACTTCGGATTCTGGACCAGTCCTGGACCGCGTTTCACGGGTTACCCCCAGGCCCAGCACACAGTGCTAGCTTCCTGGCAGCAACATCAATGACAGTTACTGGGAGGGCTGGCAGCCATAGTCCAGAAACATCTCTAGGGGAGCAAAACATTGACTACCCTTGTGTATTGTTCCACTTACTTCAAAAGCCGGTAAGCCAACTCTGCTGCACTTGGGGGCTCTCTTGCTCATTGTGCTGAGTTGGATGCTAGACTTCTGCTCCCAAGTCTTCCCCCGACTGCATCCCTATTTCTGTGCTGAATTTGTAAGTACTCTTCAACCCATTGAATTTCACCAGCATCTTCCACCGCTGGTTACACTCAGAGGCAAACTGCTGTACTAAATGGACCTTTGGTCCAGCGCAGAGTGTTCAGTGAACCACTCACTGACTGGGTGGCTTATAGCCCTAAAGTGGCTTGAATCCAAGTACCAAGATTTAACTGGATTGTGCTCTGGGCTGCAGCTCTCTTTATGTGAAGATTAGCTTGAATTCATCTGTTTGACACAGCTCTACAGATTTAATCCGATCTATTGCATTTGACACCCATGAGCCTTGTATCATTAATCCAACTGAAAAATGAAGATGTGTTTCTCTTTGCTTTCTGCCCCTATCAAAATAGCATGCAATTTTGTTCCCATATTTCATCTGAACAAGCCACCCTTTGTACAACCAGATAGAGCGGAGATATCAAATGGCTCCTTTTAGGAGTGCATTTACGGTTTCAAAGTCTTTAAGAGAGCAAGAGGCAGCTCATTCAGTTATTCATTTGGACTCAGTACTGTTAGACACAGATCTTAATGGATAATATTGATTGAGAGAAGCAAAGCACATTCGCGTGCGCCCCCCCCCTCCTCTTTTCGCTTCAAAAAGAGGACTTTGCAGAGAAGGATGGTCGGCGTTTCACTCTCATGACAGCAAAGTGCTGTACTACAAAATCCACAAGAAGCCCTCAGGATAGAATCCCAGCAAAGGAATGTGCTAAGCATTAAGAGAGTGGGAAGTGGAAATCAAAGACAATGAAGGGAATGCTTCAAGCAGCCTTTGGCATTCTTGTTCCCATTGCAGGGAAGTAGCCTAGGTCAGGAGGAGCCAATTCAGTGCCTTCTGGTTGGACTCCAACTCCCATCAGCACCAGCCAGTCTGGCCAGCTGGTCAGACGTTATGTCAGTTGCAATCCAACAACATTTGAATGGCATTGGGCTGGCTAGTCTTGGCCCAGGCTTTTGAATTAATTCTGACCTGGAAATTCTGGCTGGCACAGAAGGGTCAGTGGCATCACCTTTATGATCCAAGAATGGCTTCAGCTCTACTAAGGCATACCCTCCAACATGGCCCAGGAGAAATCTGGGACATGCGTCTTTCTGGGCTGAACTGCCCCACAAGTCATGTGACTCGCACAACAGCAGGGCCCCCCAAAATGGGATGTCCTGCTTAAATTAGGACAGTTGAGACATATGCTAAGGGCCAGTTTCAGCTGATCCTTGCTTAAGTTTGGAGATTCTTTCCCTCCCCTTATAGCTGAAAAACAGCTATCATTTTTATATATATTGCTCAGTAACATATAGCTTAATTTCATCATCATTAGTTTTTCATTCCTCTTTCCCCCTCAGTTCCTATCTTTCCACATTGTTTGGAGATTCTTAAGGTGGTCTGCTTCCTTCTTGCAGAAGTAGGGCTTCCTCAAGTACACAAATCTACCTCTGCATATACTTGAATTCCCAACACAGGAAACCATGTTTTTTCAGGAGTGTGCACATGCAGCAATCCCACCTTCTGCTTGTGAATTGTTGTTGTTGTTGTTGTTGTTGTTGTTGTTGTTGTTGTTCTACCACCCCACCCATCTGGCTGGGTTTCCCCAGCCACACTGGGCAGCTTATAGTCATTAGCCCTATTCATACAGCATATAAGGGGATGTGAATGTGTGGGTGGGAGAAATAGGATTGCACCCCCACTCTAGTTAATGCTTTCACCTGAACCTGAGATCAGAGCCTGTGTGCATACCACAACTTGTGCATGCCTAGGCTCTGTACATACAAACAGGAGATAGCCGAAGGGCTTTGAAAGCACAGATTAGTGTTGCAAGATCCTCTGTCCAAGAAGGGGTGGAGCTTGTGCAACAAATGGAGCAGAAAGCACTTTTGGCCACTGTAACAATCTCCTATAGCAGGGACGGCCAATTTCCAAGAGACTTGGATCTACTCACACAATTAAAAACTGGCAGTGATCTACTCCGTTTTTCTGAAACAGTCAGCCTCGCAGCGAGAGCTCCGTCTTTTGTTCTACTGATCTAGAAGGCGGGGTGAGGGGGCGGGGCCAGATGGAGGAGCCAGCGATCGACTGCAATCTACCAAAACCTCCCGGGGATCGGCCAAAATATTGGGAAATTTTGGAACAAGAGGGAGACAGATTGAAATTGCAGAGTTTTGAAAAACTAAAAAATAAAGTGCGAGATTGGCTTCATTATTATCAGATAATGGAGGCATATAATTTGGACAAGAAAATTGGCTTCCAGGTGGAAAAATCAAAATTGGAAACAGAACTGTTAGAACCCAAAACCAAGATTTTGTCAAAGATGTATAACTTGCTGTTGAAATGGAATACTCAGGATGAAACGGTGAAATCTGCTATGATTAAATGGGCACAAGATGTTGGACATAACATAATGATGGCTGACTGGGAACAGTTATGGACCACAGGTATGAAGTTTACGGCATGTAATGCCTTAAGAGAGAATATTATGAAAATGATTTACAGGTGGTACATGACACCAGTCAAGCTAGCAAAAATCTATCATTTGCCCGATAATAAATGTTGGAAATGTAAAGAAACTGAAGGTACATTCTTTCACCTTTGGTGGACGTGCCCAGGGATTAAGGCTTTCTGGGAGATGATTTATAATGAAATGAAAAGGGTATTTAAATATACCTTTCTGAAGAAACCAGAGGCCTTTCTCCTGGGCATGGTTGGCCAATTGGTGCTAAAGAAGGATAGAACTTTCTTTATGTATGCTACAACAGCAGCAAGAATACATATTGCAAAGTATTGGAAGACACAAGATTTACCCACTCTGGAAGAATGGCAGATGAAGGTGATGGACTATATGGAACTGGCGGAAATGACTGGCAGAATCCGAGACCAGGGAGAAGAGTCGGTGGAAGAAGATTGGAAGAAATTTAAAGACTATTTACAGAAATACTGCAAAATTAATGAATGTTAGAATGATGTTGGATTGAAGTTAAATGGTTCTTAGCAGCAATGTTAAAAGGAATATGTAAAAATGGATTGTTAACAGGTGATAATTTAAAGTTATTATATTTTAAGATAAGAGATTAAGATAAAATCAAAGAGGGAAAGGATTTGCTGAACTAACTAACTTGAACTGGAATACAAAAATGGAGGTGTGAGGAGGTCGGGGAAACAAGCAAATGAAAGATAAGACATCTGTTTTTTAATGAAAGACTAATCTGTTTTTTAATTGTTTTTATCTTGTATTTTCATTTTTTATTTTTTTCTTTATTTCTTCTTTCTTTTTTGCTTATTTTTGTAATATGTTGAAACTTTAATAAATATCTTTTTTTAAAAAAAAAACCTCCCGGGGATCAACCAGTAGATCGTGATCAACCTGTTGAACATCCCTGTCCTATAGTGTCTGGATCAAAAGCCACTCAGAACCTGTTCCAATGATGAACATGCATTGGATCTCAGAAAAACCAGCCTCTCCACTTCCTACTAGTGTCACCTCTGACTTCCCTCAAGCCATCTCCAGTCTGTTAACCCTCTTTCAAACACTGATTTAATTACGTAACCCAAATCTCATTCCTGAAATACTATGAACCTTTGGGTCTTCGGCCTCTTTTAATTATTAGCTGGACAGTATGTTTAAGCAATGATGTAGCGATCATTTGCAAACATGGACCCAAGCCAGATTTTGCCTAGTAATTTGTTGATTGATTGGCGGTATGTTCAGGACAGACAAAAGCAAGCCCTTCTTCACTCGATGAATAATTGACATCATGTCCAGCCTCCCTACCAACATTAGCTACAGATATCAAATTATAATCCAATGATTCCTCCCATTTTACAAATTAGCCTTCCTCCTGCGGCATCTGTAATTATTTCCGATATGAAATAAAACAGTCAGGCAACTCCAGAAAATTGGTTATCTCCATAGGAGGGGGAGAAGGTGTGGTGCTCTGTGTTCGTGACAAGGCTGCAATGCTGTGCACCTATCCTGCACGTCCCCAGCTGTACAGCTGTATCTCAGTAGCAGCCTATACATACATTTCTCTCATGGATTGCCTGGCAGTCCCTGAGCCAAGAATAAATGCATCTCCCAACTCAACTGCCACTGGCAGAGAAACACCTTCTGTTGATAATCTACGGTGCTCTTGATTTGAAAGCATTGGTTAAACTCCTGCCCAAACTAGTTGGACTTAATACTTTCTCTCTGCAGACACAGCCCATAATTCATAGGCATGCTCCAGCAATTTTGTACTGCTCCTTCGGTATGAAACAACCATTAGCCAGGTTTAATAAGCCAGCAAGGAGGAGTTAATAAAGTGTGCTTTCCTCTGTATGTTATACACGGAAAAAAAGCTTCACATACTGTCAGCTAAAGAATGCAGTGTGAATTAACAATGCCTGCCCTTCCTGCAGCAAGGACTGGGCATCATGGCCAAATGCTTCAACCTGCTTCAGGGTGGTACTGTTGATGCAGGAGAACAGCTCTTAGTTTTTAGTATTTTGGGCTCTTCTGTGCTAGGGCCCAACCTAAGTACCACCCCTTGTGAGCTACAACAGCTTCCAGTACTTCTGCACTGAGGACTGCTCCTTGCTATTGCCATGATACAATGTACTATTTTCAGGAGGAATCAAACATTTGGAGATCTGAAGAAGGAAAAGCAAGTGGAAAGGGCTCTCTTTGGGTGTCTCGTTCAAAATACCAGGATCAGGCAGGTGCTCTAGAATACTGTAGTGTGAAGGCTAAGCTAGACATAGTATCAGTGGCATTCATACAATTTACATGCCTGCTTTTTGATCTGTAAATAGCAGCCACAGGGCAATCTGAGCAGCTTCAGGGCTGTGTATGACAGGGGTCAGCAAACTTTTTCAGCAGGGGGCTGGTCCACTGTCCCGCAGACCTTGTGGGGGGCCAGACTATATTTTTGGGGGGGGGGGAATTAATGTATTCCTATGCCCCACAAATAACCCAGAGATGCATTTTAAATAAAAGGACACATTCTATACATGTAAAAGCATTCTGATTCCCGGGCCGTCCATGGACCGGAAGGCGATTGGGCCAGATCCTGCCCCAGGGCCTTAGTTTGCCTACCCATGGTGTATGGGTTGGTCAGGAAGTTTAACCCTTTCTCTCCCTGCAACAGCCCTGATAAAAACTGCCTCTCTGAAGCTGCCATTTGTACTTCAGGGAAAGCTCCAATTTCCCTTGAAGTGCAAACAGTAGCTTTGGAGAGGTGCTTTATTGGCATGGAGAGCAAGGGTTGAACTCCCTCTCCTCACCCACCCATTTCACAGTCTTCAGACTATTCAGATTCCCCCATGGCTATTATTTAAATAACTCAACCATGCAAGTTAAGTGCACTCATGCAATTAATGTCAGCTTAGTTTGGAATTTATTTATTTATTACATTTAGCTTCTCTCTGGGGAGTTCTGCTATCCATCCATGACCAGACCTAGATCTGCTTGACTTCAGCAATATTGCTGCATCAAGTGCCTTTAGAACAAAGAATCTTTCAAAATGTAAAAGGAGCTTAGACCAGGGCACACATCCTTCACCCCATCATAATTTGTTGCCATCATAACCCTGAAGCTACAAACCATCTCTAACCATCATGGAAGCATAACTATGTTGGAAGGTGCAGGGTCATGTGTACCACTGCAAACTCCTCTATCCATGACTGTGTTGGGATTCACAGAATGCTGTGTGAGACAGTAAGTCTGCAGGCTGGAGTTTGCTAGCTGATGCAACCGGCTGGTGCAATCAGCCTACAATACTTTCTCTGGAAGTGCTGGGTCAGAATGACTCAGCAGTAATGTGCTGTCAGTTGATTGGTTGTCATCGGTTTAAAAGGGAAACCTGTCTAGCAGTAAGGGTGGTGGTGTAGAGGAGTGTGGGCAGAGAGAAAGAGTGAGAGGTCTTCCAATTTGCCTTAAGGTGCAGCCAGGTATCTGTTTGACTGTATGAACTGCTCGTGTATTATAGCCTGCAGATATTTGTATATATAGCTCACAATAAATATACTGCACTGAAGAACCTGGAACTCTGAGCATTTCTGCTAAAGCGCCATGAAGAATTAGCGACAGACCGTGCCACATTGACCAGCAGGGTCTGAGGGGGGCATGCAAGCAGGTTCACTTTGACAGGTTGACAAGACTCCTCTGTGATCAGAAACCCCATGTGACCTGATCTCCCTGTCCTTTCTCCCTGATATTTGCTTCCCAATGCAGAGGGACTGTTTTGTATTAAGGAGCATTCAGTGTGGGGCTGGGCCAAAGTCCACCTCCACCTTTGCCAGACCTCTCCAACCACCACTAAGAAGGATGGGAGGAGAATCCTGGAGACTGTCGGATGAGGTGGTAACTAATAGCTATAGTTTACAAGCTGGCTGAGGATTGATTCCCCCCCCCATCCTCTTAGCAGTCCCCCTACTGCAGAGGCATTATTTGAAAATGGGAACTGGAAATGTCTTGGTAGCATCTTTCCCAGGGACATTTCTGGGCCAAATTTCCAAAGTATGTCTCAGTGGCAGTGAGGCTACCAGGTGCACTTCATCATTACTTGAGACAGCACACACAATGGGCTTTTTTTTTAAGAAAAGGGGAGAAGAAAAACCCAACCCTTGGATATGTTGTAAACTGTGAAGTCAGAAGTAGGCAGCCCTTTTTCTGGTGAGGTCCATATTCCCTCAGGCTAATTTCTCAGAGGCTCCATATGAATGATGCACTGGGACCACAGTCAAAAGTGAGCAGTGCATCTCTCTCTCTCTCTCTCTCTCTCTCTCTCTCTCTCTCTCTCCTATTCCCATTTTCCCCAACCTTGCCATCCACAAGAAATTAGGCCAAGAGCTATAAGTATGTAGGACACACTGTTTCCCACACCTGCTACAAATATTAGGCAATACCCTTACTCAAATGTTCCACCACACCACTTTAATAGTCACCTTCGCTCTCCAAACTCCAAAGTTCATCTTGGTCAGACAATCAGCACAGCCCCAATTCAATTAAATGAGCCCCCATCTTCAAGCTGAAGTGGTACAAGCCTTATCTGAACTGGGCTATACTGTGTTCAAAATAACTGTTACATTATTTATTCCTAAAATACACTGCAGATTTTCTCATTCACTTTCTTAGCTATTGCCGATTTCCCTCTCTACTCCACCTCAGTTTCTCCAGAAATTCTAGAGGCCAGACATCCAGAATGTTTCCAATGCAACAATGAACCTGAGGGGGGGAAATAATTTTCTGGAAATTCTGCTGTATTGGAGCAAAGAGAAAAATGAAGCTTTTTTATGCAAAATTAAGAATGTATTTATACAAACTGAAGTGGAACTGTGTTGCCATCTAGTGGTTTAAAAAGTCACAATGGGACCCCATGAAATGTATTTTCACCTTGTGAATTAGCTGGGCCCAGGACCTCAGAGAGCTCTTGTACTTTCAAAAATTGTAAACACTGCGGCATTTGACCTTGTGCAATTTTGACCATCAAAGCACGGCCCCCCAAAAAAAGGGAGAAGCTGTATTTGGACAGTTTCCCCTTTTATATGGTTTTGAAACTATTCAATATGTGAATCCATATTATCAGTTACTTCTCAGAGCAATCCTATGAAATAATCCATTGCATATCGATTGACCCTGGAGCTAAGGAAAAGTCATTTGTCCAATGAGACTGCAACATAGCTAGGATGTGAACATAAATTTTAATTCATCAAACAATTCCTTGCATGTAAGTCTGCATCCAACACAGAGTGCTTTCTCTTAGGTGACTGCTAAGCCCTTTGTGACATCAGAGGCTGCAGGGACACTACCCAGAGAGAGTCACACAGACACACAGAGCACACAACACAGATAGGCTATGCATGGACTCGGCTAGGCTACAGGGCAAATCAAATTAGACATATCTGAATATATTTCTTGGCAGAGAATGACATGAGTGGAGCAAAGGTAATGTTGATGCTAATGAGCAAGGGTGGGTCTCTGCATGGCTGCTTATAGTTCTGAAGCTCCAAAATAACTCGTTGTGATGGAGCATGGCATTGTGTGTAACTCACAGGCATTGTTGCAAGTGAGCCCTTTGGGGAAGCGTCACAGCTCAGTGGTGGACATCTGATTTGCATGCAGAAGGTTCCATGTTGGTGGATTGTGAAATACTGCTTTCCTTTCTCAAAGTAGGCTAAACAGGACCCCTCCAAGAACTGGGTGATGGTGATAGTTGTTGTGATCAGGGAAGTTTCTGCTTCTTCAACTGCTGCTGTGTGCCACTTTTGTGTAAAGTAACAGGAAAACTCACCTGGCTGAGAAATGAGACATGTGTCCTCCTTATAGCTTTCGTTGAAGCTATGATAGCAGTCCCTGTAGGTAGACCTCTAAGCTAAGTATGCTACCATTTAGGGCCTCGGATTAAGATGAGCCTCTAAATGAAAACAACTGAATTTCAGATTTACAAAATACAGTGGTACCTCGTGTTACGTACTTAATCCGTTCCAGAGGTCAGTTTGTAACAGGAAACCGCTTGTAACACGAGGCGCGCTTTCTCTAATGGCGCCTTCCACTGCTGTCGTGCCGCTGGAGAGTGATTTCGGTTCGCATCCTGAGACAAAGGTCGCAGCAAGGGGCATCTACTTCCAGGTTAGCAGAGCACGTAACCAGCAGCATTTGTAAGGGGGACAGTATGTAACACGAGGTACCACGAGGTACCACGAGAAAAACAAGACTCTAGAACTGACATTATCATTCTGTTAATGACAAAAATAATGTGGAAGGCATATTGTGGCTCTTTTGGAGGCTCAACTACTGAGGTAGTGAACTCTGGACAACAATGCTACAAGACAAACTGTCTGCACTAAGCATTATGTGCAATTATTTTGCTTCTGGAAGTTAAACAAAAATTCTAAAAGAATGTCATTTCTGCCAGCAGATTTCTGAAGCCTTTACAGCTGTCAACATAGGAACCAAAAATGCCAGGTAAGTGTTCTTAAATTAAGGGAAGTGGGGTCAACGGGGAGGGGACCATGAAACAGGGTGGCAACTTACACATTACCCAAAAAAGAGGAGTATTTGTATACATCTGCATTTTGTTGTTGTTTAGTCGTTTAGTCGTATCCGACTCTTCGTGACCCCATGGACCAGAGCACGCCAGGCACTTCTGTCTTCCACTGCCTCCCACAGTTTGGTCAGACTCATGTTCGTAGCTTCGAGAACACTGTCCAACCATCTCGTCCTCTGTCGTCCCCTTCTCCTTGTGCCCTCCATCTTTCCCAACATCAGGGTCTTTTCCAGGGAGTCTTCTTCTCACGAGGTGACCAAAGTATTGGAGCCTCAGCTTCACGATCTGTCCTTCCAGTGAGCACTCAGGGCTGATTTCCTTCAGAATGGATGCGTTTGATCTTGCAGTCCATGGGACTCTCAAGAGTCTCCTCCAGCACCATAATTCAAAAGCATCAATTCTTCGGCGATCAGCCTTCTTTATGGTCCAACTCTCACTTCCATACATCACTACTGGGAAAACCATGGCTTTAACTATACGGACCCTTGTTGGCAAGGTGATGTCTCTGCTTTTTAAGATGTTGTCTAGGTTTGCTATCGCCTTTCTCCCAAGGAGTAGGCATCTTTTAATTTCGTGACTGCTGTCACCATCTGCAGTGATCATGGAGCCCAAGAAAGTAAAATCTCTCACTGCCTCCATTTCTTCCCCTTCTTTTTGCCAGGAGGTGATGGGCCCAGTGGCCATGATCTTCATTTTTTTGATGTTGAGCTTCAAACCATATTTTGCACTCTCCTCTTTCACCCTCATTAAAAGGTTCTTTAATTCCTCCTCACTTTCTGCCATCAAGGTTGTGTCATCTGCATATCTGAGGTTGTTGATATTTCTTCCAGCAATCTTAATTCCAGCTTGGGATTCATCCAGCCCAGCCTTTCGCATGATGAATTCTGCATATAAGTTAAATAAGCATGGAGACAATATACAGCCTCGCCATACTCCTTTCCCAATTTTGAACCAATCAGTTGTTCCATATCCAGTTCTGCCTGTAGCTTCTTGTCCCACATAGAGATTTCTCAGGAGACAGATGAGGTGATCAGGCACTCCCATTTCTTTAAGAACTTGCCATAGTTTGCTGTGGTCGACACAGTCAAAGGCTTTTGCATAGTCAATGAAGCAGAAGTAGATGTGTTTCTGGAACTCTCTAGCTTTCTCCATAATCCAGCGCATGTTTGCAATTTGGTCTCTGGTTCCTCTGCCCCTTCGAACTCCAGCTTGCACTTCTGGGAGTTCTCAGTCCACATACTGCTTAAGCCTGCCGTATAGAATTTTAAGCATAACCTTGCTAGCGTGTGAAATGAGTGCAATTGTGCAGTAGCTGGAGCATTCTTTGGCACTGCCCTTCTTTGGGATTGGGATGTAGACTGATCTTCTCCAATCCTCTGGCCACTACTGAGTTTTCCAAATTTGCTGGCATATTGAGTGTAGCACCTTAACAGCATCATCATTAAAAAATTTAAATAGTTCAGCTGGAATATCATCACTTCCACTGGCCTTGTTATTAGCAGTGCTTTCTAAGGCCCATTTGACTTCACTCTCCAGGATGTCTGGCTCAAGGTCAGCAACCACACTACCTGGGGTGTACGAGACATCCATATCTTTCTGGTATAATTCCTCTGTGTATTCTTGCCACCTCTTCTTGATGTCTTCTGCTTCTGTTAGATCCTTTCGACTTTTGTCTTTTATTATGGTAATCTTTGTACGAAATGTTCCTTTCATATCTCCAATTTTCTTGAACAGATCTCTGGTTTTTCCCATTCTATTGTTTTCCTCTATTTCTTTGCATTGCTCGTTTAAGAAGGCCTTCTTGTCTCTCCTTGCTATTTTTTGGAAATCTGCATTCAATTTCCTGTATCTTTCACTATCTCCCTCGCATTTTGCTTGCCTTCTCTCCCCCGCTATTTGTAAGGCCTTGTTGGACAGCCACTTTGCTTTCTTGCATTTCCTTTTCAGTGGGATGGCTTTAGCCAGTGTGGTGTAGTGGTTAAGAGCGGTAGTCACATAATCTGGGAAACCGGGTTCATGTCTCCGCTCCTCCACATGCAGCTGCTGGGTGACCTTGGGCCAGTCACACTTCTCTGAAGTCTCTCAGCCCCACTCACCTCACAGAGTGATTGTTGTGGGGGAGGAAGGGAAAGGAGAATGTTAGCCGCTTTGAGACTCCTGAAGGGGAGTGAAAGGCGGGATATCAAATCCAAACTCTTCTTCTTCTTCTTCTAGTTGCTACCTCCTGTATAATGTTGCGAGCCTCCATCCATAGTTCTTCAGGCACTCTGTCCACCAAATCTAAATCCTTAAACCTGTTCCTCACTTCCACTGTGTATTCATAAGGGATTTGACTTAGATTGTATCTTACCCGGCCCAGCGGTTTTTCCTACTTTCTTCAGCTTAAGCTTGAATTTTTCTATAAGAAGCTGATGATCTGAGCCACAGTCAGCTCCAGGTCTTGTTTTTGCTGACTGTATTGAGCTTCTCCATCTTTGGCTGCAGAGAATATAATCAATCTGATTTCGATGCTGCCCATCTGGTGATGTCCATGTGTAGAGTCGTCTCTTGTGTTGTTGGAAAAGCATGTTTGTGATGATCAACTTGTTCTCTTGGCAGAACTCTATTAGCCTTTGCCCTCTATTAGCCTTTGCCCTGCTTTGTTTTGAACTCCAAGGCCAAACTTGCCAGTTGTTCCTTTAATCTCTTGACTCCCTACTTTAGCATTCCAATCCCCTATAATGAGAAGAACATCCCTCTTTGGTGTCATTTCTATAAGATGTTGTAAGTCTTCATAGAATTGGTCAATTCCAGTTTCTTCAGCACCAGTGGTTGGTGCATAAACTTGGATTACTGTGATGTTAAAAGGTCTGCCTTGGATTCGTATCGAGATCATTCTATCATTTTTGAGATTGCATCCCAGTACAGCTTTCGCCACTCTTTTGTTGACTATGAGGGCCACTCCATTTCTTTTATGGGATTCTTGCCCACAGTAGTAGATATGATGGTCATCCAAACTGAATTCGCCCATTCCCGTCCATTTTAGTTCACTGATGCCCAGGATGTCAATATTTATTCTTGCCACCTCATTTTTGACCACATCCAACTTGCCAAGGTTCATGGTTCTTACATTCCAGGTTCCTATGCAACATTTTTCTTTACAGCATTGGACTTTCCTTTCACTTCCAGGCATATCCGCAACTGAGAGTCCTTTTGGCTTTGGCCCAGCCGCTTCATCAGCTCTGAATCTACTTGTACTTGTCCTCTGCTCTTCCTCAGTAGCATGTTGGACGCCTTCCGACCTGAGAGGCTCATCTTCCAGTGTCATAACTTTTATATGCCTGTTGCCTTTGTCCATGGAGTTTTCTTGGCAGGGATACTGGAGTGGCTTGCCGGTTCCTGCTCCAGGTGAATCACGTTTGGTCAAAACTCTCCACTATGACCTGTCCATCTTGGGTGGCCCTGCACGGCATAGCTCATAGCTTCTCTGAGTTATTCAAGCCCCTTCACCACGGCAAGGCAGTGATCCATGAAGGGGATACATCTGCATGTGTTAAGTTAATGGTCAGAATTCAACATCTGGAGATTTTCCAGACACACTGACCCATGCTGAGCCAATTTCAAGGGTGTGCAAGGTGAGAGAGAAGCCCTGTTGCACAAATGGAAATCCTTCTGCAGGTCTTCCGCTTTAACTTGAACACATTTTCTTCTTACATCCCAGGTTTGCAATAAGTAAGGTACTGTATATTATTTTTTAATCTCCCAACTAGGGACAGTTGGATAGCAGCAAAAGGAGCCTCCATCTTCCAGTCCAGGCATACAAATATATGGTTGAGAGAACAAATTAACTGCCTCATTACGGAAGGGAACAACATCAAGGCAAATATTTTGGATTTACAAGGAGCTATGAAGACCATGAAAGCTGAGCTCAAAAGGCATGTATCAATAATCAATGGAGTGTTGAGTGAATGTCTGATTCCAGCTTGGGAACAATTATTTTTCAGAAAGTTTGAACCTTACCAAGTTTTCCCTGGAAACTTCACAAAAATCAGTTGCATGCTATAAAACTGCAGTGATGTGATGAGGGCAATTCTGATGGTTGGTGGTGTTTTCTCCTGGTTAACCAGGTGGTGGACGCTCCTCTGGAAAAGTCAGGTCCTGTCACACACATCTGGATTGCATCCAGCAGTGGCCTCTGTGGTGGGAAAGAGCTGCCCTCCCAACACTAATATCATTGTAGCATAGTTATATGGGTCCCAGTAATGGTGAGAGAGCCCAATGGTCCACTCCAGTGGGAAATGACACACTTGAGCATCTTGCCCCATCATCCCCATTGGGAAAAGATGCTCTTGCATCATTTCTTGATGCAGGTTGCAGGAGCAACCCTTCTCTGGTGGCCTCTATGTACTTCCCCTTTCCCTGTATGAGGCTTTTTTATTTTCCTTGGAGGAGGGGACCAAGATAGCAGGTACTAAAGACTCAAGGGGGACACATGCTTTGGAGGGCAAGCATTCTGGTTCTCGCCCAACACTGCCTGCCTTTGAAAAGTGTCTGGAAGCTTCATTTGGTGCAAATACAGCTGCAGGAGCTAGAATGTTGTCACGATTCCAGTTCTCAGTTCATGCTGATGGTTGGAGGTAGTTAGGCTTCTGAATACCAATTGCTAGAAACTGCGGGAGGGGAAAGGGCTCTTTTGCTCATGTCCTACTTGCAGGTTTCCCACAGGCATCTGGTTGGCCACTGGATGCTGGACTAGATGGGTCATCTGCCTCATATTCTTATCTGCCCTATACCACTTCATTGGCTCTGGATTTGTTTCCAGGGACAATTCAAAAGGTTGGCTTTGACCATAAAAGCCCTAAATGTTCTTGTTGTTCTTGTTATTTATTTGATGCCTTACCTACCTTTCACTGTAAGGTCCTACGGTGGATTATATTAATTTTAAAATACAATAGGAAAATCCATTTCAAACAAATTACACTCAAAAGAATGTGAGGTGGGATTTTGCACTAGTATTATCTGAAGGATAATACTTTCCCCCCCCCCATGGCTTTCCCCCATGTGACCCAACCCTCATGGTCTGACTGTCTAGTGAAGAGCTGATCTATGCCCTACCCTGAGCTGATGGCAATATGGCAGGTGAGAGAGGGCCTTCTCAGTGGTGGCACCTGGGCTTTGGAGCCCCCTGACCTGGGAGAGTTGAATGATGTCCCTCCCCATTTCTGCCTTTCATGGAGAAGCAAAACTGCTGCCGTTGCTCAGATGAGCAATTGATTAAAGCACTCTCTAGAATAAGCTTAACTCTTAGTTTCCCCTGTACTTAAATTTTTTGGATGGTGTAACATTGTTGCTATTTTAAATGTTATTCTTATTTAAGTAAATTTGTATACTTTTTTATTCATCAGTGGTTTACTGTGATAGTTAGCTGCCTTGATGGTCTTGTTTGGGGCAGAATGGGGGTACAAGTCTTTGAATTATTATTATTATTATTATTATTATTATTATTATTATCAACACTATCATCATCATTACCTCAACCATATACAGGATAAAGCAAGCTGAAGAGAAAATAACCTATTTGGAAACTGAGATTGAAGCCACAAAGAAAAATCAGGAAGAAGAGGCTGTAACAGCATCTTTAGAGGAGCAGTATCTTAAAAAGCTGGTAGGCAAAAGAAATCTTCCTGATCAGAGTTTAAAGAGCGTGTGCGCACACACACACACACACACACACACACACTGCATGTCATCATTAAAACAACAAAACGCAAAGATTTGTTGGCTAGGTGAACACTGTCTGGTGATATTATTCCATAATCATTTTTTAAAAGAAAAACTGTATTAGTTTTGGACATTTACTAGTATGGTATTTTCCGTGGAGTCAATAGCCTCCATCAACAGCCTTCACCAAGCTGATGACTTTCAGATGTTATAGACTACAACTCATACTTCCGTGTGGCTTCGGGGTGTTATAGTCCAAAACATCTGTAAGGCACCACCTTGGTCAAGGCTGTCCTACCATGTAGGTGGTAAACCCAAAGCTTGTGTATTTCTATAGCATGAATACTTCACTTAATATAGATTCCATTCTATAGGCCTCACCAGGTATAGACCTATTTGTATTCATCCTGTTTTATCTGCTGTGCAAAGAATAACTTACACAAATCTGAGGGAGAGCCTTGTGAATGGGAGGCTCATTTCCTACAAATAAGGAGACTGTAAAAGCAATCACCTGGAGGCTTTCCATATTGCCATCTGTGAACAGCTATTTATCATGTGGATCCTCTGGTGTTTCCCCACACCACTACAAAACAGGAAAGAGGGAGGACTGCAGCAAACAACACTTGCTGTTGTTATGGCATCTGCCTGGGCTAGCACAGCACAGAAAGCTCATTTTGCATCAGCCCAATCAAATTCAGCAGTCCTAGAACTTAGAATTGGAGGGTTAGGACTTTGAGTTGTGTGTGACACTTTCCTGAGTGTTTTCTTTAATTTGTAATGAATTGTTGCATCCCTTCAGCTGCAGCCCAAAGAGTCGGGTATATATCAATCTTTGCAACTAACTGGCAATTTCTTACCCTCACAGGAGAAGGATAATGAAAATTTACACTTGAGGATCTTCATGCTTTCTGAGAAGGTACACCAATAATCAGATAGGTTTCCTCTGAATTCCATATGTGCACCATGTCCTATCTTTCCCCATGTTTGTGAATGTGCTGCAAGTGTATAATTCACAATCACCTCATCAACGTCAAGCCACTGAAAGTAAGTCGAGAGATGGAAAAAATAAACGCAGGTTGAGTAGTGGGCTGGATTTCTGATGAAGTATTCTCACCTGTAGTGGTTGGGTAGGGGCAGTGATGCTCACCTGATCTGTCACTAGTATCGCTGAGCTTCCTGGGAGGGAGATGGGCAAGGCAGTGCAGAGGCTGGCATGGTGCAAATGCACCAGAAGGAACACTGGGTGTGTTTGTGCCATGCTAGTGTGTTTACACGATACTGCCTTTCTGCCCCACACCAGCCCGGTAAGCACAGTGAAATTGGTGGCAGAAGGTCAGCTAAATGATGCTGCTTCTCCCCACTGACCACTACTGATTTGCACAATTGCTATTGTCAGCTCTGCATGGGCCCACCCAATCCACATTCTCAACATGCCAGTTTGGGTGCATGAACCAGTCTTCGTGATATGCTGGTCCTGAATAACTGCATTAGATTTCCACTCTGAAATGAAATGGAAATGGAAATTGACATTGTTGCATTAGTGTTCGTTCAGTCATGTCAAAAGAATCGCTTTTTTAAAAAATAATAATGTAATACATCTATTATCTCCCTGGTGCTCATCTTTCTTTGTTGTATGCCTGTGTTGGCAGCACCAAAGCCTTTTTAAAGTAGGCATGAAACAGCATGCATATCTGAATATCTCCCCTGTATGCTCACTTGTTGTAGAAGTCAATGTTATGCTTGAAGCTCTAGCCTTTGACAGACCGCAGTCCTTTTCACTGCATAGCTTTGCAGTTACTCTTTAATTTCTATTGGAATAAATATTAGTGTTATTTGATAGACATTGTTCCACTCAGTTGTTCTGAAATGAATGTCTAAAGCAAAGCCAAAAATGACAAAGCAGATATACGTGATGGTGATTTCCCATTGCTTTTGTTTTGCTTACAAGCACCCCCACTGGGACTTAGGGACACAGGACACTCCCTTGCAACAAATCAGATCTATGGACAACCTAACTGAGTATTGCCTTCACTGATGTCCACAGCTCTCCAGGATTCCAGGCAGAGGCCTCTCCCAGCCTTACCTGGTGATGCCAAGGATTGAACATGGGCCATTCCGCATGCAAACCAGACTCCTCCATTGAGCAACTGCCCTTACCTGACTTCCTGGAAGTTGATGAATGTGAGGGGGTTTTACCTGTTCCTCCCATGACATTGCCCCATTGAAACTCCTTCCTCCCCACCTTGAAGCTCCTATTAACTCAACTGAGAGAAAATACCACTAATTAATGAAAGGGAGGGAGGGAGGGAGGTCCTTTATTAGGATCACCAGGGTCATCTCTGATTTGCCCTCTAAACAATGAGGTTGTAACAGAATAGCAAAGAAGGTTCAGGCTGGCCAGCGCATATTGGTGAGACTGAATCTGAATATTTGTGTGTTTTGTGCCCCAAACCAGAGCTCAGCATTGACTGCATCAATGAAGATCAACCAGCAGAGTTACCTGCAGCTCTGCTGCCATGTCAACAAGCTAAAAGTGAGTAAGATTATAGAACCACAATAATAAAGTAAGGTTGGAGGAGGAAGGTTAAAAGAAGTGTCCATTGGAATTAATACAAAATACGTGGGGGACAATACATGGGCAACTGAGAAAAGGAGATAGCAATATTTATGAAGGTGGCATATATACGGGGGAAACGAGAAGATTTCACACATCCCTGTTTTGGTCACCTCTGCATTTCCTGTTTATGTGGAACGCCAAATAGAGGAAGTTCTTTTGCTGCACTATGCTAAAGTCTTCTGGCTCTGCACGCTAGCACCTGGGTATGACAGATACAGGGGGGCCAGTTGAAAAAGATGGCAGTCCAAAATATCATCAGGTCATTTTCACTTTGTGCCATTGGAGATTTGTAGATTTTTAGGATGCAATCCAAACCTCTCCCCTCGGCCACAGGGCTGTGCGACCACAGCCACATATGCACCTCTGAGGTTCATAGTCGCCAAGTTGGAAGGTGGTGTGTATGTGTAGAAGATCACTGGGCCAGCCTAGAGCTGTCACAAAGATGAAACCCAGATTGGGTCCAATGCCATTGTGTGATGGTAGCGAGACTGGCATCGAATCCAAAAGATCCCATACCTGAACAGCCCCTCTCCACCCCACTTTGGGGCTTTTGCTGGTTACTACTAATGAGAATTCCATTGACTTCACTGCTAACTAGCAGGTGGAAGTGCTGCACCAGTGGAGTGACTCTTGGGTCACTCCGTCATCATCGGCTGGTGGAAGTCCAGCTTAGCCTGCAGAGCTGGGCACAGAGACACCTCTACCCTACCCAACGTCAGTAGGACATTAAGAGGGTTTGGATTGCTCTATTAGTGTCCATCAGCTTTTTAGTTCAACGTGAATACTTTAAAATGACTTCATCTAAAGTAAAGATATATAAATGTGTATACTTTGCTATATATTGGCACTCACATGGATTTCCAATGAGAGGCACAATCTGTTGAGAAGGTCTCCAGTACAAGTGGTGTTGACATGTTCTCTTGGAAAGCGACCATTTCCTTTCACTGAGGATTGAATCTCTTGGCCAGAGTGGAAAATAAAAGTCTTACATGTGTTTGCTTCAGAGATGTTGCCAACTGAAAATTTATTTATTTATTTTAATTAGAGAGAGCTCCAGGAATGCAAACTGACCTGCGGTGAGGAGGATGAAGTTTTTACAAAGGTAAACTTAATTATCATATACATAGGAGACAACTGAGCCAAAGTTAAACAGTTATGGGTTCCGTTGCTTTGGGCTAACCCTCCCGTTGAAATCAATTAGGCTGTAACATACACAATTTTGCCCGTGGGTTTATTTATTATTTATTTCCCTACATTCCACCTCTCCTCCAAGAAGTCCAAGGTGGGTTTTCCCCTCCCCATAATATCTGCATAACTGTTACAGTTGCTACAAATGGAATCCCTGACCTGAACCCATGTGCAAAGTAGAAAAATGTTTCAAAGCTTCACTGGAAACAGTTTTAAAATGGTTACAGATAAACAATATAAGATACAAAACAATACCTCAAGGACCGCTTTTCCCCATATGAACTGACCTGAACCCTGTGATTATCATCTGATTAACATTCTATGTCCTTTTAAATGTGTTTATGGGAGGGGAGTTATTTGGTGTGTGTTTTTGTTTTTATTGTGTATTTTGTGCTCTCATTTTGTATTTTTATGTTGTGAAGCACCCTGAGATTTTTGGATGAGGGGCGGTAAACAAATTAAATAAGTAAATAATAAAATAAGTAAAACGTTGCTGTTTAACAGCAAGCAATGCAATCCCGTCTTCTTTTTAGCCCTTACTTTCCTGTATCTGGTCCCAGAGCGAGATCCACAGCAACTTGCTTCTTCATCATTGCAGAGCTTAGCCGCTGCTGTGGCTGCTGTCTCCATCAATGGACTAAGGCACTGAGTTCTTATGTTCCATCTTCCTGCTGTGAGAGCTCTCTGCTTGGCTTTCCAGTGATGAGTCATCAGTTAGCATAAAGGCTGAACGGAAAACATCCAGCCTTTTCTGG
This sequence comes from Podarcis vaucheri, assembly GCF_965113315.1. Taxonomy (NCBI): domain Eukaryota; kingdom Metazoa; phylum Chordata; class Lepidosauria; order Squamata; family Lacertidae; genus Podarcis; species Podarcis vaucheri. The sequence continues at coordinate 39,589,885 of NC_138763.1, forward strand.
CACATTTGCCAGAGTGAAACTTTCTCCCTAATGCAGACTTCTCTACTTTGCAAATGCAAATTTTAAATTAGTTTTTCAAACTTCAGTGCATACCAACATTACTTTTTATGCAAATTAAACTTATCTTTAGCGATAACAATCCTGTGGTGTAGGTTAGGTTGAGAGACGGCGAGTGTCCCAATTACACCCAGTAAGCTTGATGGCTGGATTGGGATTTGACCCCTCATCTCTCAGGTCCTAGTCCAGCACTCTCTAACCACTGCACTAAACTGGCTGAAGCCGCATCATCCCAAAGAAGAAATACCCACCACTTCCTTCTCCTATCTTCAGCTGATAAAAAACTATTTGACTTTTAGAAGACATCTGAAGGCGGCCCTGTTTAGGGAAGTTTTCAATGTTTGATGTTTTATTTTGCTTTCAATTTTCTGTTGGGAGCTTCCTGGGGCGGGGGTGGATGGGTAGTAGGCAATGGAAGGTTGACATTAATCAGGCCCTCTTTCTTGTTCAATGCTCAATCCCAAATCCCAAGGCTTTCAAACTAAAAGATAAGAGGGCCAGACTGATTTTCAAGGTGAGCACCTGGCTGCTTGGCCGTGCCTAGTGGTGTCTGATCTATCCCTTAAATATTGATGAAACACCTGGAATTGGTATGATCATACTAGGCAAAAATTGTAAGTGTTCTGACTAAAAACCCAAGGCAAGAAGGATTACAAGGATGGGGCAAAAGAAAAAAGGCATGTTCTTCTTTTCCAGATGAAACACCAAATCTGGGAACTGGAAGAGTATATACAAGAATACAAAGTGAAAATACAGGTATCTGTGTGAAATGCTTAACCATTGATGAACTGAATAAGGAAAGCAACAGCTGCCTAATTTAGGTTGCAGCACTAAACACACTTCGCAGGGAGTTACCACAACTGAGCATGGTGGAACTTACTTTTGAGTAGGAGTGCAGGAAAAAATTGATTTAGTGTGTATATAAAGCTGAATCTATCTCACTCACACTTTCCAAAACAGCACGCAAACCAAAATACAATTATCTTTTGAAATTCACACTTATTCAAATTTTGCAATACAATTCTCCAGCAAATGTTTACAAAAATGCATATATTTAGGGTAAGTGTGAATAAAATATATTACTGAAAATAGCATACAAAAATGCATCATATTCCGGAATATTGCTTGCAATAATGTGTACACTAGTGAAAGCTACATGCAACAATATGTTTGTTAGGAGAAATTCACACTAAAATGCTGATCATTTTTCATGAGAATTTTCTTTTCTTTAAAAAATTGCAATTACTGTAAATTGTGTAGAACTGAATTTTATAGTTGAAAAATGAGCAACTGAGAGAACTGAAATGGACACATTCACCCCTACTTATGAGTAAACATGCATCGGAAAGTACTGCTTTGTTTGGTAATTCTGAATATTTGGATTTGGTATTTCCCCATTGGTTGTTGAGGAGGAGAGGCCATAAAATGTCAAAGCAAGGAGTGCATAACATCTGGAGGGCAGCACACCAGCTACCCATGGAATGTATACAAAATTGCTCTAGGTCTTGATCTGTGGGGATTATCAGAGATCTCTGGGGGGAGGAAAAAGAAACAGAAACTTGAAGAGGACTTGCTGATTATTTTGTTTTCAGGTTCTTCAGGACAGAGAGAAAAGCCTGCAGGATGAGCTGTCAGCTGTTGCGAAAGACAAGGTTCGGTAAGACTCCTCTATGAGTCCAATCCTTTCTGCAACCAGTGTCAGTCCTTGAAGCATGTCAGATGAATCAAAGTCATGGTAATTCTTCTAGTGAAGAGCACAGCTTTCAGCTGTAACATATGTAATACTACTGAGCCAGAGAGACAGCAAGGAATAGCTGAGGTTATTTTATGACTGCAAGCGGTCAAGGAAACAGCAGATTCATATCATTTTCCTGAGCTATATTTGATGAGGCTGTGCCAGGGGTTGACCCAGAAGGTGCAGTCTACTATCCAAGGTATAGATACTGATGGAAGTGAACCTTTGCAAAATGCAAAACCAATTTACTGGACCAAAGGCCAGTAAACTCATCACTCTGTTTTTATCTGGATCCATAGTTCATTCTTCACCAAATATGTTTCAAACCCAACCTTTCAAGTTTTAAACCCTCCGGTTGGCCTGCTCATTCATGAATTGCTTATCTCACCTATGTAATTTCACACATACACATCACACAGTCTGGACTTAAACTGCATTGGGCTAGGCCATGACCTCAAAGTAATTATCTCTGGCCAGGTACTCTGTTATGATGTAACCCTGCTTTTCCCTGGCCATGGAATCTTTATTTTATGTATCTCTGATGTCCATCAAAAGACAGCAGAATTACCACAAGTGCTCCTCAAGACTGTCCCTCTATCACACTACTTTTTCCACATGCAATGGTGTACAGTGGTATCTCTGGTTATGAACTTAATTCGTTCCAGAGGTCCATTCTTAACCTGAAACTGTTCTTAACTAGAGGCATGCTTTCACTAATGGGGCCTCTTGCTGCCGCTGCGCTGCTGGCACACGATTTCCATTCTCATCCTGGGGCAAAGTTCTCAACTCGAGGTAACTCTTCCAGGTTAGCGGAGTTTGTAACCTGAAGCATTTGTAACCTGAGGCGTTTGTAACTCGAGGTACCACTATACGTCTCAGGAAAATGCCAGCAGTTTGCTTTGTGCTGATGAAACAGAATGACATCATAGAACTAATTAGAAGAGAATGCTCCTCCTTTTGTAAAAGGAAACTATATGGCTCCACAGACCAACTGCTTATAGGCCATCTTTGTGGTAATACAAGTGCTCTCAAAACTATTCCCAATTTCCTCTTTCTTATTCTCCAGACATCCTGGCTACCTTTTAGCCAGCTGGCTTTTCAGAGTTCAGTTCAGTTCAGAGCAGTCAGTAATTGATTTTATGTATGATGAAATGGCTGCTTAAAAGTTTGATTCACTGTCAACCATGATCTGAGAAATAAATTCATAAATTAAAGGGATTCCTCATTTTCAGAAGCATTTATTATGCACTTCCACATTGGTCCTCATAGTCAAAGAGAACTGTTTCATAAAGAACCCACAGAGAATCTACATTGTATCTGAAAGAACATTAACTTACTAGGAATTAAATTGAAAGTGTTTTACTTTGCATCCTAAACTATTATGCATGCACTTAGCCACCAGCATTGCAAGAGAAACCTTTTTAATCTTCTTTTTCCTTCAGTGATTTGATGTTAGGCCAGATATTGAGCTTGAACTCCAATACCACAAACACCATATATTTGTCTGCCTTGTTAAATAATTGGGAGGAGGGGAACTATCTTTTAGTTCTAATTCATAGTCATTAAACGGAGTTTTATCATCATGTACATTTGTAAAAAAAGGTGGGCCAATCTATCCTTTGCCACATTTTAACCATTATAACCAAACCACCCTCTTAATGTGGACTTGTTATGCTTACAATGTGATCTTCAGTCATTCTTGGCTTTTGGTACATCCTGGCTCTGCATGTATCATATATAGTATGCTATGTCAAAATAACTTCAGGATCAATCCATTTCTAGTCAGTTTCACACATGTTTATTCATAAACCCATTCCATCAATGTTTCCACATTAATCTCCTAATTCCTTTCAAAATAAAAGCCATACTGACGGCAAATACAGAAGTGTACCTAAATTCATATTTTATCACAAAACAATATTCAAGCACGTACAGTATTTTATTTCAATGTAAAATATGTATTTCCAAACCTATTTTATCCTAACATATACATATTGGTACATTATTGGAGTGAATAACTATAGTAAAATTTGGTGAAATCTGAAATATAATTATGTTCTGATCTCTGCATTAGTCCCTGAGGAGCAAAGGAGGTCACTTCACTTAAAATTGTGGATGAATTGAAAATCTCCTACATCCATATGTCATATATTACATGGTTCTATCATGAAATGTTGGTTAGAAGGCTGCCAGCTCCCTCAGGGAGAGCCAGAACCTGGCTTATCAACGTGCCTTACAACATTTTCTTCTTCAAGGAACCAGAGGAATTTGTGCATTGCCCTGTTTGGGACTGCAAAGAGGACATTCCTGTAATTTAGAGAGACAGAATAGCTGCTACAAAATCTGCTAATGATCCAACCTTTTTCAATTATTTCAGACATCAGAGCAAGTTGCCAGGCAAGTTTTTGAACCTTCACCCAAAGAGCTTGATGTATGAATTGGCCAGGGCTGAACTGGTCAGTAATCTTGATTTACCCAATAAAGAGAAAGCTATCTGGTCAGTCTTGTGAGCATGAATTTTAGTTCATCGGTCAATAAACAGGAAGGTTTTGATTTTATGCTATACATAAAGTTGACACAGTTATTGCAGCTGAACCCCGCAGGGTCAGGCCAGCAGCGTTGGTGGCTTGGTTGCCCCTTGTGTTTGGATGTGAAGGTAGAGGGAATGCTATTTAACAGCTTCTGAAAGGGAGGAGACATGTGTTGCCTGCTATGTGGCCAATGAATGCATCATAAGCTCACATTCTACATCACTGATGGTTTGTAGCAGTTCCCTTCTTAGAAAGCCAAGAGGAATGCACTGTCCTACAAGTTCTGGCTTATCAGCCTGATCTTATGATCTCCTCTGCAGTGGCAGCAAAGCGCTGAATCTGGTACAAGAGCTTAGCACTACTCCAAGGGAATGTTTTGTCATTGTGCTGTTGGTTTGGCATAGGTGTGGCACTTTTGCTGTTTTACTAGCATACTGGTTATATGCTACCTGCAGCATTTGAGGCAGCATGTCTCTGAATGCCAGTGGCTGAGAAATAACAGTGGTAAGGAATCTCACTGGCCACTTTAGGAAACACAGTGCTGGACTAAATAGGCCTTTGGGTTGATTCAGAAAGGGCGGTTCTTATTATATATTGCTCATCACAAGCGGTTAAAATAGCCATAGGTGATGTTCTAACTGCTGTAGTGCAAACTTGGGCTTGCCTCACAACAGCTGGCATGGTGGGAAAAGTTTGTGGTTTTAATTTGGCAGCATGGGTATTCTAGCGACAGAGAAATTGCATGGCTAGCCAGTTCCATTTTCCTCACTTCACTTTGGAGAGTCACACAATTTAGAACTTGAAAACTCCCAGTAATGAACTGCTTTGAGTTCCTTGTTCATTTACTACTACCTGTACAAGCGTATATGTGTTGGAGGGGTAACTTTTTCCAACTTTCTTTTTAACTACAGGAAGAAAAAATGCGAAGAGAAGAGAAATTTGTGAAGAAACAGCTTTGTGGTGGTAGGTTAGTGAAGAAAATGTTTACTATTTGTTACCGCCTTCTCACTTTTTAAAAACATGCACCCATAAATGTATAACAATGCAGACATTTGCAGCAATAACCTCTGGCTTATATTTCATATAGTCATATTACTTTGGGAAGTGGGAGTTGGTCCCCATTATTTATGGTGAGACTGTGTGAGACTTCTGCTTGGATTTTCATAACTCTATGATTAACTGCTTATGGTACCAAATTCCATAAAATAACCAGAATCCAGAGGTGGGTTTTACCTTTGATCCATGGAAGTATTGCCTGTTCCAAACAATGCTAGGACTTAACAAACCCAGCAAGATTCTGATACAGGTTTGGAAACCTTCATTAACCACAAAACTGTGAAAATACCACTGGCAAAAAGGAATAAGAGAAGAAGAAACTCCAGGTGCTAAACAGAGGGCATTGAAAAGTACATATGAATGCAGACAATGCAAATAAATAACAATGACTTCCTTCCACCCATCAAGATATGTGGAAGAAGTACTGATGTGTGTTTTTCCCAATGGTTGTCTAATATTGAAACTGTCCATTTTCTGATGTGGAGTAATTAATGTTAGAATTCCTGCTCCATGATTGCAGTCATGGGATTGTTGTCTATCACATGATGGTGTATGTTTTGACTCCACAGAGTGGGAAGTGACGGAGACAGGATGTTTGTGTTACTGTGTTCTGTGAAGCGGGACTATTGTCCTTTGTGCTTTTTCTCTTTGTTGTCTGATGTGAGAGAGAGAGAGAGGGAGCATGTTGCAGTGCTCCATGTGTGTGTTTATATGTAAATAAAGTAGATTAGCCAAAATGCTGAGTTGCTGAGGTCTGTTACGCAAGCTGCAAAGACTCTGTGGATCCCTAAGTGTGCTGGTGTTTGTTGGCATCGGTCACTGTGATGTTCGGGCTGAATAAAGCTTTTGAAGCTCCTGAATGAAAGACCAGGAGGGAGAGAACATGCCAGTCAGGCATGTGTCTCTACCAGGGTCCTACTCAAGTGTAGGATGAGCTCCTGACAATTAATAGGTACAACAAATGAGCAAGGTACATGGAAGGTATTATTAGGTGTGACCAGCCCTGTCCACCTGGTTTTCCCAGGCATGCTATTTAGCATCTTCTACAAATCAGGCCCATTCAAGGTAAAAAGGAAGACACTGTCAAACTAAAAGGAGATGTGTACAAGCAGGCATGTAACTGGGCATGGAAGGTACAGGGATGGGTGAAGCAGCAAAGCATATTGTTCATAATCTCTGACGCGTATTCTGAAGTACTTAACAATTATCATTATCATTTCCAGCTTCCAGTGAAGAAGGCTTGGGTACAGAATACTGACCTGGTCTAAACCCTTTCAAAGAGCTTTATTGTTTCAGGGATTTGAACATGATTCTGTCACATTCAAGTCAAACATACTAGCCATGGAACCATACAGATAGGAAGGAATTGAATGGTCCATTGCCTCTTAGGCTATTGTGGTATTAGATGTTTAAATAATGGTGTTTGTGTTGCATTTTCCTCATCTGTAATTGGAATGCAATGTCAACCTTGATTGGCTTGAATGTATTTTCATTTTCAGCCAAAATGGATTTCTTCCAGTTAAACGCATTACAAAACCAGCAATCATAATGTGCTCAGATAATACGAAAGGGCCCCACAGTGGTGCTTTTAGTGTCACTTCCTAAAAACCCTTGGAGTCAATTCTCCTTCATTAAAAGCCCAAAGTTCTCTCTGGTCTGAGTGACAACCTTTCGGAAGCTGCTTATGTGCTCATTTTGCCCCATCAACAGATTGTTACTTGGGACCAAGGGAGGACAATGTCACCCTGCCTTGTCTTTATAAACTGCAGGCCTCTCTTTTCTTATTTCACAGGACAAAGATCACCTGGGTCTTGATAGGCTTGTGGCACTTTGCTGGTGTCCTGCTGGTGATTGTCTTGACCGTCCTGCTAGTCACTGTCTTCATCCTCACTGCCTGCCTTTCCAATCACACAGTGACAGAGGCATATCAGCGGCCTGTGTGGCAGTTCCTGGACTATTACATCCAACCATATATGCAACTCTACAGCACCGGCATCTTACCAAAGTGATCTCAGGATTGGAAGAAGCTGCCGACTAGAGAGAGCCTGTCATTATAATGTATCTCAGAGTGTGGATAAAGCTCATAACCTATCAAGGTCTTCTGGTGTGTAATGATTTGGGAGTGTAATTCCCCCCCCCCCACACACACACACTGTACCTTACCCATCACTGGAGGCCTGCTCAGTTTGTGATATGCCAAGCCAAATACAGCACAATACCCATGTATGGGCAGGCTGTCCTGGGCGCTATAAACATCCTGGTTTTACTTCCTGTCTGCAGTATAAAAACAGAGGCAGATTAAGCACAGCACATGCAATGTTATAAATTGTATAGGTTTGCATTAACGAACTGCATACGAACTTCACTGGAGATCTTAGCATGCATGTACCAATATGCTGTCCCATGTTTCCTCCTGCCCTTCTATTTATCTCTGTGTATAGGACAATAATGTGCTTGGTTTCAATTTATTCTTCTCCCTTTTTCTTAGCCAGAGTTGGGAAGAATCAATCTGCTTCTTTTCTTGATTATGTAGAGAGGTTCACATTACAAACATGTTATGGGGAATAATGATGCCCCATCTATGCCGCACCTCTTAATACAATATTTGTAACATATAATATTAACTGAACTATTGTTGCATAACCCCTGTGCCATTATTATTTATCCATTAGGCATAAAACTTCTAGATATCATATCATAGTATATGTTTGCCCTGTTATGCTTGGCTGCATTAAGAAGTCCTACATCCTTTAGGTGTTTTTTTGCAACAGGATCTCTCTCATGTTGAAAGCAAACATGGAAATATTCTACAACACATGATGTTTCAGCCAGCTCTCTTCCAGAAAACACCCACTACCTACCTATACAGTGGCCAACATCTGAATAAAACCAGGTTTATTTAGCTTCAGTCAGGTCCCGATACTGGAGCATCCTGGATAGTGCAAGGTTGCCAACTTTACTAGTCTGGCCAGTAAACTGTTCTGTCAGATAAACAGCACTGGGTTCTGAGAAGCGAGTAAACTTCAGATTCTGACAGGCAGCACACATGATCCAGCAACTTCTATCAGATTTCACCCATAAGTCATGTCACCAAGCTCTGGCTCTAGCCCCGATCCACCCCATTCATCTTGGCTCTGCTCCTAAAATGGCTCTGCTCCTCAGTGGTGTGCAGTAGTATTTTTAAATAGAGGAACAGTTAGGGCCAGGGGCACCAAGGCAATAGGGGCAGTCTGTTGACATTGCATGTGTGAGCATTGCACCTCCCTCCCTAAGCTGGACAGAAGCTTCCTTGGCTTTGGGAAGGAGGTGCCCCCATACTTTAATACTCTAATTTACCAGGAACATTTTGGGAACTAGCCTAGTCCCCCTAGGCCACTGACCACATGCCACAGGTACCTTCTCACTACTGTGAAATTTTGACCAAAATATGCTTTGAAATAGAGCTTTGTAGGTATCAGGGTGGAAGAATGTGGGATAAACAGGCTGAATTATCAGGATGTGAGAGCCTGCTCACTCCTAGAAAACCACCGCTACCTATTCTAGCACAGGGTTGCCTCGTACCTCCTTTCCTTCTTACCACCAGTTCAGGGAGTGGCACTACAGGTCACCTTCCTCCTCTTCAGCCTCAGTTTTGCTCTTGCAGAAGAAGAGGAACAAGTAAGATGGAGACAAAACTATAGTGAGTTGGCTCTGGCTCTCGTTGGCTCTGGCTTCACCTACAATTGGTCTACCTGCCTTCTGCCCTGTGAGTCCTAAAGAGCAATAACTACCACTATGTACAAATAACTCATTCTCCAAGTGCCAAATCTTATGTAGCCAAAATGGCACCATCTGTGCACAAGACAGAGGTATCAGAAAGCTCGGGGGAGCCAAAACAACCCAGTGAGGACAGAGAGAAAATGAGGATGAAGGGAGAAGTGGGAAGTGGGAGCTGCCTGGCTCCTGAACATGCAGAGTCTGTAAGGCAAAATTGGGTTACGGGTCTCACTTCTTAGAAGGCTAGACACCATTTCTTACTGTTATGTTTGCCATCTAATGCTTGTAAATAACATAACCATTAAGTGCACATGCTTGGTTATTTAATTGGTTATCACAGCAAAGATAAGATTTAATGGAAAGTGCTTTGTTGCAATATGAATGGATTACCTGTGAATGGAAGAAATCTTATCACATGGCAAGCTTGTGGGCTGGTAATGATGTCTCAACAGGCCACGTAAATTGGTATCTGAGCCTCTCTTACACACAGGAAGATGAGAGTTGTATTATGCTGCATTTGGCTTGCTTGACACCACAGCAAGCTTGCCATTATTTGATATAATTAATTCTGTGTCAAAAAAATTAAAAATCCTCCCACCTTTTTGTAAAGTGTTCTCCGACAATTAATGAGGAAAGAAATTGCTTTTGAAAATTATCAAAGCAATTAAGGCAGTGACTTGCCCAATATCACCCAAGGAGTTCATGCCTGACGAGGGATTTGAAACTAGGCCTCTCATTCCAGCAATCTAACTAGGGAAACCCACAAGATCATTGATACACTCTAGCCCCCTTCATAAGTTATGACTCCAGTAGCCATGTGTGTTGCACATAGACGTCCACAGTGAATATGTTTCAGAAGAATGGGTCGTCCACTCCATGAATCTTGCTAGTAGATCCTCCCTGTGACCAGCAACTATCCAGCAGTTTAACTTTGGTTCAAAAGATGGTCTATAAGAAAGCTGCATATATAATTGTGAGATCTCTTGACATGGAGGCACCTGGTGGAATCATTCCAAGAGACATGCCACAGATACCTATTGTTTCTAGTGCAGTTGGGTTATGTCCTCCCCCCTCCCATTGAAATATTTTCCTCTCATCCCCACCCCCATTGACAGCATCCAGTGAAAGAAATGGCGAGTTCAGTACAGTGGTACCTCGGGTTAAGAACTTAATTCATTCCGGAGGTCTGTTCTTAACCTGGAACTGTTCTTAACCTGAAGCACCACTTTAGCTAATGGGGCCTCCTGCTGCCGGGCCCCGCCACTGCACAATTTCTGTTCTCATCCTGAAGCAAAGTTCTTAACCCGAGGTAATATTTCTGGGTTAGCGGAGTCTGTAACCAGAAGCGTATGTAACCTGAAGCGTATGTAACCCGATGTATCACTGTATATAATATATCCTTTTCTGAGCACCACAGCATCATCCTCCAAGGAGGCTGAGAAAGGAGTTACATTAAAGAATCTCTCCTTCACAATGCATTCAGCAGAGGATTGGTGATGAGGAGATAACATGTGTATACTGGGTTGGATCCACACTAAGGCTGCAATCCTAACCCCACTTACCTGGAAATTAGACCCATTGGATTCAATAGGACCTGAGCAAATATTGTTAGATTGCACTGTAAAGTGCACAGGTCCCATTGAAATCAATATAAAGAGTTATTCATGAATAACTTAAGTCCCATTGATTTTAGTGGTAACAAAACACCACCTGCTTGGTCTGGATTCAACCTACTGTATCTAAGCACCCACTCCAGAACACTGAAGAAAATGAGCTATCTGTTATATGCTAATCTTGCAGATTGTATTGTTCCACCTGAGCCTTTATGCTATTCCCAGTACATTGCTACTTTATTATGTTCTTATTATCATTCCAAAGTGTTTGTCTGCTGCTTTCTGCTGGCAAGCTCTACACTGTACATGTCTTGGCAGTTTTATTTCTTCCCTACCTGTACAATTTTTTCCTTCTTTAAAAAAGCACTTGTTTCCTCTGCCTATCTCAGGGCAAGTAATGTGCAAATATCACCTCTAGGGTTGCTGCATTAGAAGTCAGAAACAGTGGTGCATGTCCTGGATATGAAAGGTTCTCCTGCAACTTCTTCACCATATATGTGCACCCAAGTCTAACCATTGCTTGCTGAAGAATCTTCTGCTTTTCCATGTTTTGCTGGTAAGTTCTCGTTTATTTTGAAATGCATCATACGAAAATTAAACAACAAGAACAATGAGTAATATAGATGGGAGATTAATTACTTTGGTTTATATTTATTAATATGGAAAAAGATGGATTTTGATTACCCATCACATAATATTTTTTAATTTTTTAGAGAGAGAAATATGGTCTTTCTGTTGAGTGGTTTGAGTCTCAGGGCAAGTACATTATTCTCTGACAATTAATGTGGCCATTTCAAGAGGGTGCATAAAGGTCTGAGCATGCTGTGACAAAAGCAGAAATGTTTTGATCTCTTTCAACAGAAAATGGAAGGAAGGAACCATTTTATTTTCTTAAATAATACTTGTAGGAATAAACAAATATATAAATAGCAACATCCTATTTATGCTTACAGAGAAGTCCCACTGAGTTCATTGAGACTCACTCCCAATGAGAAAGTGTGCATCAGATTGCAGCTTTAGTGTAATACATTGATGTTGCATAAAAAGACAGTATAATCAAAGACATGAAATATGCCTACCACAAAGGGGTGTTAAGCACTACAAGGTCTATAGTTAATATGTGCCATGTTCCAAGAAAAAGGTGTTCAGATTTTGGAGCTGTAAGCTAGTCTATGCTTCCAGGTGTCCTAAGAAAGCTGAAGATAGTGCAGGATAGTACGCACCCCAGAAATGATCTCTTTCAGCTTCTGCCTTCTGGAAGGTTTAGGGTTATAAAGACTAGGACTAGCTGCCTGAGAAAGTTTTTATCCAAATGCGATTTTGGTTTTAAATGCAGTGTAAGGTAGTCTCTGTAGGAGTATATTGTATTTAATTATGGGGTATCAGAGCTTTTAGGGGCTTAACCTGGCTGGGATAGCTGGCTTGTTGACTTCTGAATGTCTGATGTAGATTTTTTCAATTTCATTGTTCTGTATGGGACAATGACAATAAAGATTGACGTATCGTATCGTAGTGTAACAGTACACATTTGGATATGCACATGCAATTACCTAAACCTTGGGAGTGGTGATCAGCTTCCCAATAACATTAAATTAGTGTTGTGCTGAAAATTTATTGCATCTTTTCAACCATTCTTCATTAACTAATGAGAAGAGAAATTGCATTCAAAAATGATCAAAGAGGATGGGGTGGGGAATCAGTTACATTCTCATGGTTTCTTCCATGCTTACTTCACTTCCAAGGTGGTCAAAGGTTGTGTGTGTGTGTGTGTGTGTGTGTGTGTGTGTGTGTGTGTGTGTGTGTCTTTGTCTTTTCTTTCATTCTATAATCTCATCAGTGTTCTGCACTCTGCAGGCTTCCCATGCTTCAGTTAAGCCCTGGGGGAAGACATCCTGTGCAGTGGTGTAGTGGTCCAGTGTCGCAGGGGGTTGAAGACCTGTTGCTGTTTCTGCAATAGGGTCCCTATTCTAGATCCTAGATCTGCCCAATCAACACCAAAGAGAAGCTTTTCAGCCATGGTATGCTCCAAAGCTAAGCATTCAGAAGCACTTGAAACACAATGTGCCTCAGTTTTGTTTTTTCTTTTTATTAGATTTTATAAACAAGGATCATAGAAATAATAAATGGTATAATTAAAAAGACCAAGTCTTTTTGTACATTGCAAAAACAGTATAATAAATTTGCAATAATATCTACAACCTAGGATTCATTATTAGTGGTCAATTTACAAGTCCTTGGTTTAAATAAACCAAGTGGATTGGATGGATTAAATAAAAACAGCAAATGGAAACAGGATAGAACTACTCAGCTCTGTTCTGTTTAAAGCTTCCTATCTTTATTATTATCATTATTTGGTTAGGAAGAAAAGAGGGGGAAAGAGGGGGAAATGGTAAGTAGGGTGTGGCTGGGTGGTTATGATTCTATTCTTTTACAATGTGCTTCAGTTTCAAGAGAATGGTATGCAAGTTCAGTTGTGTACAATGGAACATCGTGGAAAACACAAGTCAGCTCAAAAGAAGGTAGTTGAGCACTCCAAATAATGTGTCCATGCATGTTCTCAGAAATTATCTACTTCAAAGGCAACACATGGAGGTCTGCATTAATTGTTGCAATACAGTCCTAATTATTATTATTATTGTAAAATGGTAAGATCATTGTATAATCTTAGAAAGATGCATGTGAGTGTGAAGAGGCATGGCTTTGAGTATCATAAAAGGACCCTGCGGACTGCAGAGCTTATAAGCCATGCTTATAAGAAAGAGAACCCTTGGCCACCTAGCAGTGATAAGGGAAGAACAAGACCCCACCCCCGCGAAAGAAAATAAGAAATGCCCCAAAAATGAGGCAGAAAAAATGGAAATCCTTTTTCACAGAACACGTTGGAGAAATTTGAGAGTTTGGCAGGATGTTGCAACATGTACTTCCATATCTGGCTTTCATAAAGCAAATTGAAGAAAAAAGTAATTGGCTTGAATTACACACACACACACATTGATTTTCAAGATAAGAATACAAATATAAGGAAAAGAGTAAACATATAACCAAGCTTATCGACTGAAACATTGGTGTAGGTGAGCACGTAATGCAGTATCATTATAAATGTCCTCTCAGTTATTATTTTTCATTATTTTAAAAATGGTATGGTTATGACTCAACTGCACCGATAACAAAAAGGAAGTTGGACAATCACCATGTGTGCATGATTATGAAGTCCAAATAGATTTGGCTGTTTCTGACAGAGAGATGCACATATTTTGGTCTATAATAAAGGGATACTGAAATGGTTTTGCTTTACCCTGTTGCAGCTTTAAGTTGAATGTTATCTTTGCAGAGATTTCAATAAACAAGACGTTCTTATACGAAGATTGTATAGACAGATTTTCTAATTCCTTCCAATTAGAAGGACTAGTGGCAATTAATAAAAATGTTAACAGATAAAATATCCTTGTTTAATCCTTGATTTCCCCTTCCCCCCCCCCAAAAAAGT